>NW_027187344.1:3298988-3306534 GCF_028583685.1 Petaurus breviceps papuanus | reverse complement strand
ACAGGCTGTCTCAGTGTGAGGCACACGAGAGGCGTTGAGGGTGCGTGGGTTTTTGCTGAAGGCATGTGCAGGTTCCCTGGCCCAAAAGACCGGCTTGGGCCGGGCCCCCCCCGCGTTCAAAAAGGTTGCCCGCTACCCCTACTCTCCTGATCGGAGTAAGAGCGAGCAGTAGCTCTGGGCTTCCCTGGCCCAAAAGACCGGCTTCGGCCGGGCCCGAGACATCTGGTTAATGACCTCTACTGTGAGAGGCTCCTGGGGAAAGAGCCAGTGAGGACACGTTTTGCCTCCCTTGGGCTGCCTTGGGGAGCCACTAATTATAAAGGGGAAACCAGTGCCTTCCCAGGGGAATCAGCTACCCGGGCGGGGAAAGAGAAAGAGAGGAGGGAGAGGCTTGTGCTCCAGCCCCATCCTCTACGCCTCGGGTCCACGCTTTCATCTTCCTTCACGATGCTTGCTGGTTGGTTTGGAGTGTGTGTTTTCTGCGGAGAGCGTTCCTCTTCTCTTCCCTCTTTCCCAAGCCATGCCTGAAAAAAGAAAAGAGAAAAAAAACCTGCCAAGGCAGCCTGAGCTGGGGGAAAGACTGATGGGCTCGGCTGAAAAGGAATTGGAGAGGCACAGCTGATTTCCAGCAAATCCTTATTCTTTCCTGGCATGGGGAGCCCCCGGATTCATAAATTCATCAAGGCTTCCCAGGATGTCAGTTTTGGCAAATGAGCGGGAGGCACCTCCTGTTAATGGCTGGGTGGGGGCTGCCTGACCCCAGGAAACCATGGGGCCAAAGGCAGAATCACCAAGCTAGGTTCAAGGCGGGGGCTGTGAACCCCAGATTCGAGGGTGAGGTCAGGGAGGGGTCAAGAAAGCATTGTGTGTGTGTGTAAAGAGAAACGGTGGTTTCCATTCCAGGTCTTTCATGCAGCTCAGAGACTTTGGGGGCCCGTTGAGTTCCTATTGTGTGCGGTTGGGAACTGTCCTGGGAGAGGCCTGCCTGGAGGAATGGAAAAATTGGAAACAGTCAAACTTAAGCATTACCAGCCAGGGCTCAGGCAGTCCCGTTGAAGGAAAATGCCAAAGCCAAAGGAAGATAAGCTAGGCAGCTTACACTGACCAAGGCAGCGGAATTATTTATTTATTTACGCATCCATTTATTTATATATTTATCTATTTTTTCACTCATCTATTTACTTATTCATGTATTCATCTATTCATTCATTTGTCTATTTATGGCATTTTAATATGAGGTTATTCATTTGGTTGAAATGCCCAATGCGGTTCTTTTCATTAGGCATGATTTGTTAAAGTGGGTTTTGTGTACTGGTCCATCAAGAGGCGTTGGCTCTGCTGCTTCCCAGCGATTGGTACATTTAATCATTTTCAAGGAGCAGAAAGCATTGAGCAGCCCTGGAAGGAAGGACTCTCTCACCCTCTCTGGTTGGAGGGAGTAGGGGAAAAAACAAACTAAAATATTGGATGTCTCCATGGGACCTTTTCCAGAAACTCTCAAGAGGGGCTTTTGAGACATCTTCAGCATGGACAGTATTGGAAGGAGGGAGGGAACAATTAAGTTTGAAAGCTGAGATCTAAATGTGAATTTGATATTTTTTCCCTTCCCCTGAATGATGGAATCTGAGTGCTCTGAGCATGAAGAAGCAAGAAAACTTTGAGATCATCTGTTCTCACCCCATCTTCTTGAAGATGGGAAAACTGAAACTCAGAGAGTAACTCATGGTCACACAGTAAGTTAGTGGCAGAGTTGAGACTAGAACCCAGACCTCTTTTATTTTATTTTTTGGGGGTCTGACTTTTGAGAAAAAAAAAACACACACACAAAACAAAATGAACATTTCCATATGTATAGTGGAACAGAAAAAGCAGATTCTACATGAAACTGTGAGTCTCTATTTAGATATACAGCTTTTTTTTAAAGTATAAAATAAATTCAACACATAACTTGCAAACTGCTTGTATAGGATTTCTTCTAGCCTTCTTTCTAGAATCAAGGACTTTTGATTGTTACTACCAGTGCGTCCTTGGGCAAATCATTTAACTTCTATTAGACTTTGGTTTCCATAAAATGGACTGAAGTTTCTTCCAGCTCTAGATTTAAGGTCCCACAATTCGCAATCTAGGACTCTTCACTACACCATACTGTCTCTTCTTACTTCTCTGTAGGTGGCTTTTACTAAGGCTGGAGATTAACCCATTTATCTGGCATGGGCAGAGGAATCCCAAATGATTTGTCCTTTCTTCATCATTCCCCTGCCCTTCACCATTCCTTAACACTAGCTTAAGTGCTATTTACCAAATTCCCTACATTTCACCACATGTTTGGCTTAAAATTTTCATCATCTTAATTCACTTCTACCCAGCTAAATCCCAGAATGATGTGGGTGTCTCAGAGTGG
Source organism: Petaurus breviceps papuanus (assembly GCF_028583685.1). NCBI lineage: Eukaryota > Metazoa > Chordata > Mammalia > Diprotodontia > Petauridae > Petaurus > Petaurus breviceps. Next base: position 3,304,133 of record NW_027187344.1, on the reverse strand, counting down.
TGGAGGAACATCCGCAAGGAGAAAACAAACAAAGAAAGAGAAAACTCAAACTGATTTGGTTTTCTTTGTCTTGGGCTGCTGTTCCAATAGGGCCTGGTGGCAGGAGGTGAGATAAAGACTGAAATGAAGTCAATATGGATAGATCACCTCTTTGGTTGTGCTGATTCCTCCCTCTCCCTCTTTCTCAGCTTCTGGAGAAGGGACCTAGGGAGCCCAGGGTTGGTTCTCCTCAGATAGGTGGTCATTTACTTAACTCTTGATTTTTCATTAAAATGGCAACTATAGCTATCTAGTATCACAAGGTCACTGGGCTGCAGTGCCTCCACTTAATATGATGCTATTAAGGCCCCCCTCTAATGTCTTAGATACAGTAACTTCAGAAGGGCACAATCACACACTGGGTGAGACTGCAATTTCCTCCTGTCCCAATGCTCTGATCTTATCAAAGGCTGAGTGATCTCTGTGTAAGGAGACTAACTGAGAAACATTAAATATTGTATAAGGCTGGGCTTCCAATCAGAAGCCAACAGCTTGATCGGGCCATGCTCTCCCTGTAAGAAATCCATCAGGGTTCCTGTCTTCCTTAAAAAAAAAAATTTTTTTTAAGCCCATTGGCTTAATAGGTGGAGCGAGTCAAAGTTGAAAAATGATCAGGACTTTTGCATTCTATCTTTTCCCCACCATAGTGCTCTCCTTCCCCTCACCCCTACTGCATCTAGTTCGATCTTAGTTCAATCCTCCCCTCCCCAGACATTTTTTATTCTATTCTTTTATGGAATTACAGAATGTTAGAGCTAGAAGAGGCCTTAGAGACCATCTAGTCCAACCCCCTAATTTTACAAAGGAGAAAACAGGCCCAGAGAGATTAGAGTCATAGAACACATAGAATGTTAGAATCACAGAAAAGTAGAATGTTACAGATGACAGGGACCCCATTGATCGTTTAGTCCAATCTTCTTGTTTTACGGAGGATGCTGGAGCCCAAGAAGGGGAAATCACCCCAAATCCACATAGCTAACCAGTGAAAGAGCCAGGGAGACTCTTGAATAGTAGTACATAGTAGGTGCTTGATTGATTTATACAAAGCCCAACTCTTTTAAAAAAAATTTTAAATTTACATTTTAAATTTTTATTTAAAATTAACACAACACTGCTTCTCCATGGAAGAAGCCAGATACCAAGAGCCGAGTTCAGGTAGTCATTAATACATTCTGCCTTTGGCTCAGAAACCAAAAGAGCTGGTTGACCAGTTGCTTATGGCTTTATTTAAACAATCTAATATTTACAGGGGAGCAGTAAGATGTTGGCATGAAGAACCTTGGACTGAGTCAGGAAACATAGGTTCTAATGCCAGTTCACACAAGGCTATCTACGTCTTTGGGCAAATAACTTAGGATTACAGAATTTAGAGATACAAGGGACTTTGGACATTATCTAATTCAACACTTTTCTTTTATAGATAAAGAAACTAAGGAATAGATAGGTAAGTAAAATGATTTGTCCATAGGTCTATAGTTAAAAGGGAGCAGAAATGAATTTAAATGACAGTTCTGCTGCTTACTTTCTGTGTTTACCTCTTAGATCCTCAGTTTTCTTATCTATAAAATAGACAAATTGGAAATGATCTCTGAAGTCCCTTAGAGCTCAATAATCCCATGATTCACAGTTCCAGAATTTGCCTTCTGAAAGCTGGGCCTTATAGCAGTTCTCTATAATCACGAATCATCTCTCCTGCCAATTTCTACTCTATATAGAAAGCACAGTCCATTTAGTATGGCAAGGATTAGCTTTCTTTCCCAACGACAAATAAGCATTTTGGAGCCGGTGGCAATTTTTGTTAAACTAGATGAGCTTAATTTCTAAAAGAGCGTGTTGTGCTCCGGGTCCATTTTGTAGGGACTTTGTTTTTCAGCATGGCAGGTGTTTTGGCTGAAGACTCTTCAAGTATATAGTAGATAGAGCAAAAATAATTTTTGAAAATGCCACAGGGAAAAGATCTTTCTCCTTGCACTGGCAAAAGCCAAGGCCCTCCAGAGTCTTCCAGAACAAGTACGGCGGCTGAGAAAGAGGATGTGTTTATTTTAATTGACTCTGGGTTCTAAGGGCACCCAGAAGAACACCTAGATCATTCCTACTGCTCATCCATCCTTGAGACATCCTTGATTTAAACCCCAGGATGGAAGAATGGGAAAGTTCAAAGGGTGTCCAAACCCTTGTAATCCAAACCCTGGATGGTCAAAGATGCCTCGTTTGGTTTTTCCTTTTGGAGAAGGAGAGGTTGGGGGAAGAAAAATAATTTTCTTTCCCCTCTATGAAACATCTTCCTGAGCATAGATGATGCTATTTATTTGGACATAAGATTTAGCTAGAATTACCTTTAGAGACACAGTATCCATGCCACTTGAGTCCCAAAGAGGGGAGATAGCTTTCCCAAGGTTACACACAAATAAAGAATAAAGCCAACATGTGAACGGGGCCCTTTTGACTCCAAATAAAGTGCTCTCTAGCTTATCCCCATTTCCTTGCCCTATGCAATAATGCCCTCGGCGAAGAAAGAACCTTTTAGCAAGAGAGGGAACCGGAAAGGTGGAAGGCCAGTGCAGCCTGAAAAGAGTTAGATGGCACAGTAAGGTTGGATGGGTGGAGAGGCCAGGCCCTGTTTGAAGGGATTGGCTTTTCTCAGACTTAAGTAGCAGAAAAAAAAAGTAGCAGGACCTGGGATATAGGAGTACTCAGGGGAGTTATGCCTGAACGAACAAACAAACACCAGAAAGAGAGAAATGGGGGGGGGGGGAAGGATGTTGAGAGAGAAACAGAATTAAAAAAACAAAGCATCTTCGCTATTACTTCCCATTTGAGTCAGAATGACTTAAAAGATAATTAGTTAATTGAGCTATGGGAATCATCTCCCTATAGCAATGTGTCAGCTCCTATTAGCTCCTCAGTAACATTAACTGAGATTACACAGAGACTCCCTGGAGATATTGATCATTCATTTACCAGGTCCTGAGCTGTTTTTCCTTCTTCTCTCTTCACTCTCCCCCTCCCCTTCTGTCTGAGGCGCTCTTTGCGAGGGCCAGCTACTCCATCACTCCTGGTCTGTTTTGCCGACAGCCCTCAGCTGCGATTGTTTTCTAGTGCAAATAGATGTTGGGATTGATCTCTCTCCCTCCACTAGAGTCCTGGAGCCTTCTTAGTTACTCTAATAAAACACAACTAATTAAATTTGTGTCCTGCATTTTCAATATTGCATTATCCTAATTACTAATTAGGCTGACCACCTGTAACCCATAAGTGTTGTTTTCCCACAAAGGATTTTGCAATATCCTAAATGTTGCTTCTTCACAATAGGACTTCACAGACTGTGAGCTAGGTGTGTTAGCACACCCTGGAGGAACATCCTTTCAGAGAAGGGAACAGTTTTTTCTCCTTGGATGCAAAGGTTCCACGCTTAAGCTTCTCCATAACCCAGAAATATCTGGATAAATGAGTAACCATCATCAGACAAGCCTAGGAATAAGTTTCTCCCCTTCCCTCTGCAGTCCATCCTGCAAACAAAGATCATCCAAAATCACCCCAATGATTTGGTCATTCCTGTACTTAAAAAACTTCATTGTGGCTCCCCATGGCCTAACTAATACAATGTAAATTCTTTATCCTGACTTTCAATGCCCCATATAACTTGCTTCCAAGCTGCTTTTCCAACCCCGCTGAGCTTCATGCAGTGTCCGTTCCTGACAAACTGGGCTTCTCTCCTTTCTCTTGTTCTCATCATACCCTGTCTCAACTCCTTGTGTGGCTTATACTATCTCCATACCTAAAATGAATTTACTCCTTTCTCTCTTTTTCCCAATATAACATCCCTTACTTCAAGAACTATTTCAGCTGGCATTTCTTCTTTGGCCATTCAAGAGGAGAGAGTAATACAGTTTATTTTCTTCAAAAAATTTTTTGAAAATGTTATATTGATTTTTTTCACAACCTCAATGTCACTTCCAATGATTCCCTCCCCCCCTCCCCCCTCCCCTCTTCCCTCTTCCAAGAACTGCCCTGGGTCTTTAAAACATAGAATGCTAGAGTTGGAAGGGAACTTTAGACTACAGATTGAAATTGCTTTGGGGCTAAGATCAAATATAAAAGGTAGGAGCTGGAAAGGGTCTTAGAATATAGAATATCAGAGCTGAGAGGGCTATCTGAACAACAGAGTCCAACCTGGCAGGGACTCTGGAGATCCCATAATCTGAAGTGGGTGATAGCATGGGCAAGACACAACTAGTCAGTGGCAACTCCAGGAACAACACCCACGTTTCCTAGTTTTCAGTACTGTGCTGTTTCCTCCCCATCCTACTGGTCTATGCACAGGGAATGGTTAGGAGATAAGGAAGCATAAGCAAAAGTAATGTTTAAGTCATTATACTTCAGCAACTCACCCCAATCAGTTGTTTCGGTGTCTGTCTGTTTATTGAAGGTACTAGGAATGGAAACTAGAGATATGTTATCACAGATTTAATGGAATAGCATCCTGTTGGTTATTCTAATATATACTTCACTACCAGCTGCTTAGATGAAGATTGTACTTGACCATCGCCTTTGGCCTGTGCCCGTGTTCCCTGAGCAGTGTATCTTGGATGCTTATAGACACTGAAATACAAGTTAAGGTTTCCTAGATGATACTGGAGTCAGGTTGCAACAGTAGAAGTGGCATAGACAGGGGCAAGAGAAAAGAGAGGATGACTTGGGGAATGTGTCTGTAGCATACCTTAGGTATAAGTAGTGTGCTGTATTAGAAAATGCATTGAATTTGTCATTGGGGGAGAAGTGGGTTTAAATTCCTGCTGGGACACTTAGTAGTTTGACTCAAGATTTCAGAGCCTCGATTTTGTCATCAGAAATTCTACTGATGGGGGATGGGAATAATAATATTTCCAGTACCTTCTTCACAGAGTTTCTGAAAGGAAGAACAAGTTGTTTTTTTTTAACTGCAAGATACTATAGAAATGTGAATTACTCTTTCAGCACAATGCCTGGAATATAGCAACATAGTAAGCAGTTAATAAATGCTCTATCTGTCTGTCTGTCTGTCTGTCTATCTATCTATCTATCTATCTATCTATCTATCTATCTATCTATCTATCTATCTATCTA
>NW_027187344.1:3293709-3298978 GCF_028583685.1 Petaurus breviceps papuanus | reverse complement strand
CTATCTATCTATCTATCTATCTATCTATCTATCTATCTATCTATCTACCCTGATCACATTTAAGCAGCACAACTAGGTTTACAAAGCATTTTAGGTTTTGGTTGGTTTTTTTTTTTTGCATTTTGGAGGGCAATTGGGGTTAAGTGACTTGACCAAAGTTACACGGCTAGTAATTGTGTCATGTCTGAGGCTGGATTTTAACTCGGGTCCTCCTGACTCCAGGGCCAGTGCTCTATTTACTGCACCACCTAGCCGCCCCACAAAGCACTTTAATATCCATTCTCTCCTTTGATTCTCACAGTTTCCTTAGGAGTAAGATAGTGTACAGCTTATAATCCTCTTTTAATAAATGGGTAAACTGAGGAGCGGAGTAGTGAAATGATTTCATGTCAAAGGTGAAGGAGATAAGGAAAGGAATGGTTCTGGCTGCTGAAGGAAGAACAGCAAGACCATTGGGAAGAAAAGTGACCATTCCTCTTAGAACTAGTAATGGAGGAAGAAAAGCAAGTGGAACATACTAGAATCAGGACAGATGTTAATGTGTTAAGAGAAAGGTTAGGTAGGACCCCTTAACTTTAAATTCTACATGGGAAGTAAACTCAGGAGGAATGGGAAATACTCAAAAATGAAGACCTGAGGACACAATTCATATGAAGAAGAAAAGAGAGAAATGTATACAGAGACCACACTGATGTTCAGGGAATTTATCAACCAACAGATTTTAAATAGGCATATTGAAGATAATGGAAGGTTAACATAAAAGCATGACACAGACCCATAAGAATATTAATCAATTAATCGATAAGCAATATATGTTCCAGCCACTGTGCTAAGTGTTGAGGATACAAAAAGAAACGAAAGACAACCCCTGCTCTTAAGGAGTTTACAATTTAATTGGTGAGACAACATGGAAACAAATATACACAAACAACTTATATGCAGGATAAATAGGAAATAATGAGCACTGGGCAGCTAGGTGGCACAGTGGTTAGAGCACCAGGCCTGGCGTGAGAAAGACATTGAGTTCTGAGTTCAAATCTGGTCTCAGACTTTTACAAGTTGTGTGACCCTGGGCAAGTTACTTAACCTTGTTTGCCTCAGTTTCCTCATCTGTAAAATGAACTGGAGAAGGAAATGGTCAACCACTCCAGTATCTTTGCCAAGAAAATCCCAAGTGGGATCTCAAAGAGTCACATACAACTGAAAACATCTGAACAACACTAACAAGGCAAAGGGAAAGAATTAGAATTGAGAGGGTTGGGAAAGGCGTCTTGTAAAAAATGTAATTTTAGTTGAGACTTAAAGGAAACCAAGGACATCAGCAGGCAGAGTTGAGGAAGGAGAGCATTCCAGGCTTGGGGAGCAGCCAGAGAATATGCCTAGGGCCAAGAGATGGAGGTGGGTCTTATTCATGGAACAGCTAGGCCAGTGTCACTGGATCAGAGTAGGTGGCAGGGAGTAAGGTATAAGAAAACAGAAAAGAGAGGAGGGGTTAGGTTATGAAGAGTTTTGAATTCTAAATAGAGGATTTTACAATTGATCCTGGAGGTGATAGGGAGACACTAGAGTTTACTAAGTGGAGTTAAGAGGTGGGTGACACGGTTTTAGACCTGCATTTTAGGAAAATCACTGGCAGCTGAACGTAGGATAGATTGGAGTGGAGAGAGACTTGAGGTAGGAAGACCCACCAATAGACTAGAGCTATAGTCCAACCATGAGGTGATGAGGTCTGCACTGGAGTGGTGTCCGAGGAGATGTATTAGAGAGAAAGGCATCAGAGAAGAGAAGGGAGTGTATTCGAGAGGCATGGCAAAGGTTTATTTGCTAGGCCTTGACAACGGATTGGATGTGTGGGGGTCGGGAGGGGGGTAAGAGATAGTGAGGAGCCATGGATAGCTCCTAAGTTGGGAACCTGAGGAACTGGGATCTGGATGTTGCCCTCTTCTGTAAGAGAGAAGGTGGGGTTTAGAGATAAAGATAAGAAATTTGGTTTTGGACACAGGTAGTTTAAGATGTCTACTAGACATCTATTTCATGATATATGAAAGGCAGTAAGATTGGAGGTTAGCAGAGAGTTTGGGGCAGGATAAATAGATTTGAGTATCATCAATATACCAGTAGAGACAGCAATGAAATCCATGGGACATAATGAGATCACCAAGTGAAGTAGTTTAGAGGGAGGAGAGGAGCCAGGACAGAACTCTGAGGAAGACCTACTGTGAAAGGGCATGACCTGGATAAGTATACAGCAAAGGAGAGGGAGAACAGTCAGACAGATAGAAGGGGGACTAGGAAAAAGGGGCATCCCAAAAACCCAGAGAGAAGAGAGTATCAGGGAGGACTGCTGCAGAAAAGTGAGGGACAATAAAGACTGAGAAAATGCTATTGAATTTGGCAAATAAGAGATCATTAGGAACTGGGAAGAGAAGTTTCCCTCTGAAAGTTGGATTGTGAAGGGTTAATGAAAGTGGCAGTAAAGCAGAGGCACCTCTTGTAGATGACCCTTTAGGGGGAGTTTAGCTACAAAAGGTAGAAGAGCTCTAGGATGATAGTGGGGGATAGTTAGCAAGAACGTTATCAGAAGTATTAGATCTGAGAATAAGCTAACATCAACACAGGATAAGGGAAAGAAAGGAGTTTGGTTTGGCTTCTTTCTTATAAATCTATACTGGGGAAAAGAAAAGGACAAAAGAAGGGACAGGACTGAAGGTGGACGAGATAATGATACTAGCTGATGAGAAGACAGAGCTAGGCAACTCTAAAATGAGTTGTAAAATCTTCGTGTTTCTCTCTCTAGGAGAATGATCTTTGGACTAGAAAGAACAGGACAAAAATGACTAATGCGAAATGAAACCCAGGATAAGTAAGAAGATAATTAGAAAGCACATAGTTTCCCTTAATGCATTAAAGTCATGGACTACATAACACTCCCCAGAGTACTAACTGGTAAATATGATTGCCAAGCCATTATTAATGATCTTTTACAAGTTTGTGGAGAATGAGAGAGATACTGAAGGACTGGAGAAGGGTAAAATGGGAGAAAATGGACCATTCAGGCTACAGACCAGTTGATTCCTGGAAATATTCTAGAATATATCATTAAAGGGATGGTTTGTGAACATTTAAGAAAGGAAATGGTCATCACAAAGGGTCAGTACAACATTATCAAGAACAGGTCATATGACATCAGACATTTAAAGGCCTGTTACAGGAAAGAGAGATTATACTTCTTCTTGGTTGCAGAGAATAGAACTAGAACGATTGGTATAAATTACGGAAAGGTAAATTTAGCCTTGATACAAAGAAAAATTCTAATAATGAAAGTTATCCAAAAATATAATGGACTACCCTGGGAAGTAGTTGGGACCTCACTTGAGGTCTTAAGTGAATCAGGCTGAAGGACCACTGGTTGTTGATTTCATAGAGGGGAGTCTTAGTGACATTTAGGTTGAACTGAATGGCCACCAAAGTCCCTTCCAACTCCATGATTCAGAGTTCCTCTATGTCACAAAGTCTGCAAGTTGCCCAAGGATGTACAAGCAGGCCATGGCAGAACCAGGACCAGAAGTCAGTTCTAATGCTCAATCCAGTTCTTACTCTCTCTCTCTCTCTCTGTGTCCCATCACACCAAGCTGCCAAGAACATTCCAGGACCATGAACTATTGTTTGCAAATGACATCTACTCTTAGGTTTAGAATATAAAGTGTCCTTAAAATGTTGCTGAAGTCAACGTCCTCCTTGGTGTTGTTCTCAGAAAGGGAGTCTCATATTCAAACTATTTTTATTTAATTCTCTTTGTGAGAAGGGCTGTCCAAGTCTGCTCCACCTACTTATTCTGAGGTTTCTGCATTGAAGGGCCCTGGGCTGAATTGTCTGAGTCATTTTTTAAAAAATTTTATAAACATGATAAAGGCACTTTGAAAAGAAAAGTGATTTTTTTTTGCACCAAGTACCTTTGAGTAGAGAATCGAAATGAAAGCATTAAAGTTTTTAAAAAAGCTTTAGAAAAAGAATTAAATTATATTCTTTTATCTCTCACATACATAATTGCCCAGCATCCATTGTTCCAAATGGTAGGAAGTGTGACCTCTTAGAAAGTGCCACTTCTATTATGGCAGAAAAAACCTGAAGTGTCCATTGTACATTCAGAAAACTTTTGAATTAAACTTGAATCCTCCTTTTTGTACAGAGTTAATTTTTCAGTATCCACAAAATGCCTGATTTAAGATAGGACAAATCCAGAGATTTGTCTTCAGAGAGTTTATAAATACACAAAAAGTGATGGACTATAGAAACATGTATAGTAACAAGGCCTTCTGATGCAGGGAGCTGGGATGCCCACTCCCACTAAGGGATTATGGTTCTGGACTTACAACCAGGGGAGCCTGGCTCCAAAGAGGGGAGTCAGGTTCTTCTTTTACTCTCTGGTTCTTTATTCCCTTAGCCCAGAGGCCCAAGATAAATCACTTAAAACTTAGGTTTAACTGCAGTCTAGAGTTTCCACACAAAGAGTTAATAAGATCCTTCCAAAAAAGTATTCAATGTGCAAAATGGATCAGGTATAGGACAGTTATTTATTTCTTCCACTACAAAAGAAGCACTTAAGACACAAAAGACTCATAAAGTTGCCTTGATAAAGACTTACAGTATGAACCTGTAACTCACACTTAGGGGTGTTTTAGAGCCAGCTGAATATTCAAGAGAGCTGATTGCTAAATTTTTGGTATGAGTATACCACAGAAATCAGAAAATGCAACATATCAGGGATTGATTTATTGTTTTGTTGATTGTCTAAACTTCAGCAAGTGATGGAGAAAATTTTGCCAAGGTATACTGAAGATGAAAGTGTGCTTTGTGTACATTTGTTTTTTGGAGAGCTGGTTGTTAAATATTTACCAGCATACCTTTGCCATATCCCTATCATGCTTTCAAGGGGTTGACTGTTAAAATGTCAAAACACGTAATATTTTGTAAGTCTGCTCTTGGGAACCATGTACATTCTTTCTATCAAAAGTCTAAACTTACATCTTGCCAGAATTACCAGGTAACAGACCTATCCCTGTTCAATCTCCATAGGGTTAGCTCCTATATAACCCACAGCTGTGCATTCTTCTTTGGGGGGAAAGCGAGATGAAATAAAGAGTAAAGGTTATTGTTGCTTAATCTTGGGCTTCAAGGAAATCAGATATAGGGAGGAAGTTTCAACTAGGAATGACAGCAGAATCTATCTATCTATCTATCTATCTATCTATCTATCTATCTATCTATC
>NW_027187344.1:3271306-3293699 GCF_028583685.1 Petaurus breviceps papuanus | reverse complement strand
TCTATCTATCTATCTATCTACCTGTCTATCTATCTGTCTATCTATCTATCTATCTATCTATCTATCTATCTATCTATCTATCTATCTAATAATGAGCAGGCATTTATTAAGCACTTACTAAGGGGCAGGCACTATTTTAGGGACCGCAGATACAAAGATAAAAATGAAACAGTTTCTGCCCTCAAGGAGCTTACGGTCTATTGAGGGAGACAACATATACACATGTAATCATAATCAAAATATACACAAAATAACTTGAAGTAAAAATCTTTTTGTAGGGAGGACATTAGCAGTTGGGAGATGAGGAAAGGCTTCATGTAAAAGGTAGCACTTGTGCAGAATCAAAGGATTGAAAATGTTTCACAATAGGCTACCGCAAAAAGAATTGTGGAGAAGCTCAAAGTAACCAACCTCGAGGTGGAATCTGCTTTTTCTATCAGCACTGAATTTGAAGTCACCCAACCTGGGATTAAATCCTGGTTCTGTTATTTTCTGTGTTTGACCTTAGTAAAATCACTTTGCCTCCCTGATCTTCAGTTTCCTAGTGTCATTTGTAAAATGGGGGCATTGGGAGGACTTCTGGGAGCCAAGATTCCAGGATAAGCGGTAAATCTCTGTAACTCCCCCATATTAACCTCCAAGCAACCATAAAATAGAACTCTAAAACAAATTCTGGGACAACAGAACCAGCAAAAAGATGGGAAAAAACAATCTTTTGGCCCAAGAAGCTTGAAAGATCAGCAAGAAAGGTCCATTACACTCAAGTAAAAGAGAAGTGCAGTCCAGGACAGGAAAAATCCCAGCAAGCCCCACTTCAGCAAACCAGCAGGAGATCCTGAACCCCAGTGTGGGGGAGGAGACCTCCTCCCCCAAACTACATGCTTCAACATGACCAGGGGAACTGGCAGACTCCAATTCTGAGAACCAATACATACTTCAGCATAGCCCCAGGGAAACACAGAAACACCCCACCAGATCTCAGCACATGCTAGACACAACCACTAGGACTCCAGCTCAGCACCAGGTAAGCTGCCAGACCCCTATGACCTCCAACAGCACCAGCTACCCCACCCTATCCCTCAGCCCAGCACCAAACACAAGGGTCTCCCAAGAGACTCAGGGCAACATCAGTACAGTACCAGGTAAATAGCCAAGGTGTGCAGCCACTGGCACAAGAAGCCTGAGACAGTGCCCCTTCCACCCTGGTAGAGTTCAGATTTAAGAAAAGGAAAAACCCTCCTCCCCCACCCAAAATGATTAGCAAAAAGACAACAAAATAAGAATCTGACCATAGACAGTTATTATGGTCACAGGGAAGACCAAGATACAAACTCAGAAGAGGATACAATGTCAAAACACCTATGAGCAAAATCCTGAAGCAAAATGGGAAGTGGTCTCAAGCCCAGAAAGAACTCATGGAAGAGCTCAAAAAGGAGCTAAAAAATCATCTGAGAGAGGTAGAAGAAAAAAAAACCGGGAAAAGAAATGAGAGTGATGCAAGAGAATTATGAAAAAATAGTAAATAGTTTGGAAAGCTGCTTAAAAAGTAGCATTGGCCAAATAGAAAAGGAGATACAAAAATCCACAGAAGAAAGCAATGCCTTAAAAAGTACAATTGCCCAAATGGAAAAGAAATCACAAAAGTCAATTGAGGAAAACAGCATCTTAAAAGTTAGAATTGAGCAAGTGGAAGCTAATGACTCTATGGGACATCAAGAATCAATCAAACAAATTCAAAAGAATGAAAAATTGAAAGAAAATATAAAATACTTTATTGGAGAAACAACTGACCTGAAAAATAGATCCAGGCGAGACAATGTCAGAATCATTGGTCTACCTGCAAGCCATAATTAAAAGGAGGACCTGGACGGCATCTCTCAAGAAATTATCAAGAAAAACTGCCTGATGTCCTGCAACCAGATGGCAAAATAGGCACTGAAAGGATCCACTGATCACCTCAGAGAAGAGATCCCAAAATAAAAACTCCAAGGAACATTTAGCCAAATTACAGAACTGTCAGGTCAAGGAAAAACACTATAGGTGGCCAGAAAGAAACATTTGAAATATTGGGGAGTCACAATCAGGATTACAGAGGATTTAGCAACATTAAAGGATCTGAGGTCATGAAACATGATATTCCAGAAGGCAAAGGAGCTAGGACTACAACCAAGAATCCTTTACCTAGCAAAATTAAGTATTATACATCAAGGGAAAAAAGGTCATTCCATTAAGTAGAAGAATTTCAAGCTTTCATAAAGAGAAGACCAGAACTAAACCAAAAATTTGATCTCCAATATCAAGACCCAAAAGAAACATAAACAGGGAAAAAGGGAAAAGAAAACATAATAGAACCAAATTGTTTACATCTCTACACAGGAAGATGATACTTGTAAATCCTGAAAATTGTATCAATAAACAGTACAGATAGAAGGAATATATATAGACAGAGGGCACAGGTACAAGGTGAATTTCGTGGAATGACCAGAAAGTTAAGGGATGAGAAAGAGGAGTACAAAGGGTGAAGAAGGAAGGGAGAGGTGGAATGAGGTCAATGATCTCACATGAAGAGGCATGACAGACCTATTACAATGGAGGGGAAGACAGAAGGATGGGAGACAAGCGTTGCTTGAACCTTATTCCCATCAGTATTAACAATATACACAATCAGTTGAATATAGAAATTGATCTTATCCAGAAGCAAAGTAGGAGGGGAGGAGATCAGGTAAAAGGATGGTGCAGACTGACAGAAGGGAGGGCAGATCAGGGGAGGTGGTGGAAGCAAAATACTGGTGAGGAGGGAAAAGGTGAAAGGAGAGAAAGGGCAGACAGGAGGAAGAATAGGAGGGAGGGAAATACACAGGTAATAATCATAACTGCAATGTGAATGGGATGAACTCTCCCATAAAACAGAAGCAGATAGCAAAGTGGATAAAACCAGAATCCTACAATATGTTTTTTTTTTTTAAACAAGAAATACATTTGAAGAAGAAAGACGTACACAGAGTAAAGGTAAGGGACGGGAGCAAAATCTATTATGATGCAAATGAAGTAAAAAAAAAGGGGGGGTAGCAATTCTAATCTCGGACAAAGCAAAAGCAAAAATAAACCTAATTAAAAGAGAAGGAAACCACATCTTGCCAAAAGGTGCCATAGACAATGAAGCAATATCAATACTAAACATATACACATCAAGTGGTATAGCATCCAAATTCTTAAAGAAGTTAAGTGAGTTATGGGAAGAAATAGACACAAAACTAGAGTAGTGAGGGGTCTCAAATGTCCCTTCTCAGAACTCAATAAATTCAACTGAAAAATAAATAAGAAACTAAGAAGATAAATAGAATATTAGAAAAGTTAGATATGACAGACCTTTGGCATGATTAAGACATAAAGGGTGACACCATAAGCAAATTAGAAGAGCGAAGAATAGTCTACCTGTCAGATCTATGGGCAGGGGAAGAATTCATGAACAAGCAAGAGACAGAGAACATTACAAAAATAAAATAAATAATTTTGATTATATTAAATTTAAAAACTTCTGAAAAACAAAGCCAGTGTAACCAAGATTAGAAGGAAAGCAGAAATGTGGGAAACAATCTTTACAGCAAGTGTCTCTGATAAAGGCCTCATTTCTTATATATAGAGAACTGAGTCAAATATACAAGAGTACAAGCCATTCCCCAATTGATAAATGATCAAAGGATATCAACAGACAGCTTTCAGATGAAGAAATCAAAGCTATCTACAGGCATATGAAGAAGTACTCTAAATCACTTTTGATTAGAGAAATGCAAATTAAAACAACTCTGAGATACCACCTTGTACCTATCAGATTGGCTAATGTGATAAAAAAGGAAAATGATAAATGCTGGAGAAGATGTGGGGAAATTGGGAATCTATTGGTGGAAGTGTGAACTGATCTAACCATTCTGGAGAGAAATTTGTAATTATGCCCAAAGGGCAACCAAACTGTGCATACCCTTGGATCCAGCAATACAACTATTAGGTCTGTATCCCAAAGAAATCATAAAAAAGGGAAAAGGAACTATATGTGCAAATATATATACATATATATACATATATATATATATGTAGTAGACTTTTTGTGGTGGCAAAATATTGGAAATTAAGGGGATGACCATCAATTGGGTAATGGCTGAACAAGCTGTGTTATATGAATGTAATGGAATACTATTATGCAATAAGAAATGATGAATAGGCAGATTTCAGAAAAACCTGGAAAGACTTGTATGAACTGATGCAAAGTGAAATGAGCAGAACTACAAAAACATTGTACACAGTATCAGCAACACTGTTTGATGATCAGTTATGAATGACTCAATTCTACTAAGCAACACAATGATCCAAGACAAGTACATAAGACTCACTAAGGAAAATGCTATCTATATCCAGATGAACTGATGGACTCTGAATGCAAATCAAAGCATATTTTTTACTAATTTTATTCTTTCTAGTGTTTTTTCCCCTTTTGATCTATTTCTTCTTTCACAACTGTGACTAATATGGAAATATTTTTACAAGATAGCACATGTATAAACTATATCAAACTGCCTACCATTTTCAGAAGAGGGAGGGGAGGGAAGGAGGGAGAAAAATTAAAAACTCAAAATCTTGTAAAAATGAATGCTAAAAATTTTCTTGACATGTAATAGGGGAAAAAAATAAAATACTATTTTTTAAAATGAGGGTGTTGGGGGCAAATAGAGCACTGGCCCTGGAGTCAGGAGGACCTGAGTTCAAATCTGGACTCAGACACTAAACACAAAAACCTAGCTGTGTGACCTTGGGCAAGTCACTTAATCCCAATTGCCCTACCTTTCCCCGCCAAAAAAAAAGCAAAAAAAACAAAACAAAAAAAATGAGGGTGTTGGTATAGTACAATGGAGGCAGTGCTAGATTTGGAAGCAGATCTGGGTTCAAATGCCATCCCTGTGGCCAGCTTCCCTTGACATTAGGCAATCAATTTAATCTCTGTGGAACTCAGTCTCCTCATCTATAAAATGAAGGGGTTGGACCAGATGTTCTCTTCTGGTTCTGAAACTATGGTCCTATGACCCTATGGACTTCTTTCTCTCTGTTGGAGTTTCTACCACCCTTTCAGTCACCCTGTTTGAATCCTGTAAGTCATCCCTGATTCCTCACTTTCCCTTACCCCATATATCTAATGAGTTGCCAAGCCTCTCCCTACAGTATCTCTCCCATGCATCTCCTTCCCTCACTCACACAGCCTAGGTCAGGCTCTATTGCCATCACCTCCTAATTGTCCCTCCTTTCTCACAAACCATTCCCCACGTGGGTGCTAAGGGATACTTCCAAAGCACAGCTCTGACCATGTCATTCCTCTGCTCAGTAAACTCCAGTGACTCCCCAGTAGGACCAAATATAAACACCAGTATTTGGCATTCAAAGACCTCCAAAACCTGGTTCCAAACTACTTTTCCTTGTTTGCTACCCATTACTCCCCTTCACTTACTCTATGGTCCAACTAAACGGTTAGTCTTCTTACTTGTACCTCACACTTAACATTCCCTGCTTAGTCTCCATGCCTTTGCATTGGCTTCCATCCATGCTTCCCTCCCCTTCTTCTCTTAGAATCCCTCATTTCCTTTAGAGCTCCACTCAAGTGTCCCCTCCTCCATGAAGCCTTTCTTGATCCCCACTTGGTAGTAACTTACTGCTTTCCCCCAGTTACCCTGTACATATTTTACTTATAATTATATGCATACATATTGTCTAAAAGGTTTCTTTTTTGGCTTGTTATTCCTAACTCCTAGAATAAAGCTTGACACACAGTAGATGCTTAAGTAGTGATTGTTGGTTGATTGTTTATAGTCTAGATGATTCATAAGGTCCATTGAAACACTAAATCAGGGGTGGGGTAGGTCCCCCACCGCTGCTCTAAATCCTACCATCTTAGATTCTCTGCATCTTTTTAGAGTATAAGAACTTTCACAGACTTAGTGTCTCCATTCTTGGAACCATTCCTTCCCAGAAGAAAGATTAGGGGTCCTTCTAATGGACTGACGTCCTCATTCCGGGCAAAATGTGCTTAGTTTAAATATTAACTCAGAAGCAGATTTCCTTCTGTATAGTTTGGTCCTTATAAAAGGGGCCTTCTACCTGAAGATTTAGTCAAGATGCCCAACTTCATTTTGCCATTTGTGAAAAGGGAGACTGAGAGGCAGGAGAAGCACCTGCCATACATCTTGGCACCTTGGCACCTTTTTTTAGATGATTACTTACAGTGCAAACTTGTTTGCAGGCTGATTACATTGATAAGTGGTTATCTGTGCTGAAAATCCCACCAGCTCCAAGAAATTTCTTCTACCAGCTTGTCTGACACTCCTTCACTATAGTCCTTCCCTGAGGTTATGGCATTTTTATCTCCAGGCTGTTAAATATACAGTGAAATGCCTGGGAGTATGTTGATCTATAACCATGATTAATTTTCAGGGTGGTTTATAGGAAATAAAGTCTCAGAGTGTACAGACTTTGACAGTGTGTGCCTGTCACCCAGCAGAGAGCAGGACCCCTGTGAAGAGACTAGGGACTGGAAAACTTGTTAGGGGAAGAGGAGAGAGGAAAAGGTCAGCAACACAGGGTAGACTCAGGAGTGACTTCTGTGCTCTGGAAAGAGATAGAGTAAGACCTAGAGGGGAGGGGAAAAGGTGGAGGGGTGAAGGACAAGTTTCTAGTGAGGTGGCAATGTTCAGAGAATAGGGCCAGGGTAAGGAGCTGTGGAAAGTGACACGGAGGCCTGGGCCCCAACAAGATAAAGCCAAAAGGAGACCAAGTTTTATGCTCAATGGTCCTTTCACCTTTTCCCTTCTCCTACGGGTGCTGGAAAGGCAAGGAGGGTACCCAAGTCAGAACACAGTGAAGAGCCTGTGGGAAATGTTTTTGCTTTATCCTATTGGGACCCAGGCCTCCCTACCATTTCCCTTAGGCTCTTCACAGCGTTCCGACTTGGGTACCCTCTCTCCCTTTCTAGCATTCCTTCATTAAAAGATAACATTCTTGAGGTCACCTATCCCTAGCCCTTAGCACAGTGCTTGGCCCATAGTGAGTGCCTAATAAATGCTCCCTCTCTGTGTGTCTCTGTCTCTCCTCCCCCCTCCCCAGCCACCCTTAACTCACTGCCCCATGAAGTTTGCCTCAGGCCTGTCCTCCTGCAGCCCATCCAGATTTGTCTCTGCATCAAAGGGCAGAGAGGCTAACCCTCCTCTGTCTGTTGCCAGGAACGAAGGGATTCAGCCCACGCAGCAGGATATCTCAGTTTTATGTGTGAACTAAAGATGAGTAGGCCTATATGAAACCAGAAAAAATACAGAGGAAATGTGATGTTTTTTTTCAAATTCTCCTGGGGAAAGGGAGGAAAAGAGGGAAGAAAGCCTCCGGGTAAAAACGAAGCTGCTCACAGGTGGGGGAGTATTTTTTTCTTGACATTTTCCATTTTCCCCAAGCCTTCATTCATGGGAGCTCTCCATAATGGGAGCTCTCCAGAATGAGGCGGTTTCCTGTAGCAGGCCTGCACCTTCTGCATTCCTCTTATAGCAGCTGGAAAAGCCTCCTACCTCCTTTGCACTTAGCCAAGTCCCTCATAGCCCATCTCCTCCTGGGAGCCTTCTCTGTCCACCCCCAAACTGAAGAATCAAAGGCTCCTAGACCAAGGGCTGGAAGTGACCTCAGAGGCCATCTGGTCCAACCCCCTCATTTTACAGAGGAAGAAACTGAGGCTGAGTGGTTTGCCTCAGACTGCATATCCAGTGTCAGAGGCAAGATGTAAATATAAGTCCTCTGATTCTTGAGACTGTGTTCCTTTCACTGGACTATAGAATTTCTCCCTTCTGCAGACCCCTAAAATACTTATATCTGTCACTCACTATTCTGGGTCTTGTCCTGTACTGGACTTTTAAAATTTTCATGTGACTACGTCTTATCTCCCCGACTAGATTATAAGCCCCTTGAAGGCAGAGATCGTGTCTTTTATGTCTATATATCACCCACAGAATGTAGCACATGGTTAACTTGGTGAATATTTGTTTATTGTTGACGTCTGGATTCAACCAGTTCCCAGTCAGTCAGTCAATAAGCATTTATTAAGTACCCAGGAGAAAGAAATGGCAAACCCCTTCAGCGTCTTTGCCAAGAAAACCCTAAATGGGGTCATGACAGGACTGGAATGACTGAACAGCAACAGTAAAGTGCCAGAGATAAGCACTGTGGATCCAAAGAGAGGCAAAGACAGTCCCTGCTCTCAAGAAACTCACCTTCTAATGGAAAAGCTATTATGTGAGTAATTAGATACATGCAACATAAATATGGAGATATGAAGCCGCTCTTTGTAGTTACTGTACCCAATTACTTAGAAGTGATGGGGGTGGGACTTTACTGTTGTCGTTTTTCAGTCATATCTGACTCATTGTGACACCATTTGGGATTTTCTTGGCAGATACTAGAATGGTTTGCTATTTCTTTCTCCAGCTCATTTTACAAATGAGGAAATTGAGGCAAACAGGAGAAAGTGACTTGTCTACAGTCACACAGCCAGTAAGTGTCTGAGACTGGATATGATCTCATGAAGATGAGTCTTTCTGGTTCCAAATCCAGTGTTCTATGCAATGTGCCACCTAGATGCCTCCCAACTAGTGGGGCTAGGGAAACCCTGATTCCTGCTGCCAATTTTTAGTGGAATTGCAGATTGGAACCTACTTGCTTAACTTTTTTTCTGACTTAAAGGAAAACTCTCCTAGTTCTGAAAAAAATGACAGGGTAAAAAATTGATGTGATAAACATATAAACATGAGCACAAAAACCCAAACCTCTTACCTCTCTGCTGTGAAAATAGATCATTTCTTTTCCCCCCATTGCAGAGCAGATGTTAAGTTTCCAATAAAAAGAGAAAAAAAAAAGATGAGAGGCATTTAGCAAACTATAGCTTTGCAGGCCAGAGTTATCACTCTGATTTCAACTGGGACTATAAAATTTTATGAGCTATTAAATTGTCCTAAACCTCCTTTAACATACAAACTCCAGTGTCTGCAATTAACCATTAAGAAAAAGTGGGCTACATTAGTACAACTTTTACTACTTGCACTCAATTGTGTTCAATCAATAAAACTTTTAACTAGTAGCATTGCTTTTTTCTAATTCTGAATCTTGGGCAATGAAGGGTGCTGCAAAGTTATCTGTTGGAATTTGGTGACAAGTGAGTTAAGAGGAGCCTCAAAAACAGTCCATTTAATTGCTTTCTGTGGGGGACAGGGTGACCGGGACTGGACTGACCAGAAGAGGCCAGCAGACGGCTCCAGCTAGGGAGGTGAGCTCCAACAGGGATTTTAAGTCCAGTAGACAAAAGGTTCAGCCTAGACAAGTGAACAAAGGGAGGAGGAGTGGGGCAGGTATTATAGACAAGATGCACAATCCTGGAGTCAGAGATAATTAGATAGCATGAACAGTCTGCTTGCTTTTCTTTCTTGTCAGGGTATGGACAGATCTTTCTGCCTCTAATCTATCTGTTCTCCAGTCCATCCTGCACACTGCTGGCTAAGTAATCTTTCTAGTGGGGTGCATGAAGAAGCCACTCCTCTACCCAAAAACCTTCAGGGGCTCACCATTGCCCATCCAATCAAGTACCAACTCCTGATACATTTTCTGACTTCCTAGTCATTCTTATCCTATTCCCCTTCATTCTTTTGTTATTGTGGTTCAGTTGTTTCAGTTGTGTCCAGCTCTTCATGACCCCAATTGGGGTATTCTTGGCAAAGATACTGGAGTGGGTTTCCATTTCCCTCTCTAGTTCATTTGACAGATGAGGAAACTGAGGCAGACACGTATAAGTGACCTGTCCAGGGCCACACAGCTAGTAAGACTCTGAGGTCATATTTGAACTAGGGAAGATGAATCTTCCTGAACTCAGCTCTGGCACTCTATTCACTGCAGCACCACCAAGTTGCTCTCCCTTTCATTCTACATTCCAGCTAAAATAGATTCTTGTCCATTTTCTATTCTCTCTTGTTCTCTTCCCTCCTCATTCTTTTTTGTTCATAATATTAGCCATACCTAGAATGAATTCCCTATCCTCCCATCTCTATCTAGTCCCTCCCTTCATTCAGAGTCCAACAGCCCAACTCTGAGCCTCACTACTTTATGAAACCTTCCCTGGGTACACCCTGACTCCCAACTTAAAGTGAGCTCTCTCTCTCTCTCTCTCTCTCTCTCTCTCTCTCTCTCTCTCTCTCCATCTCTCCCTCTGTCTCTCTGTCTCTCCCTAGATTTCCAGTCATTCTTTGCCTAGGTCTTCCCTTGCACTTCTCTTCCTCCTTCATGTCATTTGTATTTGTATTAGGGATACATGGTCAGGGCACATGAGTGCATTTGTATTTGTATACTTGTATTCAACCTCTATTATATTGTAGATTTCTTTAGAGCAGGCCTTGTGCATTTATCTCTGTATTCCCAATGTCTTGCATATATTAAAGGATTAATAAATGTTGAATTTGAATTTGTAGGTATTGATCATACCCTGAAAGAGGGCAGAAGCCTGAAGATGAACTCTTCCCCTCAGGAAAGGAGCAATGGAATCACTGGAAGAACTTCAGGGATGCCTCTCTGTTTCATCATGTTGGAAGCTCACTAACAGAAATGCTCTTTTAAAGATGCAGCAGCTTTGTTTAAGAAGGTGCAGTGGCTCCCAGACAATGGTCAGTGTCCCTCACAGCTTCCTCTTGTTCTTTTGTTCTTGTCCTCGACTTATATGACAACCAAGAACATTATGGGGGCTGAGGAAAGCCTCATTGCCATAGCCCCACATAGTTCCCTTGAAGTTTTGTTGGATACAGTCCCCCCAGAATAGTTTGAGGAGATACAAATTGACAAGCAGGGACTAAAACAGGCACTAAAATGAGTTTTCTAACCCCAATCTGTGGTTCAAGAAAACTGGGAAACTAAAGAAGCAGATGATATAGCTGATGGTAGACTGGGTGGCATGGTAGAGTACTGGGCCTGGAGTCAAGAATCCCTGGGTTCAAATCCTGCCTCAGACATTTACTATCTGTGTAACCCTGGACAAGTCACTTAATCTTGATTGCCTGAGTTGTTTCATCTATAAAATGAGCTGGAGAAGGAAATAGCAAAACACTCTAGTGTCTTAGCCAAGAAAACCCCAAATGGGTTCATGAAGAGTCAGACACAACTGGAAAACAACTAAACAACAGCAAAAGCAGGAGAAAGCTCTGCTAAATAGATACTATGTCCAGATCCCAGTAGAAACATCCAATGATGCTCAGAAGAAGAAACACCAACAGCAAAGAAGAAGGCAGAAACACAACGTCCAGCAGAGATGTAGCACCTAGCAGAGGCTATCAGCAGTCCTATAGATCAGAGCTCTGAATTGCTCTGGTCACTCATGTGCCCTGACCATGTGTCCCTAAGTATGTATTTTTCATACATGTGTCTGGGTCACTTTATGTACCCTCTTCTCACATGTTTCCTGGCCACAAATAGTCCCTACACATATGCTCCTCCAGACATGTTCCCTTGTCATAGGAGTTCTTTCCATATCTGCAATTTCCCATTGGCAGTATGGTAACCTATGGGAGAGTATGCTTCTGTGGGAACAAGAGGGAATCCTTTCTTCTCACTTAATTTGCTATATTGTTTAAATGCCTTTTGCTTTGAGCTAATATATTCTTTCCGGTTAAATTATATTAAATATAAAAGTTACACATCCATGGGGGCTCATGAGCCACACTTTTAAAGTAGATTCTGTCTCACAAAGTATTTCAAATCTGGGTTAGCTTTCTGGGGTCCCACATATGAGGGGACCCCAGGCACTGTGGTAAAACATCGCTTTCCTTTGACTAAAGAGAAAAGAAGTAGAAAGATATTTGGCAGCATGGTTCATTAGAATGTGAGTGGGAAGGAAGGAGGAATTGGAAAGAACTAGAAAGCTACAATCCTAAAGGAATTAGGATGGCTTTACCCAAAGAAAAGATAGTTAAAAGGTGATTTAATATAAGTCTTCCTGCATATGACACATTTTTATGAGAAATTTGGTCCCTAGATAGCTGGAGAACAGGTCAAGAGGAAATGAACTGATATAACAAAACATAATAGCTTATATTCATATAATGCTTTATAATTTATAAAGCTTTTCTCACTACAAATCTCTGAAAGCAGACTAATATTCTTGCTTTACAGATGAGGAAACTTGGGCTTAGAAAGGGTAAATGATTTGCCTGTAGTCACACACCTAGTAAGTGTCAAAGTCAGGACTATAATATCGGTCTTCTGTCTTTCAATATAGCACTATTTCCGCTATTGCACACTGTCTTTTATTATAAAACAACTTGGAGCATGGAGGAAAACTGGTATATCCTTTGAGAAATTGATTTATTTTGGATATGTTTAAATGTAGTTCTAGCTGAGGCAGACATCAGGTCCAAGTCACCTTTTGAGATGCCTTCCAGATCCTAGAAGCTTGTTAAAAAAAAAAAGGAAAGGAAAG
Organism: Petaurus breviceps papuanus; assembly: GCF_028583685.1. NCBI lineage: Eukaryota > Metazoa > Chordata > Mammalia > Diprotodontia > Petauridae > Petaurus > Petaurus breviceps. The sequence goes on along the minus strand of NW_027187344.1, from coordinate 3,281,170 downwards.
GACAAAAATTATGAGAATCATCAGTAAATAACTAGAGTAAATGGGATTTACTCCAAGATTGTGAACAAGAATACCTTTAGTTCCTTTGGAATTTGAGGGCTAAGTAATGCTGGTTCTCTGTTATAGCCTATGGTGTGCCTGGAAGGTTAGGCCCAACTACCTGGTCATTAGAATGGTGAGTCATCTCCTGGATCTGTGTCAGTTTTGAAAAATCTTTGAATTAGTGGAAGGGGGGGGGGTCATTGTAGATTGAGAGTTGGAAAACACTTAGGGGGCCATCTTGCACAAACCACTCACTTTACAGATGATAAAACTGAGGCCCAGGACTTGACTAGGGTCAAAAAACTAGTAAGAACCAGAAGTGGGATGTCAGACAATTGTCCACATAATCTACTCAAGGATTATACCAATGCCCTTATCTGTCCAGTATGATATGGCATTGATTTCCCTCTCTAGAAGTTGTATTTTTAATTTTAATTTTTTTGCTTTTTGGAGGGCAATTGGGGTTAAGTAACTTGCCCAAGGTCACACGGCTAGGTGTGTGTGTGTGTGTGTGTGCACTAAGTGTCTGAGGCTGGATCTGAACTCAAGTCCTCCTGACTCCAGGGCCGGCGCTCTACTCACTGTGCCACCTAGCTGCCCCAATTTTTATTTTTTAAAACATTCTTTTGTTTTGTTTTGTTGCTTTTTGAAGGGGGGAAGGCAGGGAAATTGGGGTTAAGTGACTTGCCCAAGGTCACATGACTAGTAAGTATTAAGTGTCTGAGGCCGGATTTGAACTTAGGTCCTCCTGACTCCAGAGTCGGTGCTCTATTCACTGCACCACTTAGCTGCCCCTAAACATTCATTTAAAAAAAATTGAGTTCCAAGTTCTCTTCCTCTCTCTAGCCCCTCCACCACCCATTAAGAAGGCAAGCAACATGATACCCATTATACATGTAAAGTCAGGGCAAAGCATTTCTATATTAGCTGTGTTGCAAAAAATAAAAAGAAAGTAGACAAAATAGGTTTCAATCTGCACTCAGAGTCCAATAATTCTCTCTCTGGAGATAGATAGCATTTTTCATCCTGAGTCTTTTGGAGTTATCTTGAATCATTGTATTGATCAAAGTCTTTCTCAGTTGATCATCATCCAAAATTATTGTTACTATGTATAATGTTCTTCTGGTTCTGTTCACTTCACTTGCATCAGTACATATAAGTCTTCCCAGGTTTTCCTGAAAGCATCCTGCTCATCATTTCTCATAGCACAGTAGTAAGCCATCACAATCATATACCAGAACTTGTTCAGCCATTCTGTAACTGATGGGCATCCCCTCAGTTTCTAATTCTTTGACAACATAAGAAGAGTTACCTATAACCTTGTACACGTGAGTTCTTTTCCTTTTTCTTTTATCTCTTTGGAATATAGACCTAGAGGTGGCATTGCTGGGTCAAAGGGTATGCACAGATTTGTAATCCTTTGGGCCTAGTTCCAGCTTGTTCTCCAGAGTGATTGGACCAATTCACAATAGAAGTTATCTTTTAAGAGCAAGTCTCCTTCCTGCTGGCTCAGCCTCCTGAAGATCTCTAAGGGAGTTGCGTCAAGTGTGACGGCTCAGACATAGAAACCGTGCCAGAAGTAAGATGTTCTCCTCAATGCCAGACAGGAATCCATCCCCTCCTTTTCATGTCACTGGGCAGAGTATCCAAGGGTTCGGTAACTGTCACTCTTCTACCACAGGACCTTCTCTCAACCCACCCTTCTTCTCCCCCACTCTTCTGTTTGTCTGAAGTGACATGAGGTCAGAAAAGGAAGGGAAGGGAATAAGTATTTATACATCACACGCTACATGCCAGACACTCTGCTAAGTGCTTCTTTACACATATTATCTCATTTAACCCTCACAACAACCTCCTGAGATAGATGCTGTTACCTCTCCATTTTACAGTTGAGGAAACTGAGGCAAACAGAGGTTAAGTGAGTTGCCCAGGTCACATAGGTGGTAAGTGTCTGAGGCCAGAAAGACATTTGTAAATTAACAATTATCTTTTCCTAACTAAATACAGAAAGCAAAATTGACCCAGGAGAGACTAAACTATAAGGCTGAGCCATCATGATGAAAGAACACTGGGTTCTAGTCTGTTTCTGACAGCTCTCTCATTCTGTGAACTTAAGCAAGCCATTTCCCTTGCCTGAACCTCAATTTCCCCATCTGTAAGATGAAAGGGTTGGAGTAAATGATTTTTAAGACTCCTGGCTGACTTAACATTTCATTATTCTAACAATAACTTAAGTTTCTGTAAGATTTTTGTAAATTGAAGTTTACTCAATGCTTTTATCAAAACATCAGTATGAGCTTGGAAGTATAAGAATTAGCATCAACCCCATTTTACAGATAAAAAAGTGAGGCTCAATAAGGTGGGGTGACTTGCCAGCTGAGTACCAAAGCCTGAAATTGTACTCAGGTCTTCTGACAGCTAGCCCTAAAGTCTTCCCACTGGGCCATGCTGCCTCCCAAATTCTAATTACAGCAAGATGGAGGGTGCCTTCTTTCTAGCTGATGTTTTACATTAAATATTGACACGTTTGGAGTCCTTGCAGTAATTATGGAGCTAGGAAACCTGGTTAATTAGGCCGTAAAAAGGAACAGCTCCATAGACTGCATAAGGTACCAATTCAAAGAGTGGTCCCTGGGTGGCCAGACTGGATTGCGAGTTCCTGGCATCCTATCTGGAGAGGTGACTGCGAAAGTTGTAACAGTTGCAAAAGAGTTGTTGGGTAATTTTGGAGGATGGAAATGGTTCTCTGTTGGAAGCTTGATTTCCATTTTCCAGTGTTTGGATTATTCAAGGCTCCGCTTTCCTATCATTGTTTATGTTTGGCTCACTAATCTTGTATTAGTGCCTCCCGGAGAATCTGCGGCTCCTTGGTTCTGGCTTCATGCAAGGCTAATTGCCTGCAGAGGTCAAGAAGAGACTTCTTCAGGCCTGCTGGTCTGTCTGAGACTCCCAGTGTTCATCTTTCCCTCATTGTTTGGGGAAGCAGAGGGAGGGTCTTATGAACTTGAGAAGGGGCTGACTGGGGGAAGGTTTGACTTCAGGCCAGCTTGAGTGGGGGTGGGGCACAGTAGTTCAACTAACAGAGCTGCTATAAAGGAGTCAGTCTGTTGGAAACTCAGACCTTACATTTTAGACTTGGAATCATTTGGACTCTAATTAAGATATTATTTAGAGTATTCTGACTAGCTGTGCATTTTAATACACCCACGCTTCTAGTCTATACTTCCTTGACAAGCCCCTGAAACCATCGCCCCAGCCTCCTCCTCAGTGTGCCAAGACTCTCCTCTCTCACTCAGACAGTTCCAGAAATCACTTAAAGCCTTACTGGGTCCATCAAAGAACCGGTGGCTTCCCTTCCCCTGTTTCAAAAAGCGACAGGATGGAAAGAACATTGGACCAAGATTCAGAAGACCTGGTCTCAACTCTGACACTGAATCTTCATGTCAAATCTTGGCAGTTTCTTCAAATGGAAAATGAGGAAATTGGAAGATTCTGTCTCTGAGCTTCATAGATCTAGAGTTGGAAGTGAGCTTAGGGGTCAACTAGTCCAATCTCCTGATAATAGAGATTAGGAAATAGGCCCATTCAAGTGAAGTGACTTGCTCAAGATCACAGAGGTAGTTAGTGGCAGCTGTGAAATTTGATCCCAGGTCCTGTGAGTCCAAATCCACAATACTAGACTGCCTTTTGTTGTTATTTTTCAGTTGTTTTAGTCACGTACAATGCTTAGTGACCCTGTTTGGGTTTGTTTTTTTGGCAAAGATCCTGGAGTGGTTTGTCTTTTCCTTCTACAGCTCTTTTTACAAATAAGCAAACTGAGGCAAACAGGGTTAAGTGACTTGTGTAGGGTCACACAGCTAGTAAGTGTCTGAGTCCAGATCTGAACTCGGAAGATGAGTCTTCTTGAGTTCAGGCCCAGCGCTCTGTCAACTGTGTCCCCTAGCTATCCTATACATTACCTTTAGAGCTCTAAAATTCTATGACTCTGTGACCAAGTAAATTGCTTAAGGTCATAGAGTGACTAAAAGCCAAACCTACTGCTTTCTTTGTCCTTACGATCCCACTGCCTGGCCCATTGCCTGGCACATAGGAGATCTTAATAAATCCTTGTTAAAATTGAATGTACTTGCCGCTGAGTCCTGCATACTTACTCAGCTTCTTTAGGTAAGTGTGGTTTTTGTTAAAATGCATATATGTTCATTGGGAAGGATTATACAATACCCTCATTATCAACCACTAAAACCTTAGTATGAATTAGTTCATTTCATTGGGTAACTATCACCTTGGAAAGCAGAAAATAGGACCCCCGAGGGACTAGAACACAGAAAAAATATGTTTGAATTGAGGAAAAGAAGAGGGATAATTCTGTAGACACTGAAGTGGGGCGATATCCCACAGAGTCCTGAGCAGGCTGAGGTTCCTGAGTACCAAGAAAAGGGCAAAGGAAGGGAAGACTCTCAAGCCACAATTGACAAACTCAGTTGTTACAGAAACATGCTTTGTTCCTCCGTGTCCCCCTGGCTCAGAGCCACCTTCTCAAGCTCAGAGGATGTGGTCAATCACACAGACGTTCTGTAAGCCCTGACTGTAAGAGCAGACTGATGTTGGGTGGGAGTTGGTGAGGAGGTGATAGGAGGCAGGAGGGAGAACCCAAGAGAATCTAGAGATTTAAGAGCTGCATTGGGATGTGGGGAGCTCAAATGGCTTTCGTGGTAAGGCAGAGGAGAAGTAGGGGCTGCCGTGAATATCCCCATAAGCCACCTGAGGCAGGCCTTGGAGCAGTGCCTTGCTTATGAGTTTCACCCTGGTGACTTTTCCTGTGTCCTGTGGTGACGCTTGAGATCCCAGGACCTCTAGGAAAAGAGCTCTGTGGTATACCATGCTGGCCCAGGACCTACACACTTGTCCTTCTCCCCTTCCCCACTGCAAACATCCATGCCCTGTGTTCCCTTATGGGTTCTGGTTTTGGTTGTTGTTTTTAATGAGACAATTTGTAAAGGGATTTTATAAAGATGTAGAGATTTGTAAAGATATAAAGATATTTGTAAAGTGTTTAGTACAGTGCCTGGCATTACAGTAGGTGCTTAATAAATGCTTGTTCCCTACCCCTCTTCTTGCCTTCTGTTAATTGCAAAATCAGCAGATCTCTAAGATGAAGAAACAGGAGTATTTTTGCTCTTTCCAGAGGCAATTCAGGGTTCCTAAAGGAGTTAACCCTAAAGAAAATGAGGCATGGTGCAGGATTTGGATTCAGAGGACTTGGGTTTAAACCCTAATTTTGCCTATTGTCATCTGTGTGACCTTGGGCCAGTTATTTTATCCCACAACATTTTCAAGATTATTGCACATTACTTCCCTTTATACTCCCTACAATCCAGTTAAACTGTCCTTGACAACTGCTCCTTATACATGGCATTCCATTTCACATTTCACATTCTGTGCCCATCTATCCGCCATGCCTAAAGAACATTCCTTCCTCATCTCTAACTCTTAGAATTACTAGTCTCCTTCACAAGTCAGCCCAACCATCATCTAAAGGAGACTAATCTCTCTATCTGCTATTGCCTCCCCACCCCACCCCTCAGTCCCCTGGTCTTTATTCTGAATCTAGCTTGTATATATTTCCATGTTGTCACCCCCAACAGCATGTAAGCTCCTTGAGGGCAGGGTCTTTTGTCTTTGCATTTCCAGTGCCTAGTCCAGTATTTGGTATCATATCATATCATATCATATCATATACTATACCATACCATACAACACAATATAATATAATATTATAATTAACAGATGATTTTTGATCGACTAATTGATCGCTTTAGATCTCCGTTTCCTCATCTTTAAAATGAAGAAGTTCAAAGAGATGATCTCTGAGGACCATTCCAGCTCTTTTCCACTTTGCATCTGCTACTCTGCTTGGTTTCAACTACATAGAACAAGATGCCCCTCCAAGGATAAGCTTATCACTTCTGAACTCACCACCACACTACTAATTCAAGCCTTGATCAATACCCTCTCTTTCAGCTTCTTCTCCCATCCCACTGGAAGACTGGAGGGTGGAGGACCAAACTCCTCCCAATGCCTTCCTTTATAGAGGGTAGACACTGGACTCAGTTCAGTCCACTTTGTATCTACTTCCCTGCCTGGTTTCAATTCCAGGGAGCAAGAAGCTTCTGTGCTGGATATCCCCTGGTGTTTTGCCCCCACTCACCTGCCTCCTCTGCTTTCCTGCCTCCTTTTGTGTGTCTCACTCCTTAGATTGCAAGCTCCTTGAGGCCAGGGACTGCCTTTCTTTTTACTAATTATATCCCCAGTACTTAGCACAGTTGGTGGCACAAAGTAGGTGCTTAATACATGTTTATTGGATTGAATTGGATGGAATCCATAAAGCTATGAATGAGCCTCCGACATGTGATTCCATCCCTACTTTCTACCCCCACCAGCTTTAGAAGGTTTGGCTTCAAGGGGCTGATCATAGATACAATATTTCCTGGAGCTTCAGAAGGCTGAGGGCATTCACTCTCTCAGTGGAGAGTACCAACTCTGTAGTAAGAGGGCAGGGTTTCAGATCCTGCTTCTGATGCTTACTTTCTGTGTGACCTTGACAAATCACTTACCCCCTTCCCCATACCCCTTCAGGCTTCAATTTCCTGAAAAATGAGAGACTATATCCCATATGCTGTCAGTAGCCTTTAAGGGATAAAGAGTGAAAAGAGCCCTCTGGCAGCATACTGATTTGGTTTATTTATAATATTTTATTTTATTTTTATTTTTTTGCTTTTTGGGGAGGGGAAGGTGGGGCAATTGTGGTTAAGTGACTTGCCCAAGGTCACACAGCTAGTTTTGTGTTAAGTGTCTGAGGCCAAATTTGAACTCAGTTCCTCCTGACTACATGGCTGGTACTCCCGTACTCTATTCACTGTGTCACCTAGCTGCCCCATTTAGTTTTAATTTAATTTTTTTTTTGTATTTATAATATTTTAATCTTTTAAAACCCTGTTTCATTTTTCTCTTTTTTCTCTTCTTTCTTGGCACCTCCCTTTCCTTGTCTTTCTCCTCTTCCTGTCCTTTCTCCGCTGTGTCCTAGTTGCAAAATTATAGTAGATCAGTAGAGAAGGGGCTTTGTGGCTATAGGCTCCAGACTGGGATCCCTTTCTTCTTAGAAGTTGCTTGGTTAAAAAAAAATAAAAAAAAAATTAAAAAAAGAAGTTGCTTGGTTATGCAGAGGTTCCTTGTGTGGTAAATCTTTGACCCCTTGTCCCCTTTTCTGAGCTGACCTCTTAGCTGTAGGGGGTCAATACCAGTTTTCTGGGGATGGATTTCCCTGCTTTCTGTACTGGATTATCCTTTGATAGTCAAAGCATATTTTGTCCTTAATATCACTTAGGAGCTGAATTGATTCTGGTTCCTCTATGATATTTATGGTTCAATAGCCCTATGTGGTTTCACCCACTTAAGTATTCATACTTTCTGGACTATGTCTACAATGCCAAACTACTGGATGAAAGCTGAATAATTTAGTCAATCATCTCGATTGGTTAAGATATGTAATGTTGCCACACATCTGGATATCTAGGGGCACATGTATTATTGACTAAACTTTCCAGTTTTCTCAAGACAATGACCAACCATGATTCCAAAGTACCAATGATGAACGCTAACTACCTCCTGACAGAGAGGTAATGGAATCAGGATGAAAAATGAGTTATGTATTTTTTTTAACCTGGTCAATGTGGGAATTTGTTTTTCTTTGACTGTAAATATTTGTTATAAGAGTTTTGTTTTGTCTTATTTCAGTAGGGAGGGAAGGATGGAGGAACAGAAAATAAATTCCTGCTATTAATTAAAAAACAATTCTGAGTGCTCTATCCAGGTTGTTTAGAGATACAATCTAGGTCCCGAAAGGAACACCTGCAAATGGAATCATTGATCCTTCCATGAATGGGTCTAAGTTTTTAAATTTTCCATTTTGCTGAGACAAGATTCTCCAGTTTTCCTTCATTCTATCTCTGAATGCATCTCTCTTGGAAGGAGTCAGAGAGTGATAATAAGGCAATGGAAATGTGTTCAATCCTAATGTGACCCTCTCTTTGAAGCAACCAAAGCTCAAAGTACTTGTCTCAACTTGTGTCTTCCCTCTTTATCCTTCACACAGGCCTCTGCTGTCTATGCAGAGGACTGTCCTCAAAGCAGGGCATTTCTCCCTTCATCTGCACTTGTTGAAATCCTCCTCCTTCAAAGGTCTAGCTCTACTGTTTTCTCCACCATGAAGACTCTCCGGGTCACCTCCACCCGAAAGTGATAATATCCTCCTCATATTTTCCTACAGCACTTTGTCTGGACTCATTTGCCCTTCTCACATTCTACCTTGTACTGTACTTCCTTTTTTACTTGTGGTATTTCCAGTAGATTGTAAGTTCCTTGAAAGAAGGGGTTACATAAATTTTCTTCTTTGAATTTCTGACAAGGACAGGGCCTTGAACATAGTAGGTCATTTATAAATGTCAACTGAATTGTGTTTAATTGAATTATCTTTCAAGAATGGGGCAAATTCTAGATTTAAAACAGTACAAAGTATGTAATTAAAGAGATATACGATTGGAAAAAAATGGTTTGGTCATTAGGAAGCAAAAGGTAACTGACGGACAACCCACATGCCCCATTGGCACTCCCCTCACAATATCAAGAGATCTGGGGGAAGACACAAGAGTAGGTCCAAGTTAGTCCCTTCCACCACGGAATTTATAATCTAATAGTCTGACCTCTTCATTTCGTTACTGAGGAAAGTGAAGCCCCCCAAAGAGAAATAACTTGTCACCCAGCTTGGTTAGTAGCAAAGCCTAGACTAGAACCAAGATCTCCTGCCTCCCAGCTTGGTGCTCTTTCTCTGATTTCATATTGCCAACATTCCTTTTTCTCCTTCCTCTTTCCTTATTCAGTAAGAGTTCTATTTCCTGGATAGACCTCAAACCTTCTCTTTCTTTTACTTCCCCTTTCCAGAGGCATTTTTATGAATTGTCCTGCCCACCTCCCCTAATTGACCCTCTCTCCCCAGTCCTATCCATTTCCTTGCAGGATCTCACCTGGATCCATCCTTTGAATCTTAGTTTGGGGCTTAAGACTTCCAAGAAGTATTCCTTATGTTCTATGTTGGTATCTCTGAAATCTCCTCTTTTTAATTACTATAGAAATTTATACAAGGACAGAAAATGTGAATCTATGCGACAGCTCTGCCAATGCTACTGTGTAACCATGGACAAGCTTCTTCCCCTCCCTGTGCCTCGGTTTACCTGTTTATAAAATGAGAGGAGGTCACACACCTGATAAATGATCTCTAAGGTCCTTTTCAACTCTGACATTCTAAGTTTTAAAGGTGCTTTGAGCTCTGGATTCTAAGGCAACTTCCAGCATTGACATAATATACTCACACCATGCACAATAACCTTCCTTCTGTGGGTTTTCACCTCAATTCCTTAGGCCTAAGAGTTCATCATGAAAACATTTGGGAGGTTTTTTTTTTAAATTTCAAGGACTCCCACAGAGATGACTGCATTATTTACATTAGCAGATGCATCCCAGTAACAGTGAGTCCAAAGAATCATTTACTCTGTTCATTTAATGCACCAGCAATATTCTGCCCTTGCACTTATTATAAATCTAGAATTGAGATGTTTGGGACTGTCTATCTAAAGAATTAATCAAACCATCTCAATGCTGTTAAAAAGGTGGGGGAAGGAGAGGGAAGTCTTGAAAAGATGCCACATCATTTCTCTCTCTCTCTCTCTCTCTCTCTCTCTCTCTCTCTCTCTCTCTCTCTCTCTCTCT
>NW_027187344.1:3250609-3271206 GCF_028583685.1 Petaurus breviceps papuanus | reverse complement strand
GAGAGAGAGAGAGAGAGAGAGAGAGAGAGAGAGAGAGAGAGAGAAATGATGTGGCATCTTTTCAAGACTTCCCTCTCCTTCCCCCACTTTGAGGAGTGAATTAATTTAGCCTTGTGGTTTTGAATGTTTTTGGCTTCTGGTTATTGAGTCATTCAGCACATCATGGTGACTTCCCCCCATAGGGCGTTTAGAAGCAGACAGAGAGGGGTGGATGGCTTGGACAGCTCCCCATTGGTTGGCGGGGGAGGCTGGCTCCTTGAGACAGACTTTCGTGTCAGATTCCCCAAAGTCGGACAGCAGTAGTCTGGCAGGACGCTTCCTGAGGGCAGACTGAAGAGGGCTTTTTTTTTCCTGGGTCCTGTGAGAAGACCAGGATATAAAGGATGGGCATTTTATTTATGGTGTCCCCTGACACCCCCCTCCCATCCCACCTTTCAATTTATGCTGGAAATTCTGGAAAGGACCATTTGCATCCTCCCAGGTTAAATAGCAACACAGAACTCAGTGTCTATTCCAAGATCTCAGATTCTGGCTCCTGGTAGATATTTTTAACAGGGAGGGTGGAGCAAGCCTACTTACAGTGGCCAAAGGTATATGGCCACTGTTTCCCATCCTGGTCGAAGAAACTGATGGTTCAGACAACACCAGGCTCTCACTATCGTTGAAAAGCCGTTTGTATACAGAGCATTTGGAGTAACTAGCAATTCTGGTGTCCCATGGAAATCTCTTAAGAGCCTCCTGGTTTAGAGCTGGGGACCAAGCAATGTATCTAGGAAAGGCAACATAGCAGTGTAATGGAAAGAGAAGTAGGCTGAGAGTCAGAAAATCTGGGTTTGTATTATAGTCATGCTCCTGACTGATAAGCTGTATGACCTTGGTCAAGTCCCTTCCTCTTTCTGGACCTCAGTTTACCCATCTATATATTGAGGGGGGAATAAGCAAGATTCTTCCAAGTCCCTAGTCTATGTTCTAAGGTCTCTTTCAACACTTTGGGTTCTAACATTCCTTCCAGCTCTGATGTTGTATGTTCTAAGGCTCCTTTCAACTCTAGGTTCTAAGTCTCCTCCAAATTCTGACAGTCTATGTTCTGTGTTTGTACCATGCAGCAACATGGAACATATTGAAATCACTGACATTTTTACCCTTCATGTGGCTAAGTAGATGGTGGGAATGGTCTGTAATGATCCTCTTGCCAAATCTCAATTCAAGGCTTTTCATTAGACAACAGATTCTGTACCAGACCGCCCCTGCTAACAGAGACCACTGTTATGCCAATCCATGCAGCTGCTTTTGAGGACTTAGAGATTTCCAAAGAAGGAAATAAGAAAGGAAACAAGATTTATTAAGCACCTACTATGTGCTAGGCATTGCACTAAGTGCTCCACAAATACTGTGTCATTTGATCTTCACAACAACCCTGGGAGGTGGGTTCTAGTATCACCCCCTTCTACAGAGAGGGAAATTGAGTCAGGCAGATTAAGTGATTTGCTCAGGGACACACAGTGTATAAGACTGGATTTGAACTCAGGTGTTCCTGACTACAGGCCCAGTGCTCTATCCATTGTACCACCTAGTTTCCTCTTCCAAAGGAGAGGAAAATCAGTCAACAATGTCAAAAGCAGCAGGCCTTTATCTTCTATGTTTTACTTACAGGAAGGACAGCACTTAACTTAAGATCCCCATAGGTACAGAGGAAATAGAAGGGGGAAAGGGAAGTATACACCTGGATCAGTCACCAGAAAGACAGAGATACAACTGAACCTCTGGACAGGCAGTATCTATTTGTGATTTAGTCAGCACAAGGAAGGGGGCATCTAGGCCTGGGAAAGATGATCCTGGGCCGTGACAGGAAGGGGATCAATGACCCAGCAACCAAGCTATGCCAGATTCTCAGTGTTCTTCCTACTTGGAGGCAGGCATATCCATATCATCGTGCCACATAACAGGGCTGCTCAGCAACATGCAAGAGCGTCAGGAGTTTTATGGGGAAGATCAGGGTCTTATTCAGAATACAAGAGATGGTTTCCCACATCACAGGCAAGTAAACACCAATTGGGCAAGTGTCTAGGAGATTCCAGCTATTAAGATTCCAGATATGGGGAATTCTAGAGAAGGGGCAGATTATGGGCAGGAGGAAGAGGGGGAGTATTGAGAGTAGAGACAGCCTCACACAAGAAGGGGCTCCTCAGAAAAATGTATTGGACTGCCATAAATTTGTATTTGATTCCAGAGGGATCATGGGATTTGGATCTATTTGAGCTCTAGAAAAATCATCTAAAATGCCACCAGTTTGTGGATGAGGAAAATAAAGTCTGATGAGGCTAGGGGACCTGTTTAAAGTCATAAGGGACTAAACAAGCAGATTGGATTAGAATCCAAGTATTCTGACTCCTAATCAAGTACTCAAAACTGCTAAAATGTTACATGTCAAAAACGTTCCTACTAGAATCTTGATTTTTGGAGTTGAAGGTATAATTAGGATTCCTCGTCCTCTACAAACTCCTCTCCCTACTGAAAGTGTGCATAAATATAGCACAGTATTTTCTAGACCTGGAGAAGTCAACAATAATTCTCTATGATCATTTTTTTTTATTAACAGGACTATGGGGGCTAATCCATAACAGCTACTGAGACTTCCTGGTCTGTCTTTTGGGAGTATTTCTTGGGCATAGTGATAGCTCTGAGTACTGGACTCTCTTTTCAAACTTCATGAAACATTTGCTTTGCATATAAACTCCCACACTTTATTTACTTACAAACCTCCCTTCAGCTCTAAGAACAGATGAGACTTCTAAGGTGAAGAGCCTTGACACAGAAGTTACAAGTTTTCTGCTAAGTCAATAATAGTGGCAGAAAGTTATCTGAGAATTCTGCCTATATTTACCCTGTATGGCTGAAGTTCCAAATCAAAATATGAGTGGAAGGATACTGGTGAAGTTCTAACTATCAGATAATGATTTCTGTCATTAATGCAAAAAAAAAATACAGCTCATTAGGCTAGGGATAAGACCTGTGAATTTCATTGGCACAGGGAACTGTGGAATTAGGAAGCTCCTTCTACCATTGCAGGTTAGCAGCTTCTCTGCAACTGAATAATCTTAGAGAGCTGACCCAAAGCATTGAGGAGGCAAATGAGTTGCCCAGGGTCATACAACCAGAATATATCAGAGGCTCTGGCTCTGGTGACACATTATGTTGGCGAAATTGCCAAACTTTCAGAGCCTTTAATTTAAATCTCTTAATCAACAGATCCGATTAGAGAAAAACATATGAAAATTACTTTTCCAAACTGATTCTACTTCAACTTAGAATCAATCAGTCAAATCTTTACCGAGTCCCTGGAGCGTGCTTGGCTCTCAGGACATAGAAGAAAACGTGGTCACTACTTGAAAAGAACTTGCAGACTAGATGGGGAGACCTGTACAAGAGTTAGAGAATATAAGTGATTTCTCCAGTGCTGCCCCACGTAAGGCCACCAAAATGGAGCACTGTTTTAGCAATGGCATTTGAGAGAAGGGGAGACTTAGGGGAGGGGAAGGAGCTTTAGTCTTTGAAATCTTTGTGGTTTTATGAAGTCTGATACGGAAACACTCTGGAGAAGTGTGAGTTGAATGGTAAGGGACCTCAAAACCATGCCATATAATCTTCTGGTAAAGGAAATGGCAAAATTTGAACTAGAAGAGAGAGTTAGTTCCAGGGAATATGGTAGCTCTTTTCAAGCATTAAGATTGCTGTCCTTTGGAAGAAGCCTTAAATTTGTTCTGATGATTTCCCAAGAGGAGGGACTGATAACTCTAGAGAAGTTGAAGAGGGGGCAGATACTGCCTACACATAAAGAATCAATTTTCTTGTAATTAAAACTGTCAAAATATGCAGTGGGTCACTAGGTTGGCCTAGAAGGTAGTGAGTTCCCGGTCACTGGAAGTCTTCCAGCAGAAGAGAAATGCTCACTTTCAGGATGCTATAGAGAAGATTTGTACTTTAGGTAGGAGGTGAACTAGATAATCCCTTCCAACTCTAAAATTCTGAGATTCCATGATCGGTGACCCCCAAACTAGGTGAGAGACTCACCTTGGTTACAAGGTTTCCCATGTTTCCCTTCCTCCCTCATTTCCCATTCAGATATTCTTTTTCCAGCTCATTATTGTTGTTCCACCTTCCTCCTCACGCTCTCCAACCCAGTTCTTAATTAACTCATTGGTGTAAGATGTTTAAATCTCTGTCCCCAGCCTCCCCAGCAGCTAAGATTGGGGTGGAATGGGCATAGGGAGGGGAGCTGAATTCCTTGCTTTTCATCGAGACTATTATAAGCCAGCCATCAAAAGGAAACTAATTTGAATTGAATTCAAAGAGAATATGAAAGGAGAGGAAGACTAGGTCACATGTGTGCACACACACAGAGGCTGTGGGAGGGAGGAGGAGGAAGCTCAGAAGAGCAGAGAGGAGAGCAGACAAGATTGAGACATGCCAAATTCCACTGAAAACTCCCAGGCAGCACAGGGCAGCATTGGGAAAACAGCCCCTCTACAGCTGGACTCTCCTTTTGCAATTCTTACATTTTATTTCGCAGTAATTTATATCGACAGAGGCTTTCAAAACACTTCAGGGTTGTTTACAATGTTGTGCAGGAACATTTTGTCTTCTCTCCAATTTGTCTTCCCAGAATGCTCTTGCCCATCTCCTCCTCCCGGCTGGCCACCCTGCTGTGACTCCCCTTGACCTTTGTAAAGGGGTGACCTTCAATGGGTTCTTTTCTGGAAGGTATTCTCAATGTGAGAAAGTTTTATCCAGGGACTGACTCCCATGTCTACTCATCAGGATAGGGTGTCATCCCCAACCCCACTTAAAGACATTTAAAACCCTATAATCTGTCTCAGCCTTGCTTTTTCACCTGAATTACTCTCCTCCATACACTCTATGCCCTAGCCAAACTGTTCAGCTCTTTACCCCAAACACATTCTGCATTCTCCTACCTCCACACATTTACCCAGGCTATTTCCCATGTCTAGAATTCCTTCTTCACCTGTTGAATTCTAATAATTAAAACAGACCCAAAGTGCAATAGTGCATATCATAAAGCCCCACTTAAGTGCTTTTTACATAATATTATGTATTGTACTTTCTTATCCTCTTACTAAATAGTAAGATCTTCAAAGGTAAAAGACTATATTTTGTCTAAACTTTATACTGATGCCTAACACAGTACTCTATATACAGAAGGAGCTTAATAAGTTTTTGTTGCTTGGGTTTGTTGGTGCTGCACCTCTGAGGTGGTATTTTTAACTTAAGGGAGTGAAGGAAAATAGAGAGAAAATGAGAGAATTTGAGAGTTGGAAGAAATGCCAACAATCATTTAGTCCAATCCATACCCTAAAGATTTCCTCTAGAATGATCAGACGTGTGGTCTTTTAACCTCTGCTCAAAGACCTTCCATGAAGGGGAGCCCACCACTTCTGAGGCAGTCCATTCTCCTTTTTTTTTTTTTTAAAGCAATCAGGGTTAAGTAACTTGCTCAAGGTTACACGGCCAGTTATTTATGGGTGTGGTGCTGAGTATCTGAGCCCAGATTTGATCCCCAGGTCATCCTGACACTGGAGCCGGTGCTCTTACTCACTGAGCCACCTGGCCGCCTCTAAGCAATTGGGGTTGAGCAACTTGCTCAAGGTTACATGGCCAGGTGTTTCTGGGTGGGTGCTAAGTGTCTGAGCCCGGGATTCGATCCCCAGGTCAGGTCATCCCAATGCTGGGGCTGGTGCTCTTACTCGCTGTGCTACCTGGCCACCCCACCATTCTCCTTTTAGATAGCTCTAATTGTTAGGGAGTTTCCCCTGACTTCAAGCTTATATTTGTTTCTTTTCCACTTGTACCCATTGCTCTTGCTTCTTCCACCCTATGGGGCCAAACAAAAGGAGTCTTATCCATCCCACATGAAAGTATTTAAAATCCTTGAGGACAGCTATCACATCCCCCTGCATCTTTTCTCTAAACTAAACATGACAATTTTCTTGCATTTAATACTGCATTTTCTTAGCATAAATGGCCTTCCATTTAGGCAAATATTTTGACTATTTAGAGATAAAATAGATCACCAATTAAAATCCCCTTTCAATTCATGTACTCACAACATAGTTTCTCTGGTGTGTTAAGACTCCTGAAAGCTTTGGTGTCAAGTAACTAGCAAAATATGAAGAGTACATAAGTACTCTTTCATTTTAGCAAACAATGTTATTAAAGTCTTTTCCAACTACTCTCTTCAGAAGGACTTCTTTCTCTATTGTTGATAATACTAGTTAACATCAAGGCAACTTTTCAAAGTGTTTTTCTCATACTAACCCTGTGAGATAGGCAATGATAAGCCAGACTGACCATCAAAGAAGAGATTATGTGTGTGTATATGTGGGTGTGTGTGGGGGGGAGGGAGGGGGGAGGGGGAAGGGAGGGAGAGAGGGAGGAGAGAGAAAGGAAGGAAGGAAAGAGGGAAGAAAGGAAGGAAGGAAGGAAGAGAAAAGAAAGAAAGGAAAAAAAGAAAAAACTACTGCTTCTCTAGAGACATCTTCATTCCAAATGTTCATATGAGCTATTTGTGCCCGACCTTGGCATAGCCTTCCAAGCTGGTCTTGGTCTGATCAGCTACTGTCCAACACACTGTACCTTGACCCCAACATAGTGATGTCCTTTTAGTCCTTTTTGAGAACGAAGGACAGCAACCAATCTATTGCTTCTTAAAAAGGGTGGCGGAGGAAGAGCATGTGAATAAATAATAAACATTTGGCCTCATATTTTCTATATTTGGTACAAAGAAAGAATTGACCTTTGGGGTTCAAGGATGTCCACATGGGAGGAGACATCAATCTGTTTAATCTATTCTCTGTCTAAAGGAGAACAAATTCCTAAAAATTTTATGTTACTAGGACTGGGCAAAAAGTTTGAAGTGGGAGAGCACAGTGCAATGGAAAGCATTTAGAGTCAGGAAACCTGGGTTCAAATTCCACCTCTGCTACTTACTACTTGTGCAATCTTAGGCAGGTCACTTCTTTGCATCTGTAAAATGAAGGAGTTGTACTGGATGATTTCTGAAGCCCATTCCAGCTCTAAATCTCTGATCTTAAGTAGGTAAAATAGACTTTGGGTCCTTCCTTTTCTCTTTTCTTTATCCCTCTCCTTCCTCTAGTTGCTTCCTTGACTCTCCTAGCTTCACTACAGTACCCCTACTGGGAATTCCTCCAGGGTTACATTCCTTTCTTTGAGCCATTTCCTTCCCTTTTCTCACCACTTAAAGTCACTCATCCCGTGTTCTATTTTTCTCCCAGCTAGCTGTCCAATCAGAAAGCAATTTGATCACAAAATCCCTGGAAAATATGGCTGATTGATAAGAACTTAGCATTAACAAGGGATTCCTGATGATACTAAGCCAAAGAAACGAATTACTGAGGTGGGGGGAAGGGATTAGTTTTCAGGCACTAATTGTAGCCTGATGTGAGTATTTTGGGATAGGTAGCCCTTAAATAGTAGTAATGATAATAACAGTCTAAAGAACTGAAAATTAATGTCACAGGATAATAAAGAGGTAGGGGTGAATAGGCTGTAACATATGACCAATGATGATTTTTGAAAAACAGATGGAAAAGTTACCATCTGGGAAATTTATGCCATGGAAGAAGATGGGCTGTTTATATGGTGAGGGTGAGGGATGACAGGTGGAGAGCTTCCCAGTGTGAGGAAAAATCAAGAAAGACCTCCAGTGTGTTGGGTAGAGCCCTTTTTAGTAAATCTATAGGAGTTACTGGATAAGAGTAATCCAAGATAGACAGGCATGGATAGGTTGAGATCTGCATCATTAGAGTGAATGTCCAAATCACTGAGATCACAGATTGATTTGATTATAACTTTTATGAATTTCTTACACTTGTGCAAACCTTTTTCACATCTATTTTCTCTTCTGATCCTCATACAATCCTGTAAAGTAGACACAGGGCAGTAATTGTTATCCCCATTCTGTAAGTGAGGAAACCAAATTCTTGTGGGTAACTTTATCTGAAGTCTCATGTCCAGTAAGTGGCAGATTTGGACATGAACCCTGGTCTCCCAACTCCCTTCCCAGTGAAGGCCCTTTCTGTTACACTGTGTAGTCATAATAGCACCTTTTCCATCTATTTTTTTTTTTAACAATTTCCATCAATTTTCAAAAGAAATCTTTTCCTCCTTTTTAAATTTTCCCATGGCAGATCCTGACTTCCTAAAACTCAGGCTGGGAACAAAAGCAACGAGGAGGGCATGACGGACTCTCTTTTACTCTGCCCTCTTTGCTTCACAGCCTTCCGTGGCCTAGTGCTCCTGCTAAGGGAGTGGAGCCTTCAGGGGATGAGGATAAAGAAATATGACCCTGCCTGACAGATACCCTTGAGTTTGCCCTTCATCCTTAGGTTGCCTTGACCAATCCAGAAATCCATGAATAAGAGTGTTACCAGAGAGAATTTAAATTCTGCTCCCTCGATGCTTTTAGCACCTAGTAAGAGCAGTCTGGCTTCTCGGTGGATGCTTCCAAGGACTGACCTTGTAAAGCTTTTGAAAGATGACTATCCAGTGTCTGCCCTGAGTCAACATGGCCACTAGACTTTACAAATATGTGCAGAGATGTTTCCATGTGCTATGTGTCCTACAGAAAGGGTTTGAACTTTTCAAAAGCAATGACAAGACTGACTTTCTTTGTAGTCAACAGAGGCATCTGCTTACATGGCTTTAGGATCCACTGGTCCTTGGCCTCAGAGTATTTTATCTTCTTATAATATCTGAAATTCTACCATCACGGTTTCATTCATTTGAGTCTTGAAAGTGTTTTGGCCTTTCAATGTCTTCTATTAAAATGCCGATACTACTGGCAGAGGTTTGCAGATTTAGTTTTATTCAGTCATGGGGTAGTAGAAAGAACCCTTACCTAGGAATCAGGAGACCTGAGTCCCAGTACTGATTCTGCTGATAGTCAACTTTGTGACCTTGAATCTGGGCCACTGTTCTGGAATCTGTGAAATGAGGGAATCAAGATCAGAGGATCTTAACCTGGGTCCATAGACAGATTTTAGGAGGTTCTGCGAACTGGGCTGGGGAAAATATTTTGATAACTGTATTGCAGCATAATTAATTTTCTTTATAATCCTATGTATTTTATTTAATACATTTTAAAACACTATTCTAATAAGGGATCCAAGGCTTCACCAGACTACCAAAAGAGTTTTTAAGCCTAAGAATCCCTGGACTATGTGGTATCTAACTAATATTCTGCCCCATCATTTCTATGTTTTGAGGCCCCTTCCAGTTCTGACAGTATATGGGTCTATAGCTGAGACATAGGTCAGCTATGACCAGGAAAAGAGCTGCAGAAATAACAATGAAACATAGATCAAGGGCTGGAAAGGACATTAGAATTTCTCTGTTCCAACTCAGAAGCTCAGAGAGGGACATTGACCTGCCTGAAATCACACAGGAAAAGAGCTTGGATTCGAGCTCAGGTTCTTTGACATAAAATCCAGTGCTCTTTGGAAAGAATCTCTTCTCTGACTCCTTTAACACTTTGGCCAGGGCCCACTCCAGCGAGTGGGTTTTGTTTTGCAAACATCCTCAAGGAAAATGGAAAGTCTGGTGACATTTGCTCTCACTAATTTTCTTTCTCCACCCCACTCCACCTTTGGCAGGCCCAATGCATGATGCCGGCATTCTCACTATTTCAAGGAGGTCTGTCCTAAGACAAAAGACAGGGCTTTGTCTGAGAAGTGGTTTGCGTTCCCAAAGCAGATACCCAATGTCAAATGGAGTCAGTTCCTGGCTTCTCTTACAGAGGGGTTTCTTCTCTTCCCCTCTGGGCCCTAAGAAACCCAGAGACTTCAAGGTTTATAATAGGCTTTAAATTATTCCATTTCCCACTCCCACACATTAACAAGTACTTTCCATTTGCTGTCCCTCTCATGGGGAAAAAGAAAAGAAAAGAAAAACCAGAATGCCAGCAACATTACCTTCTATAAAGAAACAGGAGAAAAGGCACATGTTGGGAACACACGTATCTCTTCATCCTCACATGCACAAGTATAGACATATTCCACACTCAACAGTGTCCTGCCTTGGCCTTCTCCGATCTAAGGTCTAGTCTGTCCTTACATCGGAGTCTGAGAAGGTTTCTAAATAATGTCTGGGATAGTATACTAAGTCATTATGAACCAGAGACATTTTAGGGGTTACTTTATCATACTGAGAGGGTGGGACAAAGGATAAGTTAGAACTGGTAGAGATAAAGATTGTAGCATGCTGGGGAAGAAAAGATCCACAATAAGGACTTGGAGTTGTATCTACCTTTCAGTATTTGTTCCATCATCTAAGATTTGGGGAAATAAAGGATTCTTTTTCTCCTTCCCTTCCCTGCCTCCATTTCTTCTTTCCTTCCTTCTTTCTTTCCTATCTTTCTTTTCTTCCTTCAGAAAATAGATGATTCTTTTTCTTCTTCCCCTCCCTCTTTTCCTGACATAGATGAATGAGTTTTTCAAATCAAAAGGCAAATGTTGTCTCCTACTATAACCCCTGTCTCCCAGTGCATCCTTAACACACCCTGGAATTGAATTGGAAACTCTCTCAACTCCTGCTCATCTCCTTTTGGCATCACACTGCATTGTACTGTATTTGTTGCGTTGAGGGTAGGCTTAAACTACATGAGTGTTGGTAGCCTTGGGCCCCTGTCCTCATGTGGCATCTGCCAGCATCCAGGATAGACCTATTCGTTCAGTGAGGTGGGCCCCTAGTCTATGCTATTAGACATATTTGCAGCCACTACCCTCTAAAAATACAAGTCATACTTCAGTGCTCAAAGAAGACGCTTGCAAACAACTCCTTCTCTGACTCCCTCCAAAGTCTATCAATGCTGCCACATCTCAGAAAAACTGCCATTATTCCTTGAATCTTAATTCCCTTCCCACAGTCATCTGGAAGGAGAGCTAGAATCAAAAAACACCTCTGAAAGCTGAGACCTCCTGCCTCCTAATATGTCTTTACAATTTCTTTTTGTTGGTGTCCAGCTTTAGCTAAGCACCAGCCTCAGATCCCCAGATTTGGAATGGTGAGACCTAGGCAGAGTTCCTCCAGCCTGACTGAACAGGCTTCCATCCCACCCTAACTCCACCACATACTTGATGCCTTTGAGTCCCTTTCTGGGACTCAGTTTCCCTTGTGATAAAATGAAGGAGTTGGACTAGAGGATCTTAAAATTCTCTTCAAGCTCTAACCTTTTCCATTTCTATGATTCACCTATTGACAAAGGCTTAGGGAAGGATGATCCTAGGTACTGAAGGACATACAGAGATGGATAAGATATGGTCCTTATCCTGAAGCAACTCCTAGGCTATTATGAGAGATAAGAATGAGATACAACTAACTGGGGTGTGAAATAGTCTGTGTTATACATATATAAATAGAGATAATAAGTATGAGAGGACAAACCAGGAAACTTCACAAAAATTGCATGTGACATTTTTTTCTTACATCACTCCTTGACTGGCTTGTACCCATACTCTCTAAATCTCGTATCTCTCTGAAGTACATGTTTAACCCGTTGACCCGTCCCTCTGAACAAAGGGCTGCACAATACCTAGTCTTGGGAGAGGGGATTGCAAGTGACTCATCCCTGCCTATGGGCTTCAGGATTTCAAATCTCTGTTGCAAAAGATCAAATTGGTCAATGAATGGAGTGCTTGCTATGTGCCAGAGGAAACAGACAAGAATGAAATAAAGCCTTCCCCTCCAGGAGCTCTTGTTCCTTCAGGGGAAATGACTTGTAAACATATAAATAAATACAAAATATATGCCAAGTAATTTCTGTGTCTGGTAGAATCAGCAGCGTTCTCCCGAAGGAAGCTAAGGTTTCTGACAGGTGAGATGAGGAAGAAACACAAAGGCAAGGAGGTATGGGGAAAGCTGCATGTGAGGAATGGCACAGTAGTGCATGAATGGGAATAATGTGTAATAATCCTGGAAAGGTAAAGTCGAGCCAGATTGGGATGAGTTTTTAATCCAGAGGAATTTGCTTTATCCCAGAGGTAATAGGATGCCAGGGCAGCTAGGTGGTGCAGTGGATAGAACACTGGGCTTGGAATCAGATTCATCTTCATGAGTTCAAATCCAGCCTCAGACACTTACTAGCTGGGTGACCCCACACAAGTCACTTAACCCTGTTTGTTTCAGTTTCCTCATCTGTAAAAATTAACTGGAGAAGGAAAAGGAAAACCCCAAATGGGGTCATGAAGAGTCAAGCACAACTGAACAATTTTGGGTCAGAGCTGGAGGTAGCTAGGTAGTGCCAAGGATAGGATTATAGACCTGGAGTCAGGAAAACCTGAGTTCAAATCCAGCCATAGATTTCCTAACTGTGTGATCCTGGACAAGTCACTAAAATCTCTGTTTGCCTCTGTTTCCTCAACTATAAAAATGCAGATAATATGAGGATCGTTGTAAGAATCAAATGGCATAATACCCATAAACATTGAACACAGTGGAGGCCCTTAATAAATGCTTATTTCCTTCTTTCCAACTGCATTTTTGAAGATTACTCCAGGGGTATGTGGGGGGAGGGGGTATAGAGATTAAGGAAGCCTTGAGGCAGTAGTTACCATTTGAACTGACAAGTAGTGGCTCCCCTGAGTGAGCCAAGACTGCAGCTATTGTCCCCTGAGATCAGAGGATCCAAGGACTTGTACCTAAAAGGGACCTTCTCCTCCATGGATTCTTAACCCTTTATATATCATGACCTCTTCTGACATTCTGGTGAAACCTATGGACCCTTTCTCAGAATAATTTTTTTCAAAGTCATTATTCAAGAAAATTCCAAAATTCAATTGGAGTTCATTAAAAATAAAGACAAACTTTTTTTCCTCATTCAAATTCACGGACCCTGTGAAATCTATGTATTCCTTGAGGGTCTATCCCTTGAATAATATGAATGTTATTATTCAACTGTTATTAATATTTAATATAAAAATGAACGAATAGCAATTTATGCTCCTTTAGCACTCTAAGGTTTATAAAGCATTGTCCTCACAACAACCCTGAGAGGCCAATGGTGTGAGCATTCTTACTCTCCCCATTTTACAGATGAAGAAATAGAGGCACAGCTTAGAGGCAAAGTAGCTTTCCACAACTAGTAAGCATTCAAGCCAGGATATGAAAGTAAGACTTTTTTTTTCACTCTGAGACTAGTCTTTTTCCCAAACACATCAGTTCTGTCTCTTTGCTTCCTGGAGGAGCAGAACTTTGAAGGAGCGTTAGGATTTGGAGAGGTAACAGAAGAAGCAACTGCCTCATTTGTCTTTCTTCTGCTCTTCTTGGACATGTCTCTCTCTCTTGCTACACATCCTTAGGTTACTGTGTTTTCCACGGTTTTCTATGCCAGAAGAGAAGGGTGGGGTATGAATGAGGTGGCCCTCCCTCTCCCCAAAGCATTGCTACTTAATTGGACTAATTTGGTTCCTAGACTCATAAAATGGATGTCTCTTTCATGCAATGCAGTCGGTTTCCATATTGGCCACTTCCAGGGTTCCCCTTGGAGCCAAATGGCAGGGAACTCCATTTCTCAAGCAGGCCCCAGGAGAATTCGCTTAGTATTGGCCTGGAAGAATTTCCACCAAGTAAAGTTCTTCTTGGAGTTGGCAGCAGCACAATTAAAAATCTCACCCATTCCTTCCAAGACAAAAGAAAACACACAGAATATACATATACATATATACACATACATGCACTCATAAACATACACACATACACCTCTATGCATATATACAAACACACGCATATGGAAAATGTTCCTTTCATACCCCTCTCTAAACCCTACCAACATATGTCCTACAGCATCAGCCCAAGCCAGATAACAAATTGTTGCTGTTGTTCAGTCTTTTTTCAGTCATGTCCAACTCTTCATGACTCCATTTGTAGTTTTCTTGGCAGAGATACTTGAGTCATTTGTCATTTCCTTCTCCAGCTCATTTTACAAATGAGGAAACTGAGTTAAATAGGATTAAGTGACTTGCCCAGGGTCACACAGCTAGTAAATGTTTGAGGCCAGATTTGAACTCAGAAAGATGAGTCTTCCTGATTCCAGGCCAGGCATCCTATTCACTGAGCCACCCAGCCGCTCCAGATAACAAGTGGTTTTCTCTTATTCTGCTATTCCTTTGGCCATATATGTACTCTGATATTTAGGGGAATTATATCTGCCCTCCTATGCAAAACAATCCTTTATTCTTTCCTCTCTGGTCTCATCTTTCTTTTTAGATATCTTCTAACTAGAGAATTCTTTGTTCTAACATTCAATATTCTAGGAATAAGGTCCTAGCCCCAGCTTGGCCCCTAAGTCACTATGACTTTAGGTAATTCACTGCTCTGAGTCTCAGTTCCCTCATCTGTAAAATGAAGATGTTGAAACAGATCTCTAAGGACCCTTCCAGCTCTGACATTCTACCTTCCCAGGTCCCTCCGAACTGTGGCATTCTATGTTCTGTGTTTTAAATTCCCCTTGAACTCTAACCTTGCATTATTTGCAAACATGGGGAGAGAGTGTGGGACAGGAGGCAAGATTTCATCTTTTCCAGGCACATAGGTGTGGTGGACTACCAGAATTAGGAGATCTTGGTTGAGATTTCAGTATTGCCCCTGGCTTGCTGCATGACCTGGGGAACAACCATTAGTCTTGCTTTTCTGCATTTTGACCACTTGTAAAATGGAGCCATTGGATTTTCCCCTCAGTAGGCTTCACAAGTAGGAGCCCTGAAAAAAAGTCCTTGAAAGGAAGGTTGCTGAAGATTCCGGATTATACATACTAATTTAGACAAAATGGCAGGCCGTCTTCCCCTCCCCCAGCAAAATCAGGAGTCCCCATTTTCTAAGAAGAGTCCAGAGATGTCCTGGTTTAACTGGTACTGCTTACAGATGGTTTTCCGCTAGGTTGTGACTCCTGGTTTTAGCCCAAGTACAGAGAGGGTGTGTTCCCATCTTTCCAATGCCTGAGAATTACTCATTTAAAATTCATTTCAGTGGACTTTTTATATACCTATTTTATGTCTGTTTATTTAAGTTACTATGGTAGTGTCTCATGAATGATATTTAAGGAGAAACTTGGGCTTTCTAACTCAATTGCTGTAATTTTCCTTTAAAATTTCTCTCCTCCTACCTCCCCTGTCTCCTTTTGGAACAGGAGTCTGGTTGGACTGGACTGGGCTTCAGTTCAGGGGAGGAGAGAGTGCCCAACATGTGATCTGGGAATTGGGAATTTCGGAACAAAATCCCAGCTAAATCTCTCTGTCATGTCTTCATTTTTTCCCCCTTTCCCTCTTCTCTCTCCTTGTTAAAACAACATCTTTGAAGACTAAAACAAATCAGTGGAGTGATTTTGCTCCCTTGCCTTTTTCCTGACTTTCTGAAGATCATTTTCCCCTCCCCCCCCATCCAAATAATCCCTCCTCTTTCCTCTCCTCCCATCTTCCCCCTCCCCCCACCCAACTCCAAGTCAAGGGACCTTCTCATGCTGTCTGTTCGCCCGTACCTGGACCAGGTGCTCCTGAAGGAAAATATGGATAGCTTCTGTCTTGGCTTTGGACTGGGTAAGTTTTTGGGTTTTCTTCTCTTATTGGCTTTCAAAAGGACAACTCCATCAATGTTGCAAAGCAGGATGCACACGGACTACAAACCTGAAGGCTTTCCATGCATCTATCTCCTATGTATGATACCTAGATAAGAGAGCAGTGGCACAATGGAAAGAGTCAGAAGAACTGAGTTCAAATCCCAGAACTGCCACTTGCAACTATGTATCATTGGGTAAGTTATTTGACTGTCCTTGGGCCTTAATTTGATCTTCTGTAAAATGAGAGGGTTGAATTCCACGACCTCTAAGTTTCCTTCTGGATCTAAATCTATGATTCTATATTGTTATTATTAGGAGTCCTAAGTGAAAATTTAGGGGAATGGGAACAGGAAGAAGAAGGGGCAAATTTAGGGAAATAACAGTGGGAAAGAAGATATTCAGGGTCAGGATGATGCTCTCTAGCTGGGACTGTAATTTACAAACCATTTTTGGCAGGTTCCAGGAGCTTTGTACTTATACAATTTCTCCCAAAGTATGGATTACTAGGTAAATATTTACTAAGCATTAGGCAGTACCAGTCCATTAGCAAACCCATTTTCCTAACTGCTAAAACAAGGCAGAGAGCTAGTCAGTATCCAAACAACCTCAAGGTGGTAGCAGAGCCAGGAGAGACTGCTCCTGTGGTCCAGGCCACAGAAGCCAGAGTCCCTTAGGATTAAAGGCATTCTAAGTCTCACAAGGCACAACTGGGTACAGAAGGACAAAAGTTGGCTTAAGATAGCTAGCTCTTCAGGGATATCTTCAAGCATGACACATCCAATTTGGGGTATTGCTCGGCAGAATCAGCAAGACATTCAGGTCCGTGTTTTCTCTAGCTGTGTTACTGCCTCCTGAAGACTACCAGATTCTTGCATGAGGCTTAGGGACTGGAGGGACTTGCAAGGGAAATTTGCAGGAGAGCTTGGTCCCCAGACCTAATGCATTTTGCTCCAAACACATTTCCCCTTGATTTTTAAAACCCATGTCTGGATTGCAGAGTCCATCCGTCTGTTTTTAATTTATTCACACTAAACTCATCAGAATGTGCTTGGGTAACCGCTGTTTGATGTCACCAAATGCTGCTAAACCTCCTTTTGCCTTTTATCTGAGGAAGAGGAAGCCAGGATTGTGCCAAAAGAAAACAGAATGAGTCAACCCTCACAATTTGAGTTGAAATTGACTTCCAGGTCCAAGTGGCCTCAAGATTCAATATAAGGCATTCCCCAGGCTCAGTGGAAGCCCTTTACATCTCAAGCTTATCCTTGCTGCTGGTGAAATTGTACTTGAATACTGGATAGATGGATAATAAAAATGACAATGATGATGATGATGGTGATGATATGGCATTTATATAGCACTTACTATGTCTTAGGCACTGTGCTAAGCTCTTTATAAATATTATCTCATTTGTTCCTGAAAAGAACTTTGGGAAGTAGGTGCCATTATTATCCCCATTTTATAGATGAGTAAATTGAGGTAGACTTAAGTTTAAGGTTAAATGACTTGCCCAAGGCCACACAGCTACCACGTGTATACAGCTGGATTTGAACTAGGGGCTTTCTGACTCCAGACCTGGCACTCTGGCCCAAAACAGGTGTTGGTTCTTCCTTCCACCATCAGTGTTTGACAGTGGTTCACTGCACTTGGCCAGGAAGTCTTCAGTACTAGTTGCAATCAGGTTTCCCTCGGATCTTACAGAATCGAATTCCACTATCAGTTCTATCCTATCTGGGGTGTAAGGGAAGGTTTTTTTATGGGAGCTCATGCATTTTTCTTTCATTGGTACTTTGGGGCAGTTGGTGGGTAAATAAGATCCATAAAGGAGATCCATAAGCTCCACAAAGGCTCCAGGTTAGGGGGTAGACCCCAGGCTGGAAGGTGATTGCTTCTTTCTAATTATTTATTGCCAGGATGGCAAAAGGCAGACCATGTAAAGGAGAATTGTGGTGGGATATATGAACAAAGTTCAGAAGAATCACCCAAATGATTAAGTCAATGAGGAAAGTAAGCAGAGATTGTCAGGATAGTGTACCAATAGGGAGCCAGAAATTCCAGATCAATGGGCCTACTCAGGGGTGGGGAACCTGTGACCTCAAGGCCACAGGTGACCCTCTAGATCCTCCAGTGCAGCCATCCAATTTGGATTCAGTCAAAGGGCCATACTTGAGGACCTAGAGTGCCTCATGTGGCCTTGAGGCTGCAGGTTCCCCACCTCTGACCTAGATCCACCTACCACCATCAATCACAGGCCTTACAATCAACCCCTCCACTGCACACCAGCTGTGCTACAGGACTTGCCCCAAGTCAGTTTTCTCCAAACCCCAAGAAATTAGATGCTTTGCAACTAACGGCATTATTTCTATATCTACATATAGGTAAATGAAAGCTCAAATACTCTCTTAAGGCAGCTATTTGCAGTCCTTGATTGCCAACCTCAATGAAAATGCATGATTACTTTGGCTCTGTCAGTGGGTAAGGGTTTACCAGGGAATGAGGTGTAAAAAGGGTAGGGGTAGGTGTGTCTTTCTTGGAAAGGGCATGTTTCAAAGTCCCACAGCTAGGAAGATGAGGGAAGAGGGATACTTTGTCAGATATAACAAAGCCTGAGGCCTGGACACTGCTCCATGGCCTGGTTTCCTGGGAAGAACCTAGATGGGGAAAGTCATCAGTCAGGCAGTTGGTTCCGTTGTTATTTCTCTCACTTCCATTCCTCCCACCCCCATCCTTCCTTTGCTTCAATATGGGCAGCTGCCACGTCTGTCCTCCTTCTGCCCCACCTCCTTTCTGTTCTTCTGTCAAAAACCCTCGAGTTGGAGGGAAATAGATCCTGACATCCCCTGTGTGAGCTTGGGCAATGAACTTGGGTCCCAGAGAAATAACTTTACCCTATGTGTCTGGAGCCAGGAGATCATTAAGAGGAAATGTGAGATCTAGTGAGTCAGAGCTGGGACCTGCAGGGGTCGGATATATGTCGTCACTCAAGAAATCCCTTCCCATTCTTACTGTGATTTGGAAACGGATTCTCTCGCTGTAACCTCCTCCCTTCATTGCTTCCCAACCCCAATTTCACTAAACTCGATGTTTCTTCTCAGGGTGGGCCCCAACGCAGCTCTCTACTTGCCCCTCTAAGGCTGCACTTAATAGGAGCCTTGGAGGAGGAGGGGGAGTGATCCGAGGGCCCTCTACAGGCTGTGTCCTGTGAACATCTGTGATGCTATCCTCATAACAAGGAGAATTGTCATACCTCAAATTCCTGGGGCATTTTGCCCCTGAAAATTTCCAAATAGCTTGAAGGCATGGTTCCATGAGTCCACAAAGATCCCCCATTTTACATTTGGGAAAGCAGAGATCTAGTCCATGGTCCCAAAGCAAGGAAGAAAAAGAACCCAGAGACTGGAGGCCTATGTTCCTTCTGCTAGAAGACACTGTGTCTCAATAGCTTTGTAGGGCAGGGCAGAAGAAAAGACCTTCTAGCCTGGACTGAGGGACGTGAATCAAGTTCTGAGTTGCCTGGTTGGAGGAAAGAAAGAGGAAATACCCATAGTTATCTGAAGCCCCACTAAAAGAGGGGAGATTAAAGGGGTATCTCATCATTGAAGTTCATTTCCTTCACATCCTAAAGTCCAGCTTTACCTCCTAGAAAAATGAGACTTCTGAATTCAAGACTCTCCCCTCAGAAGAAGACATCAGCTCAGTGCTTCACAGCTCCTCCCCCCAAAGGTGCCTTCTTGGCTCCCCTGGTGCAATGGCCAGCTTTGGGGGAGGTGAAAAGGGCAAGTGGAGAGAACATCAACCCATAATTTTCTGGTCAGAGACTTGCAGAATCAAAGTATAGATAGGAACTGGTTCCCAATTCAGAAGAGTCTCTCTCCATTGCCCCAGCCATTATGTCATCTGGGCTGGGCTGACCAGATGCTAAGGCTGAGTCAGGATCTCCCAATGAGGTGCCATTTGAGGGGTGCTGAAAGGCCCCTTATTTCCAAACATTTTACTCCCAGGGCCTGCTGGAAAATCAAAAATTCCCATAATTTGGACTAAGGCACTGAGTCTCCAAAAGGTCTCTCTTAAAATGTAAATGTTATTGAGGAGAGGTCATATAGAGGGCAGAGTGGACTGGCTTCACTAGAGTTCCCTTTCTCAACTCTTTTTTATAGCCTTCAAATCAGGGACCAAAGTACAGGTGCCCTACGGCTCAGGTTAGCCACTAATCACTCAGAATTAGGCCCAAGGCAAACTGGTTAGGAGGCCTGGAGAGTCACCACCTATACATCTGAGGCTGGCAGGGGCATGACCCAAGCCAGCCTGAGTCAGAACCCAAGGAGAGTCAGGATAGAAATGATCATGGCTAATATTTATAAAGCACTTCACATATGTTATCTTATTTGATCCTGATAACAGCCCTGTGAGGTAGGTGCCATTATTGTCCCCATTTTCCAGATGAGGAAACAGGCTGAGTCTAAGTGGCTTGCTTGTTCAATGTTACCAAGAAAATGTCTGATGAGAAATTCAAGTCCAAGTCTTCCTAACTCCAAATCCATTACTCTCTCTAATGCTCCACTCTGCCTCCTTAGAACAGAAGAAGGAAGAAGCAGGGGAGGCAGGATCCAAGGGGACCAGGTTGGAAAGTTCTGGAATAGAGGTTGAGGTCAACAAATTATTCTGAGGGGACATTATTGGGAGGTGCAAGGACTTCTGAGCATGGTTGCTTACCTTACTCTACCTTCAGCGTGCTCTACATGTCTCTTAGCTTACAAAAGAGAATGTTTAGGATGTTTGTAATTCTTTTGGTCCTTCCTTACTCATGTTTTAAGCAGGGGTTTGAATCCTTAGCTACCTTTATGGTCATCTTCCTAGTCTTCCTCATCTGGGCATAGTACTATTACAGGGGTTATTGCAAAAAGGAAGGAAGGAAGGAAGGAAGGAAGGAAGGAAGGAAGGAAGGAAGGAAGGAAGG
>NW_027187344.1:3197736-3250509 GCF_028583685.1 Petaurus breviceps papuanus | reverse complement strand
GAAAGAAAGAAAGAAAGAAAGAAAGAAAGAAAGAAAGAAAGAAAGAAAGAAAGAAAGAAAGAAAGAAAGAAAGAAAATGAGCCTAGTCATGAGCCTCCTTGTAGTCTCTTCCTCTGCCTTCCCCACAGTGCCCGGCATTGCTGGGCACATAGGAGACTCTCCATAAAAAATAGCTGAATTGATGAATTGATCCCAGTCCCCAGGCAGAAAAGCTTTCTCCACCAGCCCCATACAACTGAAGCCAGAGAACGAAAGAAATCAAAGCTGCATTTGTTTGACTTTGAAAGTGCTCAGTCACACCCCCTTGAGAGTGACTCACAGAGCCTCCTGGGAGTCCCCACTAGTTGGAATCTTCCCCAGCAAAAATACTGACTATGGGATTTCCCCAATACCTCCCAGCCCCACAGCCCTGCTGTTGGCATCCCATTCCCTTCCACGTCGTTCCTCCTTGGGGCTCCGTTTCTGAGGTTCGGATGACTCAATTTAACTCAGATCCCCCTTTAACCCCCAGCAGTTTGCTGTGGAGCTCAGTGAGTTGGCCCTGGGCCTGCATGCTTCATTGTTTAGAGATGACGTCCCTAGCAGAAGACCTAGCATGAAGGGGGATGGGGGGAGAGAATCAAAGACTGTTTTCTCTATTTTTATACCTCTGTGTCTAGTACAACAGCCCTCGTAAAAAGGGTAGAATAATTCCCATCTCAAAGGGGTGCTGTGAGCTTTAATTAATGTTTCCAAGGGGTTTTAAAATCCTCGGATGAAGGACTCCTTATAAATGCTAAGTATTGCCATAAAGGAAAACTGCCATGGGACCATAAGACTCATTTCAGAGAAGAGCAAACTGCTAATTGTTTGTGGTTGTTTTCTTTCCTTTTTTGCTTGGGTGTTTAAATTTATATGTAATACAATGGACCATTTCACAGGTTGTTGGAAGCTGCTCTTTGGAGACTGGGCTGATCTACTGGTCCTCAGCTTAGCTCAGCTCAGGTGGGATTTCCTAAAGCATTGATGGTGTTCAATTTATACTAAGAGGCAGGGGGTTGGCATTAAAGGGATTGATACAGTGAGAAACTGATGGACAGAATATTGGTGTTGGAGTCAAGAACACCTGAATTCCAATCCTGCCTCAGACATTTGCCAGCTGTCATTTAATCTCTTTCAGCCTCAGTTTCCTTATCTGTAAAATAGGGATAATAATAGTACCTACCACACAAGGTTGTTGTGAGAATCAAATGAGATAACATATGTAAAGTACTATATAAAACTTCAAGTGTTATACAAATCCTAGCTATTAAAATGACTAAGGCAGCCTTGCAAATTAACTTGGGTCTACGGGAAAGCGGCTGATTTTAATCTCAATAAAAATAGAAAACATGGTCTGCTGTCTTCTCTCCTCTCTGGCCCCATGCCCTGACTCTTAAGCCCTAGAACTTTTTTTGGCCAAGCTACCAAAGGTCCTTGTATCATGATTGGGGTAGTGTTTGTCAGTCCCATTTGTTATGTGCTAAGGAATCCAGCATGGAAGATTGAATTCCCATAATCAGGTCAGTTGAACAACTATTTTCAAATGCAAGGTTTTCATACCTTCCCTAGGGCACACAAAATCCTTGTCCTGCCTCAGCTCCAGACTAGGAATCACAAGATGTGGGTTTGAAGGCTACCTCCAATCACCTAGTAATTGTAATTTTGGACAACTTGGGGTAGTAGAAAGGGCACTGATTCTAGAGTCAGAGAACCTGAGTTCAAATCTCACCTCTGAGGATTACCATCTATGTGACTGTGGGAAAGTCACTTAACATCCCTGGATCTCAGTTTCCTCATCTATAAAATAAGGAGATTGGACTAGATGGCTGCTGAAATCCCTTCTTGTTCTTAGAGCCCAAGAACTCATTTGGGCTCCCTAAGTCTCAGTTTCCTTATTTGTAAAATAGAGATAATGAGCATATCTCCTCTATTTACTTCACAGAGTAGATGTGAGAACCAAGTGAGATAACAATAACAATCGCAACTGAAACTTATGCAGGCTGTCCTTAAAGTCTTGTTGTTGTATAATCTTTTTCAGTCACATCTGACTCTTCATGACCCCTTTCTGGGGTTATCTTGGCAAAGATCCTGCAACGGTTTGCCATTTCCTTCTCCAGCACATTTTACAGATGAGGGAACTGAGGCAAATAGTGTTAAGTGGCTTACCCAGGGTCACACAGCTAGTGTCCGAAGTCAAATTTGAACTCAGGTTTTCCTGACACCAGGCCTGCACTCTATCTACTGCACTACCTCTGTAGCTGCTTGAAGTGTATAGTACCTTAAGACTTGCAAAGTATTTTGTATATATTATCCCAGTGCAGCCTCATGACTACCCCTGTGAAGCAGGTACTACAGGTATTATTATCACCCCCCCCCCATTTAAGCTCATCAAGGTTAAGCGACTTTCTGGAAGTCACTTAAGCTTTATGAGGTTAAACAGGGGATGATGATGATGATGATACCTGTAAAATGGTGATGATAATACTGTCCGAGGTGGGATTCTAGCCCAGGTCATCTTAACTCTTAACCCACCATCCTGGGGGAGAATACTACAAAGAGCTGCACCAATGTAAGAAATGATCAGCTCTAAATGCAAGTGAAAGTCAGCAAGTTCAAAGACAAGAAAGAAGGTAACTGAGTAATGACTGCAGCAAGTGTCTGCTCTCCTCTTTCTCCCTCCTCCTGCATTGGAGATGGGTCATTAATGCATTTCTTTCTCTTGTCTTTTTCCATTCTTCAGGAAGAAAATACAAATACAAATTTTTTAAATAGAAAAATATAAAAGTTATTATCTAGAAAATGAGGTAGAGAGAGAGAGAGAGAGAGAGAGAGAGAGAGAGAGAGAGAGAGAGCGCATTGTCTATGACTAGAGCATTCTCACTCTCTCTAGACTCACTACATAGGAAAACTGGAGGCAAAGGGAGGAGGAGAGGATGGCAGACAATTGTGACCCATCAAAAGGAGGATAGCACTCCCATTGGAAAAAAATCCCTTGCAGTTGTAGCTTCATAATCCCTACACCTTGACCACATAGTCTTCACAGTAACCTGTGAGGGGGACAGGTTAGGTAGGTATTATCAGACCTGTTTTATGGATAAGGAACTTAGGCCTAGGTAAATTAAGCAAGACCAGTTGGGAAGTAGAGAAGAAAACACTAACTGGAAGCTCAGAAATGGGGCTCACTTCCCTCTCTGAGCCTCAGTTTCCCTATCTATTACCTAACAAAGTTGGACTAGATTTTCTCTAAGACACTTTTAGGTGCTAGAGTTCCTTTCAGCTCTAAGAGCCTGTGATTCTTCTAAGTTCCCGTCATGATTTAGTGGCAGAATTCAAACTAGAACTCAGGTCTCCTGGTCCCCAGGTCGTAGGTTTTTAGTTTAGTTTTTTTTCCACTAAACTTGTCGCCTCTCTCCCTGAAGACCAATGACATGTGATAGGAAAGGAGAGAATCAACATTTATTAAGTGCCTACTGCATACCAGGCACTAAGCACTCTACAATTGTATTTCATTTGATCCTCACAACTGCCCTGGGAAGTAGGTGCTATTATTATCCCCATTTTATAGATGAGGAAACTGAGGCAGACAGAAGTTAAGTGACTTGTCCAGAATCATACAGAATCACACAGTGTCTGAGGCTGGATTTGATCTCAGCTCTTCCTGACTTCAAGTTCAGTGCTCTAGCCACTGAATCATCTTGTTGTCTCTATGATGCTGTTCAGTGTGGTTCTCTCTCTGTCTCTGTCCCCCCCCCCCCCCTCCCCCGGTCTCTCTCCATCTCTGTCTCTCTTTCTCTCTCTCTCCCCTTCCTCTCTCCTCCTTTCTCTCATTCTTTCTCTCCTCCTCTCTCTGCCTCATTTTCTAGATAATAACTTTTGTATTTTCTTCCTATATCATTTTCTTTAGCACTGTAGTCACCTCCCCTAATACCTTCTCCTCTAGGTACTACATGTCTGGGAAATCATTCATGTTCATAAAAATTCCCTTCCTCAAAGCTGAATTCAGATCATAGAGGTTTTCATCAAGGCAACCTTTGTTCCTGGCTAGGCCTGATTATCACACTCTGCTTTTACTATGCTATTACTTTGAGATCGAGGATCTGACTTTTATGGCCTGGAATCTTATGATCCATTCAGAATCATCCTCCCCAAAGTTATTGTTGTGGTTGTTGTTCAGCTGTTTCAGTTTTCTCAACTCTTCCTGACCCCATTTGGGGGTTTCTTGGCAAAGATACTGGAGTGATCTGCCATTTCCTTCTCCAGTTCATTTTTCAGATAAGGAAACTGAGGCAAACAGGGTTAAATGACTTGCCCAGGGTCACACAGCTAATAAGTATCTGAGGCCAGATTTGAACTCATGGAGATGAGTCTTCTTGACTCCAGGCCCAGTACTTTATGCACTGTAGCACCTAATTGCCTTTTGCATGTGTGCATATACATGCATGCATATTTAAATGTATTTTCATATATATGTACTATATATATATACATACATACATACACAATGCACACACACAGCTCTGTGCTCTTATCTTTCCTAATTATGATAATCCCTGCTAGGTTTCTTCACTTTGTGCTCTCTAGTGCTTCTAGCTGCCTCTGCTAAGGGCCCATTATTGACTGAGAGCTGAAATCAGTAATGAGATTAGATGATCCCATATTGTGGGGCCTTGTAGGGAGGGGGAGTATATGAGCACAACAGGCCCTTTCCTCTAATCCAGCCTGTGAATCAGAAGTGCTGAGCTCTGATCACACTGTTGATAGGAGCTTTCATGAACATAGATACCACCCACTGATGGAAACCCTCCTACTAGGACTAATCTAATTTAGCACTTGAGGCTATGGTTGAAGGAGGCAGACAGCCAGGGAGCCAAGGAGTTAGGCAGGGAGGTTGAATGAGGGAGACAGAGAGAAAGAGAGAGATAGAATGAGAGAGACAGAGAGATTGAGACAGAGACAGACAGAAAGATAGACAGACAGACAGATAGATAAGACAGACCATTTATCACATGCTTACTATATAGATGCCAAGGCATTGTGCTAAGTGCTGGAAATGCAAATACAAACAAAAAAGATATCCCTGACCTCAAGGAGCTAACATTCTAATTGAAGAAGATAATACGTAAAAGAAAGCTGGAAGTGTGGGAGCAAAGAGAACTAGTACAGGGACGAGGTGGGGCAATCTGTAGGGTCATGAGGAGAACTGGGAAAGAAGTGTGTTCTGAGTGGTTGGAGAAGGCTTAGTGGAAAAGGTGAAATTTGAGCTAGGTCTTGAGGAATGGGTAGGATTTGGAAGGAAAGAAAGGAAGAAGGAGGAAATTCTAGATGGAAAAAAGACATGAACAAAAGTCCAGGGGGGCCTTTTAAGTATGGTTTGTGAATCTATTGTATCTTATAATCTGAGAAACATCTTGTTTCTCCTAGTCTCTTCATCTCCCTGGGCCTCAGTTTCCCCATCCATAAAATGAAGGGGTTGGAATAGATGTTCTCTAAACTCCTCTTAAGTTTTGATATACTAAGACTCTATCTACAAAAGTTTGAAAAAAACAAAAACAAAGAAGAGAGAACCATCCGAACAGCCAACCTTAGGAAAGGAGCTATCCATGGTTCTGAGGTGGCCAGGCCAACTTCTTTGACCATTCTGACTTTCACCTGTCAAACTTGTCTCTTACCTGTTTCTCATTTCCTCTTTGCAACTTCACTGACCTGGTCAGAACATTTTTTTCTTATTGGTTGATAATCACTTCTTCAAAACTTACTAGCCTTAACCTTAGAACTGATTGTTGTTTTGTCTCTACTGCCAACTGAAAGTCTATTGTTCCTTAAGAGCTCAGATTCCTGGTTTCCTAGTGACAATACCTGGAGCACCTACTGCACTGGCAAATTGGTCTGCCAGGCCTAGCTTAGATGTCTTTTCCCATACTACTAAGGTAATTTTCTGCAACTTGTTAGATTTTCTGAAAAATAACCCAGAACTCTTTCTGAAGAAGCTGTGAAGATGGGAAAGGAGAGCACTGTTCCTGGAGCAAGTGTTAGACTCGATTGCAAAGCCCAAAAGATCTGCTACAGTTGCCCCAGTGGTCTTTCACTTTGCAAAGGCCTCCCCAGTCTGCTTCTGTGGCCTTTCCCTACACATAGTACCTTGAGGATATCACCTTCAGATGAGGATAACTCTTCTAGAATATTTACTATTTTGGTGGGAAGAAAAATAAAACATCAAAACCCACAATTTCTCCTACCAAGTTGAATGAAAAGATAGAGTGAAGCAAGGCCTGCTTGTTTTCTAAAGGAAGCTGGTATTTGTAGTGTTAATTTTAAAAAGCAGTCTAAGCAATAAAAAATGGAAAATACTGATTTTCCACAAGGGCTAGAGGAGTATTCTCTAGCTTTGTAGGGATGCATTCAGGATTAATAGTTTTTGATTGAACATCATCCATTGTAAGCCATCTCTCTAGTTAGTGTCCAGTTTGGCATCCCAGAGGTCTGGTATGGTTGGAAGAACAGTGGGCTTGAAGTTGGATGAACTGGGTCCAAGTCCCAGGTCTGCCACATTCTGAGTTATTCTAAGTAAGTCACTTTACCTCTGAATCTCAATTTCTTTTTTGCCAAATGAGGGAAATGGAATAGATGATTCCTAGGGTTCCTTCCAGCTCCAAAGCTACTTGGCTGTCCTCAAAGGCAATTATTTCTAATCTCAGTTCTCTCATCTTTCTGGCCCCAGTCCCAGGCAATAGTAGAACTCAGTTGTAGCTAACTCGTGGTAACTATGAAATCTTTGATTTCCAAACTATTGCCTTGTTCTTACCTCTTACTCCAGCACATTCCTTACATTCCTTAACTTGAGTCTAACCTGAAGTTTACACACTATGCCTCAATCTGACATCCCTAAACCAGTCATAGAATAGAATATTTGAGCTATAAGCTCAATATATATATAAATATATAAATTTATAAATAAATATAGCTCAAAGCTATGTTTGACACAATCCAATTCAACTTCTTGCCCTCCCTTGACTCTATTTTACAGATGAGGAAATTATTTCTCAGTAAGATTGATTGACTCACCCAACATTACATGGCTAGCAAGTTGCAGAGTCAGGATGTGAACCCATCTCTCCTGATTCCCTATCCAGTTGCATCCAACCCAGGAAGACTTCCCAACTCATTTTCATTCTATCATGCTGGTAAATTCTCTGAGTATTTTTTTGACATGTTTGCCTAGTGTGCATGGGCAATTATACATAAGAGGCACATCCCAATCTCACTAAAGAAAACTGAAGGGGTGGAGTGGGAGAGCTGGTCAGAGAGGAGGGCACTGTCAGGAACTGGAAGGAACGTTCTGTTTGGGAAAATTGCAACAATTGGGAAGAGATTATTTGGAGAGGGGCAAGATGAGAGAGGGCCTAGGGGAGGACCACAAGCAGTTCAGACTTGTAAAGCAAACTCCCCTTTCCTGGAGAAAATGTCCCTGGGGTGTTAGGTTGCTCTAGTGAACAATATTTCAGGGATTGGAGTATCAGCTAATCGGAAACAGATTAAATGTCCTGCACATACTGATGGAATTAAATCTTAATAGTCCATGTGCCCAATCAAAGGCATCTGGATTCAAATAATGGAAACATGCCCCCAAAGTGCTTTAGGTCTTCAACAACTTCCCCCTAAACCTAGCCTGGACTGCTTCTTGCTAATTAAAACAACAGCGAGGACTGAGAGCCCCAAGCAGCTGGATTGGCATCTTCCAAAAGTAAATAAGTAAAAGTATTAGATGCCTGCTGCTCATGGAGAAGTTGACACAGATTATGTTTGCTCATTGAGTGAAAGAGATTTTTTTAAATTTAATTATAATTTAAGTGTAAAATATGTCACATCTGTAGGAGTGGTGTGTCTAGTGCATAATTACTTCACAGTGCTATCTAAATGCGACACTTTACAGAGCCTCAATGTGCAGTGGGAGATTAATTTATGGGGCAGTAACAGGCTAAAACAGTATTTAAAGACATTCTGTCCAATGTCCAATGAAGGAAAAATTGCAATAATAATTATTTAGCCATTCATTTTATTACTTTTCAGCTTCTGCTCTTTTGTTCTGCCCCCATTCTCTCATCTGTGTGATACAGCAGTATGTCTGGTGGCCAGCCCCCAGCCCACTCTGCTGGCCCCTCTGCCATATGTATTCCTCTATTAACAGATGCATGGCTCTCCTTTCATCCCTAATTTGGCAGCAACGTCACCCGATAAAGCATCAGTGCTGTGGTTTGGAGTCGGGAGAGCAGGGAAGATGAAAACCCCAGCTCAAACCAATCCTCATTAACTGAGTTAAAGCAGAATTTATTGGCCACTCAGGATCGTGAAGAATCCATTTCACCACCAGGGCTAGGGTTGCCAGAGAAAATCATTTTGCCCCCTCCAAGCCCCACAGTCTTCTGGAAGGTTTGTGATAGGAAAGCGCAGGCAAAAACAGGGTATGGGAGGGTGGGGGAAGTATGGAGAGTGAGCACATTAACCTCAGAGAAGGTAACTTTTTATTTTTATGGCCCTACTCTGCCCAGAATCAGCAGCAGTAGAAAGATAATAGTCACTGTCTTCTCAGGAAATCCATGTATAATTGCATAAAACCTTCACACCTCTAGCAGGAGATCATCAGTCACTGGTCTTGGATTTTTTTTAAGGTCTCAATTATGAGGGGTGGAAATGGTTCTAAGTACACAGGCTTCAAAACTTAGGAACAAAAGAGAACAGGAGTAAGGCCTTGGAACTGAGGGGTTGCTGTTATATTTTCCATTACATCTTATATTGTTTGTGAGGAACAGATATTAACTGGCTACTGGAACAACATAAGCCTTGCTATGAGGTCTTGGTAGGCCTTTATACAGTCTGAACTGGTCACTCACTGATGAACTAGTTTTAGAGGTAATTAGGTGGCACAGTAGATAGAGCTCTGGGTCCAGTCAGGAAGACCTGTGTTCATATCCAGCCTCACACAATTAGTAGCTGGGAGACCCTGTGTAAGTCACTTAACTTCTGTTTGCCTCAGTTTCCTCAACTGTTAAATGGGGATAATATTAGAACCTACATCATGGTGTTGTTGTGAGAATCAAACGAGATAATATTTGAAAAGTGCTTAGCACAGTGCCCAGTATGTAGTAAGCCAGCTTCCCCCAGCTCTGATGGTACCTTCTTGTTGGCTGGGTATGAGGGTGGAAAGAGAGAACTGGGATCAGACATTAGAAATAAACTCCAAGTGTTTCCTGAATCTACCCCTTATTGAAGAAAAGGAATATTAATCTGGGTTCATAGTGGGCTCAGTGCTGGCATACAATTGTCACACCAGCCCATCTTTTGTGAAGTTCATGGTATAGTGTTTGGGAGAATATATGAGTGAACATCTAAGGCAGGTTCTGGGAACCTTGCCCAGCTTGGCTGTGGTCATCTCAGGTTTTGTCCTTCTCTGATATCATATGCTGTCTTAGTTGTTGAATACCTGGAGAAGAGAATCAAGAATCAGTATAATGTGACTAATTGTACTGACCTCAGAAGTCTGCTTGTGGCCCATTGTTGGACTTTGTTCTGTTCAGGAATCAGGACATCACAGAGGCTGTCTGAATAGGTACAATGTACAATGCCTGAAGATCTGGACTGAGATTCATGGCCATCACTAGAAAAGGCGACCTCTTGGCCCTGCTTTTTATGACTGCTTTCTTTCCAAAGAAAGATGGACAGGTTTGGCAATTACTTTAAAATCCTTCATCTCTTTTCAGTCCACAGATGGGTGGCTTTGAGCTCTTGGGAACAGACTCTAACGAGACATTTAAGAACCTGGCACTCATCTGGTCATTATCCTCTTTAGAACATTGGTCATATTTTTGTCAACCACCAAATACTATCAATTCTTCTTTGATGTGGTCTCTGTGGTAGTAATAATATTTACAGTATGCTCTTCACAGAGTTTGTTGTGAACAAAGTGCCTTCTAAATAGGAAAGCACTATAGAAATGTAAGCTACCATTCCTATTGCCATAATAGTGATCATTAAAAAAATCAATAATTAGTAGTGGCAGTAGTCATAATTATTGTCATTGCAGTGGTCTCTGTCATTGTTGTCATCATCACTGTCATTCTCATCCTGGTGGGAGATGAACTATTTACCACTGGAGTAAGTTCTGGTGAAGGGCTGAGTAACCTGGTTAAGAAGGAGTCTCTCAAGCATGCTTCACTCCTCTATGACCAGCCTGGCTCCAGAACATCAACTCTGGGCTTGACTAGAAGTCAGAATGAGGGTGAATACATCTGCTCTGCTGGTGATAGTGCCCATACCCTTCACCCTTTTTAATCAAAGTCTGATGATCAAAGCAATGTTACCTTTGCTACTGGGAAGGGCAAGACCATCTATCACCCTATGACTTTACCTTGTATCCCTATGATTCTGAGTCCAGGGCTGGCTAGGCTATAGCTCCTGTCTCCCACCACCACTCCTAACTCTTTCATACCCATCTGGGTCAGTCCCATCCCTCTGTCACCCTTGTCCCTCTCTCCCCTACCCTTCCATTGTGCACCACCTTGAGAAATTATAGTGCATACATTTTATATTTACTTGTATGTGCACATCTCCATGAAAGAATGCAAGTTCTTTGAGTCAAGGACTGCT
The DNA here is from genome assembly GCF_028583685.1 of Petaurus breviceps papuanus. Taxonomy (NCBI): domain Eukaryota; kingdom Metazoa; phylum Chordata; class Mammalia; order Diprotodontia; family Petauridae; genus Petaurus; species Petaurus breviceps. Next base: position 3,239,847 of record NW_027187344.1, on the reverse strand, counting down.
TCATCTTTCTTATCTTTGTATGACACAAAGTAGGTGCTTAATAAACATTTGTTGAATTGAATTGAATTTGTCTCTCCCTCTTTGCTCCCCTTGCCATCATTAATTCGGGTATTCATTATTTCAGACCCAGACTATTGCAAGTCTCTTCAAGGGCCTCCCTGTCTCCAGTTGTGCTACCAAACCATTTGTACCTACCATTCCATCAAACCTTCCAAGACATTGCTTTCACCAAGCTTCAGTTTGGCATTCAATGCCCAACACAATCTCTTCCCAATCTATCTTTTCATCTCATCTTCTACCGCACCCATATGTGAATTTGCCAATCCAACCAATCCAATAAACCAGAGTGGTTTATTCCCTGTTCCCCAGACACACCCTAAACATTCTCTTCTCTGAACATTTGTGTACCTTATTGTCCCTGCCCCAAAAGGCATCTTTTTTATTCTCAGCTTAGCTGAATCCTTCAAGACCTAGTTCAATTTCACTGCTCAAAGTCAAAAGTGCCACCATGAGAGAAGTTAGACAGTACCGGTCAGACAAAGAAAGTGTGAGTCTTGATAGTTGGCCATTCCCTTCTGAGGCACACTGGGGAAGCCATATATTGGCCTGACATGAGCAATTAGGAGGAAAACTGTCTTCCTGAGGTGTCTGGCATGCAGGAAGACATAGAGAGGTTCTTGAGACTTGTCAACACTAACGACCTCTATCCACTTCTTTTTCTTTATATAGGGGCAAATGATACTGCCCGAAGAAACCTATAACATATTTCAGACGATTAAATCCTACATATGAGACTGAAGACCTTAGGGCATGGGTGGTGTTTTCAATACTGCTGTTAATTAAATATAGGGGTCTCAGAAGAGGTAAAGCAGATTTTGTAAGTGAACAGCTGGTTAAGAACATGGTGTCTGAGAAGGGGATTTGGATTTCTTGATGACAGCTTAAGATAGAGGAATGATGAAATATTGACCAGGGATCAAGTGCACCTACTTCAGGATGGAAAAAACACATTTATGTGAAGACACAGGCATGCACAGAGAGTCCACAGAATACACCCAGCTGACACTGTATCCACATTTAGGCTGTGACAGACTTGGGGGATTTGATCAAGAAAGGTATAAACTGAAAATAAAGAGATGGGGGGAAATCTCACTTACATCTGCCAAGCCAGATACCTCAGAGGGAAGCAGGTTCAGCATAAGAAGAAGGTTGTCATTTGAGTGGACCAGTAATTCACAGAGATAATATACAAGAGGGACAGCAATAAATTCTATGATGAAATAGAAATAAATAGGAGCCCCAGGAAGAAGTAAACACACCATCTTAAAGTTTGTCAAATATAAAGATAAAATCTGATCTTGGCCATAGATTTTGGAATGAATAAAAAAAAATGAAGCACTTGCTATGTATAAATGTTGGAGGTTATAATAGAAAAGGAAGACAGTCCCTGTCCTCAAGGAGCTTACATTCTAATGGGGGAAACAACACACATAAGGGTTGCAGGTCAGATGGAAAGTTCCCATAGTCCTTGGTGTACAGTGACACAGCAGATGGTAATGCATCTTTTTAATGTCATTTCCATTGATGAAATCATGTCAGTTTCTTATTTTGAACCATTTGAAAATTCTAGAGGCCTTCATAGAGAGAACTTTCCCCACCCTGGATCTTCAGTAGCCATGGCTGCATCATCCACAAAAACAATTTTGTCCATATTTCTCCTCAGATGATATTTGGGGAAGATAGTCAGGAAGCAGAATCAATGGTCTAAGGACTGCTGACCCTCTCAGGGTTCTTGAGCTTACCCATACATTAGTGGCAGCTGTAGTTAGTGCTGGTGGTGAGAAGGAAAATGAATCCCTTCTCCATAGGATTTGTTCCCCTCATTGATGGCTGCAGGTGGTCTTGAGGAAAATGACATTCCCAAGTCTCTTGGGTTTAGATCCTAAAAAATAGTTTCCTAAAATGGGTGAAAATGCCCTCTGGGGAGGACTGGACCAATCCAGGGGAGTGGTAGTAGCCTCGGGTACAATTGGGAGATATTGAATGAAAATAAGGGGGTTATGGAAGCATAAGGAAAACAGAGAAGAAAATTTTGAAAAAAACATTTGTATATGTTTTAAATCTGTTGTACAACAGAGTTAAAATCATAGTGACTACATTATTTTCCAAATAAACACACAAAATGCAAGTTATAACTGATCAGTGGTCAAGTCTGCTGATAGGTTTTAACAAGCAAGTGTTGGCAGGCAAGCATGTCACACATTATCGGGAACTCCAGCAGGCATTGCCAGGAATATGTGCATGTAATGACTTGTTTACAATATGATATTATATGGTTACATGATGCAACATTGAGTCATCAAAATTTCAATGCAGGGAAAAAGCCACACATTTACAATAAATTATTAAATTTAAGATGTCTTTTTTTTTTCTTTTTGGAGGGCACTTGGGGTTAAGTGACTTTTCCAAAGTCACATGGCTAGTAAATGTGTCAAGTGTCTGATGCTGGATTTGAACTCAGGTCCTCCTGACTCCAGGGCCATTGCTCTATTCACTGTGCCACCTAGCCACCCCTAGATGTGTTATTTTTTAAAATATATATTTTAGCTCTTCTGCCACCATTTTAAATTGGGCTCCATCCAACGCGCCGCCACTGCGACTGCCTCTCCACGCCGCCTGCCCCCGGCCGACAGCCCCGCCGCCATGGAGGACGTGAACGAGTACAGCAACATGGAGGAGTTCGCCGAGGGCTCCAAGATCAACGCCAGCAAGAACCAGCAGGACGACGGTAAGATGTTTATCGGAGGGCAGAGCTGGGACACGAGCAAGAAAGACCTGACCGAGTACCTGTCCCGGTGGACTGCACGATCAAGACGGACCCGGTCACGGGCCGATCGCGGGGCTTCGGCTTCGTGCTCTTCAAAGACGCGGCCAGCGTGGACAAGGTGCTGGAGCCCAAGGAGCACAAGCTGGACGGCAAGTTGATAGACCCGAAGCGGGCCAAGGCGCTGAAGGGCAAGGAGCCGCCCAAGAAGGTGTTCGTGGGCGGCCTGAGCCCGGACACGTCGGAGATGCAGATTAAGGAGGACTTCGGGGCGTTCGGGGAGATCGAGAACATCGAGCTTCCCATGGACACGAAGACTAACGAGAGAAGAGGATTCTGTTTTATCACGTACACAGACGAGGAGCCAGTAAAGAAATTGTTAGAGAACAGATATCACCAGATTGGTTCTGGGAAGTGTGAAATCAAAGTTGCCCAGCCCAAAGAGGTATACTGGCAGCAGCAGCAGCAACAGAAAGGAGGGAGGGGCGCTGCGGCTGGCGGCCGAGGTGGGACTAGGGGTCGTGGCCGAAGTCAACAAAGCACGTATGGCAAAGCATCCCGAGGGGGTGGTAATCACCAAAACAATTACCAGCCATATTAAAGGAGGACATGGAGAAAACAGGTGTGGATGCTACAGCAGTTTATCTTGCAGGATGACGACATTGAATGGAGAGTGGTCTTCTATTGATCTGAGGTGACTATTTTGTAAAAGACTTTTAGTGTACATGACACAACTGTGTCCAATTGTATATAGCGGCCGATTTAGTTTTCTTGTTTTTGCTTTTGTCCTTTGCCATCTGTGTTATGACAAAATGTGGATTTGTGTTTATACAAATTTTATTTGTATAATTTCATGTTAATTGATTCTCAAAAATAAATTACTTGTGATTGTTAAAAAAATAAAATATATATTTTATATAATTTTAAAATGATGCAAATTGTTTTTTAAAACTGTTAAATGGTTAAAGAAAGTAGATTTCCAGGGTGGTTCTAAGTAATTTTTTTTAAGGGGGCAGTAGGCCAAATAAGTTTGGGAACCTTTGGTTTAGTGTCTTAAGCCATTTTCATTGGTGTGTGGGAGGAAGTTGTGGTCAACGTGATGGTGGTAGCTTGAGTTGCCTGGAATATTTCTTTCCTGTCTCTCTCAGGGTTCTCTAATGCTTTGACTAGGCTAACTTGCTTGTCTTACAGGAAAACTACATTTAACAACAACAGCAGCAGCAATGATAATACTTGCTTTAATATTAATATAGTGCTTTCAAGTTTTCAAAGCACCTTGCAAACATTATCTCATTTCAAAGAGTTTAGAAAACAATAGTTAGATCCCATGCTGCAATATTTTACAGAGGAACTTAGCTCAAGAAGAATGGGAAGTTCTCAAAAATGAAATTCTGATGATACAAACACAAACAATTCCAATGAGGAAGAAAAGAGAGTGCTAAGAGACCAATGTAGTTTCATAGGGAAGTCACTGATTGCCTTAAACATTTTTAATTACATTTTTTCCCCCATTATCAAGCATTTTTTTTCTTCCTCTCACTACCTCATTCCTTCCCCCAGGGGAAAAAGAATAACAAAGCCCTTATAATAAATAAGCATAGTTAAGCAAAACAAATTCCCATATTGGCCATGTCCAGAACTGTGTCTCTTGTTCTGCATCTTAATTCATTACCTTTCTTTCAGAAAGTGGTTAGCATTCTTCACCATAAGTTCTCTGGAATCATGGTTGATCATTTGCATTAAAAAGAGTTCTTAAGTCTTCCAAAATCATTCATTTTAAAACTATGATTATCAGTAGTTTGTGTTGTAGTATAAATCATTCTCCTAGTTATGCTTACTTCACTCTGCATCAGTTCATACAAGTCTTCCCAGGTTTCTCTGAAACCATCTCTTTCTTCATTTCTTATAGCATAGTAGTATTCAATTATATCCATGTGCCATAACCTACTCTAAAGGACTGAGCCTAGCAATCTACATAGAAAAAACCAAGTGGATGCTGACTGCATATATACCAGATTATGAAATATAGTTGGATGGTCAGCTGGTCCATTTAAGCTGTTTCATCCAGCGCATACTTAGATCTTGAACAGGCACTAAACATGGGTAATAAACTGAGACAAAAACTGACAAGGAGGAAGTGAGTAGGCAGAATTGCATTTGGGAAACTGTGGTGCTTTCAATAATCTTAAATTGCTCCCTGATGCAAAGGTGTCTTTTTGATGCAGATATTCTTATGAAATGTTGAGACACTATATCTCAAAAGAATCTAAATTGCAATAAAAAGATGTCTATTAGGAAGAAGCAGGCTGCAGCATATTGATAACAATAACTTGAGCAGAAGTATCATAAAAGACCTCATGGTGTTATGAAAAAAAATTTACAAATCTTAAAAAAAACTTTCAAGCTCTTCACAAAAGCAAGTCATTATTATTAAAATTGAAGAAATGAGGAAGTATAAGTATGACCAGAAAGTATGGACTGAGTGGACTAGTCACAGAGCAAAACTCAGGCATAAGAGATCAAAAGCCTGAAAGTCAAAAGGTTTCAAAACAATAAAATATCCAGAGGGAGGTCTCCAGGTAGTGCATGAGTAGATCCTTTTTTGGAATATTTACAGAAGGACATGGAAATGATGAGGAAGTTGTGAAAGATTCCAGTTTGTGGTGGTGAAAAGGATGCCCACATCAGAGATCACACAGAATCATGAAGCATAGAAGTCCATATGGAAGATTGAAGCAAGGGCCTCCAACTCAGGATGAATAAGAACAAATGGTAGGGTGCCATAAGATTAGTGACAGAGCAATAAATATTGAAATGAGCTGAAGTTGGTGACGAATGCTAAGGACAACAAAAAAGGGCATTTTCAAAGTCAGTTTTGAAGCAAAAAGACGGTCACTGCTTTGGAGAGAATAGAATGGTGGTGACTAGGGATAGAGAGGAAGCAAGATTACTCAGCTCTTTTTTTTCCTTCTGTTTTCTCTTCCAAGGACAAAGACCTTCAAACTGGGAATAGTGACACAAAAATGGATAATAGGGAGTTAAAAGTTAAGATAAATGATGGGATGTTAAGAGATCACCAGACTTGGATGATGTGTATCCCAGGACTGAAAGAACCAGTGGGTCTAAGGGCTGAGTCACAGTTAATGTGTTTTTTTTAAAGCCATGAATATCAATGGTACTATAGGATTACAAATAGACAAATGTCCTCATTTTCAAAAAAAAAAAAAAAAGAGAGAGAGAGTAAAGGGTGATTTTTCGTAATTGGACAAAGAGCTTGATTTTGATTCCTGGAAAGATTCTGGAATGAATTATTATGGGAATGGTTTGTGAGCATGTAAAGAAGGAAATAATAGCTAGTACAGCTTCATCCAGAACAGGTCACAACAGACTAATCTCAGGTTGTTTTTTTTTTCGTTTTTTAAAAGCAATTGGGGTTAAGTAACTTGCTCAAGGTTACACAGCCAGTTATTTTTATGTGGGTGCCAAGTATCTGAGGCTGGAACCAATCCCAGGTCTCCCAACTCTGGGGCCGGTGCTCTTACTCACTCCTGCAGGTTTTTTTTTTTTAATGGGATTTCTAGATTGGTAGGTTCAAAGGATGCCACAGACATAGTCTGGCTAGATTTCAGCAAGACATTTCCCGAAATCTCTTATGTTATCTTTGTGGACAAGATGTGATGATATAAGTCAGATAAATGATAGCGCATTCAGATGGATGGAGAGCTGGTTGAATTACTAGCCCCCCAAAGTAGTGATTAATGGATCCATTTCAACCTGGAGGGAGCTCTCCAGGGGAGTGACCCAGGGCTCCAACCTTGGATCAATGATGTGGATGAAGGTAAGGATGTCACATTTATCTACATTGCAGATGACACAAAATTTGGGCAGTCAGCTAACATGGTTAATGACTGTGAGGATTCACAAGGATCTTGAAAGGCTAGAATGATGAGCTTAATCTAAGATAAAATTTAGTAGGGATTCCCCTCCTTGGTGGACTTCAAGTGAAAGCTGGTCAAGCCCTTGTGGGGGATGCTCCTGAACCATAGTTAAAAGTCTTATGCCCTGGGCAAATTCAGTTGGGGATAGGATTTACCAACCAAACATCAGCTGGGTCCATCATCTAGCAGAAGGCATCACAATATGACTCCAAACAACCTGTCATTTAATTCCCCAATCAAATCCTAGGGAAAAAAATGTTACTGAAACTAACAGAGCTGTATATAAAATCTTCAGCTAATGCACTATCCTCTTAAGCAGAATAGAGCATCATTCTGTCCTTTGTTCTCAGGCCCCATACTTCTCCACCAATGAATTTGCCTTGGCTACAAGGCTCGAGAATGGGGACAGTGAGGGAAGCTGTGCTGTAGGAGAGGGCTACCACAGCAACAGGACCCTGGGACCACCAATGGCAGGAAGTATTATTTCCTGTCTGCATCCCGGAGGCAGAACCCCAGTCAGGCCCTGTTTAAAGAGTTAAGGCTCTGGGTTCCTATTAAGGTACTGATGGCACTATGCTACTTTTGAAGTCCCTTTCACATCTTGAACACTATTCTGAGAAATCTCACCTCCTCCAAAAAACTTTCCTGACCACTCCAATCTGTAGTAATCCACTATAGCCTTCCTAGGAGTCAGCTAAATTAGGGCCACTCACTACAGTAATCAGAATAAGGTCTTTCTGTGTTCAAGGAATTTAAAAAAGGAGGAAACCTGATCAGTTTCTCCTTTGTTGTTGATCAGATGTTTCAATCATGTCTGACTCTTTGTGACCCCATTTGGGGTTTTCTTGACAGAGATACTAGATTGGTTTGCCATTTCCTTCTCCAGTTCATTTTATAGATGAGGAAACTGAGGCAAATAAGATTAAGTGACTTGCTCAAGGTCACACAGCTAGTAAGTGTCTGAGGTCAAATTTGAACTCAAATCTTCATGACTCCAGGTCTGACATTCTATCCATTGCACTGCACTTCCTATCAGTTTCTTCTACCTCTTTCAAAGTCTTCATTTGGTGGCTAATGCCTCTCTAAGTGAGTGATTATATGGTAACACAGCAGTCAGTTCTTGAGAGAGGAAAGGGAAATGAACTCATATTACTTATCTGTCCAAAAAGAGCTCCAGTGAGATGGTCCTCCTGAGCTGTTTCTGAATGCGGAACGGGGCACCTTCAAAAATGGCTTCTTAGCTGTCTCTTTTTTTAAGTCTCATTTCTGACATGTTAGAGATCCTCCTTCCCCTTCAGGGCTTTAGGAGAGTGATTGTCAGAGAATAAGGTATCATCATCTATTTCTACATCGAGGTCTATGCTTCAGGAGCAGTCATTAGTTGAGGGGCAAGAGAGCATGAGATAGGAATGTTTCTCTGTTTATTCAAGGTGAGCTAACAAGGAGAACATGAAGGTCTATGATACCAGATGGAAACTCATTAAATTATTATTAGGAAAAGGGAGGGAGATGTTTTTGGCTGATTTTAGAGGTGAAAGGAATCAAAAATGAACACTTACAGGATTCTAGCCATTGATAAACTTTCTTCCCAGGAAGTTCTGCCTATTAAATTGTCTAACAAATGCCACAAGGTTGACTTTGGGTTTTTGTCAGTGAGGGTCAGAGATCTTATGGAGACTTTCCCCCTCAGATTCTACATATCAGTGAGTGCTAACTAAGGTGAGGGAAAGTAAATTTCCCAAACACAAAGATCCTAAGGGGGGGAGTTCTTAATCACTAATGTAGTATAGATAATATACTATATATGTATATATAATGTAGTATAAATGTGTGTGCATATACATTCCATATCTTCCTTAGAGATAATTATAACTTCCATTCCTTAGAGAGAGAAAGGGTAGCACTTGCAGTTACAGAATTCTAAGAAGCAAACACATCTCTATCCACTGCATAGTAAAGGGCCAAAGAAACCACAAACCAGACACCATGAAATGAATAGTGGCAGGCAGAATTTAAAAAGTCCCTACAACAACAACTCATGGCAACTGTGACTTTGTATTGTTGGGAGTTTTTCATGCACGTGTGCCTTGTCACTCCAGTGGATTGTGGGGGCGGAGATTATGTCTCATAGTGCCCCATAGCGCTCATAACATAATAGGTTCTCAATAAAGGCTTGAATGAATGATTTTGTAGACTGGAATTATAGACGGCAACAACAAAAAAAAAAAACAAACAGTAATACATAAAAGAATGTGATGTTGTGGGAGGTCTCCTCAGAGAGCAAACCTGAGATCTGCCCTTTTCCTTTCCCCAGAGTTAACCATCAGTATGACTGGGCTTTGCCGGTTACAGAATTGCTACAGAATCCCAGAATGCTAGAACGGGGAGGGAACTTAGATATCCCAAAGCAACACCCCCTTCATTTTACTGGTGATAAAACTTGAGCACTTAAGATGAAATGATTCCCCAGCTTCATAGATTAGTAACTGACAACCAGGACTTGAACCCAGCTGTTCTGACTCCCCATACAATGCTCCTTCCACAAGGCCACCCTGCCTCCTCCTAGAGGCTGGAAACTGAGGTGGTGAATTAGGTGAAATTCTGAGTAGCACAGCTGACTGGTTGTTGTGGATGTCAGACTGGACTATTGGCTGAGCTGCCCTTTTGAGGGCAGTGTGGTAGGATGCACAGTTCCCTATCTTTGTCTGTTGAATTTCTGTCCATCTTTTTAGAGCCTACGTCAAATGTTACCTTGTCCAAGTAGCTTCCTCTCATCAGCGCTGACCTTTTCCCTCAGACCTCACATAACATTCACAGAGCACTTAGATGGTGCAGTGGATAGAATGATGGGCCTGTAGTTAGGAAAGATGAATTCAAATCCCACTTCAGACACTTACTAGTGGTGTGGCCTTGGGCAAAACACTTAGCCTATGTCTACCTGAGTTTTCTTCACTGTAAAATGGGTATAATAATAGTACTTACCTCCTAAGGTTGTTGTGAGTATCAAATGAGATATTTATAAAGTGCTTAGCACAGTGGGGCCGTATCTGGTCATTTGATCTATATGTTGCCACATGGCTCTGGAGGAGAGAGTGAGACTGGTGACTTTGCACAGCCCTGCCTCACTTAAATCCAATTAGCTTGCAAGTCATGGCATCACCTTCCTGATGTCATAGTCTTCTTTGAGATCGAAGGACAAATAACAACAACAGCACAGTGACTGGCACATAGTAGGCAATATATAAATGTTAGCTATTATTCTAATTACCATTAGAACTATAAATGCTAGCTACTATTCTAACAACTATTATCATGTCCCTCTAACGATTTTTTTTTTGCTTTTTTTGGAGGGCAATTGGGGTTGTGACTTGCCCAAGGCTACACAGCTATTTTTTGTGTTGTGTCTGAGGCCGGATCCGATCCCAGGTCCTCCTGACTCCAGGGCCGGTGCTCTATTCACTGCACCACCTAGTTGCCCCTCTAATGATTTTTTTTTTAAATTGATGCCTTCTTTCCGTTTTTATACCATTGACATTTCCCAATATCCTTACCCACCTAAAACCCTTCCTTAGTCACAAAGAGAAACACTCAATGAAACCAGCTATAAAAGCAGCAACTTTTGATAGTGTATTGCAAGCTCAGCATCTATAATTCCATCCCTTTCTATGGAGGAGAGGTATATTTCATTATAGTTTTACTAGTTTTGTGACCCTGGCCAAGTTACTTAATCTCTTTGTGCCTCAGTTTCCTCATATACAAAATGAATTTGATGGCAGCAAAGGTCCCAACTCTAAATCTATGACCTACGATCCTTGTGAACCAATATTGGTTATTACCTTTTATATGAGTTCAGGAGTCTCTTAGTAGTTTTTTTATATAATGAGCTTATAATGTTATACTTTATATATGTACTGTGTTTGTGTCTTATTCTCCAACTATGTATAAAGCTCCACGAAGGCTAAGAATGGGTCAATCTAAATTTTGAATATCTCCTTCAGCATTTAGCTCAAAGCTCTGGGCAAAGAAATTGCAATTAATAAATGTTGGAATTCTAGGAATCTGTCTTCTTTTCTGAGTTCTGACTGATCCACTGTAAAACCTTGAGTAAGTCCCTTTGACTTTCCAGGGCCTCTATTTCTCCAGCTGCAAAATGAAAGGGTTTGTTAAAATAGTTCTCCAGCTCCAACATAGTATGTTTCTATGATTGTCCAACCCACTGCCATATCAGAGCCAACGGTATCTCAGAGGGAAGAGTGAGAGCTGATTTCCCCTTTACCCTCACTCCCTTCTTGCCCTGACCATGGTCTCCATTCTCTCCTTTTGGGGTAATCTTTCTGATGCCCCCATTTAGTGAGAGGATGAAATGTCTAAAAATAGTGGTTCTCCCACATATGCATCTTCAGCAAAGAGACTCATCAGTGCAGTAAGGACTGAAAATCAATTCTTTAAAGCTGAAATCAATAACAATAACTAATATTAATACTGATTATCCTTCCTTTATTGCACTTTGCAGCTGGGAATGAATTGTTGTTAAGGATTAAAGGCAGCTGAACTCAGTAATACAGTGTAGAACTGAAGGGGAGTGGGCAGTACATTGTGGCAGATACAGTCGAGTAACAGCTTGACCAAAGATCAAAGGATTTTAGAGCAGAAAAAGACCTTAGAGGTCATCTAGTCCAACCTCCTCCTTCAACAGATGAGGAAACTGAGACCCAGTGAAGAGGGGGTTTACCCAATGGCACATTTGTAAGTAAGTGGAAAATCCCAGACTTGGACCTATGTCTTTGGCCTCCAAATCTCATGCTCTCTCCACCACACCATGCCTAATTCTCTTGCCCATAGTAGGTACTTAATAAATACTCATCAAATTTACTTAAACCTAATTGGATAGCTGAATTCATTGTAGCAATGAAAGGCTCAGCTCCAATTGATGTCTGTCTGGCAGGACCTCCACGTCAGGCATCTGGTACATTGTTTACTGCTACTCCTCTAACAAAATGGACACATGGTGCCCAGATGTCTCCTGACTGTCAGCTTTGAATTCCCTAATAAAGCCAAATTTAAAAGGGAGCCATCCTCAAGAAATTTGGTTCTTTATTTCTGTTTCCCCTCCTCCCCCATTCTAAGTAGGCTTCTTCTTCTCTCCCCCAAAACCTAAGCGCTACCATCGTCACCCCAATAAGGCCAAGAGGTTAGCCTGTCTAAAGGGAAAGCAGTTTTCCAGTGCCCCCTGCCCCAAATTGGGGTGGGGGTGGGGGTGGTGGCTTAGGTTAATCATCTCTATTCCATGATTCCTCCATGCCCCATTAGGATGCTGGCCAACTGGGAGAGAAGGTCCACTCCCAGTTTTTGTCATGTATGAAGATTGGGAAATTCTGTAAAGGTTGACATTCAAGGCCCTCTATCTAGCATCAGCCCCACCCTCCGTATCCAGTTCAACCCCCTGTACTCCCATTCAGACTGAACTCCTTATTGTCCCTACCACAAACCACACCCATTCTTACAGTTGTTTTTGGCACTGGCTTTTCCCTTTATCCAGAATTTTCCCCCATCCTCTCCACTTATTCAAAGCCTATCACTCATACAGCTTCCATCACCAAAACTTCTCCTTTCCCTCAGCAACTGATTAAAGCTTAATGTTACTTTTATACATGATCTTATATTGTTTTCTGATTGGTTTCTGTGAGTAAATCTTGCTGCACCAACAGATGTTGGGAAAAAGTACAGAACATCTGGGCCTGAGTCCTTGCTACTTACTCACTGGGTAGGGTAAGTGATCTTGAGAAAGTCAGTTCTCCTTGTCTGCAAAATGAACAGTTTGTATCAGAGGATTTCTAAAGTTCCTTTCAGCTCTGACATTATATGATTTTCCTCAAGGGGAGAGATGATAATGTCTTCTACTTTTCTGCATCCTTCATGCCTTCTGAAATAGAGATAAATATGTACTCAGGAAGTATTTGTTGAACTGAATTAAATTGAATCCCCCAAATTTCTTCCTTTGCTATGACTCTTCTTTCCTACCTCCACTATGATGCTTTATTTGGCTTTTAAAATCCTTCACAACCTTGTCCCAATCTAGCTTTACAATTTTATTTTATGTTACTTACTGTCCTTCATTTTAACCAAATTGCCTTTCTTTCTGTATCTTCACACATGGTGCAACATCTCTGTGCTTTTGTGCTGTCCTTTCCCAATGCCTGGAATGCCCTCCTTCCTCACCTCTGCATCACACAATTCTTTTATTTCCTTCAAGACCAAGCTACACTTCCCCTGAAACTTCTCCTAATTTCCTCTCAACTACATTGCATTTCTTTTGTATATACTCTGGATATACTTTTCTATGTAGATATTGTCTCCCTGATATAAAGTAAGCTCCTCGAGGGCAGGTATGATTTCATTCTTGTCTTTGTATTCTCAGTGACTAGCATGGAGCCCAATGGATAGTAGGCACAATAAATTGCTTATCAATTATGATAGTCCTAAGCTCAAATGGAAACCAGTTAGAAATTTGTCTTCTTGGTGGCAGTGGTGGCTCACAATGCTTACCCAGGAACTCTGTTTGCCTTGCTGTCCATCTGCCCTGACGTTGGCAAATACACAGACCGGAGAAAGAAAAGATAAAGCACAGATTGATCAGTCCAAAGGTTAAAAAGCGGGACTTATTTAACTCTCCATTCGTTTATTTATTTTCCCTCAGTTTTATCTATGGCTGCAATTAGGCCGGGGCCTCTGGACATCCCCAGGAATGTGCCGATGTTGTCTAGGACAGCCCAGGACTTTAGAGAGTTGATACCTCCACATTTTCCAAGAGATGTTCACACCTGATAAAAGGTGCTTAGAAGAAAGTGATGTCGGGGAGAATAATTTATTTTCTTGAACTCCCCTCCCCAAAGAGAAGGGAACCGACTTAAGGCATGCAATTAATCCTATTCATTGCACTAGGACCATAGAAGGAAAGAATGTCCCCTCTGTTATAGCTAAACCTTGTGCTGAATACAAGGTAGTTGGGGGAATCAGGAGAGGTTTCAGGTAGAATGTCATGCTTGAGTTTGGGTCTTGAAAGAAATAGAGGGATTAACTGATGGAACCATGGCCTGCTCACAGTAGGCACATAACAAGTGTTTGTTGAATAAATGAATGCCCTCAAAAGCAAGGAATAGTGACTGCAGGGGGAAAATGTTTAGAGGTGAAAATTGCACAAGTGCACACCCAAGTCTACAAAACATGTATACATCAGAATCTTATAGCTGGTGAAAAGAAGACACAGGATCGACAAAATAACAGAGGAGAGACTATGGGATGGATAGGACAGACAAGACTGTACTAGTACTTATGGTAATATAGTAATAACAGCAATAATAAAAGCTAGCATTTCTATGGTACCTAACATAGATCAGCCACTTTGTTAAGTCCTTTACAAATAAAATCTCATTTGATCCCCGCAACAACCCTGAGGGATAAGTGCTATTATTATCTCCATTTGGGAGGTAAGGAAACTGAGGCAGACAGAGGTTAAGTGACTTACCACACAGCTGGGTAAACCCCCAAGACTGGATTTGGACTCAGGTCCTCCTGACTCCAAGCAGGTGCTGTAGCCACTGCACCACCCAGCTACCTGTCTAATATCTTTGTGCCCCCACATTTGGTGCTATTTCATCCTTTCTCCTCCCTCTCTGCCCCACAACTAGATATTAAGCTCTTTAATGGCAGAAAGCATATTTTATTAATCTTTGTACTTAATTCAGTGTCCTGAAACAAGTAGGTATTAAATAAATGTTTGCTAAATTAACTAAATAGATTAGCCTCTGGAGTCTATCCTGAAATTATAGGCATGGCTTTCTTCTTCTTTTAAAGTGGTTGAAGGTCAATCTGGAATCATAATTTGGGAAGGAGGGGGACAGTAGAAGTGGAGGAACAATTTGGGTGGGAGGTCATGAAAAAGCATCTGTTTGGGGGGATGCAGAAAGCCTGTAACTAAAATAGCTGGTAAAGCTGGGGGAAGAGGAATCAAAATCCAGGACTCTAGATCATAGAACCAATGAAGTGCTTGGGATATAGGGTTCTATAGCCAGGAGTGTCCTTAGAACAGAGAAAATTGAATTTCAAAGTTAGGAGGAACTTTAGAATCTAGAACATGAGAACAGAGGGGTCAGAACTGAAAGGGGCCTCAAAATCAAATACAGTATGTCAGAACATGGAGAGACCAGAGGACATACAATTCACAGTAGGAAGGGACCCTCTGTATCATGTAATCCAACCTTCTTATTTTACAGATGGGGAAACTGAAACCCATAGGGGGAAGTGGCAGTTGTTTAAGGCCACACAGAGAGTTTGTGGCAGAGTCAGAACTAGAATCCAGATTTTCTGACTCCCAATCTGGTGCTTTCACTGGCTGTGGTCATTGACCACAAACGACCTCCAGGTTCCTTCTCTGTATTATACTGAGGGAAGGCTGCTTAGGTTTTGAGATAGAAACAGAGGACAAGGAACCTTTACTATACTGCTGATGGCTTCGTGTTAGGGAGTTTTAAAGGGCTCCGATTTCAGTATCATCTTAGCGTGGTCCTTAGGTTTGTGGGAAAGGAAGATCAGTGAGACAGAGCCTTTGCCCTTGTGAAGCTCATCACTGAGACAAAACTGTCACAAGGCAATTCAATAAACATTTACTAAGCCATACACAAGGAATACAAATATGAAAGATAATGAAATCTCTGCCTCAAAGAAGCAAAAAACCCCAGGCTTCTTAAGTCTCAGTCCAATGTGCTATCCATATACCACTCTGGCTCATGTGAAAAGTCTAAAAGCAGTAGCAGATATGACAAGGCAGTATATACAAAGGTCATAATACAGTATTGGACTAGGAGCCAAGATGGCTAGATTCTAATCCTGACTCTTCCACTGACTCACTGGGTGACCCTCTTCCTCCCTCTGGGCTTCAGTTCTCCCCTCTGTAAAATGAGATGATCTCTGAAGTCCCCTCCATCTGAAATCTGAGTGATATCGACCAGTGTTATTGGGGTTTAGAGACCTTACACATAGCTGGCAATCAACAGATATTTATTCATTGATAGAATAATTGGTAGGAGGAGAGATCGTTGGACTAGAGCAATCTGACAAGGCAGAAGAAGGGATGAGTCACTGGAGCTAAGAAGGGATGATTTATGTAACAGAAAACTGCAACCTTATCTAGACTTAAAGTGATTTGCAAACACAGTTCTGACTCTTCTAGGTAAAGTTTTAACCTAAGGGGAGTTGGAGTTTCCTAAGATAGAAGTGATAGGAATTTTCCTTCACACTGCTCCCCATCCCTGGTCCCCTGTCTGATCAAGATTATCTGTAGTCAGGTTTTTCTTGGGCCTCATCTTATTTTATCTTTATAAAGAAGCAGCATAGCAACTTGTATGCAAGCAAGGATACATTCCAGCTCTAGACTGTAGCTGATTTATCTGATTCCCTGGGTCCCTCCTGTCCCATCTTGTACCACAGAAATGTTCCCTACCTTGACCTGGGCCACTGTAAAGGGACGGGCATAAAGGGACCATAGTAAATAGAATGAAGGCCCCTATTGGAAACAATACCATCAGGACATGCCCAAATTGCCCTGTTTGTAGAGGAAAGAGAGCATGAATCCCTCATGTTCATGTCCATTACTGCCCACACCATGACCCACAGATGAGTATTTATGCCCTGTTAGGAAATGTATCCCAGCAATGAACTTGATTTATAGGGAAGCCATGAAAAGGACAGGTGGCTGTCTCCAAGATACACGAGCTTCCAACTAAGGAAGGAAAGCACTAGCTAGGATAGAAATGACAGAAAAATGACTCCAAAGGTGATAGACTTGTTACTTTTAAGGGCAGAGACATAGGGGAAGAGAACAGAGTTGAGCTGCAGTTCAAAACAATCCTATCCAGCTAGTGAGTTGGGAGGGACAAACAATGTGAGAAAGAAAAAAAATTTCTGCTATTGATTGGAGCCAGAGGTTGCTTTTAAGAAGGAACTGTCGGGTCTCTTTCACCTAAGGACCCTTCCAAAGTCAGTTTCCTTTTCAGTCCTATTCTTCTTAATGAAGTCCCTTGCATTCATTTTTCTGTGCCTGGAACATGCCATTTGCCCTTGTCCAAAGGTTGGACTCTCCCAAAGCCTGAGTCAGCAGTCACTCTTGTGGTTTAGGGGTCCTGGGGGAGGCACTTCAGTGTAGCTACTATGATCAGATCCAGAAACAAGGGACTATGGGACTATGAGACATACAGCAACGAATGGGACCTGGGCTGAAAATCAGAAAACTTCATTGCAAGTTCCATTTCTGCTTCTTATAAGACATGTGGCTTTGGGCGCCATCATTGTCCCTTTCTAACATCATACTTTACCATATCACTTTCAGTACTTTCAGCACTTAGTACTTTCCCATTCGAAGTTTCAGTACTCACACCTATGATACAGGAGCAAAAATAACTGCCTCTGGTTGGTTTTGAGGAAAGTACCTTGTTAACAACAAAGTGCCCTAAGGATATAAGATAACATCCATATGGTAAGGAAAAGGACACAGCCCTTATCCTCTGGAAGTTCATAATCTCATATGTTAAATGGACTTCTGGAAGCTGGGAATGACTGGTTCATGATGGCACCTTCTGCCCACGTCATTCCCACACCATCAGTGGGCTCCTACCTACACTCTGGCATTTGTATCTATTTGAAGCTCTTTCTTATTTAGTGGCATTTTTACAAGCCAAAGAGCTAGGTGATGTTTATGCTTTGCAGTTATGGGGACTGGGGGATGGAATGTTGCCCACCAGAAATGATTCATAGCAATACTGGGACCCAACCAATGAAGCAGGACCATAAACATCTGGACTTTATTCTCAGTTCTGCAAAGCCTTCACTATTGTCAAACCATGTGAACTCAAAGACCTGATCCCAAGTCAGCCAATGCTAAGCTTGGGCCTTTTCTCTCTAGAGTGCCACCTCGAAGCCCTGATGATAGGAACCCCACAAAGAGAATGGCTATTTTAGGAAGGAAAAAAATAAAAGATCAAGGTCAGTTCTATAGCCAGCTGTCTCCCTTCACAGGCTCACTGTAAATTCTCTTTTATAGTCTTTCCATCTAATTGTTAGTAGAATTTTACAGAATAAAGCAAAAGGTTCATACTCTCAGCCTAATCTGTGCCCTTTACAACTTGGTTTGGACTGGGGCTTCTAGGTCACTAAGCCTGAGCAAGTTTTATTGGAGAGGGCATGGGAAGGCAATAAGTTTGTGCCCAAGATACCTGCTGGACTCAGCTTGCAGCTGTCTATTCCAGACTTCTGTCTTGAAAGGAGAAAGACCAGAAAAATTCCTAAAGAAGTTTTCTCTCTTTCATTTGCAGATGAAGCTAGGCATGAACCAAACTCCCATTATATATATATATATATATATATATATATATATATATATATATCATAAAGTCATAACATCTTACTACAACCTCTTTAATTTATAGAAGAAACTGAGTCAAAAGTAGAGAAGAGACTTAAACAAGGCCATACCTCATGAGTTCCTGACAGAGCTTGAACTAGACCAACTTCCAGGCCAACAGGCAGATAGGTGGTACAGTGAATAAAGCACTGGGCCTGGAATCAGGAAGATCTGAGTTCAAATCCAGCCTCAGATACCTCCTCACTGTGTGACTCTAGACAAATCACTTAGCTTCTGTTTGCCTCAATTTCCTCACCTGTAAAATGGGGATAGTAATAGCACCTGCCTCCCAGAGCTGTTATGAGGATCAAACGAGACGATAATTGTAAAGCATTGAGTGCAGTGCCTACCACATAGTAGGTGCTATATAAATATTAGCTATTATGATTATTATTTTCAACGATACCATTTTTCCTCCTTGGCAACAGGGAATTTCATTAAATGATCCTTGGAGCTTCTACTGACTCTAAAAGAGTAGGATCCTGGTCCCCAAACCAACAAACAGAATCACCACTATGGTGGCAAAGGAAAGAACACTCGGTGTGGGCTTCGAAGACTTGAGTTCATACCCCAACTTTAGCAGTGCTAGCTGAATGGCCTAGTACTAGTAATGTAAAATCTGGTCTTCAGTTAATCACAGTGGGGTTAGACTAGATCAGTGATGGCAAAGTCAGAAAAGGGAGCCACTAAACTGTATATTAGGACCACACGTAGACTTAGGAAATGATATATTGATAGTATTTATGTCTTATATTTTTATCTATTTTGTTAAATAGTTCTCAATTACATTTTAATCTGGCTCAGGCAGTGGGCATGTTTGGCACTTCTGAATTATATGATCTCACAGGAACGTTACAACACTGAGATTCTATAATCCAAACCCTTGGGTTTGAAAGAGTACCCGCAAGATCATTGAGCCAAATGAGTCTCCAAATAGAGAAAAGAAATAGTGAGACCTAGTTCCCCATAGGCCATTTCTATTATTCACAATGCCCTTTTAGCAATATAAAAAGCCTAGAGGGCCAAGGGAATAGGTTTTGTTAATGTGCTAATTGATTTCAGGTAGTTGCTTTGAACTAACTTATTTGTGTAAAGTTAATGTTATATCATTAGCAGACCTGGAAGCCACCCACTAAGTTAAATATTAAACAATTTTGTGTTGGAAGCCTCTGCGTATCTGCAAAAGATCATAGGTCAAGGATAGGGCCTTTAAGAATGCCCTTGATCTGAATATTGAGGGTTATATATTAATAAAAATTTTATAGGGTGACTAAAATACACCACATATTCTTACAGCCTCCCAACATCTTCATCTGGATCCCAGAAGAGTGGGTGGGTAGCCCTACTAGGGAAAACTTATGCTGTGAACAGGAAGAAAAACAAAGGCCTGATGGGCTCGGAAACACATGGGGAAAGTGAGCTGGTACACTGATGGTCAGGAACACTGGGCTCCCAGCAATGTAAACCACTTCAAAGTAGCTGAAACTTTCCCTCCTCCAGGAATCCATTCTGGATAACATCTGTTGATCTCTGTCTATCTGTCTGTCTGTCTGTCTGTCTCTGTGTGCCTCTCGGTCTGTCTCTTTATCTCTCTGTCTCTGTTTTTCTCTCCATCTCTTTGTCTCCATCACTTTGTCTGTTTTGCTCTCTGCTCTGTTTTTCTCTGTCTCTGTCTCTCTCTCTCAGTGGCTTCTGTTTTTCTCTGTCTCTCTGTCTCTGTCTGTCTGTTTCTCTGACTCTTTGTCTCTGTCTCTCTCTGTCCGTTTTTCTCTGTCTGTCTCTTTGTCTCTCTGTTTTTCTCTCTGCTCTGTTTTTCTCTGTCTCTGTCTTTGTCTCTCTCTCTCTGTCTCTCTCTCTCTCATTGAAGCCCTATTCAGGTACCACCTCCTCCAGAAAGGCTTCTCTGACCAATCCTTCTATATGAAAATGATTTAATCCTCAAATCTTTCATAGTTCCTTGCCTAGTACTCTACTTTGCCTAGGTTCAGATCACAGTTCAGTCACTTCATATGTGACCTCACACAGTTTACTTAGCCTTTCTTCTTCCTCTGTAAAATGAAGAAACTAAATTAGACAGATTCCAAGGTCACTTCCATCTCTAAATCTAAGTACCTTAATAGTTAACATTTATATATGACTTTAAGATTTACAAATTGTTTTACATATATTAACTCATTTGAGCCTCACAACAACACTGTGAAGTAGATTTCATTATTATCCCCATTTTACATAAGAGAAAACTGAGACTGAAGAAGTTTAAATGACTTGGCCAGAGTTACATAGATAATAAATTGCTGAAGCAGAATTCCAATTCAGGTCTTCCTGGCTGCTAGCCCAGTGTTTTATCTCCTATGTTGTGCTGCCTTAATAAATCTTAACCTATTTTATTATTTTATTTAATTCTTTCTCTTACCATAGTTATTTGCATGTCTTTCCTCCTGTGAGAGTGTAAGTTACTTGAAATTAGAGCCTATAATCATATGCATCATTGTATCACCAACACCTAGAACAGTTCTTGGTATACAACAGGTGCTTATGCAATGATTGCAAGGGAATCTAATTCAGGATGCATCCCTACCTGCCATGATCCCAGCTTCCACAATCCAGGAGGTCAGAAAATGTCAATGAGATTATCAACAACCAGTAGTTGACACTGAAAGAGAGTTCCAATTCAAGGACAGAAGCTGCATTTTTTTCTGCATGTGGGCTGACCTAGGTCCATAGTCAGAAGTAGATCAGCATCACAAAAAATCCCAACTCCTGATTGAAGGGTTCATGGTATTGGGAGGCATTTAGAATGATATAATTATCATTGCATACCTTAGTTCTCTTCTTTCCTTATGTCCAAGGAAACATTAAGCCCTCCTTCCTCCTTTTCTTCTTTCCTCTTTTCTTTCTTTCCTCCTTCCTTTCTTTTCCTATCTCCCTCACTTCTTTCCTTCCTTATTCCCTTCTTCCTACCCTTACTTTCTCTTATCTTCCCTTCTTTCCTTCCTCCTTTCCTCCCTCCCTTTTCCCTTCCTTCCTTCCTTTCTCCCTCCTTTTTTCCATTTTTCTCCCTCCCTCCTTTCTTTCTTCCTCTCTCCCTTCCCTCTCACTTTCTTCCTTTCCTTCTCCCTCCCTTCTCCCTTCCCTTCCCTCCTTTATTCCCTCCCTCCCTCCTTCCTTCTTTCCTTTTTCCTTTCCTTCCCTCCTCCTTTCCTTTCTTTCTCCCTCCCTCCTCTCCTCCTTCCCTTCCTTTCTTTCTCTAATAAATATTTATTAGGTTCTCACTACATGATAATGAATGTGCTAGATACCAGGGTATATAGTAAATTTAAACAATGCATAATCCATAACCTCATAGAACTTACAGTTTAGTAGAAGAATAAGTAAAAATATTGGTAACCATAATACACAAAATTACATAGTAAGTACATTAGAGAATTATAAAGTCTCCCTACATACCATCCGAAGGAAAAGTCCTTATCGGCTGGAAGATCAAGGGTAGCACCTAGAACGCCTGCATAGTCGAAATAATAACTGATGTTTCTATAGTACTCTCACAACATACTTCACATGGTTGTTGTGAAAAAAAAAGCAGTATTACCCACATTTTACAGTTGAGTAAACTAGGAATCAGAAAGTGTTTTGCCTGTGGACATACTGTAAGTGAATGTTGGAGCTAGAATTCAAATACTGTTCTGTTGATTCCAAACCCAGCATTTTTTATGCTACACCATGCTAAATAATATGTACATGGTATTCTGAAAGTCTTAAATACAGTTTTAAGCTTTATAGATTTGTATGTATAAGTATATAGTGCTTACTGTAGATCCTGTTGCAGGTGTGAACTGATAATGGTAAATGCACTTTGGAATTATTTCTCCAGGTGTTGGGACAAGTTGGACTGAGTCATCCACATTCAATCACTGTGCTAAACAGTTGAATTGGAACTGAATTAAATTCGACCCATTTTTTTACTTTGGCAGCAACAGTGGGTGGTGATCTAGTTTCCAGAGTGATCCAGGAAGAAAACTTTCCTTTGACCACTGTAATGGATGGATGGGTGGAAAGACAAGGGAGATGATGCATAAACCACTGCCTTCTTCAGCTTTACAAGAGTCTGAGCTCTGGCCTCTAGCTTCCAGAATTGATATCATTATTCTCTTAAAAGCCCCCTGTGGTTTGTGCACCAGGAGACTGGGGTGGAGTGTGCTGTGCTTAAAAGCTCTCTCCCACTTAGCCAAGGTGAGCACTTGTCGGTGGAGTCTTATGCACATTCTGTTCCCAGCCACGCAGGAGGTAAGAGTGAAACCCTGGGTAGGTGGAGAATTGCTAGCAGCTTATAATTGAACCTGGATTTTCCAAGGTAGAAGGAAAACAACAAAGAAATAAGGACATTATGTGTGTGAGACACTGAGAGTGTGTTTCTTTCATGAGTGGAGGTACTCTCAAAACAAAAGCCATGAAAATTTGGTGCCCTCTTGTTGATATCAAATCCACTTCATGAATATTATCTTTCAGAAGAAGTCAAATGTGCTCTATTGTAATAATTCCTCATTAGCCAGAGAGCTAATTATTTAAGTCACTCAGCTTTACATATAGAAACATAAACGTGCATCATGACTAACATCCAAACTTGAACAATGTCAGCATCGAATGGATAATCCTGATGCTAGAAAACGACTTCCGAAATTATCTAGATCATCCAGTTTTCAGTCCAAGGTCATACCACAAGTTGGTGATAGAATCAACTTGGATCATAGGATTTGGAGAAGGGAAGGCTCATAGAGATCAACTCCTATGCAAGAATTTTATAGAGGAGAAGTACAATGACTTGCCTGAGGTTCACCAGGTACTAAGGAAATCAAGAATCTATGCCAGATGGAGCAGTATTTTAACAGGTCCTCTTGACTCCAAATATGCTGACTAGAACAAAGATCTCCTGGAGCTTAAGACAATGAGTTCTGTTTTGTAACACTCTAATATGCTCATTCTTTAATATTGGAAATTGATCAAAGTTGGTATCATTGCCTTGATGGGCTGTAGGTCTCCCTAAGGCAGGAAACCTTGTCTCTTTTATCAAGAGTTTTACAAATGTCAATCACCATTATCTCCCTCTTTATCATCCTCATCTAAAGTCTGCGTCTCCTGCAGTACCTTACCTGGATTCTTTTGTTGGGTTTTTTTACTTTTTTTTCTGGTTGTTGCTGTTCAGTGGCTTATCAGTCATGTCTAATTCTTTGTGACCCTATTTGGGGTCTTCTTGGCAAAGATACTGGAGTGGTTTGCCATTTCCTTCTCCAGCTCATTTGACAGATAAGGAAACTGAGGCAAACAGAGTTAAGTGACTTGTCCAAGGTCACACAGCTAGTAAATGTCTGAGGCCAGATTTGAACTCAGGAAGAGGAGTCTTTCTGACTCCAGACCCAGTGCTCTCTCTACTGCACCTTGCTGGGTTTTAGTCAGCTGCTAATGATATTAGGCTGATTCAAACCTTAGTTGCTGAATAGTCTATAGAAATTTGTATAAGCAATAAGGTAGATTCTGCAGGACCTACATGAAAATCAGTCTCATTCTTTACAGTGATGCCTCATGCACACCCATATGTATATAAAAGCTACAAATTTACCTTTAAAGTCGATGTTGCTTCTGATAAACTTTAGGAGGAAAAAATCTACTGATTGCTTTCAATTCATTCATTCAATTCCAAGGGACGAGTACAGATGGCCTGCCCACAATGCAGAGATATTACAATGTTTTCCTTCACTGTTTAATAGCTGAGGTTTGCAAAATATTTTTTAGATACTTGTCTCATCTGATCCTCACCACAATCCTGTGAGGAACATGCTATTCCTAGTCCCATTTCACAGAAGAGGAAAATAAAGCTCAGAATGGCTAAGCAATTTTGCTCAAAGTCACACTACTAAAAAAGAGTCAGATATGGGATTTGTGTCTCCCACCTCCCAAGTCCAGCACTCTATTTCCTAAACCACCCCCATCTCTCACATTTTCCCCCTCAGTCCTCTAAAATCATCTTGTGATACTTTCATAATGTGATGTCCCAAGGGACTAGCAGTACTGAAGGGGTTAACTGGAAGAGTTTCCTTCCTCCTTCAGTTTCCCTCCATCTGTGCAATCATGGAGCAAAGATGTTCGCATCAAGAGCACAAAATTTTTGACACAGAGGCCAGTGTGAAATGAGTCCTAGCACCAGGAAATGGGAATATAATTAAGGTTGCTGCCATCCCAATGTCGTTAACCTCTCAGTTCAGGTGCCGCCTGCATCCCAGCTGTAATATGGATGGATCATTTCAGTTCCAGAATGAATTTGGTCCTTAATGGTCCCATAATGTCTTCCCAGCTGGCTCATTTAGGGCTGTTGGCTCAGACAGTAGCTGATGGTAGAGTTATTGTATTTGATGGCCTTGCTATTGTAACTAAATGGTGATATCCATGTCCAGTTGAATCCTCAGACTTTCTGTTCTCTCAGTGACACTAATCAATAAGGTTTGTGTTGATTTCTTGCCACTAGACTTTACAATGCGTAGTCTATGGCTCATGGGAGTCTATGAGGGTCATCCCAAGGTTCCATGGGTTGGTGTCTCCTAAACTGACTGCTTAGACAATAAACCTTGGCTCTATTTCTAGATTCAGGCATTAATGAATAATTTACTTATGATATTTAACAAAAGCTAGACATAACCTCATTGCTGTCTCATCAAAAGCTGTCAGCAAATCTTCCCAGTAATTCTGGTGATGGTTTTGATTTTGGTTTTTGGTTTTCCTTTTGTGGTAGCATGTCCAGGTATAGATGGTTCATGGATTCATTTGCTACTTTGAAATGTCCTTTGCCTGAAAATGTATCGCTGACCTTATTTCACTTATTGCAATACTATATACTATATTGTGTATATGTGTGTACATAGAATGTATATACAACCATTCATTCTATATAACACATTTATACACTCACTTCAGCTGAACAAACAAGGTGCAAGAAAATTTTTTGTAGCATATATGGACATTTGAAGGGTCTACCCATTATATTGGTCCATCAGTATCTATGTCTTGGGTAGGTACAGCAGGCAGATTATGAATTGGGTCTAAAGTCAAAGGACAAGACAGGCTAGATGATATTTGGAGAATTGCGCAGCTCTGTCAATGAACGTATTTACAAGTTGCTCCTTTTTACTCAATATTCTCCCAGTAATGCTAGGTGGCTGTGGGTCACAAGTCACGGAACATGTTGGTATTGGAAGAACCAGAATTGCAGATGAGGAGGTCCAAAAGGCAATGGAAAGATGCATGGTGGGAGTAAGTAAAATATTACAATGATGACTCATGGCAGCATGTAGCACAGTGAATGGAGTGCTGGATCTAGAGTTGGGCAGATCTGAGTTCAAATCTAACCTCAGATACCAGCTGTGTGACCCAGAGCAAGACAACCTCTCTGCATCTCAATTTCCTCACCTATAAAATGGAAGTAATATTAGCGCCTACCTTGTAGGGTTGTTGTGAGGATTAGATGAAATAATGTTTGTAAAGTATTTTGCAAATCTCAAAGCACTATATAAATATAGCTTATTAAATTTCTGTTGGCCTCAGTTTCCTCATCTGTAAAATGGGTATAACAACATAGGATTGAAAATGGCACCTACTTCCTAGAGTTGTGTAAGAATAAAATGAGATAATACTTTTTAAGTGCTTTGCAAATCTTAAAGCACTATGTAAAGGCTGGCTATTATTGTTGTTGTTATTGTTATCATGCACAAGAAGTAATATAAAAGACATAATCCAAGGCCTTGCCAAAGATATATATGCATAGAGAAGAGGTTAGTTAGCTTTTTAGTGAAAGCAAATTCAATACCCATCACGGTCCTGAGTGTTATCCACTTACATCCATGAAGTAGTAAAAGAACCAAAGGAAGGTTTCTAGAGTATTGGGTAAATCTTTTCTGTAACGTTTATGGAAAGACATGAATAAGAGTCACACAAGAAATGGAGGGGGTGCAATCAACACCAGTGAACAGAGTGATCCTCCCAAAAAGACTGATCACAGACCATCACCAAGCATGTATTAAGTACCAGCGATGTTCCAGGCATTGTGCTAGGTTCCAGGGATACAAAACAAAAGGGAAACAGTGCCTGCCATCAAAGAGCTTACATTCTATTAGAGGAGAAATGTACAGACATAAGTTTAAATAAAATATATGCAAGTTAAATTTGTGTGCAAGGAGGACACCAGCCACTGGAGGGATCAGAAAAGGAAGGCCTCTTATAAGAGGTGACTAGTGAAATGATTCTTGAAGGAAACAAGAGACTCTAACGGGCATTGGTGAGGAGGGAGCTCCTTCCAGGCATGGGGAATGGCCAGTGCAAAAGAACAAAGATGAGAAATGTAGTATCATATAGGAGGAACGAGAAGAAACTCAGTTTGGCTGGACCAGGGAGTGTAGGAAGGGGAGTTGTATAGAACAAGATCAGAAAAGTAGGTTAGGACCTGGTTAGGAGGAGTCTAAAAGTCATTTGTATTTGATCCAAGAGGTAATGTCCTGGGAGCCACTGGAGTCTACTGAATAGGAGAATGACAGGTGACAATTGTAGTTTGGCAGTATGTGGAGAATAGGGTAAAGAATGGGAAGATTTGAGATGGTAAGACCTATTAGGAGGTTATTGAAGTGCTCTAGACAAAGGGTGGGGAGGGCCTAAATTAGGGTGGTGGGTGATACATGCATACCCTCTCTCTTTCTCTCTCCTCTCCTCCTCTCTTTTCTCTCCTTTCTTCTTTTTCTCTTCTTTCTCCTTCTCCTCTCTTTTTATCTCTTCTCTCCTTCCTCTCTCTCCTCTCTTTGTCTCAGTCTCTGTTTCTCTCCCTCATCCATTATCCCCTCTCTCCCTTCTCCTCTTTTCTCTCTCCCTTTCTCTATTTCTCTTTCCTGCTCAAAAGTAATGTGCTGTAGTAGATAGAGAACTAGCCTTGCAATAAAGAGGATCTGGGTTCAAGTCCTACTTCTGATGCTTACATTGGCAAGTCCCTTAACCTCTCAGTGCCCCAGGCAGCTAAGGCTGTATGTTATAGGCCAGTTGCCAGGATGCATCCACAGGAAGTGTTTTTTCAGTAGGAGTCCCTACCTAAGGTATCCTACTCATGGCCTGACCCACAAAACTCCCCAGTGCAGCATAAACCAGATTAAAATGTAATTGGGAAATGAAAACAAATAAAAATACAACATAGATAATGTGAATTTGTGGTTTTCTAATTTGATATATGGCTTCAGGAATCTGTTTCTATTTGAGTTTGACATCACTGCCCTATACCAATGAAATCACAGGAAAAGATGAAATTACACACAATAATAGATAGGTTGAAAGACAGATAGATGATAGACAGATTATACAGATGGATAGACAGATGGATAGACAGACAGATGGATAGACAGACAGACAGACAGACAGACAGACAGACAGACAGACAGACAGACAGACAGATAGATAGATAGATAGATAGATAGATAGATAGATAGATAGATAGATAGATAGAAAGAAAGAAAGATTATGTCAAAGTACCAGAACCTGGTATAGCACAAAGATCTTAAAAATATATCCTTTCCTATTTGGTAAATAATAAGAACCTAGAGATATATTCCAAGCATCCAAAGATACATGCCTAGGCTGCTCTCTCTTCTCCTGTTTACAAAATGCTGAGGTATTGGGTTGTAGCAAGTGATTTCTAAAGTTTTTTTCCAATTCTTAGGGGCCTGAGATTCTATGAAATCTTGACTCAGGTAAACTTACAGTGTAATGCCACCACAGTCCCTCATTCTAAACACATAGAAGGAATCGTTCTGCATAGCAAGGGGCACAGCTATTCAGCCAGAGCAAAATTCCAGATCTACTACTCTGTTCTTGCCACATCTCCTTTCAAAGGTGCTAAGGAGGCAATGGTTATACAAGCAGCATAGATTAATCATTCAGGAATTTGGTGATGAAAGGAAGAAGGAAGAGAAAAAACATGGATCAAGGAGAGAAGTAACAGGAGCCAAAGGAAGTTTTGTTTTGTTTTGAAAGTATGGGGGAGATTTGAGTATGTCTGTAGGGGCAAAAGAAGCCATGGAACATTTTGCCTTGGTATAAAAGGAAGGAGTAGGACTGTGATGGAAGAAAACAGAGAGAGATGTTGAAGGGAAGGAAAGGGAAATAAGAGAACACATGCACAATCACACTTTCTACATCTGTTTCCATATCCATATGACAATTGTTTCCTATTGGATTTTCTTTGAGTTGAGCTTAAAAATATTTTTAAAAGGAAAAAATGATATCCCCTAACATCAGGCAGAACTGCTACCAAAACTGGGCCACTGGAGCTCTGTCTCAGACACCATGTTGGAGAAGGGGGCGCTTTCTCCTTGGCCTTAGCATCCTAGCCCCTCGGAGTGCTCTGCTATCCTTGTACAACTCCACAATATTGGGACCCCTTCCTCCTTCTGCTCCACTTCCAAGCTCCTCAGCCCTTTCTCTTCCTTCACATTGCCCTGCTGGGAGCCTCCTCCCATTGAGGCCTCAATCCCTATTCTACCCCATTGCTGGGTCCCAGTATACCCCCATCATACCCCACTGCCACCTCCTCTCAAGAGTTATCTAGTAGGACTACACCCAGCTGGAACGTAGTATCCTCAGCACACCTCTTTCCCCAATCCTCATCCCATTTAGTTTTCCCTAGGAATTCTTATTCTAACCACGTTTTGACTCTGGTGTCTATCTCACCCAGAAGGTCCCCAATTCCCCAAGGCATATGAGTTTTTGGTGTAGTGAAACTTTGCTCCAAGTCCATAGTACCTTGGCTATGAGTCACCAGAGAACTTGGGCATAGGATTACGGAATCTCAACCTTCAATCTGTTTCCTAAACCACAGTCTTCCTGGCTCTATTCTTTAGTGAATATTAATCATGCCTGTGTGTATCTAAAAGTAAACAGAGCCTATAGGAATGAGGCAGGTTTGGGCAAAAGTTTCTTAATTTGCAGAACCTTTGCCAGAGTTCTTCAGCTGGGAATGTAATCTCTCTAGTTCTGGACATGCTGGTGGTCTTGAAGGAGCATCACACTGGTACTGAGAACCGAGGCATTCTCACACTTGCACATCTGACTTTTCTGAGTCTCTTGCCTACAGAGCCTACTGAGGGTAGTTCATTCCTTTACAATGTAATATAAACCTTCAGACTGTAAACTCCTTGAGGGCAGGGACTGTCTTAGTAGATGCTTTAGTGGATTCATTGTCTTTCTGTCCTGCGCATAAACACACCATATTTAAAGGCGCTCTTGTCAGCCCAATCCAAACCTTGTCAAAGTCAGCCTCCAAAGTGATTTCCATTGGGGAACTCTGAACAAGCAAACTTCATTACTCTAACTGCACTTATTTTGTGCCTTGAAATTGAATTAACAGACAGAACTAGAGATTTGAGTTGAAGCATAGATTTAGAATTGGAATAGTTTAGAGCCAAAAGGGACTGTAGAGATGATCTAGTTTAGACTCCATCTTGGGTAAGGAATCTGAGGGCCAGAAACATTCAATGACTTGTCTCAGGGGACACAGGTGACAAAAAGCAAAGCTGAGACTGAAATCCAAGTTTTCTTCTCCAAATCCAGTGCATTTCTGACTTGATCTTGCTGTTTCTGAATGAGATTGTGAAAGTGTTTGCCCTGGGACATGTTCAGGGAAAGGCTGAAGCTGTTCCAATGACTGGGGAACAATTGATGGCTCAGAGAGGCAGCCATTTTGAGAGAGAAAGGAGATGAAGGAAGGAAGGAAGGAAGGAAGGAAGGAAGGAAGGAAGGAAGGAAGGAAGGAAGGAAGGAAGGAAGGAAGGAAGGAAGGAAGGAAGGAAAGAAGGAAGAGGCCTAAGTCTCTTATACCTACAGCCCACTCATTAAAATTTTCAGTCTCCTAATTACAGAGTTCTAATCATGGACTGCATCTTCTCTGTTTCAGTACCCTCTCTCTTCTGTGATTCCTTTCCCCCTTAGATTTTCATTGGAATCTGACTTCATCTGGATACCATGGCTAAGGATAGGGATACAGTGAACTCTGTCCTGGACTCTGAACCTCAAATAAGCATGTCCCTGAGAACCTCACTGATTTGCTGAACCCAGAACTGAACCCAATACCCCTTTTCTTCTGAACCACAAAACCAACCAAGTTTTGTTTTGTTTTTTTAAACATCCAGTGAACCAGAATGAACTAGAGGTGAATGGATGTGTTTTCTCAACCTATTGAAACCAGAACATCAAAATATTCTTTGATCCAAACCTACCCTGAACCAGTGTGTCCTTTGGCCCCAGAGCCTGGATAGGGAACAAAAGGGCCACTCTCAGGGGGCCTGAGCGGAATCAAGTGCTTGCTTAGATGAGCCAGACATCCTGTGTCTTCCATAGGCACATATGATATGAATTGAGATGTAAAGAACATAAAGGAATGAGTTAGGGACCTTGGGGGAAGTATGCCATCAGGTTGGGCATAAAACCTACTGACCTTGAATGCTGTCCTCAGTACTATCACAGAGTCTGCCAAAACTCACTAAGCCTTGAACGTCAGAGCTGGAAGGAACCTGAGGACATAACAGTGTCAGAGTTGGAAGGAATCATAGAACATAGGATGTTAGGACTGGTGTGAACTTTTAAAATGAAAGATATTTATAGCTGGGACAGAGCTTCTGGAGGAGGCAACATGGCGGAGTAGAGAAATCACTGAGAAGTCAGAGGATTTGTGATTACATCCCACCTCTGAGGCTTACTACCCGGGTAATTATATTAGTGTCGCTTTCTGCAGTGAGTGACAAAAAGGCCTGCGCATCAGGAGGTCTAAGTCCCAGACCCAACTCTGTTACCAGCTCACAGTATGATTGACACTAGGCTAATTGTTAGCCTTGAGGTCTTGGTTTCCCTCATTTACAAAATAATGGGATTGGCCTAGATAATAAATCTAGAACTGGAAGGGGTCCCAAAGACCTTCTAGTCCAGGGGTGGGGAACCTGAGGCCTTGAGGCCACATGAGGCCATCTAGGTCCTCAAGTGAGGCCCCTCGACTGAACCCACCATTCTAGGTCCTCAAGTGTGGCCCTTCATTCAAAGGGCCGCACTTGAGGACCTAGAGGGCCACATGTGGCCTTGAGGCTGCAGGTTTCCCGCCCCTGCTAGTCTAATCCCCTCATTTTACTGATGAGGGAAACAGACCTAGAGAAAGATAATGACTTGTACAAGGTCACACAGTGGGTTAGTGGCAGAGCAGAGACTAGGACTTAGGTCTCCTGATTCCCATCTTGAGTTTCTTGTCACACTAAGGTGACATCTTGATCTACATGACTTGAGACAACGCCATCCCTGATCTTTAGGAAGTGAGAGTCTAAAAGAGACAGATAAAATAGGGTGATCTTTTTTTTCCTTTAAAGAAAAAGAACAGCTTAAAAATGTCCATTGCTTTACTCTTTGGTCCTATTTGTTATCTTTAATCTCTCTTATCATTGTTTCAGTGAAAGATGACTCAGTTGCGTATTCTCAGAACTGTGTGTCTCTGCCTCCAGAGGTATGGTTATTAGCATAACTGCAGTAGTTTTCTAGGGACTAGATGTGAAGGTAGTGGCGCAGCAGATAGAGCACAGGACTTAGAATCAGGAAAACTCATCTTCCTGAATTAAAATCCAGCCTCAGACACTTGCTAGCTGTGTGATCCTGGGCAAGTCACTTAACCCTGTTTGACTCAGTTTCCTCATCTGTAACATGAGCTGGAGAAGGAAATGACAAACCATTCTGGTATCTTTGCCATGAAAACACAAAATGGGGCCACGAAGAGTCAGACATGACTGAACAGCAAGGGCATTGATGACCTTTCCCCAAAGTTCTGGGATGTCACTAAGAGGAAATAGAAAACACAGGCAAACTTCATTATTATCAGTGATTGCCACTGATTGAGAAGAAATGTCTACAAACACCAATTTCACCCCATAAATGAGCCAGGTCAGGGAGCTAAGGACATAGGCACAAATAACATTGGATTGTGGTGATCTCCTGGAGAGCAAAGATTGGCTTTTATCTGTCTTTGTATCTCTAGCACTAAGTATAGTGCCTAGCATACAGTAAGCACTTAATAAATGCTTATTGACTAAGCAAAGCAGAAATGGAAAGAAGAGGTTACTAAGATGTCTATTTTAACTCACAAATCCTGAAACTGAAGTGAAGAGTGGGAGTGACATTAGGTCTTGCACCACCTTACCTTTTGGTGCTTAGTTCCTGGTCCCTGTCTGGTCCTTGATTTCTGATCTGCTGGGTACACTAGCCTGTTATATCTGTGGCCCCCAGTTTGTTTTCCTGATCTGTTTCTGACTCAGTGCTCTGCTCTGACCAATGTCTGTCAACATGAAGATGTCTCCTTGACTTTCTGGCTTCATTTCAACCTCAGCCACCAGCTCTGCCAGTTTCACACCTGGTCCCCATCTTTTGCTTTTAGTATCCTGGTTCTTTCTCCATGTTCCTATTACTGTCCACTGTGGTTTTGGTACTGATAAATGATTCTCATGTCCTTGTTTATATTCCAATGGTATTCTAGGTTAGAGAGAGAGGGAATGGAGAAAAGAGGAGTTTATGAAGCACAGTGTCCCAGGCACTTTATTAAGCATTGTACTAATATTATCACATGTGATAATATGGGGGGTAGGTTCCATTATACTTGCAGATGAGGAGACTGAGACTGAGAGAAGTTAAATGACCTGCCTAAGATCACACAGATGACCAAGACAGTATTTGAATTCAGTCCTCATTCTGGGTCCAGGATTGTATCTGCTGTGCCATGTAGCTGCCTCTGTGGAAAGAGCACAGATTCTAGAATCTAAGGACCCTAAGATCTAAGGATCCTATTTCTGATGCTTTTTACTTGTGTGGGCTTGAGTTTCCCATGTCCTCAGTCTCCTTATCTGTGAAATGAGGAAGTCTGACTACATAGCTCTGAGAGCCCGGCTAGCTCAAGACAATATAAATAGCTTACAATTATATATGTATATATATATATATATATATATATATATATATACACACACACATTATATATACATAGTCTTAGTTCTAGTTCATATATATTTAATTTGTATATATGTATAGTACAGATGTGGTATATATATAGCATTTTTCTATAAAAATATATATTATGTATAGATGTAGTATTCCTATATATACCATATATATTGTTTATATATGTACAAGTGAGGTATATGTATATATTATTCTATGTTTTTATAATTATATGTTATATATAGTATGTCTATATATTATATATAATATACAGTGCAAGTGTGGTATGTATATATTATTCTATGTTTCCATAATATATATAAATGTAGTATACCTACATATAATATATTTATAATATATATGTATGTGTATATATATAGTACAGACATTGTATGTCTATGCGTATATATGAACGCAGTATGTCCCAAAGTTTTAGTGCAGTTTTAAGCTTTAATATCTTAAAATCTTGTTGACTTTTAAGATTTTCATATATATATATACACACACATAGGATCTATATAAACACATGTGTGTATACCTGTACACATATATAGACATATACACATGTGCTTGTGTATTTATGTATGCATGTCATCTATATATGTGCATGTGCCTGTAGTGTATGTATGTATGTATATGTATATATTATATATATTTCAGGGTTTTTTATTAATGAGGATTCTATTTAAAGGTTTGGTTCTACTCCATCCAACAAGTGATGAATATTAAGGGGGATTGAAAGTAAATAGAATAATAATGCTCCCAATTGTATAGCATTTTACAAATTTGGATGTATTTTCATATATTACAAACTATGTCATAGAGCTAGGACTGGAAGGTTCTGACAGCTGCCTACTCCAACATCTTCAATTCACAGTTGAGGAAACTAGAGCCCAAGGAAATTATGCATTTCGCCCAAGGAGGCCCAGGCTGTATCAGAGACAGGATTCAAAATCCATCTCTTTGCCTCCAGAGTCAATGTTCTCTCTATTGTACTCTTTCCTCATTGCATTCCTGAGTGACACAGGGTAGAGTTTGATTGTTATCCCCATTTTGTAGATGAGACATAAAGTTTAGAAAGGATTAGTGACTTACCCAAGGTCTCAGAGCTAGTGAGAAACAGAACTGGGAATAAACTCAAGAGTCCTGGTTTCCCAGGATGGTATTCCTTCTCAACCCCCTTTTCCCCCACTAAAGCTGCTTCATAAGAGAATGTAGAATTGCTACCTATGCAATTCCTAAAATCTCCTAGGGAGGCAATACACAGCAATGTAAACCGAGAATAATACATGGCCCACAGTATAGAATGAGCTGCAAGATAGCACCTCTAACATCTCAGTTTCCCCAGATAGGTTGTTGGCCCTCAGGATTTTGCCCTACTCTTAGGGGGCATGTTCTCCAAAGCATTGGATGGTGAATCCCACAGGAAGCAAACATCTAGCAAGAGAGCCCAAATAGTTTGACACTCAGGGTAGACAAGTCCAGATCAGTCCGTTCCTGTCCTCCCTTCCCCATCCGTGCCAGGTTTCACACCTTGGGGCAAAACTCCATTTGGCTTTCTCAATCATCAACTTTCCTGCCAATGAGTTGAGAAGGGAGTTGCACCCAGAAAATGGGGAGGGGGAGAGGGAGGAATTAAGAACATGAACCAGCCCTCCAGCTTTAATGCCGAGTTACTCACACCCAGAGAAATCAATATAAGTCACAGATGAGAATGAAAACATGACAAACTGCTTGGAGATCTGTAGGGTTGGAGAATGATCTGGCTCCAAGGTTATTCATCTGCAGTAAGCAGGCTGTGAGGTTAAATCTCATTTGAGCATTTCTTTATGAAGACAAAGGTGAAACACTCATTCAGAAGACAGTGTAGTGGTGTAGAAAGAGCATTCGATTAGGAGGTAGGAGAGAGTTCTGAGTTCAAATCCCAACAATGGGTTTATTGAGTGATTAACTTGGACAAGTTAGCTCACTTTACCTGTCTACATAATGATAATAATGCACATACCACCAGATTTACAGAGATGTGACAAGGCAAAGATATACAAATTCCCAAATGTTTTAAAATTATAAGCTATCAATTCCTTGTAATTTGTAAGTTCCTTATTGCCCGAAGCATGGAGTTCAAACTCCCATGACCAGCTTTGAAGTCTCACCCTACTTGTCTAACCTAGTGGAGAGAATACGATATTTAGAATTAGAAAACTTAGGTTCAAACACCATCTCTGCTACTCCCTAACTGTGGTCTGTGAGCAAATCCCTTTCCCTCTCTGAGTCTCAGTTTCCTCACCTGTAAAATTAGTGGGTTGGTCTTAGATGATGATCTTTCAGGCATCTTCCAAAATCACAGAATCTCAGAGTTGGAAGGGACCTCAAGGCTGCCTAGTCCAGCCTGTACCTGAACACGTGTGCCCTCGACACCATCCTCCAGCAAGTGTTTGTCCGGTTTTCACTCAAACACCTCCAGGAAGAGAAGGAGCCATAGCCTCCTGAGGCAGCTCATTCCACACTTAAGTGGTTCCAGTTGTTAGGAAGCCTTTGCTACCAAGCTTAAAGTTGCTTCTTTCAATTGACATGCCTGCCTTTATCTCTGCCCTTTGTTGGTGTTGGTGTTCAGTCCTGTTTCAGTCTTGTCCAACTCTTCATGAGATTTCTTGGCAAAGATACTCAAGTGGTTTGCCATTTTTTTCTCCAGCTCATTTTACAGATGAGGAAACTGAGGCAAACAGGGTAAAGTGATTTGCCCAGGTTCACACAACTAGAACGTGTGAGGCCAAATTTGACCTAAGGTCTTCCTGGCTCCATGTTCAGTGCTCTATCTACTGCGCTACCTAGCTGCCCCTTCTCTGCTCTAAGGGGGAACAAATGCATCAAGTCTAGTTTCCCTTCCTTGGAACAACTCTTTAAATACTTGAAAAAAGTGGATCCACTCCATTTTATCAATATCCCTCCCAAAATGCAATGCCCAGCACTGCTTCTCACTACCTTGGACAAATTGCTTTATCTCTCTGGGCCTCAGTTTCTAAACCTGCAAAGTGAAGGGGCTAGGTAAGGATTCTCTGAATATATCATGTCAGTGCAGAATAAAGCGGTAATGTGACCTCTGTAGTCCTGGACATTATGCCTCTTGACATGCCCTTAGATTGCATTGACTATCTTGGGTGCCATATTATACTATTAAATTACATGGCACTTACAATCCCCAGATCTCTCCCCCCCACATAGACTACTGTTTAACCACACCTTAACTATCTAGTATTTATGAAGTTGATTCTATTCCAATCTCATCTTACTAGCTTAGACCCAAACAATCAATAAGCATTTATTAAGTGCCTACTGTCCTCCAGGCTCTGTGCTAAACACTGGGGGAAAAGACAGTCCTTTTCCTCAAGGAACTTACAATTTAACTGGGGAAACAACAAATACAGACAAGCAAGTCAAATACAGAATAAATAGGAAATAATTAACAGAGGCAAGTCACTGGAATTAAGAGGGGTTGGAGAATGTGCTAGCCTTTTGAAGTATTTTTGGATCTTGACCAATGTCATCCAATGAATTAGTTACCCCACCCAGCTTTATGTAATATGTGCACTTAATGAGAATTCTTCCTCTGCCTTTTTCAAAGTCATTGATTTAAAATGGTAAATTAGTGTAGGGCCAAACACAGAAAATCCCTGGAGAACTCCATTAGAGCCTTCCTTCCAAGGATGTTCAAAGCAGATCTTTCTGCCAGAATAGTCAACAAGTTGATTTCACCTAACTACATTTTTTTTTTAAAGCAATCGGGGTTAAGTAACTTGCTTAAGGTTACACGGCCAGTTATTTCTGGGTGTGGTGCTGAGTATCTGAGCCCAGATTTGATCCCCAGGTCATCCCAACACTGGAGCCGGTGCTCTTACTGGCTGTGCTACCTGGCCGCCCCTACATTTTTTTTTTAGACAAGCTTTAAATTCAGTGATCCCTTTACTCCAGACCTGAGGTAGGGAACCTGCTACCTAGAGGCAACATGTGGCCCTCTAGGTCCTCAAGTATGGCCCTTTGACTGTATCCAAACTTCACAGAACAAATCCCCTTAATAAGAGGATTTGTTCTGTAAAACTTGGACTTAGTCAAAAGGCCGCACCCAATGACCTAAAAGCCACATGTGGCCTCAAGGCTATAGGTTCCCCACCCCTGCTCCAGACAGATTTTCCCATACAGTCAGGCTCATTCCCACTCCCATACCTTTTGCTAACACTCTTTCTCTTCCTACCTTCTTATTGTGGTAAAAACTCTCTGTTCTGTGTCCCATGTGCCCTGTCCATTTATGGTTCTGCTTTGTTTCCAGAGACAGCTAACTAATCTGATAAATTTCCTTAACTTTATGTACTAACAATGCTATTGGAATAGCTCACTTCTTCAAGAAACATACTTCTATGTTAACAACAAAGACAGTCTGTCACTGTGGAAGGAACACTACACTTATGCTTAGGAGACCTGAATTTGAATCCTGGGTTGGTCTTAGATGATGATCTTTCAGGTATCTTCCAAAATCACAGAATCTCAGTTGTATGACTATGAATGAGTTACTCCTTCATGCCACCATTTCCTCATCTACAAAATGGGCATAATAATGATATACTGCCTAGCTCACAGATTGGCAGCATTTTTTGTTTTTGGTACTACTCCTACTAAAGGAAAGATTAATAATAACCTTTTTTTTTTTTTTAAATTTTTTGGAGGGGAAAGGCAAGGTGATTGTGGTTAAGGGATTTGCCCAGGGTCACACAGCTAGAAGGGTGTGTCACATGTCTGAGGCCAGATTTGAACTCAGGTCCTCCTGACTCCAGGGCTAGTGCTCTATTTACTGCACTACCTAGCTGCTCCAGTAATAACCTTTTCCTTCAAGACACAGCTCAAGTGCTACCTTCTACATGAAACCATTCCTGATTCCCATAACTGCTAGTGCCCTCCCTCCAAAAACTACTTTAAAGTTAACTATTGGGGCAGCTAGGTGGCACAGTGAATAGAGCACCGACCCTGGAGTCAGGAGGACCTGAGTTCAAATCTGGCCTCAAAACATTTAACACTTACTAGCCATGTGATCTTGGGCAAGTCACTTAACCCCAATTGCCCTGCCTTCCCCCCTCCAAAAAAAAAGGCCAAAAAAGTTAACTATTTTGTGTATATTCTCTTTAAATTTATTCTTTATCCACTTCTACATGTGCACATTGTCTCTCCTATTAGGATGTAAACTCCTTAAGAATAGGGGTGCTTTCATTCGTTTTATTTGAATCTCAAACACAGAGCTCCATGTCTAGCATATGGTAAGCACTTAAAAAATGCTTGTCTATCAATATCTAACATTTACAGACGGCTTTAAAGTTTACAAAGAGTTATATATATATATATATATAGATACACATATACATATATATATATACACACACACATATACATATACATTATCTCATTTGAGCTTCACAACAATGCTGGGAGGTAAGTCCTATCATCCCCAATTTGTAGTTGAGGAAACTGAGACAGACAGAGGTTAAGTGACTTTCCCAGGGTCACACAACTAGTGTCAGTAAGAAGCAGGATTCGAATTTAGGTCTTTCCAACTATAGGTTTAGCTTTCTCTCCACTCTTCTACACAGTCAGAGATTCTATAGAGGACATTAATGCTACAATTGTAGGCATTGCTGCAAGCTAATGGGAAAACAGTTAGGGGTGGGAGTAGATGAAGTCATACAATGTCCCTCAAATTGTGCAATGTAGGTGGCCGCTCTCTACGTCAATGCACAGATCTGGACCTGTTTATAACTTTGGCTCATCCTCTCTTCTCCCCCAGTCCCCCCTCCCCACCCCAGCCCCACCACGACTGAGTACCACTATGCAGTCCAGATTGGTCTGCCAAAGACGTGTGTGGTGTGGGCCACCAGGCTGGAGTTTACTCAGATACAAGAAACCCAGGCTACCATCTCCCCCCTCTGGATTCAAATCCTTGCTTCCTGATTGGGAAACCTGACCCAGTATGAGCTGGAAAGACAAGAAGAACTTGGGTTTGGTACTTTGAAGAAGTGGCTTTTTATCAGAAATCCCTCTGGGAGCATGAGCTCAGCAGCCAATGAAATTATATCTGTTGTTTCAAGCAGGGAAGAAAACTTGGGCTGATGTTTATTGAGATTTATGGCTTCCCCTGAGCCTAACTGTCTTTGGAGCCCTGGATCTCTTGAACAGTTCAGCTAAGTGGCACTAAGAGGGGTGATAATGGCTTGGACAGTGTAGGCCCTTAGCATATCTCTCTCGCTCACAATTTGCTGATATTTGGGAAATATAGCTGATGCACTCCACTGCCGAGGTCATGACTGCTTATCAGGGGTGAAGCTTCCAGACAGAGAGAAAGAAGGGGAAAAATACATAATATAACAGGTGTGAAAAGCTTCTACTCACTGTCTACTAAATGCTTCATGTGTCTGTTCAAGAAGTTGGAAGCACAGCGGGCTTTTGGTTTCTCCCTTAGGGAGCTGGGGGAAGTAGGCAGAAGGGAAAGAAGGAAGGCCTTCCTTGTTCAGCATGATTCCTCTTAGTTCCAATTTGACTTTCCATTTTGAACTTTTGCTTTGAACCCTAAGGAGAAAGGGGTGGTGTGGTAGGTGGAGGGAAACCTTAATTGGAGCAATGGAGCTTGTTGAGAGGATTTAGAGTTAGGCCACCTTAACTCACTCTGGATCTACATGTATCTACTTCCCTAGTATTTCAAGCAGTCTTTCATCCAACAAACATTTATCAAGCACCGCTATGTTCCAGGCACTCTGCTAAACCAGACTGTAAACTCCTCTAAGGCAGGAATTATAATCTTTTTACACATCTCTGCACTGTGACCTAGCAAAGGGTTGGGCTTGGTGAATAGTCCTCAAGACCTTGCACCCATCCCATTCCCATGATCTTCCCAGAGAGGACCTGATGCTCTCATTCACAGAGAGTCCCGGTGTCTGGTTCTCCAGGCTAAGACATTCAGCTGAGAAGCGGAGTTGTGTTCACACTAAATAGACTGTCATTCATGGAAGCCTGGAATCTGCAGTGCACGGAAGGTCTCCATCTTGCTGTCTTTTTGTCCTTGCTGTCTTCTGGTTTCTATTAGACCTCCTAGACCTAGGAAGCAAGTCTGCAAGGACTTAGCCCCTTCATCTTGAGAACTCTTACCCTAGGGCATAAGTTAATATTTGTGAACTTTGCAGAATGCCTCATACATTGTAGGGATGTAATAAATGCTTCTTCCCTCTCCCCCTTCCCTTAGGACCCTGCTACCTGATTGATGGTTGGCCCCATCACCTTCCTCATCTAGCTAGACCCAGCTCCAATCCGCTTTACATCACCTCCAGCCATCTCACTGACATCTGCTATTCTGTTGCCTGTGTCTCTACCCCCTGCTCCCCCTTCCTTCACCCTTTCTAGAGCCATAATCAAATCAATTCCATCCTTGCTCCTGGAAAGAATGTGTCAGCCTACTTTTTTATGGCTCCATTCAGCATCCCTATAACTTTTCAAATCCAATAGCCTTCCCTGGCCACCACTCCCTTAGATGTGTTGTCCCCTTCATGAATGTAAGCTTCTTGGGAGACAGGGGTTATCTTCTTTTTTTTTTAAATTTATATCTCCAGTGCTTGGCAGATAATAAGCATTTAATAAATGCTTTCTTAATTCATTCCTTCATACATTTTAGGAGGGATAATGCCAAACTGGAGCATGTCCCAAAGAAGAAGGGGAAGATGATTGAAAGATGAAAAATTGTGCCTTAGAGGATCAATTGAAGGAAGTGGGAATTAAGGAAGGGAAGGGATGAGGGAAGGGAAGGGATGAGGGAAGGGAAGGGATGAAGGAAGGGAAGGGAAGGGGAGGGAAGGGATGAGGGAAGGGAAGGGAAGAGAAGGGAAGGGAAGGGAAGGGAAGGGGGTTCTACACTCAGTTCTGTGGCTAATTCTGGATGACTGGGCAAGTCACTGCCTTTCCATGTCTTGGTTTACTCATCTGTCATATGACAATAATATTAGCACTACCTAGTTTTCTTACCTCATAGGGTTACAATGAGGATCTAATGAGAAAACGCATATGAAAATTGCCTTTTGAAAATTATCAGACACCATACAGATGCAACAATCAACAAATGTTGATAAAGTGCTTATGGACCAAGCATTGTGGTAGATTCTGGTGATACAAAGACAGAAATGAAGTGGTTCCTGCACCCAGAGAGCTTACTTCTATCTGGAATATGGATGCTATGATTAACATAGACCCTGGAACACAGCTAGGTAGCCAAGCAGATAGAGTGTTGGACCTGGAATGAGGACCGAGTTCAAATCCTGCCTCAGATACTCCCTAGCTGGGATACCCTGGGCAAATCTCTTCATCTTTCTAAGCTTTAGTTTCCTCATCTGTAAAATGGGGATAAAATAGCACCTTACTTCATAGAGTCGTTGAAATGATCAAACAAGATGTAACATGCAAAGCACTTAGCAAACCTTAAATTGTTAAGAGAATACTAGCTGTTATTATTAACATAGGGAACATTTGATAAATGCTTCTTCAACAACAGCTCCCTTCACACTGCTGAAAAAAAAAATCTTAGGAACACATCCAATGGCATATTTGCATGTTCAAGGATTATATAAAAGTCCTTGAAATCAGGGACCATGTCTTCTACTTCTGCATTCCCCAACAGGACTGAGAGCATATAATAGGTACCAAGGAATATTTATATATAGACAGAAATTCAAACATAGAGTTAGAAGGGAGCTAGGAAAGGTTGGTCAATGTGTAACTCAATGCAATGGAGCTGTTGTGATGGAATTTTAGGCAGAACAAGAGAAATGGATGGG
>NW_027187344.1:3192742-3197726 GCF_028583685.1 Petaurus breviceps papuanus | reverse complement strand
CCCCTCAAAAAAAAAGCAAAAAAGAAAAGAAAAGGAAAGGAAAGAAATACAATGGAGGCTGTCACCAAGCATCCATAGGAGACGTGACTGGCTATCATTGGAACCCATCTTTTCCATCTTCTCCAAAGATCAGGGAACTCCTAAGAAATGCCAGCTATGAACTGGTCAATGATGGGATAGAAATCTCTTGCCATCCATGCCACAGTCCAAAGTGTTTTGTTGTCTTGTTCTTTTTGACAAAGGGAGTATATCAGAGAAGTCGATAGTTCTGCCACAGGAAACCCTCAGTTCTTGGCTCAAGTGTTTCTTGTTTTTCATTTTTTAAACTCATACTTTGCCAGTACTGAAGATGTTTGGGGAAGATGGAAATGTGGACCACACAGAGAGGAAGGAGGATAAGTAAGTGATGCATCCCTTAGCTTTGGTGCCCAGCAGCAAAAGACTTTCTCCTGACTCATCCTCTTGAAGCTAATAGGGAATTATAATTAAGGACTTCTTTCTCAACAAAAGCATTGTCTTTCATTGAAACATTGGAAATGCTAATTCAGTCAGCAGCTAGTGAGGACTGGCTGGGGTGGCATACAGTCATTCTCACACACAATCCCACAAAACCCTTCAGTTATGTCATCTTGTGGCCTCAGTGCACTCTTGAATTTCTAGTTCTATTGCTGGGGGCACCCTGAAGTTTATAAAGCCTCCCAATGGGTCTATACATCAGTTTTTCCTTTTGTGAAATGGAAAGAATACTAGCTTGCCTTGATGCTTTATTGCCATTTCACAGAGCACTTGATAACATCCCTTCCCTACTGCCCAACAGATATATACCCCAAGTTCAATGTTCTTAGTGGGTCCACATCCCCCTAAAACTATACCTTATAAGCCTGTTTGTCTTAGTAGTCAATCAGAGGGTAAAATTAGTTCAAAACAAAGGTATTTAATGAAATGGTGTAGTAAGAAAAGTAGCAGCTAAACATTTTCCCCTATAAACCTAGGACCAATTCTCCCATAAATGTACATATAGCATCCATGAGAAGGGTAGACTTATGTACAGAACACACATGGAGAAAAACAACACAGGGAACTACACGTGGTCAAGGCATGTTGGCACATGTAGAGAAAAAGTGTGGCCAGGAGATGTAACTCACAGCTAGGACATTGTGGGGCTGCCGAGGTTTGCGGTAATGTCATGCTGGGTGGGTTTGCATCCTTGGTTTCTTAGTCACCTATGGGGGCTCAGGAATGCTTCTCTGCCAGCACAATGCCGCTGTTTGGACACGTATCTAGGCCCTGTCAGACATTGTTCATCTCCATTCCCTGCTGGCTGTGCTATGAATCAGGTTGTGGTTATTTGCCTAATAATTATTAAATAGCTCTGAGAATTTGGGATTCTTCAGTTTTGAATTTTTCACCCTTCCATGGAGATGAGTGAGTATAAAAAGCACTTCCACGGTGCCAAACCTAGAGGGCAAATTCATTGTCTGGGCTACCTGCTCCACTGAATTCCTGGACTTTTCATCGCATTGGGGATTTGAACTGAGAACACAAATTCAGCATTCTTCTTACTCTGCCTCCCATTGTGCTTCTCAGAAGTCCCAGGCAAGGTATTGAATATGCTCCTTTCAGTGTCTATAGGGAGCAGCACATATCACCACAGCCCAAGCAGAGTAAAATTATTGGGATATTTCAAAGCATAAAATAATAGCACTTAAAGGTTTGCAAAACTTCTTCACATGCGGTGTCTCATTTTATCTTCTCAACAATTCTGGGGTGTGGGTAGCGTTACTGCGCCCATGTGCCTTTTGTTGTTATTGTCCCCATGACCCCACTTGGGGCTTTCTTGGCAAAGATGCTGCAATGCTTTGCAATTTC
This sequence comes from Petaurus breviceps papuanus, assembly GCF_028583685.1. Lineage (NCBI taxonomy): Eukaryota > Metazoa > Chordata > Mammalia > Diprotodontia > Petauridae > Petaurus > Petaurus breviceps. The sequence continues at coordinate 3,195,857 of NW_027187344.1, read as the reverse complement.
CTTCTCTAGCTCACTTTACAGATGAGGAAACTGAGGCAAACATGGGTGGGTAAGTGACTTGCCCAGGGTCACATAGCTAGGAAGAATCTGAGGCCAATTTGAACTCATGAAGATGAGTCTTCCTGATTCCAAGTCCAGCGCTCTAATTCACTGCACCACCTAGCTGTGTTATATCCATTTACAGATGAGCCAGCTGAGACAAAGGTTAAGTGACTTGGCTAAGGCCACTTCCTGCTTACTTAATAGCAAAGGAGTTCCTGATGCTGGGGACTCAGGATGCCCCAGAGTCCTCTGTTTTCAAGTATAGTGCCTTTTTCATGATGCAACGTTACAGTAAATTTACTGAAGTAACGTATAGAGATGGATAGGTGTGATGGGGGTGGGGGTTGGAGATGGGGAGAGGATAGTCTCTGAAGACAAAGATGAGCTTGGCCTTGAACCATTAAAGGTTTCCTGAATAGGCAATGACCCATTATGAGCTAGACTTCAACAGCATGACAGCAGTGTGAAGGCCCTAAATGGAAGAGGCAGGGGAATTGCTGGAAGGCAGGTTCTAAGTTTGCTTACTTGTGGTCAACCAGTGGTTTTCCTAAAATGCCGTGTCACCTTCTACTCAATAAGTTCTAGTGACTCCCTGTTACCTCTAGGATCAAATAGAAACCTCCCCATTCGGCATGTAAGCTCTTCACAACTAGGCCCCTTCCTATCCTATCTTTACAACTTTCCCTGGCTTCTTTCAAGCCCCATCTAAAACCCTACCTTCTCCAGAAAGCCTTTCCCAATCCTCCTTAATGCTCCTGCCTTCCCTCTGTTGCTTATTTCCAATTTATCCTTTGTATCCCTTGTTTGTACATAGTTATTTCCTTAACATAAGAGATCACTAAGCCAATCCCTTTCATTTTACAGAGGGGCAATCTGAGTCTCAGAGAAGCAGAGTGACTTGGTCAAAGTCACATAGGGAGTAAGTAAGTCTGGGATCCCAATCCAGGCCTTCTAGTTCTAAGCCCAACCTCACCTTCCATCTTTCCTCAATCCTTTTTCACAGGCTAATGTATCCCTTGGAAACAGCTGCCATGTACTCACAGGGCCACCTAGGGATGGTCACTCCTTTCTTTGATGACCTCTCACTGTTTTGCTGATCATGGGCCTTCAGTTGGTAGATCCCTCACCAAAGACATCATTTCCTTTCACCTCTGACAACATAGCATTTCCCCTCTCCCATAGCCACATGAATCCTTTGAGGCAATTACTTTAGTCAATCAATAATTACCTACTATGTACCAGGTGCTATATAGAGTTTAGAGATGAAATTACAGAAGGGAAACCTTCCCTGTCCTCAGATAGCTTAAATGCTACTGGGAGTATGCAACTGGTTCACAAATGAGTAAATATAAATACAAAATAAACACACAGGGATAGAGGAGGGGGGCAGTACTAACATCTAGGTGATTCAGTATCCTTGAAGGAAGTAGTATTGGGCTGAGTCTTAATGGGAACAAAAAGTTCCAAAAGGCAGAGGAGGGAGAGTACCACAGGCTGGGGAACAGCCTAGGCAAAGGTACAGAGGTGAGAGATGAGATGTCATGTACCAGGAATAGTAAGCCAGTTTAGCTGGAGGATAGAATGCATAGAAGATAGTAATCTGTGATCAGTAAGATTATAATCTGTGGCCCAACTACAAAAAGCTCTTTAAGATGCCAAAGGGATGAGTTTCTACTTTGTTATACAGACTAACTCATGAGAGGTTTTTGAGCAAAGTAACATAGATCTGGACTTTAGGGATATTAATTACAGCTCTCAAGCTTAGATTGAAGTGGAAGAAGACTTAAGGCAGCAAGACCAAATCTGAGGCTATTGCAATAGCCCAGGCCAAAGGTGAAAAGAGTCTAAAATGTGGCATTACACATACATAAGTAGAGAAATAGCCAAATGTGAAGGTTGTTGAGGGAGCAGAGCTAATGACTTTGGCTACTGATAGAATTTGGGGGGAGGGGGTTTGAGGGGTGGGAGTCAGTGAAGTTGATGATTCCTAGGTTGCAAACCTGAGTGACTGGATGAAGAGTGGTGCCCTAGATAGAAAGGGAGAAGTTAGGAGGGCACAGTAGGCTTAAGAGGAAGGATTCTTAAGAGGAAAATTCTATCTTGGGTGTATTGAGTTTGAGATGACTAGGAAATATGCAGGTGGAGATGTCCAGCATACAGCTGGAGGTACAGGACAACAACTTGGGAGAAAGATGAAGAATGGATATCACTCTTCCTGACTGTGATAGTTGAATCTATAGGATGAGATCACCATAGGATCAATCCAAGGCTTGAGGGAATAGGGTAAACAAAGTGAAGAAAGACTCCAAGAAGACCAATTTGGAACTATGCCCAAAGGATTATAAAACTGTGTATACTCTTTGACCCAGCAATACCACTACTAGGTTTATGTCCCAGTGAGATCAAAGAAAAAGAAAAAAGGACTCATGTACAAAAATATTTATAGCTTTTTGTGGTGGCAAAGAATTAGAAACTGAAGGAATGCCCATCAATCAGGGAATGTACAAACAAATTGTGGCATATGATTGTGATGGAATACTATTGTGCTATTAAGAAATGATGAGGGAAATGGTTTAAGAAAAAAATCTGAGAAGAGTTAGATGAACTGAAGCAAAGTGAAATGAGCAGAACCAGAATACTATACATATTAACAGAGCAATATTAGAATGTTGACCAGTTATGAAAGACTTAACTACTCTGATCAAAACAATGATCCAAGACAATTCCAAATGATTCATGATGAAAAATACAATTCATCTCCAAAGAGAGAATTGATGAACTCTGAGTGCAAATTGAAGCATTTTTTTGCTTTTTCTTCCTTTTTTGGTAACATGTCTAATATAAAAATATGTTTTACATGTTTTCATGTGTATAATTGATTTATTACTTTCCTTCTCAATGAGTAGGGGAGGGACTAGAGGGAGGGAGAAAATTTGAAACTCAACATTTAAAAAAATGTATGTTTGAAATAAATAAATAATGGAAAGAAAGAAAGAAAAAGAAAGAAAGAAAGGAAGGAAGGAAGGAAGAAAGAAAGAAAGAAAGAAAGAAAGAAAGAAAGAAAGAAAGAAAG
>NW_027187344.1:3117856-3192732 GCF_028583685.1 Petaurus breviceps papuanus | reverse complement strand
AAGAAAGAAAGAAAGAAAGAAAGAAAGAAAGAAAGAAAGAAAGAAAGAAAGAAAGAAAGAAAGAAAGAAAGAAAGAAAGAAAGAAAGAAAGAAAGAAAGAAAGAAAGAAACAGCATAGACAAAGGCTACCCATGAAAAACTTAGTCATCAGAGAGACAAAGATGCAACTGTGTCCCAGTTTCTAAAAGGGAGCATCACTAAGCCTCAGTCTGATTCAATGATCTTCAGACCACAGTAGGAAGAGGAAAAGGGCTGATGATCTTTGGAGAGGCTGCCCTGTGACGTTGGTTGGCATATACAGGTTAATTCAGGCTCTTGTCACTGGTGTTGATTCAATATATGAACCCTGGGATCCATCTTTCCTGGGCTACTTGAGAATTCCTGTGAGGGCTAAAAGTTTTAGAGGGAAGGATAGGTGCAATTCTCATTCAGGCAAAACTGAGTAGTTATTTATCTCCAATGTCCCAAGAAGGGAGGTGTTGGGAAGTGGCCAGGCAATGATAGTCTCCTGTCAATAACAGAGCAGACAGATTTCTAGATGGAAAATTCCAGGCACAGAAGATTCCAGAAAAGAGAGGGATGGGCAGGAAAAGAAGGCACAACTATAGCAGAGACAGCCAATTCTTTTCTTTTCTTTTTTGCTTTTTGGAGGGCAATTGGGGTTAAGTAACTTGCCCAAGGTCACACAGCTAGATTTGTGTGTGTGTGTGTGTGTGTGTTAAGTGTCTGAGGCTGGATCTGAACTCAGGTCCTCCTGGCTCCAGAGCCAGAGCTCTACTCACTGTGCCACCTAGCTGCCCCAACAGCCTATTCTTTTCAAAGAAAAGCCCCCCCAAATTAGAGGTTTGTTTTGGGCCACTACAAATATAGAACGTTGCTCAGTGATAAAAGGTTAAGAGCTCTGGACCACCTTTCAAGTCCAGACTCCCTCCTCACTAGACAATCAAGTCCTACCTCCATCTTCTCTCCTGTCCTTCCCCAAAATGATATGAGCTAGATTTTTGTCAAGTTGATACAGTATCTTAATAGAGGAATGAGCAAGAGACAACAGCATTGTCAGAATGAACATTGCCAACTCACAAGGGCAGGAGACCTTTTCCTCAGCTGCTTATCATAACCTAGAATCTAATTCCCAGAAGGCTTTGCTCTACCACCTCTGCAAGAGAGAGGGAGAAAAAGAATGACCTCAGACCAAGCCAACCAGCTGTTAAGGAAACTCCAGGGTATAGCAGAACAGAGCATCTTTTGGAAGATTTTTAAAAAAATGCTTCTAGCTCTCTGAATCCTCCTAGTGACAGGGGAGGCCCAGGATGCATAGGAAAGCAGCCTGAAATGAAGAGAAGCTAACGAGCAGCTTGCTAATTTTATCAGTATCCCAGCTAAGGCTACAACTGGAAAGCAATCAGGAAAAACCAACCCAACAATTCCTCTGATGGATGGAGAAACATGGCACCCAGACTGTGTCTAGGTTGATGGGTGGTGTCTACTCAGTGATTTTTACAATATACATAATCACTTGTCTTGCCATCTTTTTTTTTTTAATCTAAATCAGCTGACATGACAATGTCCGTTTAATTAGTGTATTTTGAAGGGGAAATGAAGGGAAATTCTAACTCATCCAAGAAAATGACTCACCCATGTTGCTTTGCTTTTGTCTGCGCGGCTTTCAGACCTGCACACATTCTGAGGAATTGCACCAGTCTTGGCTAGAAACCCAGATTCATTGGGGGTGCAGGAGGTTCCCTGGGGATTTAGGGAGGGCTGTGAGACATCTGAAGACCCTTCCAGTGTTGACCTTCAGTGCAACAGAGCAGGATGTCACATGGTTTGTGCGGAGCCCACAAATCCCCCACACTCAAAACATATCTTACTTGTCACCCAAAATATAACTCTAGGGATTTATTCCCCTTGGATTAAGCATTGCCTTCTCCTATTCAATGGCTCTGGAGTAAGAGAACCTTGGTTCAAATTGTGTCTCTGATACTACCAGTGCAATGTTGGGCGAGTTACTTAACTAACCTCTCTGGACTTTGGTATCCTCTTCTAAGATGCATATCGCCAGAGAGGAGTGTAGCTCTCAAGGTGAGACAGGAGTTGGACCTTTGGACATCAGGATAAGTAGCTCTTGGATACAGAAATTCCCTCCCAATGTAGGTCAGCATCTTCCCTGCAAATTGGTCTTAAGGCTAAGGGATCTTTTTCCAGTGTGTCGCATCGATTCTATATAACTGTAAGTCTTTCAGTCTCTCTTTGTCTATCTGCCCTTTCTCTTTGTTGGTCTCTATCTCCATTTGTCTCCGTCTGTCTCTGTCTGTCTCTGTCTGTCTCTGTCTCTGTGTCCTTCTCGGTGTCTGTCTGGCTCTCTCTCTCTCTGTCTCCTTCCTGTCTCCCCTTCTCTTTCAAGGTAGCCCAGTGAAAAGTTGGTGAGAAAGCCATGACTAACATTAAGGTCTCCAGACTCCCAGCTCAGAGCTCTTTCTACAGTACCACCATCCTTCCTTAGGGCCTATGCAAATAAGGATGCATTACCATGTCTATCTGGCCAAGAGGCCTCTTCCTGAAAGCAAGAAAAATGCTGTGCTTTGTATGCAAAGATGATGCTAGAACAGCCGCACACAAAAATTGCTACAGCCAGCTGATTGCATCTCTGATAACAATGGGCCGTTCATTAAGCAGTGTGCTAATCACTGCTTAGAAAACAGCCTGTCAGAGCCATTTTTAGGCTCTGATAAATTGAGAGTAATCACCTTGGGGCCCTCATTTTGGGGAGCCCTGATCAGCTAAGGGAACCAGGAAGTTACAACTCCCAGGCAACAGTGCTGGCTAGTCCAAAAACAAAACACAAAAGCTAGAGTACTCATCTACATACAAGCAATGTCATCTGTCCATTACCAAGAGGGTACCAGGTATGGAGCTTAACTCCTATGAATAAATATTTATCTTCACCATTCACCATACGTCTAGCCAAGTGGGATTATCCTCAAATTCCCAGGATACAGTGGGAAGAGGCCTGGTTCTAGATTCGAAGGACCTGGCTTCAAATTCTACCTTTGACACTTACTAGACGTGTGATCTTGGGTATACCACTTAACATCTGTGGGATCCCAGTTCCTCAACTGTAAAATGAAGGGGCTGGATTAGATAGTCTCTGAGTTCCTTCCATCTATAGATCCATGATCTGTCCCCCAACATGCCCTTGCCTGCTCTTAACTTTGCTCACATAGCCTCTGTCAGACTGAGGAATTAATAACTGTCCTTTAAAACTCAACCTCTTTTAACCACCCCATTAGTCATGTCCTTCCCCCTTGGACCTAGGAGCACTTTGTACCTCTCCGATGCCTTTATCTTGTAATATTTGCATAATGTTTATCTGTGTTTGTGTCTTATCTCTCTCCGTTAGAAGCTCCAAGAGGATTGGGAGCTTGCTTTATCAGGCTTTGCATCTCACCTAGCACAGAGCTTTGCACAGTAGATGCTTGATAAAAATGAATTGAATTGAATTGCTTTCTGCTGATCATGTATGAGGCCCTGTTTCACCTCTTCCACACCCTTCACAGTGGCTATCTGCTGCCTGCCCAGCCCCGGTCCTCTTGTTCCCTTTCAAGGATACCCATCATAAACTTGATATTTAACGGTACACTGTGATTTGCCCTAGGACCTGCTTCTCCAGTCAAGGTCCCTGAGTTCAAATCCAGCCGCAGATTCTTACTAGCTGTGAGATCCAGGGCAAGTCACATAACCTCTCTCAGCTTCACCTTCCTCCACTCTAAAATGGGGGTGATCATAACACCTTTCTCATGGGGTTGCTACAAACCTTAAAGTATTGCATAAAAGATAGCTATTATCATTGAATGACCCTTTATCCTCTACGCCCTGAGAGTTTACATCCCAAAGGAGAGATCATGTCAAACCTTGACCTCTTTAAAACAGTATGTGGTGTTCCCGACTTTTTCATTTTAGAGAATCTTTTTTTTAACATAAAACAATTTCTCAGATGCCCGTGAGACAATTGTAGTCTTTATTAGTATCCGTTGACTGAAAACCTACTCGATGTCAGAAAGCTGTTTGTGAACTCAATAAGGCCTTTAAATAAATTTGAATTGTGTTCATCATAACAGCATCTTCATTTATTTGAAAAACGGCAATATTTAAATGTGTAAGACCTACTATGTAGTCCATGTGTAAGGGGTATTTTTCCTTATTTACTGCACTGATTTAAAAAGAATATTCTGTTGACACTAAATAAAAGTCATAATATAAATGTTTAGTGTGTATATCTGGTTTTGCAGTAATTCCAAGGGCCCTGGGCCCAGAGGTTGCGAAGCACTGTAGTAGATAGATCCCTGAACGGAGCATTAGGAAAGCCAGTTCCCATTACTGGTTCTCTTACTAACTGGCTTTGGGACTTTGCGTATATCACTTCAGAAACTCAGAATGCATTAGAAAAACAAAGGCAGCAGAAATGTAGAAGTGGTTCCCACTTGGGCAGAGCATGTGACTCCAAATGGGTCAGTAACACATGTTAACACATGTTAATACATAGATATACTAGACTCTGCCCACAACTGTGTGTTATAAAAAAGGTTCATTGGATCCCCATCAAAAGGGGTTCTTTTGCTGCTACACCCCCATATATGACCATTGGACCATCTCTCTGAGCCTCGATTTCCTCATTTGTAAAAAGGGAATAATTAGACTACCTCAAAGTAAGGCAAGAACTCTATAAACCCTAAAGCACCATCAAATATTAAGTTCATCCTTTTGGAGGGATGGTTGGTGTGTTTGCTTGCCAATCTCCAGCATTGAAAAGGTTGCTTCTCCATAGCAGCCCCTTCCCCACCTCCACTCCCCCCACCCCACCCTCAGAGTTAGGTCCTCCAAACCCTTTAAGAAAGATGGGGCCTGTGTACCTTAAATACCAATTTATTGGTGACCTAATCTCAGTTAGCTGATGTGCTATTTCCTCACTGCCCAACAGGCTTGCCCACCTCCTTGTTCTTTCCCTTCCTACCCTCTCTGTATGTAGACTATGCACTTACCTCTAAGAGAAATCACCCCTACCACGGGCTGCCAAATCACTGGAAAGTGACAGAATTCCGGGTGAGAAATCCTTGTGGTATTTAGTTTCTTCTGCTTACCCACCAGGCCAATACCCCATCTGAGGCCTGTGGGCTTCATTTGGAACAGAAACACCCTCCCCACCCCCAGATCTCTAGGGTTTTCTTTTTTTTAGATAACTCTATATGTGTATTTCTGGGCAGAGGTAGGGTGTGGGTTGTTTAACCTACCCCAGAGATGAGCTGATTATAGGAAGGTTTGGCTCTTGGTGAAGGAGAATATTTCTAATTCATCTTTATAACATGCAACATCTACTCAAGCTATAGCTAAAGAAGGCTAGAACAGTAACAGTTTTAACTACAAGTCGCACATGAATTTTCCTCCCCCTTAAGACAGGCTTCCTTTCTCTGACATAGCCATGTCCTAGCAATCCTCTAAGTCCCACTGCCTCCATGAGAGCTTTCCTGTCCCCTCCCAGCCCAGGTAGCTTGCTCCTTTCTCTGAATTCCTACCAGACCTGAGTCCTTTGCCACACACTCTAGCCTTAGGTTTTATATTGTCTTGCATTATGCTAGCTCACATTTATATGAACTTGCCTCAAAACAATTCTGTGAGGTAGGCAGTACAATTAATATCAGTTCCATTTTACAGCTGAAGAAATTGAGTCTCACAGAAGCTATTTTCCCAAGATCACAAAGCCAATAAGGTCAAAGTGGGCTTGGATAGCAGAAATATAATTCCAACCTGGGCCCTCCGATTCCAAATCCACTGTTCTTACCATTAAATTAATGCTGCAGGGGCAGCTAGCTTGCGCAGTGAATAGAGCACCAGCCCTAGAGTCAGAAGGACCTGAGTTCAAATATGACCTCAGACACTTAATACTTACTAGCCGTGTGACCTTGAAGAAATCACTTAACCCCAATTGCCTTGCCTTACCCCCACCAAAAAGACAAAAAAAAAAATATCAATGCTGCCACACTTTCCTCTAATTGTTTTCTGTACTCTATTATTCCCAATTCAATTTTAAGGTCCTCATAAGGACCAGGTCTTTTCCCACATTCCTCCTGGAGTCTAGCATAGGGCTGGGTATGCAGTATGTTTTTTGTAAACACTTATTGGATGTCTGTGTGACAGAGGGCAAGTCACCTTACTTCCCTTGTCCCTAACAAAGGGGCTAATTCAGGGATGGGGAATCTGAGGTCTCAAGGCTAAAGGTTCCCCACCCCTAGATCAGATTATCCCTTAAGGTCCCATCCATCATTAAACCTATGATATTGTGATTCTTGTCCTCTTTAATGAATCTGTACACAAAAACCATGAGACTGGATTATATGGTCTCTAAGGCTCCTTTCAGCTCTAATAATCTAAATTCTAGATCTCTTTCACTCAGAGCTTTCTCAAACTTTATCCTAGACTGGATGATGCCATCTAGAAACCTACAGTTATTTTCTACTCACAAAGCCTATGTAGCACAGTGCCCTAAATAAAGTAGGCAGGTCCTTAATAAATGCTGGTTAAATGGAACTGCCATTTTCTATATCTTGGTTCTAGTCTTTTCGCAGAAAACATAAGTAGATCAATGACTGAGCTCTCTATGAAGACTTGGGCAGAATTAAAAATAGAAAAATCATAGTTGTTGGTATTGGATTAAATTTTTTCATTTCAGTTGTTTTTAGTTGTGTCTGACTCTTTGTAATCCCATTTGAGATTTTATTGGCAAAGATATTGCAGTGGCTTGCCATTTCCTTCTCCAGCTCATTTTATAGATGAGAAAACGAAGGCAAACAGGGTAAGTGACTTGCCCAAGGTCACCAAGCTAGTGTCTGAAGTCAGATTTGAACTCAGGAAGATGAGTCTTCCTGACTCCAGGGCCTTCACTCTATCCACTGTGCCACCTAGCTGCCCTGCATTTTTTTTTTATCATCTTCAGCAGCATTTGGATTCTTTCTTTTACCATTCTTGTCAATGCTTCCATTTTCTTGCTTTTTTTTTCTTTTTAAAAATTCTTATTGACAGCTTGTTTTTAAATCATCTTCATTCCCAAAAATGTCCCACATATCAAGCCAGTCCTTGAGAGAGAAAGAGAAAGACACAGAGAGACAAAGACAGAGACAGAGAAAGAGAGAATAAGTTCAGAAAAACTAACCAACATTTTGTGTCTAACATTTTATACAGAATTCCAAATCAATGGTTCTCTGCCTTTGCAAAGAAGGGAGAAAGGTGCATTTTCTCAGTGCTTCTCTGGGGCCCAGTATGGTTGTCATAATTACACAGCACCCAGTTCCATTTATATCATTGTAGACATATTGTTTCCTGGTTCTGCTTACTCCATTCCTCATCAGTTCATGTATTTTCTCATGCTTTTCTGAATTCAATCAATCAATCAAAAAGCATTTGTTAAAAGTGTCTACTATATATTAGACCCTCTTAAGCACTGGAGATACAAAAATGTAATGATTCCTGCTCCTTAGGAGCTTATATTCTAACAGAGGAGGTGATATATGTGTATGTATGTATGTATGTATATATATATATATATACGTATATATATACATATGTATATATACACACACATATACATATATGTATGTACACAAAATTTATACAAAATGCAGTTTTGGAAGGGATGCAACTAGCAGCCTGGGTGGTGGGGAAAGGCTTCAAGGAGAAGATAGTGATTTTTGCTAAGTCTAGAAGGAAATGAGGGATTCTAAGAGGTGGAGGAGAGAGGGAGTTCATTCCAGGCATGGGGGATAGCCAATGCAAAGGCATGGAGATTAGAGTTATAGTATCATGTGCAAGGAACTGAAAACTACAATGATTATATATATAAACTATAGAGTGAGTGAAGAATACGAAGTCAGAAGACTTAAAAGATAAGAAGGGACTGGGGTGTGAAGAATGCCAAAAGAGTTTCTATTTGATCCTAGAGGAGCTGGGAGATCACTGAAAGTTTATTGATTAGGTTGTGTGCCATGGTCAGACATACACTTTAGGAAAAATCCCCCAGGTAGCTCTCCGGAAGATGAACAAGAGTGGGGAGAGACTTGAGTCAGACAAACTAATCACAAGGATATAGTAATAGTCTAGGCAAGAGATTGTAAGGAACTGAACAAAGGCGGTGGTCACGTAAATGGAAAAAAAGATGATGTCAGAGATGTTATCAAGATAAAAGTGACAAGATTTGGTAAGAGATTGGTTAAGCAGGGTGAATGAGAGTGAAAAACAGAGCATGCCACCTTAGCTGGGAATCTGGTGATGATAGTTAACAGCAAAGATACAGAAGTTTAGAAGAGAGGAAAAGTTTGGGGGAAAACTAATTGAATCTATTTGGATATATTGAGTTTGAGATGCCCATGGGACATCCATTTCACAATGTCCAATAGAGGGTTAGTGATGAAAGACTGGAGGTCAGGTGAGGAACTAGGGTTAGATATTTAGATCTTTGGGTTATCTGCACGGAAGCCATCATTGAATCCATGGAAGCTCATGAGGCCACCTAGTAAAAATATAGAAAGCTGCCCAAGACACAGCCCCAAGATGTGCCCACTCTTAGTGGGTGTGACATGGATGGAGATCAAGCAAAGAGGACTAAGAATGAAAGCTCAGGCAGGTAGGAAGAGAATGAAAAGAGAGCTAAATCATCAAAACTCAAAAGAAGGAGAGAATAACTAGGAATATGAATTTTTCATAGTGATTATTTCTTATAGCAAAGAAAATTTCTGTTACATTCATACCCTCCAATTTGTTTCTGCCACTCAATTTTCCATCAGTCCTGATTGTCTTCTGCTGAGCTTATCAAAATTTTCAGCAGCCTCAGTGCCTAGCACAGTGCTCTACACACAGTAAGCTTAAATAAATGTTAGACTGAATATCAATAAATAAATGTTAGACTGAATATCAATGGTTTAGAAAAGTTAGGTCTCTCTCAGAGCAAATAGACAAGAAAAGAAAAGCCAGCCCCTAGAAAAGAGAGGAAAAAAAAAGTTTCTATGAGTAAGAAAATTGCAGATAAATAAAATCTCAACTGTCATCTCCTTGGGTGATAAGAAGCTTAGGAGAAAACTTTCTGTAATCTTTCATCAAGAAGCAATTCTACAATAGGTGTTTTTGTCTGGGGGAGACTGAGAGCTATTTCATCCCTATCATTTGGGGCTGTTTTGTTTCTTTGCTCTCTCTCTCTCTCTCTCTCTCTGTCTCTCTCTCTCTCTGTCTGTTTCTCTCTGTCTCTCTCTCTCCCTCTCCTTCATTTCTGTGGCAATTATTAAAATGTCACAAACAAAAGGTCAGGATTTTAAATAAAACAAGGTGAACAGGAAGTTCTATAGAACCAGCAGCCAGTTTAGATGAAAAATTCCCAAGAAATGTACAAGGGCACTAGAAAGCCAGAAAGACTCTGTGGGGTACAGTAGAATGAGCATCAATACTAGGGTCAGAAGATCTGGGTTCAAATCTCACCTCAGGTGCTTGCTCCCTCTGTGACTATGGGCAAGTGACCTGACCACTCTGGGCCTCAGGTCTCCTCATCTGTAAAGTGAAAGGGGTGAACCAGATAGCCTCTGAGGCCCTGTTTGATCCTACAACCCACAGACCCAGTGAAATTGTAACCTATGTGTAAGAATATCAGTTATACCAGGATATAGACAAGAACAAGACAGGTCACCAGGAGGAGTTAGACTAGAAAGTTCTGGCAGTCAGGCTAGACCAGAGGGTGGATTAAAGAGATTGGAGGGACTTCTGAACAGCAACAATAAAAAAGAGCCAGAGCCTAGACATCCTATTTTAAGAAATTATAAAAGAAAATTTCCCAGATACTTGACCAGGCAAAGTAGAAATTGAACCAGAAGGCAAAGTAGAAATTAAAAGGCTCCTCTGGTCACCTCCTGTAAGAAACCCCAAAATGAATATTATAGCCAAAATCCAGAGAAGCTCCCGGGTCAAGGAGAAGAGGTAGAAGTAGAGAAAAAGGCAGGTACCATATGTGCAATCACGCAAGAAAGGTCCAGAGTTTGAGAGAACAGAGAAGGTCTCCAGACTCCTTCTTGATATAAGCATTGCCTAGGGGCCCAGGGTCTCTCCCACTCAGCAGGCCCATGGGTAATGCTCTATGAAAAAGAAAGTTAGAGACCTTCTAGGAGAAAGTGTTCCTAGGAGACTGGGGTGATGTCACAAATGGGGCCCCACATTTCATATGTCATTATTTCCCAATCAATATGTGGGGCACCACAAGTATACTATGAATGGATGGGTGTGTTAGGCTATCTAAGGTTCCCCTCATTCCCTTTACTTAAGTTTGGACCATCAGCCCTCTCCCTCTTGAAATTATTTCACATTACTGTGGATATACTTTGAATTTACTCATGTACATGCTGAATCCCCACCCCATACTTCTAATGGAATGTAAACTTCTTGAGGGCAGGGACTATTTTTTTCTTTGTTTTTCTTTTTTTTTTTCTTTAAGCAATTGGGGTTAAGTAACTTGCCCAAGGTTACACGGCCAGTTCTTTTTTGTGTGGGTGTTAAGTATCTGAGGCTGGAACAGATCCCGGGTCAGACTCCTGGGGCTGGTGCATTTACTCACTGCGCCACCTGGCTGCCCCCCTTTTTTTTTAATCCTTAGTTCTAGCAGCACAATGCCTTGCACAGAAGCTTAAACAAAATGTTTGTTAAATTGAATTTAATTGGAAGTGGATATGTGGGAGAAGAAAGGGAGGATAGTGACTGTTCACATGTAGTGTAGCTTGTAGACTGAACAAGTGATTAGAAGGGGGTTGAGGAAGACACACTCTTCCTTCTGTTATGAAATTTTCAAACAGAAATAAGGTCGATAAACAAACACTAGTCCTCACCTCCCGGTCTCCAACCCTCCTTTGCCATGGAACTATCTGAAGTGACTGGCTTTTTGCAGCATGATCTAGATTGAAACTTTGAAGGAATATGCTATGGAGAAGAGAACATTTAAGAAAAAAATTTTTTAAGTGCGGAAAAAGATAGTGCTTGACATCTATTATAATGCTGTCACAGAAGTGGTAAGTGGGGCCATCTCCCATAAATGAATGAATGAAAGATAGTGCAAAGCACTGTCCTAAGCATTGGAAATACAAAAAAAAAAAAAAGCAAGACAGTACCTGCTCTCGTATTCTAATAAGTAAGACAATATATAAGAAGGAAGATTTTATATAGAGATATAAATGTAGATACACACACGCACGCGTGTGTGTGTGTGTGTGGGGGGGGGTGAGAGAGAGAGAGAGAGAGAGAGAGTGAGGGAGGGGGTGGGAGGGGGAGAGAGAGAAGAGGTTTCAGAAGTAGGTCAGATGGAAAGACCCAATGGTCCTTAGAATGTAGTGGCCAAGCAAATGGTAATACATCTTCTTCAGTGTCTTTCACATTGATAAAAACCATATCTATTTCTGCTGTTGAACCATTTGGTGGTATCAAGGACTTTGATGGTGAGAACTTTCTTTTTGGATATTCATAAAGAAGGAGATGGTGCGGGCTGCAATGGCTACAGAAGCACATCTCCACCAGTGCTGTTCACTTGGACAATGCCCACAGGCCAAACTGGTGGCACCATTGGTAGTGTTGGAAGACATAGCTATTTCTAAGGCTCTTGGGCTCACCTACCTGGCAGTGGCAATTGGTTGGCATTTGGTGTTGGTGGTTACAGGGAAGACAAGTTGGGTCTCCATGAGGGCTGCTCCCTTGATAACGGTTGTGGGTGGCGGTCTACAAGCAGGGTAGATAGTCTGAGGGGCACTGCAATCCCAGGGACTCCTGGACTCTGGATCTTGAGCTGCCTTCATCAAAATCTCAGGTGAGACAGTGGTTGGGGGCTGACTATGATTTGAATGTCATCTCCTGTCTTCCTCTGGATGACTTTTTTGCTTCAACCAGGCTGGTTTTCTTGTCCCATTGGTGACAGCTGGTCAATATTTGGCAGGAGTGTTTTTCTGCAATGGTTGTTCCCTTTGATGACGGCTATAGGAGCCAGGCTACAATTAAGACTAGTGATTTTTTGAGAGATGAGGGATTACAGGTATAGAATACTACATATAATATCAAACTTTTTTTGGATATATTGGTTAGCTTTACTGAACTTTCCCCCCTCTTTCTATTTTTTTTGTTATAAGGACCAAATGAATGAATGTCTCATTAATGTGGCTTCTGAGGGTCCTCTGGGAGGGGAAGGGAAAGGATTATATTGAGAAATGTAGATGACAAAATAAAAGATACAAATAAAAAGTTTTTTAAAAAGTGGTCAGTGGGGGAGAAATAAAGTTTTATCTGTTCTAAAAAGGGAGGCATACTGCCTGTCAATATGGATAAATGGGTTTGACCTGCAGCATATTCAAATCTAGGCTATAGCTATTTGAGGTAAGAGTCTGAAAGAGCCCTTTCAGAGAAAATGAGAAGACCTGGACTCTCTCTAGCCCTCTTTCTGTCACTAATTCACTGGTTGTCAGATATTCTAGGTATGAGGCTGAATACCTTCTTCTCTCTTGGCCTCAGTTTCCTCATTGGCAAAATGATGGAACCCCAAACTAGATCATAGGCCTAAAGCTGTAAGGTACCACCATAGAGGCCATCTAGTCTAAATCCCTATTTCACAGATGAAGAAACTGAGACCCATGGAAATTAAGTGACTTGCCCAAGGTCACCCAGGTAATAGATAAGCAGAGTTGGGATTTGAATACAGATCCTCTGACTTCAGTATACCAGAGCCCATCCCACTGATCTTTCAGCTTCTTTCTGGTTCCTAGGTTCTTTCTAATTCTAATATTCTGTGATGTTGTAAAGAGAGTTATAAGATTCTATAGAAAGGGAAGAGAGAGCTGTTATGATTTCATTTGGAGGTTTTCAGGAGAGAGAAGAATGGGGGAAAAATCTAGCTCCTGAGCTGTAAAAAGAAGGTGCTTCTTCTGAACAGGACTTGGCCATCTGCCCCCACCCCCACCTCCATATCTTCAGAACCTAGGACATGTCTCTGGAGAATGGAACGCCTCAGAAGGCAGCTCTAGGATAACACTGCTCCCCCCTGCACTTTGAATAGTTGGGGCTCTGCTCATTTAAAGCCCTGTTTTACTATGTATGACCTTCCTTCTTTTTAAACTTGACTATGGGGCCTCTTTGCTCAACTTGGCTTGGGTGGGAGGAAAACTCTCCTCTTCTCAGCCACTCCCATATAAATCATATCATTGAAGCCGTAGACATGCAGCAAAATGGGTCATTAGGGCTCCCTGCTTTCCTCTGCCCCACACCCCACCCAGACACAGTGAAACCTTGTCTGACAATGCTGCTTTTCTACATTGTCTCAGTCCCCCAGGGGTCCACCTTCTGAAGCTCTATTAGCCGACTGGCCCGTCGGTGCTGTCTACCAGGTTAACATTCCTTAGAAAAATGACTTTATTATCACTTGCTGGGGCTTGGTTGGGGTTTGGGGAGGAGGCAAAACTGTGGCCAGACTGGCAGTCTGAATGGATCAGCAGCCCCCACCTGGACCTACAGCTCAGGCTGTGGGGAGCTAGGGCCACAGGCAGGCTGGGAAAGTGGGGTGTGAGAGGTCCAGAGCCAAGAAGGAGTCCTAGGCTTGTCTTGTCAGCGACTGCCTGACACAGATGGATTTCTAGGATCAAGAGGCCGGGGGAAAATATTACATTATGATAACAAATCACTCAGCTGATTGGAGCTTAATTACGTCTCTTTCATCTTTGTGACAGTGGCGCACCTGTGCCCCGGCCCAGACTGGCAGTGTAGGGCCTGGGTGTCTGTGATGGGGCATCGGCCTTCAGGGATTGATGAATCCCCCCCCTCGTCGCCCCCAGCCCCCTCCTGGAAACCTTAGAGGACATACAATCTGCTGCTATTATTAGCTGTGCCCTCCAAACCTCCAGACAGAGGAAGGAACACAAAGAAAGCCTCTTCATTGGCCAAAGCCTGGAGAAACCCAGAAGGAAGGGAAGGAAAGTTAAGTAATTTTAGGCCTGTTCTTCAGAGGATGAGTCAGGTTAGCCCTATCCAGGTAAACTGGATGCAGAGAAGATGGCCCCATCAGGCCTCTCTGTTAAGGGATACAGCTGTTACAGAATCTGGCAACAGGGCCTGAGAAGCCAGCTCACCAGAATGTATTGTTAGCCTCTAATCACCTTCCAGCCTCTGAGATGAATGAATGTAATATCTCAGCGTCTAGGGGGGAGGGGAGAAGAGGAGAGGAGATTGTGCTCTTGGCCTCTGGGCTGGGAGGTGAGCTAGTTTCTTCTGCTTGGGGCCCTTGGAGATGGAAAAAGAAAGAGGACCTTGAAAAGGCAGAGGCTAAGGCTAATATGGGGATGGGAGAAAACCCTTCTCTCCCTCAAAGCTGTGCCTCATAGATAGAGACATGGCTCTCTCTCTTCAAAGTCCCTGCTTAACCAACTCAATATTCATAATAACAAAACCTTACATTTAGAATCCTGTACAGTCATCCCTTCCATACTGTGACTTTCCCTATTGCAGATTTGATGTATTGTAGGTTGGCATAAAAAATTAGAAAGAAATTTGGGATAAATTTTGTAGAAGCCACAGGTGACATGTGATGGCCAGCAGATGACACAGAAATACTTAGCCTGAATTTTACAACAAGGTACTGTAAATACCCCATGAAAGAAAAAGAAACAACTCAGACTTCTCTGGTATGAAGAAAGGGTCACATTTTTTTTTACAGATTTTCTAGATCACAGAGTATCACACCCCTAATCCCTCTCCCCCCAAATGTGAAAGGGATTGTTCTCTAGTGATTATTTAATTATTCTTCACCTTTTTTGTGTTCTGGATCCCTTAGGTCTTATGGTGAGGCCTATGGATTCTTTCGAAGGAAGGAGTGCTTAAAATGCATATGATTACAAAGGAAATCAATTAGAGTAAAAATAAAGAGGTCATCTTCCCCCATCAAGTTTATAGCCCCTTGAAATCTCTCTGTAGAGTATAGACCCCACATTAAGAATCTCTGATCTGGTCCAATCCTGTTATTTTATAAAGGAGTAACCTAATGCCCAGAAAAGTGAGTTTACTTAAGTCACACAACCAGTGAGTGGGTATGAGAAAATTCAAACCTGGACCACCTGACTCAGTCCAAGGCTATGCAATGCACCATATTAAAATGCTGTCTATGGCCAAACTGTGCCTTGATTTATTTTGAAATGGGTGAGGCCTGACCACAAGGAGCCTCAGGCTTGTGAAAGAGCAGTGGATTTCTACACCCCTGAGCATAGGGTTTCTAGAAGAGCAGATTTTACCACTGCCGAATGAATGTGCCAGACAGTAAGAGGTAAGGGGTGGGGGCCCCCAAAATGGGGCCTCTGCTGCCCGAGAGATCTGGTGGCAAGGCAGAGGGTTGAGGGGAGAGGTTCAAGGTATCTAGGTGTGATAGTTTAACATACTAATATCAGTATAGATTAAAATATAGATATAAAATAGATTAAAATACTACAGGAATGGAGGCCAAATGGAATGTCTACTGTCACCACAGAATCAGTCTCAGAGAAATGGGAAGTACTCTTCATTCATTCAACATCCAACAAACATTTATTAAGTATCTGTGATATGTTCCACACTGCACTCAATACTGGGGATACAGAGACAAAAAAGAGGTAGTCCTTACCCTCAAGAAGCTTACATTCTATTGGGAAAATGATATGTACAAGTAAATACAACATATGTACAAAGTAATGGGAGAGGTGACTTAGAAATCATAGGAGCATGGAATGGGAGCTAGAAGGTACCTTAAGGGCCCTCACCCAAACCTTTTATTTGAGAGATGAAGAGTCTGAGGCTCAAAGCAGAATGACTCATCCAAGGCCACATGGAAGTGAATGTTGGCCCAGGAACCTGAATTCAGCTTCTCTTACTCCAGATCCAGCATTCTTTCTGCATCACCTCTAGTCCAACTTTCCTCACTTCCAGTGACATCCACAGAGCATTCATCTGGAATGGAACGTAATAGGGCAGATGGACCAGTCACCAGGAAGTTCAGTCCATCACCACAGTGAGGAAAGAGTTAATAGGGTAAATTCTCTCTCGCCACATTGCCTATGGCAGAGACTCTCTTGACATGCATATACCTGGGAAAAAATAAAATACTTAAAAAAAAGACATTTTTAGGTATTGTCAAAGCAAGTCATATCAGTCAGAGGGAGAATCCCAAGGTTTTTTTTTATAGAATTTTTTTTCTATTGTAGATTCCCCACCTCATCCCTTATGAAAAGAGAATTGCTATGTCTTTTATTTCTTCAAAATGTGTCTTCTGTGTTGTCACCAAGGGTACTAAATACTTCTCTGCAACCAGAGTCCCCAGAGACAATAGGGTCACACTTACCAACAGGATATTCATGGGAAGGAAGAACCACTTACAATATTACAGTAACAAAGTGACCAGAGCCATAACCAAGAATTATTTATTTGTTGTTGTTCAGTCTTCCAGTCATGTCCAACTCTTTGTGATCCCATGGACCAAAGCTGCCCATGGGGTTTTTCTTGACAAAAATACTAGAGTGATTTGCCATTTCCTTCTCTCCAGTGGATTATTTTGTCAGGCAATTGGAGGTTAAGTGACTTGCCCAAGGTCACACAGCTAAGAAATATTAGAGAGTGGATTCAAATTCAGGTCTTTCTAACTCCAGGCCCAGTGCTCTATCCAATGAGCAACCAGCTGCCTCATATATAAGAAATTTTTAACATGGAGCAAAACAGTTGTGAGAGAGATGGTAGACAGTCTGATGAGGGGGAGATGGTAACAATGGTATAATGACAGTCCTGCTGCAACTGCTCTGGGAAATGGGGTAAAAGGGTCATCCCATCCTACAGGGTGTTCAGTCATGGTCACCAAAGGGGTCAGGACTAGAAGGGCCCTGGGAGGGTCTACCTTTCCAATCTTCTCGTATATTACTCCTTTCCAAACACTTACATAGCCCATACTGGCCACTTGCAGCATGGTCTCATACATCAGCCTCCATCGCTGTTTCTGTAGATCCTTTGCCCTGTCTGTCTCCATGCCTGGGACGCTTTCCCTCCTCGTTTCTACATCTTCCTTTAAGACTCAGCTTAAGGTCATGAAGCCTGTATTGATTCTCCCCAGTTGATAGAGCCCTTTCTCCCGAGACTCCCTTTAGAGTCCCTATGTCTATTTTCTGTACATGATCACATGGGCTGTGTTCCCTGCCCCTCAAAGGCAGGGATTGTTTCCGGTTGTCTTTGGATCCCCAGTGCCTGGCACCCAGCAGACACTTAACGAATGCTTGTTGAGTATTACGGCTGGTGTATCTGGTGCTCCCAGCCCCCTGCACAGGGGTCTCTCTCACAGGAAAATGGTGTTTTGAGTTTGGGTGCTTTCCCCTTCTCATTGCTGAAATACAGACTACTAGATTAAGACCTCAGAGATGCTCCCTCCTCATGGCTGCTGAGCTCAAATCACACCCTTTAGTAGGAGTGCCATGAGATGACCCGGTGCAGAATTAATGCCATTTCATAGACTCGCAGATGGCCGCTGAGTCATTGAGCAGGGCTATTTATTAGCTCTGTGTTGCTAATAGCAGGAACCTGGGAGTTATGTCATTGCACTGAGAACCAATGAGGCTGCAGTGAAATATTTCTTGTTTCACTCTGTCTGGTATCCAGCATATCCCATGTAACTGTATGCTTATTTGTGTGTGTGTGTGTGTGTGTGTGTGTGTGTGTGTGTGTACCCATAACTCCATACATATTGCAAACTTTTCTATCAGACAGCAAATTCCTCAAGGGCAAGAACTGTGTAACTATTTTATGCCTTTAGCATCTAGCACAGAGGCCTTAGACATAATAGGTCTACATAAAGGTTTGTTGCATCAAATCTGTTAAATTGTTCAGGTGTACTCTTGTGTGCATAATTGACCTCTTTATATACGTGTGCAGGGTCGTCACTAGGAAAGGGAGATGGAATTTTGCCTCAGGGTGCTCAGGGTTAACTGACATTGAGGGCACACTTCCTCCCGTCATTTCCATGCCTCCCACACCAACCATTCCTATTTCTTCTGCTAGCCCTATACCATCTGCCCCAAAGATTCTGTTATTCCCTTTCCCAGAGATCTACCCTATTCCATTGCTTTTCCTTCTGCTTGCCACAAATTAGGTCTACCTTCACCCAGAGGTGGGGAGCAGAGTTTGGAGCCATGCTTCACGTACTACCCATTCTCCATATTTGACTTGGTCTGACCAGAGTAGATGTTTGCCCTTTCTCCAAGTGAATTTCCCCCAGGTACCAAAATTCCCAGTTATGGCTCTGCATATGTATAATCATATATGCACACTCTTGTGCAATAGCTTGGGGGGAAGGTGATGAGGGCCTAGGTTAGGGTATTGGCAATAGAAATAGAAAGGAAGAGATAGATAAGAGAGAGAATCCTCCTTGTCCACACTTTAAAAAATATGTTGGAAGATTCTTTGGGGGGTGCTGTCACCCAGAGCAGATAAAGACCCTAACAATGTACCTGGGCCCAGCTCTAAAATTAATCTCCAGGATAGGAAGTTGTTGCCGACAGCCAGAGAGTTTAGAAAACAGATTTCACCTGATTAAAAATGGAAACTGGCAATCGATCATGCACCACATCCCATCTAGGTAATGAATGAACACGGCATAATGAAATGCATTACTTTATGCTAAGAGTGAGATGGTCTCCACAAGCTGGGGATAAGGCACCATAATTGCAGGAGGAAATGTGGCCTAATTAACATAACTGCCACCTTGTTGTGCTATTCTGGCTGCAAGGGGCTTGCGTTATCAGACGGCTGCCCTACTCAGCCCCTTAGCTGCTGCTGCCTCTACAAATTCTTGTCCTCTACCATCCAGAAGGACCAGCTTAGGGGGTTGGCAGAGTTTTGCCAAGAGAGCTCTCTTTGCTTTCTTTCTCTGGTCAAAGGGAAATCAATATACTTGTATAATTCCCCGCACTTTTAAATTGATATTTGATCACTAAAATGGGAAGACAAAGATGACAGGCAGGTAAATTGCTCCCTCAAACACCCAGAGTACACCTGGCCCCTGCGGCCAGATGCATCACTCCCTTTGACAGAACCTCTGACAGTTTGCTCAGAGCAGTTTGAAAAGCCTTGAGGGGAACTAAAGCCCAGGCCACAGCTCTCCAGCTGCTCTGACCAAGCCTTCAGAGCGATTCTCACGGCAGCCCCTCAACACAGGGGTGCCTGCCAGGGAGGAAATTGTGCTGAGAAAATAAAACTCACACTTTATTTCCAAATGAGAAAGAGAATATACAAGAAGAAGAAACACTTGGGTGAGTGTGGATTTTTAGTTTACCAAAAATTTGGAAACAACCACACTTAGGGCTTTTACTAGCATTGCTCTGCAGTCTGGAAAAGTTTGGTTGTGTTTTGGATATGGCATGAAGTGCACTGGATTGGCCCAGGTCACATAGTGAGCCAAGAACAGAGGCCTGGCTAGAACCCAGGTCTCCTGACTTCCACCCTGGGTCCTCTTTCCTCAACAGTGGAAAGAAGACATGGTTTGCTGAACTCTTTCATATACCATCCCGAACACTAGCTATGACTGGGACCACATTCACAATACCCTTTCCCTGGTCCCATTCATGACTTGGAACCTTCCACAAATTAGAACCTGATGTAGTTGTTTGCTTTTTTTTTCTTGTCATAAAGATATCCATCCACTCCAAAGTTTCACACTTCCCCAGACCAACTCTGAGGCTCAGTAAAGGTCCTAGACAGCAGGCCATGGGGTACACCAATGATTCTCAATCATTTTGAAATTGAATTATGACACCCTATGAATATCTATGTAATACTGGGACATCCTCTCATTCCCTAAAGATTTTCATAGTATAGTGAAAAAAAAAATCCTAACCCTGATACCTAGCTATGTGAAACTGGCCAAGTAGCCACTTGTCTGGGCCTCAGTTTCCTAGTCCATGAAACATAGGGATTAGATTAGGTGTCATTTAAGGTCCCATCTGTTCTGACATTCTATGTTCTAAAGTGTCTTCTGGCTCTCTCTTTGTTTTGAAGTCCTGTATGGGTTTGACATTCTATGTGTGGTACAAGAAAAAGAAGGCTGGATTTGGAATGGAGTTGGAGAATGGGGGCTCAGATCCTCTACCTCTTTGACCTTGGACAAGTCACTTCTTGTATAATCAAAGTCCAGCCCCAATCCTGCAGGCACCATTTTCCATTTGTTTACCTGGCTCACCATATGGTTTCTTTTAGCCTGATTTCTTTCAGGATCCAAACCTGAATTCTCTTGTTTCTATTTCTACAATAAAAATCCAATGCCTGTACCTAATGATGACAACAATGTAAACTGAACAAAAGAAATTAAAACTAATACTGTGTAGTTATAATGACCACAATTGACCCCAGAGAAAATATATGAGAACGTACCTCCATCCTAAATAGCAATTATTTTTCTGTTCTGGCTAGAAACTTTGAGGGTCTTCCCCGGCCTGACTGATATTTTTATGACAGTAAATTAAGCCTGGGATACAAGTGATCTTGGCCTTTCTAGATTAAGGTCTTTGAATGGGGGTAACTTCAGACAAAGGGAGACCTGGGAAAGACCTTAATTTAGAAAGGACAAGATCACCTGCTGCACCTCAGGCCATCACCAGTCCTCTTGACTTATGATCTTTCCCCTGGACTTCTGTGACTCAGGAGGAGAAAGTAAGTAAGGCTGATGACTTTGCTCAGTTCTGCCTTACTTAAATCCACTTCCTCATAAGACATTACCCTCTTGATGTCATTGGTCCCCTTCCAGAATGAAGGATAAACAAGAACAACAGCAACAAGCAAAGGTTGGAATCCTATACATTCTATGCAGTCAAAGTTGGCTGACATTTTGGTGAGTTTTGCTGAATAGATTTTTTTTCCCTTTCTTTTTTAATTTCTTTTCACAAGGAAAGGATTAACAGAAAGGGCAGGAAGGAAAGATATATTTGGAAATGGAGGTGATTAAAATAGAAAGGCAGCAATAAAAATAAAAATATTTTTAAAAGAAAATTTAATTCCATTCTGCTAAAAAAAAATGTATTAAATAGTTACCGTAGCATTGCAAGATGCTATAACTAGGTCCTAGAGACACAAAGACAAAATTAAAATAGCCCCTGCCCTCAAGAAGCTTACATTCTCCTAGAAACAGGTATCTTCCTTGACATGTGGAGATTTACCAACCTACTCATAACAGCAAGTTTTCTGGATTTAAAAGTTTTGGTTTCTGAAAAAAATCTCTATAAATGACAATAAGTATACAAAGAGGAAGATAATTCCTTTCAGAAAGTCTTAAGTAGTTTGCACTCTGGCAAGCCTGGAAGGAAATTATGTGCTGCTTATGTAAAACAACAAAACCCCACATTCCCTGGTAATGTGTGAGTACAGTTTAATTGACTGTTGTTCTCAGTGGAAGGCCCCACGTTGTTTGGCTAACATCAGTTAGTACTTGTTCCTCAGTGACTGAGACATTCTCCTGTTTGGGGATCTGCAGAAGGTTTCATGATTTTCAGCAACCGCCCCCTGACTCTCCCTATGTTCTCCCACCCCTGGTCTCCTGAATGATGATTCAGGTGTGTAAGAGCATGTTGCCACAGAGAGGTAGCGAGGTTAGGAGACTGGGCATGCGGGGGCCTGCTGGCCACTTCCCATCATGGATCCTGTTACACAGCAACACTCAAAGGATTTGGTTAAATTTTAACTTGTTTCCCATGCTTTTTGCTTGGCATTTGACAGCAACTTGTCTCCTCTGGTTACACTGAGCACCCCTACTCCCCCAAAGCTAGCTTCCAGGTAGATGAAGACAATTCTATCTTGTCCAGACAGAACTGACCTAACCCCAAGCAAGTTTTCCTTGGGGATTAAGTTTTCATGACTTAATTTTAATGGGGATTAAGGATTACAGCTAACTTCCTAAGTAAGAGGTGTGCAGAGCAGGAGGAAGGGAGTATATTTAGAACTCTGCAATAATAAAGGGAAACCGAACCACAGACTGTCAGCTGGAAGGGACCTGAGACCACAGAATGATAGAGTTGGAAAGAAGTGGAGATACTATCTAGTCCAAAGCTCCCCATCTTATGTGAATAAAGTGAAGGGAAGTGACTAGTGACAGAACCAGAATAGAAATCCAGGGCAATACTCCTTTCCCCATTCTATGCTGCTCTCTGACTTTAAATAGTGGGGGACAAACTTTGAGAACTCATGACCCTGAGAGGTAGGAAATTTAGCTTCAATATGCATATTTATATGCAAATATGTGTATATACATATGTATACACATATAAATTTCATGAATATATTTATGGATCAATGATATATCCATAATACATCATTAAGGAAAGATGAGAATGTTTGGTAACCTCCTTAATCTATGAGCTAATGTAATGGGAAGGGCAGCTAGGTGACGAAGTGGAGTGCTGGACCGGGAGTCAGAAAGACTCATCTTTCTGAGTTCAAATATGGCCCCAGACACTTACTAGTTGTGTGACCCCGGGCAAGTCACTTAACCCTGTTTACCTCAGTTTCCTCATGAGTTGGAGAATGGCAAACCACTCCAGTATCTTTACCAAGAAAATCCCAAATGGGTCAGGAAGAGTTGAACACAATTGAAAAAATGACTTAATAACAAAGCAATAGGAAGGACAAGGGTAGAGGACAGCATATTCTTTTAAATGGTCACTTAATTTCTCCTTCAGGGAAAGACTCTTCATCTGAAGGGACTGGGAGCTTGAGTCAAAAGGACATCTCTAATGGATTAATATATATAAAATATATATCATAAGAATATATTTATATATTATGCACATATTTGTATATATTGATGTATGTACATATATATATGTACACATACACATCAAAACCTTCAATGTGGTATTGTGGAGTCAGCAAAACCTGTGTTCAAGTTCCACTTCTGGCAAAGTGACTGAGTGATCCTGAGCAAGTCATTTAACTTTTTTCAGCCTCAGTTTCCTCTTCTGTAAAATGAGGATAATAATAGTACCCAGCTGACAAGTGAAGATCAAATGAGATGCTGTATGTAGAAGTTCTTGGGAAACATTAAAGAGTTATATCAATATGTGTAATTACCATCATCATCGTTATCAAGGAACTCTCTAAGACAAAGATTCTTAATCTAGGATCTATAGATCTCCAAGGAGTCTGTGAATATATTTGAGGAGTGGGGAGCACAATCTGTGAACCTGAATGAGAGAAAAAGTATGTCATTATTTCAATATAATTCATTTGCTTTGTAATCCTACATGTTTTATTTTATGCAATTAAAAACATTATTCTGAGAAGGGGGTCTTCAGGTCTCCCCAGACTGCCAAATAGCACAAGGAAAGTGAAGTCTCCACTCACTCTCAGGCTATAAATTGCAAAGTAGGTGCCAATTTGTATTAGTAGGAGAAGGAGCTCACTAGGAGCTCTTCACACTGATGAAATCCTACAGGTTTAGTCTAAATAAGTAAATGAATAAATGAATGAGTAAATGAAAGAGTGCGTGTGTGTGGGGGGGGTAAAGGCAGGAATTGAAAAGGAGTATTTAGAATATGAAACATGTTAACAAGAGCCAGCTCAATGTGGTACTGAGGAGAACACGTTGGATTTGAAGCTGGAGGGGCTGTGTTCAGACACTGGCTCCTCTATCTACTGCCCCTGTGTGCCTAGGCTAGACACCTCTCTGGCCTCAGTGTCTGTATCTGTACAATGAGAAGGCTGGATTGGACGACCTCTCAGATCCCTTCTGGTCCCAGGTCAAGGATCCCTCTGTCCCTGAAGATTTAGAGTGGTTAGATTTTCAGGTCCTTGGCCTTCTGGTAGGATCCTGTGCAGCCACAACTGAGGCAGCCATCAGGCCTGGGAGGAGCATCACTGTCAGCAGGCAGCCAACACTATGGAATCAGACGTTCAGACCAAGCTGCCCCACCTAACACTGACTCTGTAGGAAAAAGGAATCCCAGAGATAAGGAGCTTTCCTGGTTTGTTTATTTTCCTCCTATAGGAGAGGCTAGAAACGTGCAAATCTCCTGATCAAAGGATATGACTCCTGTTGTGTTAAAGGCAGGGTTAACCTCCCAAAGCCTTCTAGTTGACAGTGAAAATTCAGACAGCCTGTCACAGTGACTTAAATCCATCTCAATGAAATAGCCCTTTGTCTTTTGGGTCAGAAAAGGGCTGCAAACCCAGTTACAGAGTCTTAAAAAGTACCCCCACCACCGCCACCACCACAGCCTCCAAGTCAGCTCAGATCTGAAGATTACCAAATTATCCAGGCACCTCTCCGGTTTGCAAAATCAGGTTTTTTTCAGAGTCACTTTGGGCTGTTAGCTCAGTAATGTAATCTCCATGTGCTTCCCTCTTGAAATAAAAATATTTTTAAAAACCTCTCTCCAGCCCTTTCTTTCTTACCAACCCTTCCCCTTCCTCCCTTCTCAACATCAGCCAAGCAGCCCAGACCAGATGTCCTCCCATACAACGAGGAATCAAATAAATGATATTCTCATGAGAGCAACATTAACCCCTTGAGATTTGGGGATATCCCTTTCAATTCAACTATTCTTTAGGACAGCTCATAAGCTTCCAACTTCTCTGCACTCACTGAAAGTGAACTCAGTCTCACACCTATAATTGCCAAGGACCAAATTCCAGAGCTAGTTAACAAATGTCCACTAAGTTTCCCTGCCTAGGATGATGTAGGTTTTGAAATGGTAATTTCCAACCCTCCCAATCAACTGACAGGTTGAGTTGCTACAGATGAGAAGGTAATAAATACCCTCCCAACAAACCCCTTCTAAAAAGTCCCAGGCTTCAAGTCAGTAGGACCTTGAAACTTAGAGACTGAAGCAGACAGTGCTGAGCTGAGCTGAGCTGGGAGGACTGAGTTATGGTTAATAACCTGAAAACACTTCCAGGAAGATAAACAGATTTCAGCAGGAAGGTATCATATCAGGGCCAAGAAATAATTGGCATCTACACAAAAATTTATATTAGCACTTCCCTCCTTCCTTTTGTGTAAGTCGGAATGAATGTAGCTGCCTGTTATAAACAGTGGGACCAATACATCAGACCCCTTCTGGGGTCTCAGGAGAAGAGATGTGAGGCCTAGTGGCCTCCCAGTGGCTAAGGAGAGACTGCCCTGAGATCCAGAGAGCCCACTTGGAGATGCAGTCAATTTGTGAATGTCCCCAAATGAGAGACAGGTAGATGAATTTTATAGTTGGCTAAGATATATAGTGCCCTCTTATTGAAAAGCTCTTGGGTATATGGGTTTCTGAAATATAGGATTACTATACTCCAGTTCATAGCACCATTAAAATCTATTATGTGGCCACACTTTATAACATGCTGTTGAAAATATCAGGTGAAGTCTCCCATTTCTATAAGAGTCCCTGAGTCGGGTTATTCTACTGTATAAACATGTTTTTATTACCGTTTGTTACATGAAAGGGTTTTGTTTCCCCCTCCAGAGGTAATAAATGCCATCAGTGACTAAACATGCATGCTCCTGGGTTAATTCCAGGAGCAGGATCCTGAGAAGAGAGTAGAGCACCACTCTTGGAGTGATTTGGGTTTTCTAAGTTCTTTTTTTGACTTTATTGATTTATATTATTGGTAGGGCCATGTCTTCTGTGTGTGGGGGGAGGGTGTGAAATGAGGGAGTTTCCACTCATTCTTACCCTTTTCATTCAGCAGATGAAAAAAATAGGACTCCAGAGAAACCAGTACACTTATTTTCAGTCTCTGAGTGTGGAACGAACATTTCCTGAGGTACTGGCCAGTAGGAGGGGGCTGGAATATAGTCCCACTCCCATCCATGAAGTAACATTCAAATTAGTCCAGGATGACTATCAATCTAAAAGCTAAGGGGAAAACCCAGAATCCTGTCTTATGATAATAGATTTAGGACAGTTAGGGACCCTTGAGGTCTCCCCTCACCCCTTCTACCAAATCCTGACAGATGCTCTCCACCTG
The DNA here is from genome assembly GCF_028583685.1 of Petaurus breviceps papuanus. Taxonomy (NCBI): domain Eukaryota; kingdom Metazoa; phylum Chordata; class Mammalia; order Diprotodontia; family Petauridae; genus Petaurus; species Petaurus breviceps. The sequence goes on along the minus strand of NW_027187344.1, from coordinate 3,166,683 downwards.
AAAAAATCTCCCAAGGGCTCCCACAGTCACTTTCTCTTGGGAAAAAAAAAATAGGCCTAAAGTAAATAACTTCTCGTATCAATAATCCATCATCTCCTATCTGCTAAAATGCAGTCAATTTAATTTGTAGTATTATGTCACACTTACCATGTCCAGCATCTTCTAGCTTTTTTTCTAACTCAACCCCTCCCCATCATTTTACAGATAGGGGAAACTGAGACCTGGAGAGGTAAAGTGGATAATGGAATCATAGCTTCAAAGCTAGAGAGTACCTCAGAGGTCATCTAATCCAACCCTTTTGTTTCACAGGTAAACAGGAAACTGAGGCCCATAAAGGTTAAATGATGATCATACAGTTAGCAAATGTCAAGACAGGAAGTAGGGCTTAGGCTCCAAGCCACTTCCCACTATGCCACACAAGTAGTTAAGGGTTAATGCATCAGGGTCCTTCATCCTCACTCTCTCCACTGCATCGTGATACCTTCTGATGTCAAAACCTCCTGAGCAGCTGTCCAGCACAACCAAGGAAATGTGGAAGGGCACAGGCTCTCCTTCCATCTCCTGGAAAGGACCAGCTTCAGATGTCATGAAAAAGGGAACATTATAGGAGATTCTCTATGGACTTCCGGGCTGTCATCCCCAAGAGGAAGGGAGTGGTCTGATGGATGGCTTTTCCCACGGAAGGACAACTGCCTAGTCAATTCCCTAATAGAGCCTGAGCATTAGCTAAGGCCTTATGACCAGACCCTTTTATTATATGCACCAAGCAGGCCAGGAGCAAAAATCATGGTTTTGATTTTGTAGGTATAAACTATTGAAATAATTAGGAATGGGGGTGGAGTGGATGGGAATGGAGGCAGGAAAAAACTGGAGGAGGGGAGGAGGGGAGGGGACATCTAGACCAAGGGACAGATGCAGCTCATCACAATAATGAGTTCTCTTCCCAAGGAGTCACCCTACTGTTCCTTCTGTTCCATATTAACACCAAAAATAAAAGCCCAAGAGAAAAAGGCCAGCTTTTATTCAAAGTTCCCAACCCCTCACTCCTTTTGAGGAGTAACAGCTAAACAAAGACCCTGACTGGATACATCATTTTTCTCTTCTCCGACCCTCTGTCCCACCCTTTTATATTTCTTTAAAATAGGGTTAGATCAAGATGGATGAGTCCCCAAGCCCATGGAGAAGCAGCCGCTGCTGCCCCAGCATCCACGGCCTTCTAATCTCTGGCATCGAATTACTGGGAAGCTCCAGGAGGAGGAGGAGGCTAACTGGGAGGAATTATTAAATTTATTATTAATGAGTTATTGGCAGTAGGGTAGGCCACCAAGCCAGGTGCAAAGCTGGAGGCAGGAATTTCCCTGGGGTATTGAGCCCAGGATAAAAACTGGAGTGTCTCCCATACATGGAAAGTCAGCCAAGGCTCCTGGGATTCAAGTTTCCTCCTGGGAACAGAACAAGAGCTGAACCAAGAAAAAGGAATTAGTCAACCAGTTCTCCCCCCTCTTTAGGTGACCCAAGACTGGGATGGAATGAAGCACCCTCCATCATTATCAAGAACTCAAACGTTATTATAGAATGCAGGCGAATACAGCCAGAAGTCCCCCTCAGTCTGAACCTACAGTAGCCTCTACCCCCCCCCCCCCGCCACTCCAAAAGCATGCTTCAACCGTAGGCTTAACGTCATTTATTTTTTTCTTCCCCCACTAGATCCTCCCATCCCAATCAGTCAATAGATTAGCATTTATTAAGCCCCTGACTATAGGCAAGGCTACACTATTAAACTCTGGGGAGGCAAAGACAAAAGCAAAACATCTCTGTTTCCTAGTTAGCTCAAAGTCAAATGAGAGAGAGATGTGCATATATAGGCATATATAAGACATAAGTCAAATGCAAGATATTTTGGATCAGAAGGCACTAGCAGCTGGGGTGGGGGTGGGGGGTGACCAAGAAAAGGTCTTTAGCAGTAGGTGGCATTTGTGCTGAATCCTGAAGGTAACCAGTGATTCCAACACCTCCATCATTCCTCTTTTAAAGAATCTGTCCCCAGGAATGAGTGAGTGAGTGAGTGAATGAATGAATGAATGAAGTGCTTATGGTAGACTGAGCATTGTGCTAAACACTAAGGGAGATAAAGTTGAGGAAAGAGAAGTGGACTAATTAATGATCAGAAGACTGTGGTTCTAATCTTATTTAAACATTCCATGTTCTATGACCTTGAAGAAATCATTCAATCCCTCTGTGTATCAGTGATCCCATCGCCAAAAAAGACAGTAATAATATCCACTTTATTTGCTTTTTGGGTTGTTTTGGGGATAGGCTGAATGGATGGGTAGGAAAGCACTTATTAACTAGAACAAATACATAACACACAATGTCAAAGTTGGAAAACACCACTTAGTGTGCCTCTAGTTAGAGGCAGAAACAGAGGCAGAATTAGATTCCTGATTCTCAGGCCTTATGCTCTTTGTAGAGGCTGCTAGGTGGGGCAGTAGATACAGGGCTGGGCCTAGAGTCAGGATAGACTTAGGTTCAAATCCTGCCTCAGATGCTTATTAGCTGTGTGAGTTATTTATTATACTTATTACCTGGGTAAGTCACTTAACCTCTGTCTAACTCAGTTTTCTCAACTGTAAAATGAGGAAGACATTAGCATACACCTCCCAGAGTTATTGTGAGGATCATATGAGATTATATTTATAAAGAGTTTAGCATAGTACCTGACACATAGTAGGCACTTAATAAATTCTTGTTTTCTTCTTCCCTACCTTTCCTTCCTCCTTCTCTCCCTTCCTTCCTACCTCTCTCTAGTACTTCCTCCCTCCCTCCCCTTTCCTCCCTTCCTTCTTCCCTCTCCCCTTTCCTTCCTCCCTCTCCTCTTTCCTTCCTTCTTTCTTCCTTCCTTCCTTCCCTCTCCCTCCTTCTCTATCTCCCTTTCCTTTTTCCCTTCCTAGAATTAGAAGACTTATGTTCAGTTCTCAGTTCTGCTCCTTACTACCCACGTGACCTTAGAGGAGTCATTTAACTCAGTTTTCTCTTCTATAAATTGAGGAAATTGGACTAAATGATCCTGAAAATCCCATCCAACTTCAATCCTGTAAGCAGAGTCCAGCATAATGCCTTAACCATAACAGGTGCTTAATAAATTCCTGCTCAATTGAATCAAATTCTGCAATGGTGCTTCTTACAACCCTTTATAACAAGTTAAATAAATTTAACAAGTATTTATTTGTAGCAAAACTGAGCTCATTGGTCAGTCCCCTGGCATTGTTGTAGTTTCCACTGAATGGGTGTTGCCTCAGTCAAACTGAGAACTGTTAAAGAGCCCTCCCATTGCTTCCATATTGTGAGCCCAGTCCTCTGCAGACCCAGATCTCACTTAGAATAGAGAGAATGCATGGCCTAGCAGCTAGAGTGCTGGACCTGGAACCAGGAAGGCTTGAGTTCAAATCTCAATTCCAATACTCAGTAGCTACATGAACCAGAGGCAAGTCACTTGATTTATGTTGACTTACGACTTGTCTCAGTTTTCCCATCTATGAAATGGAAATGCTGATGAGAATAAACCTGTAGCATCTACTTCACAGGGTTGTAAAGAGACTCAAATTCAACAATACATGTGAAGTACTTCGTGAACTTTAAAGCAATGAGTCAATATGTACAAGCTACAAGATGTAGCTTGGGAAGATAAGGTTGACATTCTCGAAACAGTCAGGGACTCCTAGGATACCATATAGAATATAGCGCTAGACTGTACTGTGGGCTATAGATTGTAAATGTTGGGAAAGGGCAGGGGGAGAGGGGGGAAGGGGAGGGGATCTGAGTGAGCTGGGGCATGAGGAGCAAGGGAAGGCTTCATACCTTGGGTCTGTGCATCTTCCTGAAACCAGAAGGGAGAGACTGGGGGGAAGGGCAATGCATGAAGAAGCTACTATAGTAGTTTGTGGACCTAAATCAGAATGATGGCCGTGTGACTGGAGAGAAGGGACTCTGCTATGGGAGATGTTGTGTAGGTATAATCAGTATATACTGCGATTACAACCTTCTAGAGAAAAACAACTTCGATACTTCAGAACTCTGATCGACACAATGATGAACCATGAGTCCGAAGGAATGAAGATGAAACAGGCCCCTCACCTCCTGTCAGAAAGATGAACTTAAGTGCTGAGAGACATTTTCAGGCATGTCTAATTTGAGATTTTGCTTTGCTGAGCTATCCAGATTTGGTGAAGGATTTCCTTTTCTTTTTAATTTGCTCACTGGGGGAGGCAGCTAGGTTAGATTTAAGGTGTGACTCGTAGTTAGGAAGGCCTGAGTTTAAATCCAGTCTCACACACTTATTAGCTGTGTGACCCCAGGCAAGTCATTTGACCTCTCTGTGCCTTAGTTTGCTCCATTTGTAAAATGAAGACAATAATTATTGCTATTTTCAGCGTTATTTTGAGGATTAAAATTAAATAATATTTGTAAAGCACTTTACAAACCTTAAATTGCTATGTAAGCACTAGCAAGTATTTATTATTAGTGAGAAGAAAAGATTAGCTTTAAAATGTGTTACTTGAAAAACAAAAATAATAAAGATAAAATCCTCCCCACCACCACCATCATCATCATGCCAAAACATCTTTTGAAGCTGTGATTGATGGGAACTAAATGGCTTTTATAATGAGTGGTGATAACTGATCAGTTTGGGATATGTGGAAGAATGGTCGGTTGAGGATGATTCAGAGCTTGCAGACTGGGTTAACAGGGAGAAAAGAATGGTAGCACCCTCAACAGAAAGAAGAGGAGGGGGTGAGTAAGTTCTTTGTTGTTAGTATCTATGTCTTAATTAACACTTGGGTTTCAGGACAGAGCTGGGCACTTAGTCCATAATCAACTACTGCCTCTCCCAGAAAGAGGGGTGGGGACCATAGTTGTTCTCCATGACTTGTCAACTCAAAAGTATAAAGACTAGATCAATAAGGGAATGAGTCATCACTTTACAAAAATAAATTACCACAAGGCCCTTTTTAAGAGTTCTGTACATAATGTTGTTGTTCAGTCTTTTTCTCAGTCATGTTTGACTCTTCGTGACCCCATTTTGGGTTTTCTTGGCAAAGATATAGGAGTGGGTTTGCCATTTCCTTCCACTAAGTAACTGAGGTAAATAGGGTTAAATGACTTGCTCAGGGTCACACAGCTAGTAACTATCTGAGGCCAGATTTGAACTCAGGAAGAGGAATGTTCCTGATTCCAAGCCTGAGACTCTATCTACTGTGCCACCTAGCTTCTCCCTCCTAACCCCCTATATAGTTGATAATTTAAAATGTTAACTGAATCAAACTCATCCCCTTCCTTGTACATTTAAATCAAGATTTGGTTCACACACAACAGGGTAAATCATGGAAGGGAGACTTACTTGTGCCATGAAAGGCCCTAGCTAGGCAGGGTCATTGATCCAGACTGGACTGATGATGGCTGGTTCCTAAAAAGTCTTGAAGAAGTCTCAAGGCCTCTTCCCCTGCTCCAAATCCTGACATAAGCTCTCCTACTGTAACAACCTCTCCTGGGCTCTCAGTTGCTTTCTCCTGGGAAAAAGATAATTAGCCCAAAAAGTAAAAAAGAAAAGAAGCATGTTGTGTTAGCCTGGGGTAGAGAGGTCTGCTCTCCCGAGTAAATAAGTAATTGGGCAGCAAGTCATTCCCAGGGTCCTAAGCTTATCCTATCTCAGGTAATTACATAATTAGAGCATGTGGGATCCCCACAGGGACCCCAGGAAGCAGGTGAGTGATACTGAGTTGAGCACAGGGTTACTAGTGACTGCCAATGGGTCTTGCTTGATTTTCCCTGATGGTGACAGAATCACAGAATATCAGAGACAGAAGGAATTTAAGAGATAATCTGGTCCAACCCCCTCACTTGACAGATGGTAAAACTGAGGCCCAGAAAAGAAGAAAGATCATAGATCTAAACCAGGAAGGGACTTCAAAGGCTATCCCTCACTTTACAGATAAGGAAGCTGAGGCCCAGGAAGATGCTTGCCCAATGTCACACAGGCACCAAGCAACTTGACTTGCCCAAGGTCACACAGCTGTGGGCTAGAACCCAGGTTTTCCAGTCTATCTTCAGGAATGAGTATCAAACTGCTAGGAGCTTGTTTAGGAGTGGGGGAGGCTCTGCCCAACTCCTTTGAAGATCCATTTAATTTGCAATTAAAGGGCTGATTAAAGGCCTCTTTCTGAAACATTCACCAGGGGGCCTGGAATTTAGACTTCTGACCCTAGCTTGAGAACAGAGTCAGTGAAGCCCGTAGCTGCTCCATTTCATCCTAAAATCTGTCTTCTCTTTGGAAGAGGTATTTCCAGCCCTTAAAAAGAAATAGGAAACAATCATCTGAGATGGCCAACTGTCGTTCTGAGCCTCAGCAAGAGCTGGTTAGTCTGACTACCCATTCCACTCATACTGCCAACCCCCACTCATATGCTACCTCAGACCCTTGTGACTCCTTGCCCATATTATCACCAGAGTATCCTAATTTCTCCCTCTGATTGCAGGCTCCTTTATTTAATCAGTCCTCTCCGTGACTCCCAGAACACTCTTCTCAAATCTTACCATGTCACATGGCTTGCTCAAAAATCTTTCATGGGTCCCCACTGCCACTAGGAAAGATTGCAGACTCTTCAGTTTGACATTGAAACCCTCAGTAAATTGCCTTCCCAGATACTTCATATTCTTCCCCATCACAAAACCTCTCTCACAACCAGACTGGTACTAATTGTTCCTTGAACTTGGCATTCCATCTCCCACCTGTAAGCTTTTGCATAGGCTGTGCCACATACCTAAAACACACTCCCTCCTTACCTCTTTGGAATCCTTATTTTTCTTCAACACTCAGTTTGGGTTCCCTCTTCTATGAGAAGCCTTTCTTGGTTCTTCCTTTCATTACTGCTCTATTTCCTTCTCAAATTACCTTGTCTTAGCTGGGAATCAGTTTTTATCTCCCTAGGAGACGAGCCCTTTGGGGCAGAGATGGTTTCATTTTATTTGCTTGTTTCCGTATCCTCAAATGTCTAGCATAGGACCATGTATCTAGCAGCCAGGTTCTAATATATAATTATATAACACAATTATATACTATATAAATGTATGTATATACAGTATATGTGTGTAGGGTTAATATGTATATATTTATACAAATGTATGCATATATATGTGTTGAATACCTAGCAGGCAGGTACCAATATATAGTATATAAGTATAATATAATAGTATAGTATAAATGTAAGTATATATGTATAATAAATATATCCCATAATATATAATTATATAATATAAATATATTATATATATTTTATATTAACACCTGCCTGCTGGATATTCTACATATACATATGTATGTATATTATGTATGTACATATATACACATATTCAATTGAATTGAGTGATTATTACTTTTTAAAATAAAATTTTTTTGATATCTTTTGTTTTATATCACCTACATTTCCCTGTGTCCCATCTCCTCCCCCATCCCAGAAAGTCAGCCTTTATGATGTAAAATTTTTTTTAAAGAGGAAAAGTAACAGCAAAACTTATCAATACATGGAAAGAAATATGATAATACATGCAATGTTCCACATTCATGGACCTGGTGCCTCTTCCAAGGAGCAGGGAGAGGGGCCTTCTCATAGGGGCTCTTCAGAGTCAAGGGTCTTTCTAGTTTTTGAACATCCATTTTTTGTTGCTTTGTGGTGGTGGTTTTCATTGTGGTGATCATCTAATCATTGTGCATATTGTTTTCTTGTCTCTCTTCACTGCATCAGTTCATGTAAGTTTTTCCATGTGTCTTGTATTCACCATATTCATAATTTCTCTCAGCACAATAATATTTTATTACATTCATGCTTGATCATTTTTTAGCCATTCCCTGACTAATGGCATTTACTTTGGTTCCAGTTCTTTGATATCATCAAAAGTTCTACTAGAAATATGTCGATGTACATGAAGCCTTTCTTTTTCACTGATGACCTGTTTGGGGCATACACCTAGCAGTAGAATCTCTGAGTCAAAGTGCATGGACATTCTTGTGATTTTATTTGCATAATTCTAAATTGAATTCCAGGGTGGTTGTATTAACTTATAGCCCCACCAACGATGCATTAATATGCCTGTCTTTCTGCAACTCCTCCAGCATTAACTATTCTCTTCTTAACTATGTGATGCTGGGAAAATCACTTAACCTTTCTTTGCCTCAGTTTCCTCATCTGTAAAATGGAAAGAATAATAGCACCTCCCTCCCACAGTTGTTGCAAGGATCAAATGAGATAACATTTGTAAAGTACTTAGCACAGTGCTTGGCACAGAGTAAGTACTACATAAATGTTAGCTATCATCATCATCATTGTTATTGCTAATTTTCTAGGTACAAGGTGAAAGCTTAGGGCTGTTTTGATTTGTTATCTCTCTTATTATTAATGATCTGGAGCATTCTCTCATATGGTTGTTAATAGTTTGCAATTCTCTTTAGAGCTGTTTCTTCATATCCTTTGATCACTTATCTGTTAAGGAATGGCTTACACTATATATATATATGTGTGTGTGTGTGTGTATGTGTATATGGTATCCCAAAAGTCTGGACACATAGAAAATCTCATTAACTACGCATATTTTCAAGAAATGAAATGAATGAAATTTTCAACAACATTTTATTTAATTAACATAAATGAGATTTCATAGGAAGACATAGGAGACACATAGGAAATTTCATTAATTAATTAAATTAAACTAATCTTATTAATGTGGAAAATAGCCCCCAATAGCTAATGAAAGTTTTTATTCCATATGAAATTGTCATGGCAAAGGGGCAGCCAGGTAGCACAGCGAGTAAGAGCACCAGCTCCAGTGTCAGGATGATCTGGGGATCAAATCTGGGCTCAGATACTCAGCACCACACCCAGAAATAACTGGCCGTGTAAACTTGAGCAAGTTACTTAACTCCAATTGCTTTAAAAAAAAAAAAAAGAAAGAAATTGTCATGGCTAAAAATTTATGCTAATTAAATAAAATGGTTTAAAATAAAATATATGTATATATGCATATTATACTTATATATACATATACATGCATACATATATATATATCAAACCAAGACATTTAAGACAAAGATTTTTTTCCCAATCACCAACTTCCCTTTTTGTCCTAGATGCATTAATTTTGATTGTATAAAACTTTTTCCGTTTAATTTAATTTCATAAAAATTAGATATTTCATCTTTGTAATTAATTTGATCCCTTGTTTGATTAACAATTGATCTCCTACCCATAGTTGAGAAAGGTATATTAAATGCTTCTCTTATAATTTGTATGGTATAATCTTTAACAATCAGATTGCATATCCATTTTTAATTTATTGTGGTATATGGTATAAAATATTGGCCTAACCTAACTTCTGCCACACTACTTTCTAGTTTTCCCAGAAGCTTTTATCAAATAGAGAGTTTTAGGGCTCATCAAAAGGTGGTTTACCAAGTTCTATTATTTCCGAACCTCCTTTATCTGGTCTATTCCATTGTTTTACTTTCTATTTTTAACCAATACTAAGTGATTTTGTTGATGATGAATTATTAAAACCACTTCACATTATCTGTGTTGCCAATGGCCTGGCAAGCCTTAGCACTGGTAGTATAAACAGTCCCAATGCATAGTCTTAAAGAGTACAATCTATAAATATATGCTGTACTTCAAAAAGGAGCACACACTGGTATTTATAACACAAGGCTTCTAAATGAAGCAATGGACAGGGATGGTTTTAGTATTTGACATCTGATGAACATGACCATGCTTCTCTTACCAATCCCATTTGTAGTCTTTTAGGTCAAAGCTCCCTCTTAATTTAAAGGAGTACAGGCATAAAAATCAATCCTGTTAATAATAACAAATGTTTGATAATCACTTGATTATTTTACATCGTTTCACTGAACTATTTTGTAACTAGTGCAGAGCAAATACAGTTGTGGTTGAGTCCATAAAACAATGCTCAGATCCCAGGTACTTTGTCAGTTACAAAAGGATTTTGTGCTTCCCACGTAAGGTCCCAGGCAGTGCACTTATTCTTGAATTATCTCCTGCTTTAAACAACCTTGTTAACAAGTGCCAAAACATTGCTAGGACAAACCAATGTTTTCACCTTCACCAGATGCAGCACAGAAGTATGAAAGTGGAGTCAGATCTCTTTGTTCCCCCCTGGCACAAGTCAGAACTCTCTGTGGGCAAGGATGCAAACAGCTTTTCCAAGATTGCTTGGAGCAAAAATCTAAAATGTAGCCAAGTGACCGCCAGCACTAGTGTTTAAATTGGAAAGGCAGCGTTTTAAATAATTCGTCAGTGTTGTATTAGAGGAATCTTTCTTGTTAGGGTTTGTGCAATCAGTAACCTAGACCCAAAAACTAGAGTGCCTAACATTCTTTAAACACAAATTTTCAATCCTTTCTGTCTTTAATCTGAGAATTCCTTCTCCTCCCAACCCCCAATTTTTGAATAGTCTCATACATTTTTGTAGAGGCTTGTTTCAAAACCTGTTTAATTCATTCAACAAATAGGTATTAAATGCCTACTGTGTGTAGACACTAGGGGACAATTTACATATCACCAACCCTAACTTCATGGAGCTTATGGCAGAATTATAATTAGTCAGGGTAAAGGAAGCTTTTCCCCAGGGGCCTGACATTGTAGAGTATATTTTCTCCCATAATCCTCACATTTTGACTCATGGTTCATAACAACTCTTGGGCTGCCACCCCTAGGGTCCTGTCACCATGCTACCCATTTTCCAGGGCCTATCCTCCCCCCTAACTCCCGTAGGAAAAAGGGTCAGAAATCCTTGGACATGAGCCACTCCATATCTGGAGCTGCCACCCCCTCTCTTAACTGAATTTGCCCCAGGTCCAATAATTTTTTATTATGATTCTGGCCTTCCATCTAAAAATTTTGATGGAATGCTTTTCAAATTTGTAGACAACCCAAATCTAAAAGTAATAGTCAACATGGATAAAAAGGTCAAGATCTCCTCTCTCTCTCCTCTCCCCCATCCCTATCCCCAAGATCCTGAAAAGCTAGAATGATGGGCCTAATCTATTAAGATGAAATTTAATAGAGAGAAACAGAAAGTCTTATACTTGTCTCCAAAAACTGAGCCATTTAAGAACAAGTTGGAGAAGATCTGCTAGACCATAATGGGGAGGGGGGGGATGGAGTCTAGAGGTTGTAATAGACTCTAAGACCAACATGAATTAACAGCATGACACAATAACCCTAAAAAATTAATGTTTAATTAATTAAATATATCACACTGAAAGACATGATGGACAGAGAGAAGGAAGCGATGGTTCTCTTGTAATCTGTCCCAGTCATGCCACATCTTGAGTATTATGTTTGGTTATACCCCTCATTCTCCATTTTAGGATGGACTTTGATAGTCTGGAGAGTATCTGCTAATTAGCACAGTGAGGTTTTTGTTGTTGTTAAGTCATTTTCAGTCATGTACAACTTTCCATGACCCTATTTGGGGTTTTCTTGGCAGATGTACTGGAGTGGTTTACTATTTCCTTCTCCAGCTCATTTTATAGATGGGGAAAATGAGGCAAAAAGGGTTAAGTGACTTGCCTAGGATCACACAGCTAGTTAAGTGTCTGAGGCCAGATTTGATTTCATGAAGCTGAGTCGTCTTGACCCCAGGCCTAGCACTCTGACCACTGTGCCACCTAGTTGGCATGGAACAGTGAGGAAGCTGAAGATAATGCCCTATAAGAATTAGTTGGAAGAACTCAAGCTATTCATCCTGAGAAGAGAAGAGCTGGGGAAGACATACTAGTTGTCTTTTAAGTATTGAAAGTATCACTATGTGGAAGGAACAGTGCTAACTGCATTCAAATATCTGAAGGATCTCTACAGATAAGAGAGAAGCAGCTTCCACAGTAGATAGAGGGTTGACCTTAAAGTCAGGAAGAGCTGAGTTCAAGTCTTACCTCTTACACATACTGGCTATGGCCAAATCACTTAACCTACCATCACTCTAGGAAACTCTCTAAAACTCTTAAGTTGCAGAGAAGGTGCTGACTTGCACTGGAAGAGGAAGTTTCTTAACCTGGCACTTCCCTATAACAATGAAATCATAGATCCAATCCTGATTTCCCATACCTATCATGTAAGAGAGATATTAGATTTCTCCTATTTGGTCCTAGAAATAGGAACAATGAAAAGAAGTTGCTAAAACAGAGATTCCTAACTGATTTTTTTAAAAATGTCTTATCAGTAAAGCTGCCCAAAAGAGGCACTGGCTTTTCTTGGAAAGGTAAGGCGTTCCCTGTCACTGGAGGTATTCAAGAGGAAGCTTAGTGGTTACCTTTTGGGGAGGTGATATGAGGGATTATTACTTAGGTATGAGTTGGACCAGAAAACCTCTGAGGTCCCTTCTGGGACTTATATTCTGTGATCCTGAAATTCTCATCTTTACTCCACGTTAAGTGGGTGAGTCGTTTTGTTTGTTTTTGTTTTTGTTGCTTTTGCCATCATTGTCATCATCATCATCATCAGCCATCATCATCATCATCATCATTACATTTTCCTATGATGGTGATCCTTGTTGGCCCTGGTTGGATTCTTCACTTACATTGGCTCCCTGAGCACCATTTTCTCCTCCCCCAAACAAAACCCTATATTTTTATTCTTTGATAAAAGTAATCTCATAAATGTGGGTTTTCCCTTTAGCAAAAACATCCTCACTGATCCATGCCTAAGACTGTGCAACTTCTCCACCAGGGCTCTACCCAACACTCTCTGAGTTGTCTTCTCGGGCTCTTGATGTTCCAAGTGTACCAGTGTGGGACATTTTTCTTCCACCCTTCTCTCTCCCTACATAAACAGCCCACTTCCTTTTCTGGTCACACTTCTTGGTGAAGATATCCCTTAACCAACTTCTTTTGCACACTTCTATGTTGGGAATTTGTCTCAGCCCATTTATCACATCCACGCTTCTTTCCTTTACCCTCTCCTCTATCATGGAATTATGAAATCCCATGATTCACAGCTTTATAGCATCACCGGAAGTTAAAAGAGGGGGGTTTTGTGACAGGGAGAAACGTGAGGTCCTTAATAGCACCGTGCAATTTCTAAAACACTACCCAACTTTCTCTTCTCCATATGGAGTTTGGGGCCCAGCTTATCATCCACCTTCAGTGTTTCTCAAAGATGCATGTATCACAGACTAATTTTATTGGCTGTACATCACGCTCCATGAGACCGTTACCTTCTCGAGGACTGGGACTATCTTTTGCCTCTCTTTGTATTCCCAACATTTAGCCGATCACCTGGCGCATAGTAGGTGCTTAATAAATGTTTATGGACTAACTACATGCAGCTGCATTATCATAGATGTAGGGTCATAAGTCTACACCTGGGAAGGACCTTAGAGGTCATTTACTCTGTACTCCTAATTTTACAGATGGGGAAACTGAGGTTCAGTGTTTAAATGATTTGTTCAAGGACCCACGAGTTATGTAACAAGCCTGGGTTTTAACCTATTTCCTCTGCCTCTGAATCCATTTATCTTTTTAGTAAACCACGCTTCGATAGGCCTTTATCCATTTGCTCTGCATAAACAGCCATGATTTCAGTGATCAAGGTTCTCCTTTAGAAGACTGTCATGTTTTGGGGCTTGGTTTAATCAGCAAAATACCACCTAGAGCAGAAACTTTTTGAGGATCTCATTATCTATATGAAATCTCTTTTCTATTTGGATGCTGCTATGGACAGCCTCCACCACACAGCTGTGGCAAAGACCTTTGATGGGCAAAAATCTTCCTGTTTTTTGTCTTATTTGATATTAACATCCAGAGGGATTGTGAAACAAAATGATACCTCTCATTGCCTATTTCCAGAATTCTTTTTTTTTTTGGAGGGGGGAAGGTAGGACAATTAGGGTTAAGTGACTTGCCCAAGGTCACACGGCTAGTTTTTTTGTGTGTGTTAAGTGTCTGAGGTCCTCCTGAGGGCCAGTGGTCTATTCACTGTGCCACCTAACTGCCCCTATTTCCAGGATTCTTGTATGAATTTCAATATGCATGTGAGACACCTTGTCAGGAGAGAGTCTTAAAGAGAGTGTTTTGCTCTACCAAGTCAAAAGCTTTTCTTATAGTCAATAATAAGCACAGTGGGGTATTGTATGCTCTATTCTGAGAAAATTAAATTGATTCTGGATGATTTTTATTGGTCCTATTTACAATTAATTCATGTCATCCTATAACTAAGTCATGGTTTTTAGTCTCTGAAGCCAGTTCAGAAATTCAGTTGGTCTACAAGTTAAGTTTGGAGGTCCAGTTTTTTTTGCTAATTTTTATTTCACTCTAACCTCAAAGAAATCTGCAAGTGGACTCCAGGGAGTCTGGTCCCATGTCTATACACTACCAAGCTATCCTTCAAGGAGTCTAGTTTGTTACCCAAAGAAGTTTGTTCCACTATCTCTGACCTTACAGGTAGACCCAAACAATGAATATGTCTTAGTCATAGGAAGGAAGGAGGGGGTTGTTGCTAATTCCTCATTCCCAATTTCCAATCAATCATCTTGTCCCCCATGCCTCAACTCTGTAACCACTCATACTGATTTTGCCATTCATGATGTCAAGTTCTTGTAACCAATCAGAACTTGTTCTCCACCTATGAAGCCCTGTTCTTTGCTCTGTACTCCCCCAAACTTTAAAACAGATCTGGTCTTCTGCTCAGGGTCTTTAGCTTAGCTGAGATAGTCATTGAGCTACTAACAGGTTTAAACCCTACTAATAAACTATTACATTGCTCAGAGAAAATATGCCTCAGTCTACCTTTGTTGGAATTTCACTTGTGATAGTATCTTTCATAGTTAATTGTCTAATGACAAAGACGTGGACTGCCGTAGATGATCATTTGTGAAATCTTGCCACTTCTCTCTTCAAACCTTCATCAAGGATGCCCTAAATCTACATGTAGATTATATTCATAAAGTGTTTGTAGAATGAGGAAATTAGGCCTATCAGTATCAATATTTTCTTTATTACCTCTTTTAATAATTATATTAGCATCTGTGATTTTTTTCCGGGTAGTTGGCATTCCTCCCTTCTTTCCAACATCTTGAGAAATGTAACGTCAGTTCTACAGTTTTCCTCTGTGGACACTTGCTCCGGTCCAGGTGCTCTTTTCATCTTTGTTCTCTTTAATGCCTCTCTGTCTTGACATACAGCAAACCAGGTACTGTATGTTGTTGTTATTTGTCCTTCATTTTCAAAGAGGGCCAATGACATCGCTGGTGATCTCTTGATTTGCATGTGAATTGCATTTAAGTGAGGCAGAGTTGTGCAAAGTCATTGGCCTCACTCTCTCTTCCACAATCATCAAAGTCCAGGGGCAGGACAAAAGTCAAGACGACTGGCCATGGCCCAGGATGCAGTGGATGACCTTGGCATCTTTGATGTCTGACCAAGTTCTAAGTGCTCCACAGTGCCTGCTTCAGCCATCCTTATAGCCGTTGTAACACATTGTTCTCATCTGCCCATTCTGCAGGGGGATGTCTTCACATACTTGGAGTAGACATCCCCTAACTCACTCTTAGGTTTGAGACGCATCAGTGACCTTTAACCTGGTATAGCCCAACTGCCAGGATGGTTTTAGCTTTTGACTTCCAATAAGGTATGTTTGGGGAAAACTAGCACCTCTGGTGTGAGGGCTTGGCAAGCCCTTTACAGGGATGCTCATCCACAGTTGGTGTCCACCTGTCACCCAACTCTTACCTGTGGCCCCAACAGTGGCCACACTGTGATGTTAGAATTTAAATGGCATGCCTCTATTGTGACTCTAGGAGGAAACAGTCAGTAATAGAAATCTTATAGAAACAATCTTTTGCCATGCCTACAGAGACATGGCTGCTTGGAAGATCTTTTCCATATTTCTTCTATTGTTGTCTTTCTAGCTTCAGCTCCAAAGGCTCTCAAAATGATCCGGCTTAATTGAATATCTTTGCCAAGATTTCTATAAACGCTCTTCCATAGATTCATAATCTTAAGATCATGGCTCTATTACTGGAAGGGGTTTCAGAGACCATCTAGTCCAGCCTTCTCATTTTACAGACAAGGAAACTGAGGCCCTGAAGTCTAGCAACTTCCCCAAGATCACTGAGGTAATCAGAATTGGAAATGAAGTTTGAACCTGGGAACTCTGACTGTAACATTAGTGCTCTTTCCACCGCTCCACTCTCTTCTAAAATATAACGAAGATTAATTTATATTCTAAATGGGCGTTGGAAGTGTTTTGTTATATCACTTGACCTGACAAGGACAGCAAATATTAGTTAACTGATGTATTTTCTCTTTTTGTTTGTTTGTTTTTTGGAGGGCAGTTGGAGCTGAGTGACTTGCCCCAGGTCACACAGCTAGTTAAGTGTTAAGTGTCTGAGGCTGGATTTGAACTCAGGTCCTCCTGACTCCAGGGCCGGTGCTCTATTCACTGTGCCACCTAGCCACCCCCTAACTGAGGAATTTTCTAGACTCTTTTGACTTTCTCATCATGGTGAAAGGTAAAATAATGGGTAGAGAGCTGGACCTGAAGTCAGGAAGACCTGAATTAAAATCCTGCCTCAGACACTTACTATGTGACCCTAGGCAAGTCTTAACCTTAACCTCTGTCTGCCTCAATTTCCTCATCTGTAAAATGTGGACAAAAATAGCACTTCTCAGGGTTTTTGTGAGAATAAAATAAGATATTTGTAAAGTATATTGAAAACTTTTAAGTGCTCTCTCAATACTAGTTATTATTTATTTGTTAAACTATCTTGGGTAATGGTGATTATCTATATTGATATCTGTTCTTTTATCCATCTACAATTTTCAGCATTAGCAGTTTGTTAATGACTTAGGTTGGGATTACTTCAATCAGATGCTATATCATCTCATTTTTTATTCTTTCGATTTGGTGTTGATTTTTTTTTTTGCACTAATACATTGATGGTGTGAGAATACACACTTAAAAGCCGGTTCAGAAGTGATTTTTATATCAATAACCAGTCATTTCCTTTCATATAAAATAGGATATAGAGTCAATTTCATTTATAGGGATGCTATTCTGGGCTCATAACATCTAACATCTCCTGACTCTCTTCTTGAGAAAAATACTCAAGATATATAAACGTGAGGTTTTTGTGTACTCTACAAACATTTGGCCTCTTTTGTTTTTTAAATATCACTAGCATCTACCTCACAGAGCTGTGCGGATCAAATGAAATAATATAGGTAAAACACTTCACAAATATTAAAATGCTATACAGATACTTGTTATTGTTTCTTCATGTTGATCTCTTTGCAAATGCTTATAGTGAGCACAGCAATAAAAGATGATCAAATGTCCCATGAAATGATGTTGCTTATGGCCTTTGGATGCATAATAAGTCAACTCTACTCATCCCTTTGTTTGCCTCTCTAAGAGGTATTTGTGAACCATCCTTCCACTTAGCTAAAATTTCATTTTGTCTTCTGGCTTAACCACTACAAGAATGCCAATATTCACGTGGTTCCATCCCATCCAGAACACTGATTCATTGGTCATTGGACAAAGAGTCTTTCATTTAGAGTACCAACAGATAAGTTTATATTTATAGATTATCTTAAAGTTTCATGAGTCTTAGCATACCACCATTAATGTATTCTACCACAGTTACTCCAGAAGTAGATGGGAGCTATATCAGACAGAGGCCAGTTTTGATTTTTTTACTTAACTATCAACCAATAACTTATTAAGCATTTCATAGGTTGCCATGAAGAGGCCAATATTCATTGCCTCCACTTTCTTACCTCCTTTTGTTTCTCAGTTCCTTGTAATCTCAATTGATTCCCACTGCTAGACCTACAGTCCTCTCTCCAAGGTTACTAAAGATCTCTTTGTTATTAAATCCATTAGCCTTTTCTAAGTCCTCCTCTCTGTAGTATTTAATATCATTGTCCACTCCCAGAGTTCTGCCCCTATCTGTCTGACAACACCCCAGTTCATCATCCATGCCCTAACTCCTATGTGTGAACATTCCCCAGGACTCTGTGCTGGGCCTTCTTTTCTTCTCTCTCTACACTGTGTCATCAGCTCTAATAGGTTCAGTCATCACCTCTCTGAAGGATGATCCTAGATCCATATCTAGCCCTCATTTCTCTCCTGAACTCTAGTCAACCATTGCCAATTTCAGGATGGACATATAGAATGTCTCACATGAATGTCCCATAGGCATCTCAAACTCACTATGTCCAAAATATAACTCATCATTTTTCACTCTAAATCCACTCTTCCTCCTGTCTTCCATATTTGTCTGGTGACAACACCATTCTTTCAGTCACCCAGATTTGACATCACAAAGAAGAAGGCAGAGTAGTTGTTTTCTTTAAATTTCTCCAAACCCAAAAACTAAGAAAAAATTGAATTCATGATAGAAAAATCTCTCCAAAGAATTAGAAGCTCTAAGAGAAAGGGAAGAAAAATTCAGGAAACAAAAAATACCAAGATAGAAGAAAATTTGGCAAAAGACAAACAAAACACAACAATGTTAAAATACACATATATATTATACACACAGGAATTGTATACAAGTCAAAGTGACTGACTTTGAAGACAGGATTAATTTCAGAATAACTCCAAAAAATCTGAATACTATAATGCCAGAAAAAATATGAGAAAACTATCTAGAACTTTTGAATATAGACAACAAAGCATTGATAAAAAAAAAAAAAGAATACACAGATTGCTAACCCCATGAGTTCTTGGAAAAAGAACTCCAAGTTTCAAAGTTCAAGGCATGTGGTGCTTAAATTTCATAATTTAAGTAAAAGTCATCAAATTTTGAAACCATCTAGTAGAAAGGCCCACAAAAAGTCAAGAAAGGTGATTTGAATAACAGTATTATTCTGCATTTATGATAGATCACAAGAAAGAATGGAATAATGCATTTCAAAAAGCAAAGAAGCTTAAGTTGCAACCAGTTTCCCAGCTTCACAATTAAGGGCTTAACTCTTCACTCTCCCCCTCATTTCATATCCAATTAGTTGCCACGTCTCATTAATTATACCTCCGTGACATCTTTTATATCTGTCCATTCTATCTACTCACATGGTAGCCAATGTGGTGAAACTCTTTGCCTGTCATAGCAATAGCTTCTGAATTAGTCTTCCTACCTCAAGCCTCTCTCCTCTCCACAATCCACCCTGCACACTGCAGACAAATTGATATATCCCTAAAGTACAAGCTTGGCCTAGTCACCTCGGAAAGTTTCAATGGATCTCTCTTGCTCCTAGGATAAAATACAAACACCTCTGTTTGGCATTTTAAAACCCTTTAAATTTGGCTTCAACCTATTTTTATAGACTGAGTCACGTTATTCTCCCCCAGGCATTCTACATTCCAGCCAAACTGGCCTACTGTTTCCTGTACACATTCCACCTACTATCTCTGTGACTTTGTTCAGCTGGACTCCCATGCCTAGAACATCCTCCCTCCTCACCTCCACCTGGCCCATTTAAATAATGTTTTTGAAACTGAACTGAATCAAAAGCCTACTAGAGATGAATTTATCTGTATTTCACTAGGCTTATTCCTGGATAATAGACAGAGACTGTTGCTAGGACTGCACAAGATGCCTTTCCAACACAATCAACCTGCCAGAGTTTCTTCCCTGAGAATTCAGGGTTACTTCCATGCCACAATAATGCTTTGGACTTGGGTGGGATAATAAAGCCCCATCTCCACAGTGAAACCACACACCCCACCTGCTCTTTTGCAGTTTTATTCTTGAGTTGTCATCGCCAATCATACACCATTAAAAGATTGATGATATATTTTCCTCCCGCTGATTTTCATCCTTTTCATTTAGCAAACATTGATTTTTCTCTCCCTGCCAACAGACTAGAAATATAGTCTCACATGTCTCTTTGCAGCTAACGCTAAAGTCAGTCCACGGGACCATGAGCCAGATTTCTTGGTTTCCTTATTACCCTTTCTACCATCTGACTCGGTACTCCTGGATAATCATTTAGTCCCTGTCCTCTGAGATACCCCACTATAAAAATAAGGAGAAATAGGTTGCTTCTATTCAGGGAGGTTGGGAGACTGAATTTTCTAGATCCAGAAAGTCTTTCAATATACTTGAGCAAAAGCTTCTGTAGAAAAATAAACTGAAAAGTTGTATCTACAAAGTTAAATGGCAATTATCCCATTAATGCGTTTAGTGTAACCACTCCTTCCTTCTCTCTCCCACAAATCATAATAATAATTTTTAGTATTTTATGGTTCTTAAGGGTTTGCAAAGCACTTTACAAAGATTACCTCAGTTTATCCTCACAACAGCCTGGTGAGGTAGGCATTATCATTCTCCCCATTTCACAGATGAAAGGAAAACAAGTTAAGTGACGTGCCTAGCACTCTACCCAGCATGCCACTTAGCTGCAGTAGATGAAGACTATACAATTTCAGGGACATGTTTAAAGCTCAAATTGATAGATAGTGACTATTCAAGATATCTGATGTTCCCCTCCCCACACTCCCTGGGAGAAATATATTCTTTTTCTGCCCCATTTTGTGGTGGAGGATGTTATATGAGTCACTCTAGTTTTCTTTTGCTGCTTGGCCAATAGGGTAAATAAAGTCTTCTTTTGTAGGCACTTCCAAAAATAATAAGACATTCTTGTGTTTTGGATGGTTTTCAGTTTTTCTACAGCAGGTAAAAAGAAAATGTGGCAGCTCCTTCTTGACAAACAGACAAGAGCCATTTGGACTAATGCAAAATTTACCAGTTTGGATTAGTCCTATACAATATTGGAGGCTGGGGGGTGGGGGTGGGGGACTATTGAGAAGAAGTGGAGTCATTTGATTATCAAGACAAATTCACAATCCAGACTTTCTTTTTCCCTGATCTAAAGAAAACAGGTGGATTTTGTAAAATTGTATGCACTTAAAACTTTTCAAATGTCATTGAAAATCTGGAATGCTACAACCTGCTTTTCTGGAGGGGGCCAAAAGCAACACTGTGTTAATGACCAAGCTGTGAGCTTTTCCTGATACTGGCCACATCTGGTGCCACACACCCAGGGGGAGCTCAGTGAATGTGAATTGAGCTCTGGAATCAGATTCAACTTTGCAAGACTCCAGGCTCTGAGGAAGAAAAGTAGTCATGGATCCTTATCCACTAATCAAGATTCTGTAAATTCCACCCACCCCCAGGACTTCTGACAGGGGATTCTCATAGCCTTTTGGGTTCTCAGGAATCTCTGCATTTTCCATTTCATTTCCCCTGCAGCTAAAACCCTGATGGAAAAAGAACCAGATCTAGGAATAGACAAAATTTCAGTCACCTAGGTTGCCATACACAGGCTCCAGTAATGACCAGCTATGTGACAGGGGCAAGTCACTTTACCTTCAGGCACCTCAGTATTATCATCTGACAAAATGGAGATGATACTGACATCCAGGTACTCTATTATGCTTTGTTGAACTATCTTAGAAAAAGAGTACTTTGTAATCATACAGCCCCCAGACACTGGTCCTTTGGCAGCTGGGTCCAAGGCCTTAGACTCCAAGTCTGACCAATAGACAAGTACATCAGCCATGTAGAAGGTGTCTTCCCCCACCATTATTATCAAATGAAGAGAAGTGGCATTGATTCATTAATCCAGTCAGGTCTCTAGGGACCCAACAATCAGATATTTATCCATATGATGTGCCTCTAACTTACCTTTCCAGATTTAATCACATTATTCCCTTTTATGATCTCTTGTGTTTCAGACAAATTGGTCTAGGAGTTGTTCCCCAAACTCAACATTCCATCTCTTGTCTTCATGCATTTTCCATGAGTTGTTCCAAATTCCTTGTTCACCTCCTAGAATCTTTAGCTTCTCAGTTCTAGTGTCAGTCTCAGTCCAGGTGTCTCCTCCTAAGGGAAGCCTTGTCTGATCCCCACAGGTGCTAGTGCCTTCCCCATCCCCTGTTCAGCTGTTTTCAGTTGTGCCCAACTTTTCATGGCCCCATATGAGGTTTTATTGGCAAAGATACTGGAGTGGTTTGCCATTTCCTTCTCCAGCTCATTTGACAGATGAGGAAACTGAGGCAAACAGGGTTAAGTGACTTGCCCAGAGGCACATAGCTAGTTAAGTGTCTGAGGAGGGATTTGAACTCAGGTCTTCCTGACTCCAGACCTGGCACTCTGTCCAAAGTACCACCTGCCTTGGTAGCTGCACCCCATCCTCACATTGCCCCAAATATGCTTATGTATATACTACATTGTATTTCCCCAGAAGAATGTAAGCCCTTTGAGGTCTGAGGCTTTTTCCCCCATATATTTGTATCTCCAACACCTAGCCAGATATCTTGGATAGATGATACACTACATATGTTTGGTGAATTTTGTTGAATGACACTTGAACCATGCCTGCCTCACATGGCTGCTATCAGGAGAGCACTTTGTGAACCGTAAAGCACTAGGTAAATGCAAGCTATTGTTATTGTGTGGGAGGTGCAATGAGGCATATTTTTAAAATGTTTTTGTAAGTGCACATGGTTTTAATGAGAGAAAAATTCTACTTTCCATGGCAACCAGCTGAGAAGCAGCAAGTCATTGGGGCTAGAGAGTTGGCCTCAGAGTCAGGAAGATCTGGGTTCAGGTTCTACTTTTGATATATGATAGCTTTAGAATCATGGGAGGGTCGTTGAACCTCTCTGTGCCCTGGGAAACTCACTGAGGTGAGTTCCTGGTCTGTGTCAAAGGAAAGAATTTCCACACTAGAAGTTTTCCACATTTGTAATGATCATCCCAAATTTCACCCAATCAAAAATGGCATCAATTTTATGTTGTGATAAGTCAAATCGTGAATCTCACAGCAAAGGCACAAGGTACCCAAGCAAGATAAGGACAGTAGTCCTTCCCAAACTTGCAGGTTTTTTCATTTGCCAAAGATTCAAAACCCACCTCCCTCCCCCAAGAGGACTGTAGTCTACCTATGGAAGGGTCTGAAGGCTGATATGAAAAGCAAAAGGCAGAGCTGGGAAGCCAGCTTCAGTAACTGTCTTCCTTCTCTCTCCACAGTCATACATACTCTCCACTAAGTCCCTACAGTGCCCGATCTTAAATAGCTATTTAATCTACAATTCATAAAGGGGGAAGGGACCCTTTCCGACTTTTCTTTTTCCTCAGAAACCCCAGACTTCTAACAGCCAGTGTCTTTAATTCCAGGAGGTAGGATAGTGGAAATTTCACTGAAATCAGCAAATCTGTATTTGAGTGTCTTCTACCCTTCCTGTTCTGACATTCCATGAAACTATAAACTAGGTGCTCATCCACATATTTGACTAGAATAAAGCCATAGCTAAAACCACGAGAGTTCCAAGCTTTCTCTTTATACAATGACTTGTTATCTTTGGTATCCCTCTGTCCTTCAGGGCCTTGGGCTGCAATGTTCCACCCAGGTCTGTCAACTAGGGCAGTGCTACTGGGAGCTGGCATCCAGCCTCCTTGGGCTCTTGGATAAACTAATTCACTCTATGGAATTAATATAATGACTGATAAAGGCTCCATGTGTTATCTCTGGAGAGACAACAATACTTGAATAGAAGACTCTGGAACTTTAATAACGGAACTCCAAGGACCAGAGCAGGCTGGAGAAGGTGATATTTGAGGCCATGGCAAGAGGATCTTCTTTTTCTTATGTACACTCTTCAAGTCACATATGTAGGCAACCAGCTATGTTGCCTATGTGCATGCCTGGCTTTTTACCATTTGTCACATTCATGTCTAATAGACATGGGAGAATGTTTTATCAGAATTTTTACTCAGTCTCCACCATATTGTGCATCCAGAAAAAGTATACAGCCTTTCTTTCACTAATCCACAGTACAGATCTCCCAGAACAAGATAATTTCCTGCATTACAGCATACCACTCATTGCTTCAAGATGCTCTGAGCACATCCTATGGCAGGCCTTCTTGGAACTGGCCAGGAATGAAGCTGTAACTAAGAACATTATTATGTCCTTTGGCATCATCGTCAAATAGAGAGTGATAGAACTTCAGAACTGAATAATCCCTCACATTTATATACCACTGTACAATTAACCAACGGCCTTCCCCTTATAACAGCTCATTGAATCCTCACAATAGCCCTCTACTGCTAGCAGGACAGGAATGATTTACCATATATTATAGATGAGGAAACTGAGGCTCAGATAGGTGGACTGATTTCCAGAGTCAAGACAAGGACCTGGGTTACCTGGCTTCAAATCCAAGGTTTTTTCTGCCTAATGCAGGCAGGGGAACATCTGCATGCTTAAGCAGAGAGCAAATAATAATAATAAAGTAACATTTACTTGGCATTTTAGGATTTGCGGAGCACTTTAGGATGATATGGTATATTGAGAAAAGTTCTGGGTGTGGAATCAGGAGACCTAGGTTCAAGTTATGGCTCCATTACCAATTACCTCTGTGTGAAAATGAGCTTAACCCGACTGAGTCTCAGTTTGTTAATCTGTGAAATGGAGATAATACCACAAGTACTACATAATTCCAAGGGTTTCTATAAGGATCAGACAATGTACTATATTTGAAAGCATTTTATTAACCATAATAATAGCTTATATTTATAGAGCTAAGAATTGCAAAGCACTTTATACACACTTTTACACATATCTCACCACAATTCTATGAGAATAAGGGGCTATTATCATCCTCATTTTACAGATAAACCGAGGCTGTCAGAGGTAAAATGATTTCCCCGAGGGTCATATAACTAGTAAGTGTGTAAGACAAAATGTGTCAGATCTTTTTGTCTGGCAATATAGAATCACACTTAACCATAACTTTGTTTCTAGGCTGTGGTTTATTTTTCTTCTAGATAAAAGCTGGGCAAGAGGGTAGAGTCTTCTATTTTACCTCTTGTCTCTGGATAAGAAGCATCTTTAAAAACCTAAAGCCAGTCTAATGGCAATCAAGCCCTATCTCCTCAGCATTTTCTTGTTGTCTTGGCCCTGTTCAAAAGAATAATGGATTCAAGTCACAATTATTTGTCCCCCTCTGTCTGGGAAAGTTTTTAATCATAATTTTATTGCCAAAGGTCAGGCTGGTACTTGGAAGGGACAGGCATGGGCCTGGAAGTATCTTTTATCATTTTCATTCAGGGCACAGGTGGGTCGTCAATGGAGACCAGGGAGGAGATAGGCCCATAATTAGATGCATTATTGAAGGTTTATGCCTTCCCTTGAAAGATTCTAGCCTGGATTCTAGCTTAAGCTAGGGCACCATTTCCTTTGAGGTCCTGCTCTTCCTCTCTACTATCCTAAACCTACCCATCCTTCCCAATTTACACAAATCCCACTTCCTCTAGGAAGCCTTCCCCAGACATGCCATGCTAAAAGGAGAATAGTTCATTTAAAGAAAATTATAGACTTAAAAAAACATATCTTTTGGATATCTTTTGTTTTTAACATTATCTAGATTTTCCCCTACATCTTTCCTTGCCCTTCCCAGAGAGTCATCACCCCCATAACAAAGAATTTAATTTAAAAAAAGAGGAAAAAATTTGGCAAAACTAATAACACATGGAAAAAATCTACCATTCTATCCAATGTTCCACACTTGTGGACCCTCACCTCTGAAAAGTAATGGGGGAAGGTGTCTTCTCATATCTTTTCTTTGGGGCCAAACTTATTCTTTATAATTTTATAAAATTCAACTTTGGTTATTTTATAGATGTTCTTTCTGTTGACATTGTTATAGTCATTGTATGTATTGTTTTTCATGACTCCACTGTGAACCAGTCTATTTAAATCTTTGGGTTTTTTCTCTATTTTCATCACATTTGTTGTTTCTTACAGCATAGTAATAATTCCTTTACATTCATGTACCAGAATTTGCCAATTGATAAGACACTTGCTTTGTTCCCAGCCTTCGCTACCACAAAAATTACTGCTAGAATTGTTTTGGTACAAGAGGGGCATTTCTTTTTGTTATTAACTTCCTTGGGATATATAACTAGCAGTAGAATCTTTGGATATTTTAGTTATTCTATTTTCACAATTCCAAATTGCTTTCCAAAATGGTTGTACCAATCCACAGCTCTACCAACAATATATTACTGTGCCTGTCTTTCCACAACCTCTCCAACATTGACTATTGAAAGACAGGAGCCTTTCATTGCCTTTGCCAATTTGCTGGGTTGGAGGTGAAACCTCAGTATTGTTTTGATTGCATTTCTCTATTATTACTGATGTAGAGCATCCTTTCATATTATTTTAGTAGTTTGTAATGCTTCATGTGAGAACTGTTTGTTGGTATACTTCTTTATTAGTAGATATTGGATATGAAACACTCATCAAAGATATTTTATATGTATTATTTATTATTTGTATTACATATATTATTTATATGTATATTTAAATTTCATTCAGTAAAAATTATCTATTTTATTTTTACAATTGCCTCTATCCTTGTTTGGTTAAGAATTAATCTTTTTCTCATAAATTGTCAACAGTATATGATCGGCTTGTCTTCTATTTTTTATAGTAGAATCATAGACTTTCAGAGCTAAAAGGAACTCTAGATACCATGAGGCACAAGAAATTTATGTCCAGCAAGGGGAAGTTACTTGCCTACGGTTGTTTAGAAAGTATATGGTAGACCCTAGTTTCAAACCAAGTTTCTAGTCTCTCTCTAATCCAGCATGCTTTCCAATTCACCGCAATGATTCTGTGTGCCTTACAATTTATAAAAGACTTGCCACACAACAACCTTATTAGGTAGATAATATGACTACTATCCCCATTTTACAGATAACGAAAATGAGGCTCAGAGGGATGAAGAGATTTGTCTAGGATCACATGGCTACTAAATATCAAAGCCAGGATGTGTGTGGGGTGGGAGGCGGGGGTAACTGGAGTGGTGTTAAGCGAATGTTTTCAAGCAGAAGAATTTCTTTAATGACATGGAACATATCTTTTTGGTTAGCAGCATCATTCACGTATAAATAATGAATGTATTAAATAAGGTCCTCAGAAGCAGTTTGCTCAGATTTTGTTTCTTTACTAATAAAATAATAAGAGGTAACAGTGACATAGTGGATGGAGAACTGACCTAGAAATCATGAAAATCTCAGATCAAGGCTAATCTCTGATATCTCTGATAAAAACTGGAGGTGTGACCTTGGGAAAGTCACTTAGTGTTTGAAACAACTCTCTAAGATTCTAAGTCACTGAGAAGGTGCTAACCTTTAGTAGCAAAGAGAATTCCCTACATTAATGAAATCACTTTTCCCACGACATCATGCTTCTCTCTGATTTCTTACACCTTCGTATTGTTCCTCCACACTTATATTGCATTTACTCTTCATCTTTTCCTCTTAGAATCCCTAATTTCTACCAAAGGATAGCTCAGGTACCTTTCCTGATCCACATGGCTATTAGAATTCTCTCCCTCTTGAAATTACTTTGTGTATCTTGTATATTCGTATTTACTTACTTGTATACACATTGGATTCCTCCAGTAGAGTGTAAGTTCCTTGAGGATAAGGACTTTTTCATTTTGTCTTTGTATTTCCTTGCAGGTAGTAAGTATTTAATATATGCTCCTCAAACTGAATCACCCATTCAGCACTTAATCATTTATGTTCTGGTATTATTGTCTTGATCTATTACTTTTTTAAGTTGTTTATTGTCATTTAATTTTTCCCAGGTTCTTTCTTCTGTCATTTATTAGACTATAAAGCCTCATGAGGGTAGAGCCTGTGTCTTTTTCAGCCATATGTGATTTAACATGATGTCTGGCACTTAGTAGGAGATCAGGAAATATTGGTTAATTTGATTTGAAGTCTGTCTTGAAACTGCACTTTCTTGGTTTCCTCTTTTGGTTTTTTTGTTTTTTTTTTTGAGAAATAAGGTGTTTGCCAAGAACAGGACCCTGGAATTTTTGCCTTGATGTTGATTAGAATGGAGCCAATGCTGGGCTGCTCTTGGGAAATGGATGTCCCTTTAAGAGTTCGTGCTCGCTAGGAGAAATGCTCATGAGCATCAGCTGTGTCCCCTCCCTCTCTGTAGAAAGGAAGCCTAAGCTCCACCAGCAATGCCAGCTGTACGTGCTGACAGATTCAGTGGCTGCTGGGTGGTGTGCTTTGGAAGCTGCCCGGAAGTCCCCTTGACCCACAGCCAACATTGTGGGTTCAGTACCCCTGTGACTCAGTTTGCTTCATTTAGTTCAGCTCTGTGGTTACAGCCTGTGCCTCTGAGGTTGGCTACCTGCCTTGTAAACATCATTCCCCATTTTGTCCTGAATAACTGGATAACAGAAGCTGTAAAGACAGGTTCCTTCAGTTTCATTGTGTTCAGAAAAGACCCAGCCCATCCCATGGTCGGATGGGAATAAATCACAGCAGTGTGACAACAGTGGTTGGAGCACTAGACTGGGAGTCAGAGAGAACTGGGTTTAAGACTTACCTCAGATACTATGTGACTTAGGACAAGTCACCTACTCACTGAGCCTCAGTTTCCTCATTTTTTAAATGCCTCTAAGTTCCCTTCCAGCATTAAATCTATGATTTACCAACCAAGTTGATTCTTTATTCTCTCTCTCTTACACACACAGACACACACACACACACACGAAATCATTTATAAATTGAAGCCCCAAAGTAAAAACATATGTACATAAAATGTATATTATATATGTGTATATATATTATATAGCATAAATTTAGAACTAGATAGAGCCTTAGAAGTCATCTATTCTTTTTTTTTCATTTTTCAAATGCTTTATTAGCTTCTGATTTACATCATTCATTTCCACTAGATTTTGAGTTACAAATTTTCTCCCCATTTTCCCCCTACCCACTGCCCCAAAATAGCAGTCCCACAGGATATCCCCTCCTCCAATCTGCTATCTCCCATATTTTCTCCCATACCCTTTTCGAATTTTCCAGTGGGCGTGGTGGATCTCTATGCCCCAGTGCCTGTATATCTTATTTCACAATTACATGTAAAATAATATTAATAATAGTATATATATATATATATATTTAAACATTTGATTTTAAAACTTTGAATTACAGATTCATTCCCTTCCTCCCTTGTCACCCACCCTTCCACCCTTACTGGAAGGATATGCAATTCAATATAGGTTGTACATGTGTGGCTAATGCAAAACAATAACATAGTAGATACATTGTAAAAGACTGACTATATTTCCCTCCCTCCTACTCCACCTCCCACTTGTTCTATTCTCTACTTTGATCCCATCCCTTTTCAAAAGTGGGTGCTTCCAACTTCCCTCCTCCCCATCCTGCCCTCCCTTCCATCATCCCCCCTCTCATCCCCTTCCCCCCTACTCTCCTGTAGGGTGAGATACCCTATTTAGTGTGTATTTCATTCCCTCCTCAAGCCAAATTCAATGGGAATAAGGTTGACCATTCCCTTTAGCCTTCCTATTCTTCCCCTCCATTGTAACCATTTTCCCTTGCCTCTTCTATAGGAGATAGTTTACCCCATTCTGTCTCTCCCCATCTCCTCTCATTATATTCCTCTCTCCCCTCTTAATTTCACCTTTTAAGTATCATCCCTTCCTGTTAAATTGGGTCCTGTGCCATCTATCTATGTATACCTGTAAACATATGTACACACATTCACATATGTATTCATATGCCCATATACCCTCATCTATAGACATATATATACATACATATATATATATATATATATATATTTCTATTGCCTTCAACTACTGAGAAAAGTTTCATAAGTAACAATTATTGTTTTTCCATGTAGGAATGTTAATAGGTCAACTTTGATAAGTTCCTTATGATTTCTTTTCCGTGTTTACCTTCTCATGCTTCTTGTATCTAAATGTCAAATTTTCTATTCAACTCTGGTTTTTTCAGCAAGAATGCTTGAAAGTCCTCTATTCCACTGAATGACCATATTTTCCCCTGAAACATGATACTCAGTTTTGCTGGGTAGGTGATTCTTGGTTTTAATCCCAGCTCCTTTGCCTTCCGGAATATCATATTCCAAGCCCTTCGATCCCTCAGTGTAGAAGCTGCCAGATCCTGGGTTATCCTGATTGTGTTTCCACAATATTCAAATTGTTTCTTCCTGGCTGCTTGTAATATTCTCTCCTTAATCTGGGAATTCCAGAACCTGGCTATAATATTCCTAGGAGTTTTCTTTCTTTTTGGGATCTTTTTCAGGAGGTGATTGGTGGATTCTTTCAACCTCTATTTTGCCCTCTGGTTCTAAAACATCAGGGCAGTTTTCTTTGAGAACTTCCTGGAGCATGATTTCTAGGTTCTTACTTTGATCATGGCTTTCAGGTAGTCCAATAATTTTTAAATTCTCTCTCCTGGATCTATTTTCCAGGTCAGTGGTTTTTGCCATGAGATATTTCACATTGCCTTCTATTCTTTCATTTGTTTGGATCTGTTTAATAGCATCTTGATTTCTCATAAAGTCATTAGCTTCCATTTGCTACAATCTAATTCTGAAGCAATGATTCCCCTCAGTGAGCTTTTGAGATTCTTTTTCCATCTGGCAAATTTGGCTTTTTAAGGCATTCTTCTCCTCATTGCCTTTTTGAGCCTCTTTTGCCATTTGAGTTAGTCTATTTTTTAAGGCGGTATTTTCCTCAGTCAGGCTGTTGACTCTCATTTCATAATTTTCTTGCATTGTTCTCATTTCTCTTCCCAATTTTTCCTCCACTTCTCTTATCTGCTTCTTAAGGTCCTCTATGGCCTGTAACCAGCTCGTATTTTCCTTTGAAGCTTTTGGTGCAGGAGTTCTGACTTCACTGTCTTCCTCCTGTTCCATGCTTTGCTCCTTTTTGTCCCCAAAATAGGAGTCTAATGTTGGAATCTTCTGTCTTCTTTGTTTCCTTTGCCTGGTCATGTTGCCCTTCAGTCACTTGAGCCCTGGGCTTTTTGCCACAGTAGGACTCTGCCACCAGAAAGGGAAGCTTTTGTCCCAAATGCTGAGGTTTTCTCAGCTGCAGGAGGTATTAGATGGGTGCCCTCTCTGAGGTCTTCACACACTCTGACAAGCTGGACACACACCCCAGGACCTCCACCCTAGACTGCAATCCAGATCCAAGCAGGTTAAAACAAGAGTGATAACCCCTCAGACTGGTCACTTGGTCCCCCTACACTCTGCAGGCCAGGAGCTGAAGCTGCCAGTTGGTGCTGGCTGGCTGTGCCTGAGCCTCAGCGGCTTCCCACCCCAGGGGCAAAAGCCACGCCTTCCCACTTACTGGGTCCCAAAGTCCAGACTGAACTGACCTCTCACTTTGTCTTTTGCATCTATGTGTTGATAAATCTGGAAACAGTCACAGCTGCTGGTGATCTGGAGTACCTCCGGCTGGCGCTGGTCAGGCCCAGCCTGGGGCTAAAGCCTCAGTGTGGGGCTACTTGGCTCCCAGAGCAATGCGCTGGCCAATTCCTGCCGGCCTGCCAGGCTGTCCTCAGAGGGAAGTTAGCTTCTCTGTGTCATTTTGTGGGTTCTGCAGCCCCAGAGTTTGTTTAGAGTCCCCTTTTTACATTGACTGGGGAAGGTGGAAGCCAGAGGGGCTTGGGGGTCCTGCTTCTACTCCGTCCGCCATCTTGATTCCACCCCCCCACTGAGCGAAGTCCATCTGTTCTAAATATTCATTTTTGCAGATGAGGAAACTGAGGCATAGAGAGATGAAATGATTTGTCCAAAGTCACAAAGGTGACAGATTTGGAATTTCAACCTGACTTGAAATTCAGGGCTTTTTCCATGGTCTATGTCACAGAGTTATTATAAGGAAAGTACTTTTCAAAGTTTAAAACATTATATAATTTTGAGTTGTGATTGTTGTAATTTTTTTAAGCAATTGAGGTTAAGTTGCTCAAGGTTACAGGGCCAGTTATTTTGTGTGGGCGCCAAGTATCTGAGGCCGGAACCAATCCTGGGTCTCCCAACGCCAGGGTTGGCGCTCTTACTCACTGCACCACCTGGCTGCCCCAGATTGTTGTAATTTTTATAAAGAAAAAATTAAAGTTTAATTTTTCCCCTCAAGATTATATTCTCATGTGCACACATATGCACACCCACGTGTGTTTGTGTGTGTAGTAAGTGGAATAGTGTTAACCAAATATTTTCAAGCAGAGGAATTTTTTTTTGCTTTTTGTTGGAGGGAGGAAGATAGGTCAGTTGGGGTTAAGTGACTTGCCCAAGGTCACATGGCTAGTATGTGTTAAGTGTCTGAGGCCGGATTTGAACTCAGGTCCTCCTGACTTCAGGGCTGGTGCTCTATTTACTGCACCACCTAGCCACCCTGAGGAATTTCTTTAATGATATGTAACATATCTTTTTGATTAGCAGCATCATTCATATATAAACAATGAATGTATTAAGTAAGGTCCTCAGAAGCAGCTTGCTCAGATTTTGTTTCTTTACAAATAAAATAATAAGAAATAACAGTGACATAGTGGATGGAGAACTGACCCATGAAGATCTCAGATCAAGTCCTGTCTCTGATATCTCTGATAGGGGCTGGAGGTATGACCTTGGGAAAGTCACTTAGTGTTTGAAGCAACTCTCTAAGATTCTAAGTCATGGAGAAGCTGATAACTTTCAGCAGCAGAGAGAATTCCCTATACTAATGAAATCACTTATGTTAGCTCTTATCTATATGTGAAATAAATACAATTTTAAAATCCAAATAATTTGACAATAACATTCATATAGCTTTTTAAGGTTTTAGGAGGCACCTAGGCAGTACGGTGGATGGAACGTCAAGTCTGGGATCAAGAAGACTAGAATAGAAATCCAACCTCAGACACTGTGTGACCATGGGCAAGTCACTTAATCTAAGTTTGCCTCAGTTTCCTCATTTGTAAAATGGCAGTAATATCCCCTACCTTCTCAAGGTCGTTGAGATGATAAAATGAGATAATAATTGTAAAGCACTCAGCACAGTGCCCAGCTGTAAATATTAGTTATTATTAGTATTAAAAATATATCCAAACTACAGTTCTTTGAGCTAATGTTGAAGACCATTTCAGTAAAAAGCTGATTTATAAGATAGTCTTAAAGTAGTATTGAAACAAATTTCAAGTTTTTAAGTAATTTTATAGAATTATATTCAAGTATATGGGGTAACTGCACTAGCACTAAGTCTGGGCAAATCACTTCATCTCCTTAGACCCCAAAACAAGGGATAGGTTTAGTCTCTGAGGTCCCTTCTGGGTCTGACTTTCTGGGTTCTAAGCTCCTTCTGGTTCCATCATTCTATGATCCTGTGATCTATGAACCTACAAATAAATTGTGTAAACAAGATTGCAGAGGGCATGTTTAACCTCCTTGAAAAAAACACTCTCTTCCCTCCTTAGCACTACAGCAAATTTGGTCCTGCCCTAGTTAAATGATCACAAATTCCAAATTAGTGATTAATGGGGCTTTACTATAAAATGAAACCTAATTAGAGGCAGCTAGAGCATAGGGGTGGTCCAAGGAGAAAGGGAGGCCAAATGGAAGCAGGGAAGAAAAAAAATGCTAATTCCTCTTCAGAACAGCCAAATAATGAAGCCAAATGGGCAAATCCATAGAGTGATAGGGCCAAGGAGAAATCTCTTTAGTTCTTTTCTAAATTCCCTTCAGTGTGTTTGTGGACATCGGCCCCCAAACAAAGCCGACCCTGCAGCTTCACAGAGAGGCCAAAATAATGAAGAGATAGCACATTAACAGAAGGGAGGGTCCTGACAGCCATCACAGAAGCTGGATAAGACACAGGGGGAAAGAAATGAAATGAATACCACTTCAAGGCAGTCACCTTTTGCAGAGTGGGGTAGGGGGTGTGGAGAAGGTAAGGGGAAATAGATTGGGCTGGGAAAGGCACACTGAGGATTATTAGCAGAAAGAAGGAAAAGAAAAAGAAATCAGCCACTAAACATCAATGTTATTCTCTCCCCCACCCCACTCCCATCTCTCTCAAAAGGTCTCTCCCAATGCCCATTTTGCCTCAAGGGTTCCTGGAAATTAAAAACAAAATGAAATCCTTAAAACTAGGTGATTCAAATGACGCTCCTAAATTAGGACCTGTTCATAGGCTCAGAAACTTATTAGTTGGGTGACTCTGGACAAGTCATTTAACCCTGCTGGCCTCAGTTGTCTCATTTGTAAAATGACCTGGAGAAATAAATGATTAAACCACTCCAGTATCTTTGCCAAGAAAACCCCAAATGGGGCGGCCAGGTAGCACAGCAAGTAAGAGCACCAGCTCCAGTGTTGGGATGACCTGGAGATCGAATCCCAGGCTCAAATGCTTAGCACCCACCCAGAAACACCTGGCTGTGTAACCTTGAGCAAGTTACTTAACCCCAATTGCTTAGGGGTGGCCAGGTGGCTCAGCGAGTAAGAGCACCGGCTCCAGTGTTGGGATGGCCTGGATCAAATCCAGGCTCAGATACTCAGCACCACACCCAGAAATAACTGGCTGTGTAACCTTGAGCAAGTTACTTAACCCCAATTGCTTTAAAAAAAAAAAAAAGAAAACCCCAAATGGGGTCATGCAGATGCAGACATGAATGAAAACAATTGAACTCTAGAATCAGATGATACCTTAAGGATCCAAGAGCCCAACATCTTCACTACAGAAAATGAGGCCCAGAGAACTGAAGGGATTTGTTCTAAATCACACAGGAAGTAAGTGGTTGTAAAGCCACACACGAGCTTTTCAGAGGACTGCTGCTATTAACAGCTTTCAAGATTCTGATTACATATTATAGCCAACTCTCTATTCAATAACAAATCAGAGCAAAACATTCACAGAAAATCAAGGTACATAATTCACAATGTTACAACTTTTCACAGAAAATCAAAATACAGCATTCACCATTTTACAACTCAACAACTTATCACTAAAATGGCCACATAGTTTTCACCAAAGTGATCACATAATTTTCAACAAAGTACATTCATTTAGTCAATCACAAAATCCTTAATTTCATCACAAAGTACAAAAGTCAAAGTTCTCCACCCCTAGGTCACAGTAAATCATAATCTTCTCAGTCAGTACACAGTATCCAAGTGAAGTCTTCTTTCAGCTTGACTCAAGGCTGGCTCTCAGCTTCCATGGTTCCTCTTCCATGGTCCCAGATCCTACTGTCACCTGGGTTCAAAGGCAGACAGCTCCCAGGTCCTTGTCCAATTCTTTGTCCAGTTCCCATTCCATATTGAAGTTCAGTGTCCAGTCCACCTCAAGTCCTTCACAATTCCTGTTTCTGGGAAGACAAAGCTTGACAGAGCCACAATAATATTCATGCACATTGCTGGCACCATCATCAATTCACTATCTGCCTGTGAAATCAACTCAGACCCACCAACAAGGTCTGAGAACTCAACACAAATCATCAACATAGAGATCAACACAGACTCAAAAACAAGGTCCAAGAGGTCAGCACAAATCATCAGTAAAGTCCCAAGATCTCCAAAATCCTCCTCTTGTACTTCTGTAAACATACAACCAGAAAATCCCCTTTCAGGGCTTCCAATGGGGTTCCAGAGCTTCCGTACAAAGTATCACAAAGAAACATCAACACAGACAGAGCAGACAGAGTGCCGGGATATCACAAGCTTTCTCCTTCTTGACTCTGCCAGTACAAGAGTCCACTTCTCAGTTCTGCTGTCTCAAGCCCTGGGCCTCTCCTTACATGGTCATTAGCTCCTTCCCTTCCTGTTGCAGGAGTTCATGAGTTCTAGGGTTCACAAGTTGTGGGGTTCACAAGATCTGTTTCTTAACAGAGTTGATACATGTTCAAAAGAAACTTGAACTGAAACAAAGTATTAATTTAATAGCTGTAACAAGGTGTGAATTACTTCTGTGCTTGGCATTACAGTGGTAGAGCTGGGCTTTGAACCTAGGTCCTTTGACTCCAAATGCAAGGCTTTTCCTTCCATAGCAGCCTTTTTCCCTAACCTCACAACAACCTGCACTCCCAAGCTCAGGGTTTGGAGCATGTGATCTAGCAGTCTTGTTGTTTCATCAACGTTCTGCTAGGTCTCCAGTCTCCTGAGGGTAGGACTTTTATCTGAATTCTATGTACCTAGCACATACTATTACTATTGACAGCAGTATTAAAAATACAGTCAAACTACAGTTCTTTGAGCTAATGTTGAAGACCTGTCTCAGTAAAAAGCTGTATTAAAAAAAGTAGTATTAAAGAAAACTTCAAATTTTTTGGTTATGTTGTAGAATTACATTCAACTATATTGTGCAACTGGAGTAGCACTAACCATGAGTTAGGAAGCCTGTATTTTAGACAATCAGGGAATCAATAAATACAAAGTATGTTTTTAAATTAATGATAGCCCTTCTTAAGAAGAAAGCAACTAATCAGAACTTACACATACAAATGGGAATTATTTTTCAAAGCAAGTCATCTAGCCACTAGCTAAGCAGCTAGGTAGTGCAATGGATAACTCACTGGGCCTAGAGTCAAGAAGATGTGAGTTCAAATATGGCTTCAGACACTTACTAGCTGTGTGACCCTGGGCAAGTCACTTAACCCTCTTTGCCTCAGTTCCTCATCTGTAAAACAAGCTGGAGAAGGAAATGGCAGACTACTCCAGTTTCTGCCAAGGAAACCCCAAATGGG
Source organism: Petaurus breviceps papuanus (assembly GCF_028583685.1). Classification (NCBI taxonomy): domain Eukaryota; kingdom Metazoa; phylum Chordata; class Mammalia; order Diprotodontia; family Petauridae; genus Petaurus; species Petaurus breviceps. The sequence continues at coordinate 3,130,026 of NW_027187344.1, read as the reverse complement.
GTCATGAAGAGTTGGATATGACTGAATTAACTCAACAAGACCCCTTGGGAAGTGGGATACTTGTTTGAAGGAAGTTAAGCCCATGTTAGAAGATGCACTTTGAGAATTGCCCTAAGAGCCAGTTGGGAAGACAGAGAGTCCTAGCTAGCATAGGACCACTGGAGCTTTGCCCCAGGCCCTAACATCTGGGGAGATGGGCAGGGTGAACTTCCTCCTTTCTCTGGGAGGCTGCCACATCAGGGAGCAGGTGGTATGTACTTCTTCACATTGGCAGTTGTGGTAGGGGATAAGGGGTTGGTGAAGGACCAGAAGCATGTCAAGGAAGTATCCTTCTCCCTTAACAAACCAGTTTCTTGGAAATTAATGGGTAGTTTGGAAGCAAAGTTGAAAAGCTTAGGAAAGTTCTAGCCATGAAGTTATCCATTCCAATACTACATTTTTTCTCCTACCCTCAACACATACATCACAACTATAACCCCCAAAGATATCATTACTTTCCCTTATTCTGGCCTGCCTTCCTCTACTACCACATTAATGAGATTGCACCCAATTAGCACAGACTATCCATGCACCTCCTACTCTGAGGACAGCCAGGATCAGAGACAATGTCACTGCAGAAGGGCACACCGATTCACTTCAAGTCTCTGCCTGTCTGCTTGCCTGCCTTCTCAAGTGAATTTGACCCAGGCAATCACAATTCCAAGTTACAACTCTGTTGGGATCGAGGCCCACAAAAAGGCAGTTTCTTTATTTTATAGCTACACCTCTAACTTGGCAATAAATGGGCAGATTGGTAGAAATGCTGAAAGGTTTAGCCAAACCTCCCTCTGAAGTTGCACGGTCTTGGTTGGTTTTTCTGTGCATTTTGTAAACATCCACTGACCAACTCTGGTGGCATCTCTATGACACTGGTTCATTTTTGTAGAGTCGTAAGTAAAGGCTGGTAGGGCTATTCTGGGAACATAAATCGGCAGAGCCATAAGAAAGTCCTACGGGAAACCTCCCCACCCTGAGGAAGATGACTTCTGGGGCTGAAATTAAAAACAACACCTTTTTATAGCTGTCCAAATTATTTTAGTCCCTATCCCACTTAATAAAAATCAAGGCATACTAGAAATTTGCTATTGGAATGAACTTAAGAAATTACATAGTCCAACCCCCTCATTTTATAGAAGAGCAAACAGAGGCTTGGTAGGATTGATTTTCTCACTAAATTTCTCTGACCTCTAGAGCTCCAAAGGCCCATGCTAATATGTCTTCCTTGTTCAGACCCAGGGTATCCAAAGTAGATGCTATTCCACAGTGAGCTATCCTGGGTTAGTCAAGGAAGACTCATTATCTAATCTCCTTGACTCTACAGTACTCTTCACACGGCAGATGGTCCAAGGTAGCACCAAGTCAACAAGCTTGTCGGAAGGGCCATACAGTAGGCATTGAAGTCCCTACAACCATCACATCATAGCTCGAGTTGAAAAGGAAATCAGAGCTCATATAGTCCAACCCTTTCATTTTATAAATGAGGAAACTGGAGCCCAGGAAGGAGGATGTGACCGAGGTCACACAAGAAGTGTCAGAGGTGGAATTTGAACTTGGGTCCTCTCATCCCAGAACCAGTGTTCTTTCCATTGTACTAGCTAAACAACTGAATAGCCCTGACCAAATTCCTTGCTGTTTCCAAAGCTTTTTCCCTATATATAAATGAAAGGGTTAGACTAAATAATTTCTAAGGTTCCTCTAGGTGTGATGTTCTGTATTCCCCGATTCCGTATCTTGTAATGGGGCAGCTATGTGGCACAGTGACTAGAGCAACGGGCCTGGAGTCAGGAAGACTCATCTTCCTGAGTCCAAATCCTGCCTCCCATATTTACTAGTTATGTGACCCTGGACAAGTCACTTAATCCTGTTGGTCTCGGTTTCCTCATCTGTAAAATGAGCTAGAGAAGGAAAATGGCAAACCAGTCCAGTATGTTTGCCAACAAAACCCCAAAATGGGTCATGAAGAGTCAGACACAACAGAAACAACTCGACGACGACAACAACAATATCTTGTAATATAGTGGGTGGTATAGACAGAACTATAACTAGCCATTCTTATATCTAAGGCAAGTTTGGGTGGGGAACACTAGACTCACTTGAGGTGTGTCTTCTGGGAATCCAGATGGAGGATATGTACCTGAAGATGTCAAAAGATTGCTAAGCCTGATAAAGGGAAAAGAAGCAGCCTAAATACAAAACATAGAAGTGAAACTGAACAGGGGAAGAAATGATGAAACTTGTTTCCTATAAACTTTTTTTTACCCTAGGTCAAAGCTCTTATGTCCTTGTCTTAGTTAGAACCATGAGTCTAAATGGAGGAGATCAAGACCTTTACTTCAGTTTTCCAATGAAAGCCTCCTTGGTACTGAGTAGGGATGTTGGAACTGACCAGTTGAGGGAGGACAAACACTGTTGGATGGGAAAACATGGTGCTCCATGGGTGATATTTGAGCCATTTTAATACTTGTAGTTATATCACAAAAAGCTGAACCAAAAAACTCAACTGTGCCATGGCCTCAACAGGTCAGTCCTGATTACCTTGTCTACCAGTAGGAACTTCCAGAGCCAAATGAGCCATGCCATGCTCTGTGTCAGTATTTAAAACAGCTGAAATGAGCTAATTAGCCAAGCTGTGATCCAAATATTTTGGTCATTTAGACTCAGCCTTCTGTTCTTTGGAAATAGAGCACATTATTAATGTTCACTGGCAAAATTTCAAGATGAGTAGATTGGAGAGATTCTAGGGGTGGGGAGTAACCAGGAAGAATTGAGCCCAAATCATTAATTCCTTGAGCTTATTTCTCTGACAAACCAGAAACTATCCACAGGAGGGAGATTGGGATGGTGAGCAGTTGGAAAACAAAGCCATGTGAGAGATGGCTTGGGTTTTAAGTGAGATCAATTTCTTTTTATGGTTAATCAGAGATCCATATCATACTGTTGCCAGGGATCTCAGGACATAGCAGGCTACAATATAGGACATAAAATGTTAGGGCTAGAAGGGTCCTTGGAGATCAGATTTAGTCTAACCCATTCATTTTACAGATAGTTAAACTGAGACCCAGAAAGGAGAAATAACTTGTCTTTTGCCGTATGCACTAAGTTAATAGCTGAGCTGCAACTAGAATATGGGTCTCCCAACCAATGGTTTCCTGTTTCTTTTCTTTTTTTTTTTTTTTACCAAGAAGCCCTTTCTCCATGCTGTGTCCCCGTCTTGCATCTTTTTCTTGTTCAGAAAACAATATGCCTGTGTATGTATGCATCTTTCTACTCAATAGATGTGTTTCTTTTATTGGGTCTAAAATATTCAAGAGTAATCCCAGGAAATGAAGCCTGTCAAAGATATCTGTGTGATAAGGTTTCCCTATCAGATAATGCTCCTCTCTGCTTAACGAGCCAGAGGGGCACATAGCAGCCAGGGCTGGACATGTTACAGAAGGTCAAGGATCTGATCTTGCCACCCAAGCTCAATTGTTCTGTCTGGGTATGCACAGATCACTGAATCGCTGTGTTCCAGCCTGGGGGTGGGCAATACCTCTGGGTATATCCTTTTCATTCATTCACTTTGCTGTGATATGATATGGGGTGTAGTTAGTAAGGTGACTGCATATCCATAGACTAGGTGTCTCAATGTTCCTCTGACTGCAGAAACCCTGCAATCTCTCAAACTAGATCTGATAGCCGTGTCATGTGATCAGCAGGCCTGAACTTGGGTTTCCCTTCTGTCTTCCACAAAGCCAGGGTATATTGCTACAAAAACCTTGCCAAAGATTCAGACTTGAGGGCACAATTCTCTCCCCACTCTGCGATTCATAGATTCGTTGACTCTCAGAACCTAAAGAGACCTCAGAGGTTACCTTGTCCACCCCTCTCATTTTACAGAGGAGGAAACTGAGACCTAGAGAGGAGAAGTGATTTACCCAGGGTGGCAGAGCTGTGGAAAAGCAGCCTTGCTAACAGGAGGAGGGACACTTCAAAGTATGGTGTCTGTGTCTGTTAGTCAGTGAGAGCACCTAAAATCCTGGTGAGAAAACTTTGGAGTTTGTTGAGATGAGATAATAAAGTCTGATGGGAAGAGCACTTGTTTAGCAGACCTGAGTTTTAGTCTTGGCACCATGTTCTGCTGCTAAGTACCTAGGTGACTTGGAATAAAACTCTGGCTCTCGATTTTTCCTTTCTGTAAAATGGACTTCCTTCCTTACTAGGTCACTATAAGGATAAAATGAAATAAGAGGTGAAATGATTTTGGATTCAAAAGGAACAAGAGAATGAATGCAAAGTTTTGCTGTGGCAAATATAGAAATATTTGTGAATTTTTAACTAATCAGAGAACACGTCTGCTGAACACTTATTGTGTCCAAAATTTTTTTAAAAGTACATCATTAACCTAGTTCAGTCTTGAGGGCTTTACAACAACCACTTAATAATGGTCCTTTTGGTGCCAACCCAGGATCTCCCCCTGGTGACATCAGAATTTAGCTTATTTTACCCTCCTTTGGGAACATCAGAATTTAGCCAATGTCTAAAAAGGCCCACAGCTCTCATGTAAGCATCTAAGTTAAGAAAATAGCAAACATAGGACAGGTTTTATTTAATCCAACAGAAAATGTAAAGGGGCTTTTATTTTTTCCAATAAATAAAGACAATTTTCCTTTTTTTTTCTGGGCCACCTCTATATCTAAAGATTTGTGGAGTACTCCTGACTTAGGCTACTCTGGGTAGAGTTCTGATATGAAAGGAAAGCATTCACGGTTGCTAGGGAGTTCTACATCCCCATCCAGTCAGATCAGACCTACACAGTCCACATGACTCACACTACTACAGACGAAATAGATCCACACCTCCCTATTAGGTCAAACTTTTTTCCCTTGCTCTCTCTCTGTCAATGTTTCCTTCTATCTCTGTCCTTTTCCTCATGAAGTTCTCTCTGTAGCTTCCAGTGCCCTTCTCAGGAAGACTTCTTTTCTCTCTGTTCATTTTTTCCCTTTTATACAGTTTCTCAGGATGCATGGTAACATTTGCGGGTTCTTTGGAAAGAACTCTCTCTGGTGAAACAGGTCTATCTGTATGTAATTCCTCTCTGTGCTTCTGCGTATTTTTTTAATGGTCAAGCCAAAGGGAGATCAGGTGTGTGAGCTAACCATGGACTTGAGTCAATGTTCAAACAAAGGCCTTATCAGCAGGACAAACAGAAACCAGGACAAGGGAAATTTACATTATGTCTGGGGGAGTTCCATACTTTGTCATGGTAGAGGAACAACTTACCTAGTAATACCTCTTGTTGTATACCTTTGGCCTTGCTACAGGTCAAAGATACAGTCCTTGTCCTCTAGGAAGTCAATTACCTATTTTGAAAGACACTTGAAAAGATATATAGTGCATGACAAGTATCACATAAGAAATCCATACACCAAGTCAATAAAGATTTATTAGATTTCTAATTCAAGCTCAAAGCATTGTGCTTTCCCCTAAGGATGTACATTAGGACTACTAGCCCTCCTCACATTTTATATTTACATACTTGGTCTGGGATCCCCTGACAGTGACTGTTGCCAGCCTCATGTTTTAGCAGTAGCCTTGTTGGTGGCTACTCCTTCTACTGTTGATCAGAAGCCCTCACCAATGTTCTCCCTACTAAAAATCAATTAATAGACTTACTTAGCTTTTAGTAAAGGTGTTACTAAAGTAACTAAAGGGGTGATTAGGTTATGAATTGCAGGGTGGGGAGAGAATTGTCAGTTAATAGAGCACCAGCCCTGGAATCAGGAGGACCTGAGTTCAAATTTGGCCTCAGACTTAACACTTACTAGCCATGTGACCTTGGGCAAGTCACTTAACCCCATTTGCACTGCCTCCCCCCTCCAAAAAAAGGTAAAAAAATAAAGTAAGAGTGGTGGGTAGAAAACATTCTTCCAAAACTTAAAGTATGCTCTCTCACAAATACCACAAGATCCATGGGGAAAGTAGGCTCAATCTTAGAGGATTAGAAATCCTCATATTTCATAGCTGGAAAGGAAAATTGTTCCAATAATGCTATAGCTTGGGGCAGCTAAGTAGTGTAGGAGGAGTCAGAAGTACCTGGGTTCAAATCTGACCTCAGACACTCGACACCTACTAGTTGTGTGACCTTGGGCAAGTCACTTAACCCCAACTGTCTTGCCTCCCCTCCCCCCCCCAAAAAAGAACCCTGTAGCTTGCTTTTCTATAAACCTATAAAAGTCATCAGTTCTTCTGGCTCAGCAACTAATTATAGGACTCTTCCTCATCACACCATGCACGCTCCTGTGTATGACCAGAAGTTCTAGGGTTCTTCCTTACTTCCACAGTGTAGACTGGAACTAGGCAGCGGAGTTCTATGCATGGCCCAAAGAATGACCCCATTAGGCTGGTATACCCACATTATACAAAGACAAAAAGAAAAGAGTTTGTGCCTTCGGGGCGGCCAGGTAGCACAGTGAGAAAGAGCACCGGCTCCAGTGTTGAGAAGACCTGGAGATCGAATCCTGGGCTCAGGCACTTAGCACCCACCCAGAAACACCTGGCCGTGTAACCTTGAGCAAGTTACTTAACCCTGATTGCTTTAAAAAAAAAAAAAAAGAGTTTGTGCCTTCAAAGAATTTAATTCTAGTTGGGGTGAGGAGGAAGGTAGAGCTATAACATGACACAAATAACTATGATATGAGATAATCTAAGGAGGGAGAAATCCCTAATGTCTGGAGAGATCAGAGGATTCTGAGGAGATGAGAACTCATTGTGGGCTGAGGTGGTTAGAGAAGGTTTTATGGAAGGGGTGGGATTTTTGAGCTGGCAACTGGAGGATCAGTCAGATTTGGAGAGGTCGAAAAGGAGTAGGGACATTCCAGGATAGTAGAGGTAGGGTGAGATCTATTTCAATGATTTTAGATTTCTGTGATTCTAGTATTCCATGTAATAAAAACCATAGGGGCAGGAAGGCCCAAAAGTCAATGAGTAGACCAGTCTAGGTGGGGTACAGGGAGGTGTTCCCTCCTAGACTGAGGTCAGACCCCATGAAGGAGAGTACAGAGCCATAACTACCAACTAGAAAAACTGAGGAAATGGGACCAAAGTTATATTGAGGAGTCTTGGATGAATTTCAGAGAAAAAAATGTTAAAATTTAAAGGGACCTTCTTTCTGTTTTCCCCAGGGGGAAGGGGCTTAGTCCTATGATTTTATCTGCATATGGTACACACCACCTGAAAACTCCATCTACCAATTTGGACTGATAATTTGTAATTTATAATCTTAGTTGTCTGGAGGGCACTGAGAGGTTAAAGTATTTTCCCATGGTCCTATAACTAGTATGTATCAGAACTAGGCCTCAAACCCAAATCTTTCTGATCCCAAGGATGTTCCTCCTTTGTTGTTGTTGGGCTCTTTCAGATATGTCTAAGTCTCCATGACCCCATTTCGGGTTTTCTTGGCAAAGATACTGAAGTGGTTTGCCATGTCCTTCTCCAGCTCATTTTAAAGATGAGGAAACTGAAGCAAACAGGGTTAAGTGAGTTGATCAGGGTCACACAGCTAGTAAGTGTCTGAGGCCAAATTTGAACTCAGTTCCTCCTGACTCTAGGACTGGCACTCTATCCAGTGGGTCACCTAATATGGCTCTCTAGCCACCATTATTAGTACTCTATCCATACCGTGGTACTCTGAAGGGAATCTTACTTAGAACAAGAATGCCAGAGCTGACAGGAACTTAGAATACAGAATCCCAAAGATGCAAGGGATCTTAGAACAGAGAATGTTAGAACCTTAGAACTCAACTAATCCAGAAACTCTAACATGAGGCAGGAAAGAAGGGTAATGGTGCATTGAACCAATCCACCTGGATTAATAACCCAGTTATTATTATTTTTCGCCTTGTTAGGTATGCCTTTTAAAACCCCATCCTTCCTTCCCTTCATTCTGCTCTCTTTTCTCGGGTTAGGAGCCAGCGTGTCCTTGTCTGTGATCTTTAACTATCTGGTATTATGATTTGAGCAACTATTTAGGAAAGAAGAGTGGTTGAGGCAGCAGGACTTTCTGAATGCTCTAACGCTTCCAATTAAGTATCTATGCTGGGGTTTGAGTCACATCAGCTGAGGCCCTGGACCCAAACACAGTTTTCATTGGTCTGCTCTTCCCTGGTGTACTGCATACTCAAGGCAAAACCCTCCCCCTTGTGACATCTTAGCCCAGAAATAGTGGCTCTCTTCAGGATCAAGGGCCACTCCGTTAGGAGAGGAAACAAGGGCCAATTGTTACTGATGAGTGTCTAATTCTTTGAATGTGAAACAGTAGCCATCCTGTTGGCAAGAGTTAGAACTGAAACCCAGTGCTGGAGGCTGGGGTAGGGTAGGGGGAAGGGAGGGGAGGCAGATGGAAAAGTTCACCCTTCCAAACAAACTCTCCAATCCCCATTGCCCAATGGCTTCATCCCAGCCCCTGTCTGAGCTGTGTTTTCAGAACGGAGCATGAATGTAGCATGGCTCTGTAGTTATGACCTCAGAACCCACTTTACTGAGTGGGCACTTGAGTCTCTGGGATGAAAATCTATTCTTCAAAGCAAGGTGTATGTGTGTGTGTGTGTGTGTGTGTGTGTGTGTGTGTGTGTGTGAGTGAGTGTGTGTGAATGTGTGTGTGAGGATGGTGATGGTGGTGGGAAGTCAGTGGTGATGGTAAATTCAGGAACCTGATACCAGCCTGGCACTTCATTAACATCCCATTTAATGAATGGTTTGGGGCTATGAAGGTCCATAGTCCATTATTGGATGTTTGTGGGCGGGCAATTAGAACACCCTGAATATGCCAAGTCTGTGTCCTCAAGAGGCATACAGCCACCAATAGCCAGGGGAAGCCACCTTACTAGACCACTCAGCTTTGTTTCAAAGCCTTCCCCAACCTCTAGCTTCAGCTCTTCCTAAATCTTGTTATAGATTTTTTTCTTGAGGACGAAGAAGGGGACAATAGGAAAATTACTGGCTGGGGGCTCAGGAGACCCTGGCTGTATTTCCATCTCACAGTGTAGCTTTCAGTAACTCACTTCCTTTCTCGGTGTCTCAGTGTCTCCAGATGTAATAGGACTAGGTTGAATTTATTTGACCTCTAAATTCCCTCCTGGTGCTAACATTCTAAGCGATAACACCCAAGAGAAAAGAAGAATAAGCTCCATGAGAGCAGACCCTGTTTCACTTTTTTTCCTTTTCAAATTTCCAGTGCGTACCACAGTATTTTCTACATAGTAAGTGATCTATATAGATGTATTTTTACACAATATACACATGCATATGCACATACACACTGTGCATACACATAGACATACATGTATATGCACACATTTACACATTACATGAATAGACATATGTATATGTGTATACATACATAGATTCACACGTGTATATGTATATGCATACGTGTGTATTGTTGATGGAGATAGGGAAGGTCAGAAACAAAGACAAGAATATTCTGAAAGGATAGGCATTATTTTAAAAGTCTTATCCCCAAATACAAGAGCCCAAGGGATTATTAACACTCCCCCCCAACCAGGAGTGAACTAGTAAATGTTTAATATCTGACTCTATGGGGGAAAATGCACTCATTACACACTTTTACATCTAATCTGCATTAAGATTTTCACCACCATTTCTGAAGTCTAGATAATGAAAAAAAAAACTTGTAATGATTCCTAGTGTTTGCCTATTTTTGATATACAAAATGCTCACTCTGAAAATTTAATAATCAGCTCTCAGGAAGTTGAACTGGCTCCAGGACATTCCTGCCTTACCCCTCGTCACCTTAGACACTTAGTAGAGTGTTTGAGGATCCTTAGAGTTAATTTTTTTTATCCATCGTGCTCTAGTAACCAAGTAAGTCCTAGAATAGTAGTTTTTAGGGTTCAACTTGTATTGAATATGAACATGAATATGCAACTATATTTCAATGGAATTATTTTCTCTTTTCAATGTTATGTATTTTATCCTATGCATTATTTATGAACATTGCTCTGGGAAGGGGTACATAGGCTTCCCCAGATGGGGTCCATGCCACAATAGCTTAAGAATTCCTAACCTAGAAGAAGATTGGTTGGGCACTATTCATCTACTGAACCCCAGCCAGAGTATACCATAAGCTCCTTGAGGGCATGGAGTATATCTTTTACTATGGTCCTCACGGTTTTCTAGCACAGATTTATGTACACAGTGGGTGCTTAATAAATTCTCATTGACTGACACTCCTAGCTCTGGACTCTGGAAGCCTTCCCAAAAACACTGGGGATATTTTGATTTAATAAGCAGAGGGGTAGTAGGATAGGGCCTTAGGTAGGGGAGCAAAAGGGGAGGGGGAGTAGCATAGTCTTTCAAGACCCCAGGTTCATTTGCTAACTTTTAGCCGCAGCCTGGAGCCTAGCCAAGATTGGCTCAGATGCCACAAACTGACAGCCGGGAATGAAATATCTTGGGGAAAGTAATCTGCTCTAACTTGATGGCAATCGGCGAGGAAAAAAAAAGACATTTTAAAGTAGAGTTTCTTTCAATGCATTGCATTGAAGAACATTAGGCAAACTACTAGATTATTTTCCACATTCTTCAATGCAAAACGACTCCCCTTTATGACCGCTATCAATAACAGCTATCACATTACCAATGCTACAGTTGCCACATATATAATATTTAAATCACATTTGTGGCTGACAGAGACCTATGGATAGTCTTAATCCCAACAGGCTATTACAGTTCATATCATGTCTGTCATATAAATATTATGAATCATTTCCCACTATCTTTATGGGGATAAGTTGACATCATTGGAGAGATCTGGTCTGGGTGGATATTTTCTGCATATTTATATACATCTTATGTATATGTATGCGTATGGAAAAAGATTTATATAGCCATCACCGATAATCGATGCCCCTGATAAAACACAGTACCCTCACACACACACTTCATAAGCTGCACACTTAGCATTCACAGAGAGGGGGCGCAGATCAGGGGAGGTAACTGATGAGCAGGACTGAATAAGGAAATAAATGGGCCTTTTCAGGGGTCTAGAGCCCTGGGTTATCACCAGGTTAGAACCCAGGGCTCCCCAATCTGTATTTCTGATTGGGTTTTCCATTGTCCTATGTGGTATGTTGCAACTATGTTCCAATTAGCATCATTGGTCTTTGAAGGATCCTAGGTCATCAGAGGTGCAAGAGACCTTAGAAGTCATCAAATCAGGGGCGGCCAAGTAGCACAGTAAGTAAGAGCACCGGCCCCAGAGTCAGGATGACCTGGGATCGAATCTGGGCTCAGACATTAGCACCCACCCAGAAACACCTGGCCGTGTAACCTTGAGCAAGTTACTTAACCCCAAGTGCTTTAAAAATTAAAAAAAAAAAAAGAAGTCATCAAATCCAAACCTTGGACTTCACAGAAGAGAAAACTGGGATATAGAATGGAGAGGTTACAAAGTTACACAGCAAGTTGGTAGTAGAACTGGGATGAGCACCTAGGTCTCTTGATTCTCATTTCAGTGAGCAATCCCACAAATTATCATATTGGTCCAATACCATTTAAAAATGAGATTTATTTGAAAGGGGCAAAATATGAATACACTAAAAATTTTATGTCAGTCATAAGCTACACTCAAATTTTATACAAGTCACATTTGGAGGAAAGCATGGGTCAATATGGTAAGTACTATAGCAGGTTGTAAGAATACTGAGAGACAGGAAGCAGTTCCAGGGGGCAGAGACAAAGCTGACCAGTTTCAGGGACTTCAGAATGAAAATAAAGACAAGTGAAAATAGAACCAAGAGGTCAAACAAGCTTTCAGTGAAGAGTTAATTTGGAGACAGAGATGGGGGAAAGAAGGTCCAGTGGTACCCAAAGAGATTCAGCAAATCAAAGGCAAAATTCAGAGTTAAGATTATGGCATATAGCAGGGGAGGAAAAAGAGTCAGGTAGATTTACCATTGGGCTTCCTTTGTTCTACAAGGACTTCTCACCCAGTCTAGTATCTCCTACGTTAGGACAAAAGACTATTGATGAACTTTAACAGATCCATCCCAGTGAACTAGTAAGCAGACAGTGAACACTGGGGTGTGTGTGTGTGTGTGTGTGTGTGTGTGTGTGTGTGTGTGTGTGTG
>NW_027187344.1:3108785-3117846 GCF_028583685.1 Petaurus breviceps papuanus | reverse complement strand
GTGTGTGTGTGTGTGTGTGTGTGTGTGTGTGTGTGTGTGTGTGTGTGTGTGATGGAGGTCTGGCACACATATGAAGACCTCATCAGCTTGCTCCACTGATATAACCCTGGTGAGAGGGTTTCTGGGACAATCATAATAAGGTGTAAGGTGGAATGCGTTGGTAAAACTGTGGAACATGTGTTGACATTCCCTAACTGACTCTGGTGGGCTAATCTCATGGTGAAGGAGAGACTCTCTGATGAGATTCAGAAGTCTTCAAAAAGTCCAGTCACCTTCAGATACTTTGTTTTGGCTTATTTCCTCTCTGGGGAACTTGGTGACTTTTTATACTCATAGTAAAAAGTAAGAGACCATGTACTAAGGGAGAATGGCCTTACCTTACCTCTATTACATGTGGAACAACATGGTGTAGAACACCACGAAGAATGAAGGTCTGAAGGTCTAGTTGGGTGGAGAGACTTGCTACCACATCTAGAGAATAAGTAAGTGCCAAATTTACTTCAGACTGAATATGCTAGTGGAGAGGAAGAGAAGAGAGTTTAGTGTGTGTTGGAACATCTGGGGAAGGTTTCGCAGAGGAGGTAGGACTTGAAGATGGGCCTTGAAACATAAAATTAGAAGGAACCTTAGAGTGGACTAGGAGCTTTGGAGAATTGTCTAATCAGGACCATCCCTTAATAGGGATCTCTTCTACAATAGGTGACCAACCACCCTCTACTTGAAGATCCTTCAATGATGGAAAAGCCACCACTCCGTGTGGCAACTCATTTTACTTGTAGCTTGCTCTAATTGTTAGGAAGCTTTTCTTTATATTGAGCTGAAATCTGTCTCTGCAGTTTCCATCTATGTTTCTAGGTTTGCCATTTGGGGCTTAATAAAATGCACGTGATCCTTCTTCCATATGCAGCTGGTCAAATACTTGACAACAACTACCCTGTCTCTCCTAAGTTTTCCCTTCTTCAGGCTAAATATGCCTGGATTCTTCAACTAATCCTTATGTAACATGGCTTTGAGTTTCTTTGCTATCCTGGGTGCTCTCCTCTGGACAGCTTATTAATATTCTTCATAAAATCTGGCACACAGAACTCAAAATGGTACTAGAGATATCTGACCAGGGCAGAAGACATGGCACTGGCATTACCCACCGTTACTATATCTTGTTCACTTACTTGCTTTACTCATAATGATGTTATAATCTGGTATCACCATCTAGGTCTCCATCCCTCTTGTCTAGCTACTCTGTTCCTCATCTGTGTTTGTGGCGTTGGTATGTTTAAGCCAAGTAGAAAATTTTACACTATTCCTATTAAAAGTCATCTTAAAACACACACACACACACACACACACACGCACGCACGCACGCGCGCAAGGGAAATCAGGTACAGGGTAACAAAAGCAGAATCAGAACAAGAGGTATGCAGATTATAACGATGTGAATAATAAATAGTAACAAAATTTGAAAAAATGCAAAATATGCCATCAAAAGATGACACAGTAATAAACAAGACATTTATGTTATTATTTTGTTCATATTTGTGTGCATTTTAAACACTAGTTTGTAAACTATGTAGGTGATGACTTTGAGTAGAGCCTTTTTAAAAATTTTGTTTGTGTATTTGTTTTTGTTGACTTTTAATATCTATAAAAAAGTTAATCTTATTAAATTTGATCCATTATTCTAGCCTATTGCAGTCTTTTGTCATATGGATTCTGCCATCTAATATGGTAATCATTTCTCCCAGTTTTAGGTCTCTGCAGATCTGATATATATGCCATCATGTAAAGAAAAATGTTGAAGAGAACAGTCCTAAAAGGAAAGTCCAGAGTCAAGTAGAGAGTCATCAGACCCTCAATTCAACTACTTTGTAGTTGAAGTCAATCCATTAATCATCATTTTTTGGGTCTAGACCTGAGTTCTGGGGAAGTCACTTTGGTGGCCTTGTGGAGGATGGATTGGGATAAAGAAAGACATCACATAGGGAGAGACATGGGATAGGGAGACTTAATAAGAAATTATTGCAAAAGTCCAGGCAGGAGGTGATAAAGGCTGTGTGATTGAAAAAAGAGGATATATAGGAGATATGTTGTAGAGATAAAAAAAAATTTGACAACTGATCGCATACGTGGGGTGCATGTGAGGAGTTGAGGGTGACTTTAGTTGTACACCTGTGTGATTAGAAGGATGGTGGTTCTCTAGAAAGCAATAGGGATGTTTGAAAAAGGGCTGTATTTTGGGAAAAAGAAAATGTGTTCTGTTTTTGGACATGTTGATTTTGAGATTCCCATGAGACATCCAGTTCAAAATATTCAATAGACAGCTCAGAATTCAGAACTGAAGTTCAGGAGAGAAATAAGGTTTGGATATATAGATTTTTGAGTCATCCTGCAAAGAGATGATAATTGAAGCTGTGGGAGCTGATGAACTGATGGGGAGCTTACTCGTCAAGTAAGTGTAGAGAACAAGGAGAAGTGAATCAAGAACAGACTCTTGGGGTACCCCCACAGTTAGTGGATGTGATATAGTTTAAGCTACACGAAAGGAAATATAAAAAGAGTGGTCAAATGGGGGGAACCAAGAGAGTGCCATATCATTAACACCTGGAGAGGAGAGTGTCTAGAAGGAGATGTGGTAAGCAGTGTCAAACTGCAGAAAGGATTACTTAAGAAGCATATGAATTGAAGAAAAGTCATTAGATTTGGCAGTTAAGAGAGAACTGGTAACTAGAAGCAAGTGGTTTCAGTTGAGGGAAGAGGTCAGAAGCCAGATTGCAGAGAGACTGGAAGAGAATGAGAGGAGGGGAAGTAGAGGCACCAAGTATAGACATCTTTTTCAAGGAGTGTGACAGAGAAAGGGAGGAAAGGGGATGGTAGGATCTAGTGAAGCTGTAACTACATCACCATCACCATCTAGCTTGCACTTCTCCATTTTGTGCCAAAGGATATCATGGTAAACTTTGCCAAATGCCTTGTTAAAAGTTCAGATAATGACAATGGTTTCCCCCTGGTCTATTAGTCTTGAAGAATGGCAGGATTTGGCTAAGCAGGGAAAAAGGACAGGGAATAGTAAACACAGAGGTCTTCAATTCTATTCTCAAGATAATAATTTTAGTCAATTGAGTGGGTTCATCGTGCTTGCCTCACATATTCTCAGGCTCTATCTAGATCAATAGGTTTCAAAAAGGAAAGACCTTTCCATCCATATTTAGAAAAATACATGTTGCCGTTACTGATGAGATCAACAGCTGCAAATCTGCCCAAGTAAGAATTGGGGCATCTGAGCCATTTTGGCTCTCCTTAGTTGGGCAACAGCCAGGATAATGGGAGAAGAACAGAGAGAATCAAGAACTCAGACTATAATCAACTCTTGCCACCAGACTTCATTACTCTGGAGGAAAGAGTGAGGCTGATGACTTAGGGAAAGCTCTGCATCACTTAAAACCAATTTACGCGCAAGTCAAGACATGGTCTTCCTGATGTCATCGGTCCTCCTCAAGAATAAAGGATGGCCACCACCAGCAACAACATATACAGTATAAGCCACCCCAGATCTAAGAATGTCTGTGCCAACCCTATTGAAGCCAGGAAATTGACTTTAAAATGTTAATTATTTTTGAAATAGTTTATAAAGCAGGAACTAAGGGAATAGATAACTCAGTGGATAGATCTAAAAAAATTATTTTTTCAAAGTAAAACACAGTAGCAATACCCAAACAATAACAGTCACCATAATAGCAAACCAAGCCACTTTGATTCCAAGATTTTAAATAGTTGAATATTACTAGAAAATATCTTGACTGTATTAGCATATGAGGTGTACAGTGGAGATGGTTTTTTTTTTTAATTTTCCCATAGCTATCTTTTATTCAGCAGATCCAAATCAGGCTCAGACTGTGTAGCATAGGATAAATTTACACCAAAGAGCCAAAAGTAAAAGAGAAAGTTAGTGAATGTGTATCTGTAAAACAAAACAAAACAAAAGTTCTTTGTTTTCGGTAAGAAAAGGCGTATGGATATGATGTGGATTTGAAACCTTCACTGGAGAGTGAGTAAGCCAGTTGGTCTCTTCTCTAGAGAGGGAGTCCTTGCTGTTAATTGAACACCCTTTTTTCTTTGGGAGTCCTTTGGTGGTATTTGGGAACAGAGGGAGCATTTCTTTCCCTAAAGCTATTATTTCCACAATTGCCCCCAAGGGCAGTGGCTACAATGTCAGAAATCACCTGAGTCCTGCCCAGGGCCCCTCCATTCTAATTCCTTCTGTCTTTCTGCTCTCTGCTAGGGTAGATTTAGTCAGAAGAGCAGCTCAGTCACTCTTCTTAACTCAGCATGAGTGTAACGCTCTCTTCCTTTCACACGCTCCCTATACTCTGTCCCAACCACCTCCAGTTCAGTTCTAGTATAGTATGAAAAGCACCAGATTTTCAGAGTCAGGAGACCTGAGTTCTAATCCTGACTCTTGCCTGTGTAATCTTAGGCTAGTCATTCAGAAGGTTATTTTCTAAGCCTCAGTTTACTCTTCTGCAAAACTGAAAAGTTTAGAATAGATTGGTTTTTCCCAACCCAATACATCCTGGGAATCAGTAAAATATTTCAGTTCTCTATTGCTGTCCATTCTGGCTCAAGCACCTCAGTGATGGGCTCTCTCCAGGTATCAGAGATCAAGGACCTGGGGGATGAAAAGAAAAGGAAATGTGGAGCAGTAAAAGGAAAGACTAAGGTTTAAAAACAAAACAAAACAAAACTTAGGTTCTGAGAAGTGTGAACCTTTGTTTATAAAAGTTTGGAGACCAATAAAAATTTGCTGCAGATTAGTGTCTGTATATGGACTGGCAGTTAATTCAAATTCTGCTTCAGCTAATTTTCTACCTGTGTGACCCTGGGAAAGTCATATAACCTCTCTGGGTCTTTGTTCCTCCTCTGTAACAGGAAGAAGAGTGAACTAGTTGACCTCCAAGGTCTCTTCCTTCTCTAAACCTATGATTCTATGAACACCCTGAAGCAGATGACCTTTAAAGACCCCTTCTAACCTTTCTATGAGCCTACTGTTTTTCCAACAGTTCTAAGATCTAACTAGGAAGCCAAAGGAGGATACTGTGGATAATCCACACTCAATTAACTGAGAGTAGCACGATTTTTCTTTAGGGCTTTGGGGGATTGGGGTGGGGAGGCTCAGCTGTCGAAACCTTTGTTCATGCGGGCAAGTTCTTTGCATCTCTTTGCAAGGTTACTTTTAGACAGGGAGGTTTGCCCTTGGTTACCTGTGCTACCAGTCTGAGGAGCCTGGGCTTGCTCTACGAGTTTGATGATTCTCATCTCTCCCTCCTGCCAGAGATGATACCGAATCGTCTACAGTTGCCCTGTCTCCAGAGCTAAGAGCGTGGGGGTTCTTAAAATTTCCCCTCTGACAGAGACAAGGAGAGAGAACCTGGCAGGCAAGGTCTCAGAATGGGAGCAAATGATCTTGCTAATTGGGAGAACACGTGCCAAGTCCACTGTTCAGACACACTGAACAAGAGGAATGAGGGTGGAGAAAGGACTGAGTTGCTTTTTTTAAAAGGTCTTTTTCCCCCCCTGAGTGTGTATCCTACCCCCACTCTCTACCCCGCCCCCTCCCTGAAAACGATATCATTTTTAGATTGATGCCTTGAAAGCCATTCTCTTGGGGGGGGGGTGGGGAGAAGGAGGGAGTTAGAGAAGGGGGAGTTAAAGGGGAGGAGGAGTGGCCTGCCAGGAGTTTTGTTTTGGTTGTAATAAAAGCCAAAGGAGTGCTTAGTTTAAACACGGGCAGCTGCTGGCGGGGCCCTGTACGTTAGTTTTTTCAGTCTGGGTTCAGGAATCCTGCAGCTGTGGTATCTAGGATTTATGGAACCAAAGGGGTGCGGGAAAGAGGCCGGCGACTTCTCTCTCCCCACTGCCAATATTAGGTGCTGGGGAAGCAGTGAAGAACTTGGGTTTTCAGCCGTACTGCCGGGTCCTGGTTCCCACCGTGCTAGCCCTCCCGGGAGCTCAGAATTATAGATTCAGAGAGGCAAGGAATTTGAGAGATTAGCTAGTCTGACCCTCCCATTCTACAGATTAGGAAAAGGAGACCCAGAGACAGATAAACCGATTTACCCAAAGTCACTGTGGAGCTCCTTGAGTGAAAAGTGTGGTTTTTTTTTTTTTTGCCTTTTTTTGTAGCCTGAGTGCTTAGTACAGTAGGCACTTAATAAATACTAGTTGACATTGCTAGTAAGTAACAGAGCTGAAATTCGAATCCCAAGTCTTCTGCATCTAAACCCAATGTTTCCCCCACTGACCTGCCTCTCTCGATGTCGGTAATCCTGGTGTGCACAAAATTTAAGACTGGGAAACCCTGGGTTCTGCCACATCTAGTCCTTGAAATTGTGAACCCTTGGGCAAGGAATAATAAAAAGACCTAAATTCTACTATATCTGACTCCATGTACTCTGTCTGACAAGACACTAAATTTCTCTGTGCCTCAGTTTTTCCATCTGTAACAGTGGACTGATGATCCCAGCTCATTGAGCTGGGAGTATCCCATAAGTAGTGTGAAAGTGCTATGTAAACAATAAAGTGTCATTCAAATGTTCAGGCTTACTCATTATGATGATAATGATTAGGGCATTTGTTTTAAGGGTTATCTCTTAATGATGAGGATGGGAAGCACAGAGCCAGCCTTTCCTATATCTCTTGCTTGGATGTTGCCCCTCTCTGCCTGAATTGCCTTCATTATTGCTAGACTTGGCTAAAGTATATAATCTTTGGTGGGAGAAACAGTTTTTCTCTGCTGGAGGCTAGTTGAAGGAAACTATGATAATCCAAAAAATTGGTCTACCAATCAGATTTTTCTAAGTTGACTCACGTTTTTATTGTGCTGTTATCTAAAATGATCCTGCGATGATTCTTTCCCCAAAGCACATGATTAACGCTGAATGTATCACATTTGCTTATCTTGATAGTCACATATCATGTTTCTTTAAACAATAATACTTCACATTTAGATATCGGTTTTCATGTGTTACCTTGGTTGATTCTCACAACAATCCTCTGAGTTGGGTGCTGTATCATTATCCCCATTCTAAAGATGGGGAAACTGAGCCTTAATAAGGTTGATGATGATGGCTCTTGGTCATACAGGTAATAAGCATGCCTTCAGTGAGATTTGAACCCAGATCTAGCTGACTCCAAGTTTAACACTTTATCTACTATCCCATGACTGCCAGACAAGCTATCAGGCCTAGAACTTCCTGGGGTCATCTCATTTGGGGGGTGTGGGTTTGAGAACCACAGAAATGCCAGAAAGAATAAATTGAGTAAATTGCTAGTCTTTGGAGTACAAATGAATACATAAATAAAAATATGTATTAATAAAGATCTGAGCTCTCGCCAATGTAACCTTGGTTGTCACATTTCTTCTTTGGGCCCCAATTTCCTCTTAATACAGCATCCTATATCAGATTGCATGCTGTTTTCCGGAGTGGGGAGAGGAAGAAGGGGGAAACCTCAAAATCTTATAAAAGTGAATGTTGAAAGCTAAAAATAAATAAGTAAATTTAGAAAAAACTCAAATTAATCTAAGAGAATCTATATAAGAGCTTTAAGTATCTTTCAAATATTGTCATTTTTATCCTGATATTTTTATCCCTTTGAAGTACGTGCTGTTATTATTCTCATTTTACAAATGAGGAAACTGAGGCAGACAGAGGTTAAGTGACTTGCCCAGGGTCACACAAAACTTTTTTTAAGATGATCAAGGTCTTAAATTAGCTTCTAAGGTTGGATTTGAACTCAGGACTTCCTGATGTACTAGATGGTTTGAGTTCTCTTCCAACTCTGGTATTGTAGGTTATATTTGTTATGGTATATATCTTAGCATTTCACAAACTAAGATCTTTCTTCAGCTGATTTTATACTCTTACTATTCCTTCTGTGTCTAGCAAACCAAGTTCTAAGTTCAATTTTCTCAAGTTTCCTTCTAACTGTGACATCCTATGATATGGATCCTTTCTTGTTATGCCATTCTATGCCTATGCATCTCCTGCTCTATTTTCGTTCTATAGGAGAGAACTTTTTGGCTTAGGAGTCTATTTTTTCTTAATATTTCCCAACCAGGTATTAATCTTGATGAGTAACAATGGGAAAGTTTCGATATTCCCCCTGGGGCTGCTTGGTATCTTTTGTGTGGTCTGTTAGGAGGTGCCATCATATTGTCAACTAGTATTTGGCAAGGACCTTTGAAGGAAAAAGAAAACATAATATGATTGAAATTTTACACCCCCCACGCATCCCCCCTTAGAGGGGGGGAAAGGAGAGAAGTGATTCAGAATAATATTTACAATTGTAAGGGACCTAGAGACCCTCTACTATTCATTTTTATGGACGAGGAAACTGAGGCCCAAAGTTGTGAAGGGAGTTGCTGAAGTAGAAGGAATCTATAGAACAGCCTTTCCCCCTGCCTTTCTTCTTCTTCTTTTTTTTTTTTTTTGGTGGGAGGGGAATTGATCTACAGAACAACCCCAAAGCAGTAATACCATTATGCCCTTCTTAGACCCAGAGGTAAACTTGTCAGTTTCCACGTGAGTTAGAAATCTGCCTTGGCTAGCAGCTCTAATCTGGCCCTTTTAGGAGGGGCCAGGACGGGGGTTAAGTCAAACCCCAAACAATCACAACCCCCCTTGCTGTAGCTAAGCGCCGGCCGCCAGTCGCAGAACCTGGGCAGGGCGTCTTCATTCAAGCGCTCAGGGCTCTGGGCTGGGCGCTGCTTCCCGGCGCCGGCCGTCATAGTCCCCCTCCTTGGGTTCCCCTTTGCACTGCAGCTCCAGTAGTTGGGAGTAGAGACACACACTGAGACACAAGTAGTTTACATTGTTGGTGACTTTTGCAACAACTCCCCCTGCCTTGGCCTTAACACACCGTCACTGGATTTTCTATCTTCCTTGTCTTTACTATTACTATTACTGTTTCAATTTTTTTTTTTTTAAGAATAAAGAGCCAGGAGCCCCCACTACGAGGCTCCCCCCCCTTTTATTTTCGCTTTGTTGATTTCTGTTTTCTCCACCGA
>NW_027187344.1:3069865-3108775 GCF_028583685.1 Petaurus breviceps papuanus | reverse complement strand
ACTCGGGGCGCCCCATGCGGGGGCACCGGCATGCGTGGCTCGGCTGCGCGGCGGTGGAGGTGGCGGCGGCGGCGGCGGCCCGGGGTGGGGAAGGAGCTAGTCTCCACGTCTCCGCTGTTTCCCCAGGCTGTGCAAAGGAACCGGAGTGGGCGCTTGTGCCCTTCTGGGGCGCTTGTGCGGGACCGGCAGTACCGAGTGCCCCGAGTCCGCGGGCCTCGGGGATCCTTGTGTGCTTTTTTGGCGAGGGGGGCATGGGTTCGTGGTAGCCTAGACCGGTGGTATGCAGACAGTGACCCCGGAGAAGGGGTGCAAGTTATGGGGGTTTGCTAAACGCAGACAGCTCCCTCCCCCAGTCGTAGACGAATCCCCCCATCATAGGCAGCTCCCCTGACCGAAGTGGGGAAATTAGGGGTACATGCGGAGGGGGGAGAGAAAAGTAATTGGAACTGAAAACCTTCTGGGGAGCCCCAGTACGAAAATTCCACGGGCTTCGGCTTCCTGGGGTCCCCCTACCCTTAACACAGCCAAACTTTGTCTTTAAAGCTGGCCTTGACTTGGAGCAAAGGTTTATGGTGTTATAAAGGAGCTCTTTTGAGTAGTAAAAAGAGGACCGAGAGTCGTCAAGGTTGGTGGGTGCCAGCTCCCCACTCTTTGCTCTGCCTCCTTTCCCGGGGCCTGGTAGAAAGGTGGGCTTCGCTGGGTAAAAGCGTCAGCTTTCCCTTGAGGTTAATTTAATGCTAGTTTGGGATTAGGGGTGATAGTGGGGAGATGGAATTTAGAGGTTGCAGGTTGAAAGGACCTAGTTGTGATTCCTCCCCCCTTATCAAATGCTAAATTTGGTTTGACTTTAACCTTACCTCCCCCCCCCCCCCCCCCGCCCCCCCCCCCCCCCAAAAAAAAGAAAGAAATCTGCCTTCTCTCTTTCTCTGCGTTTCCCTCCTCTGGAACGGCAGTCTTTTGTAGTGAGCAGTCTGGCAGAGATGAATGGGCCTGCCTGGGTTAAAGGTGATGCATGGATACATTTACGATCAAGTATTGCTTTCCAAAGGTGAGGGATTCCGGGAGAAACCCACCCCGGCCAGGCCTGGGGAAAGGCTTACTTATCCTTCGGTGCGTAGAGCCCAGGCTGCTCCCAGGGCTGAGACTGGGAGCCAGGCATGGAAAGCTTCCTCCTCTCCCAGGGGTTAGGTGGAAGTGTGCCTGTGCCTCCCGGCTCCTCGACAGTTAGTGGCACAGGACTGCTAAAATAACATGGAGGACTAACTTATATCAACAAAAGCCAGGAAATTCAGAGCCCGAGCTTCTGCCTAAACCACAATCCACCTCCCTCGGTTCGCTAGCCTGCCGTCTTGTCTGCCTGCTTGCTGGTGAGGCTGCTTCGGTCGGCGGGTACCTAGGAACCAGCGACTCATTGACGCGAGTTCTCTGCACTCCCGGCTTTAGTTCATTGCATCAGACCCTCCCTCCCCTCTTCCCAACCTTTTCAAGGAAAAAAACAACAACAATAGAACAAACCAGAAAACAACCCTGTCTGTTGTGGTTTTAATGAATTGAAATATAAAAGCAAAACTTAAGTGAGGGTGAAATTAAAAACAAGCCTGCCCCCAAGAAATAGGGAAGGGTGGTGGGTAATATGAATAGGATCTTGTACTTACCTACTTAGTGAATGGGACAATTTGGATTATCCTATGTGACAAACCACAGGAGCAAGAAGTCCTCGGAGAACTGTGTTGCCTGGCTGTTGATCTGGTATGAAACCTATTGCAACTGACTATGGGTGGTAGTGTGTGTGTGAACAGGATTTTATGGCCCAACTGGGGGGAAAGGACAGTAAACTTAAGCCCACCTAATACTCTTACCTGGAAGTATCATGCCCCCGATCCTGATGTCTCTTGATTCTGAGTTAACAGACATTCAATTTCTTCACTGAATGTTGATCTGCAGTGTGTGAGGGGGTGGAGGTGGGTCGGGGTTGGGGGGGGGGATTTATAAATGCTTGGCTGAGAAAATATTGAGGGGAGATAACTATAGCCAGGTTGACGGGAAAAAAATTTATGCCTGAAGTTAATTAAACGTTAATTAAAACAGTTGGTTGAAAATGAAGATCTTGGATTTTCTCCCCTGGTGAAAAATGGGGCAGTTTATTGATGATACAATAATTACATGTCTCCCCCATAGTGGAATGTTTTACATCGTTGAGGGGAGGTGAAGGAGAGAAGCCATATACTTTTTGGGGAGGTGATGCAAACAACCATTTCTATACTGAGAGGAATTATTCACATTTAAGGCACAGGTGACTAGGAGAGGTGAGGTGGGGTAAAATTAGGAATGGGCCTACCAGCAGCTCTTTGCTGTTTTTGAGGTGGTAAGCCAGCCTTGGGGAGAACTCTCCATGCCTTAACTAAAGGCTTTCTTTGGAGAGAAGAGCTGAATTTGTAGTTGTGGCTTAGTTTTCCCCATTAAAAAAAAAAAGAGTTGGCAAGACTTGATGAGTGATGCGATGTTTCCCCAAATCCTTGGTAAGCCGACTGTGTGTAACTATGATACATAGAAAGTGTACATTGATACCTCCCCAAATAGTACTATAGAATCTTAGAACTAGAAGGGCCTTAAGGTCACCTAGGCCACCTTCTTACTTATCCAGTACAGTGATTCCTTTGCAGGACCTGGGGGGGGGGAGGGGAAAGGGGGTGTCTTTGCTTGCATGATGGAAAGAGTTCACTACCTTACAGTGAAACGTGGCCAGTTTTCTGAAGGCTCAGTTTATTACAAAGTTCTTTTAAATGAACTGAAATTTGCCTCCCAGTCACTCCCCCACATCACACTCAGTTGTGTTCTTTAGAACTGTATAAAACAAGTCTGCTCCCTCTTCCATGTTCATATACATGCAATATTGTCTCTCCCTCCTGGAGAGTAGGATCCCTGGATTTGAGTCTACTTCTCTCAAAAGACTAGAGACTGGGCAGGTTTCTGCTCCGTTAGAACATCTCTCTCCCACCCAGGTGTCCCTGGTTTAAGTTAATTGTCTTTCTGCAGCCTAGCTTGGGCTGGGAAAGGCTGGTTGTGCCAAGTGTCTAGTGATAGAAAGGAGTGCTTATCATCTCTGGCTTCTCTGGGAGGAATGGACTCTGGCTAGACCTTATTTTTTCACCATTATAGCCTTGTATATATATACACAGCAGTAGGATTTTCTCAGAAGGATTGCATCTGTGAAAAGAATGTGCTGCTTCTCTCCTTGGTTCTCAGTGGTCTCAGGCCTCTGTTTATTTGGTTTTGCTCTCCTCAGGGCCATCTTCCCTTCTCCCTTAAGCCCCTCTCCTCTGTCTGCCCTGCCTCTTCTACACCTCCAGTCTCTGCTAGATAGCTTTATTATCACTTGCTGTGTTGGGCTAGGACAGGTGTTCTTGTTTCAGAGAAGGCGGGAGGAAGATTAGAACTTGACAAATTAACTGTTCACTTGCTGAAAGAGATCTGTGGAGGGGAGCCTTGGGCCAGGTCACACTGTTTTGCCATGTTCAAGGTCAGCCTCTCCAAGAGGGTTTTTCACTGGAATCTCCTTGAATGATCATAGAATGTCAGAGCTGGAAGGGACCTCCTAATCCAACCCCATCACTTTTGCAGATAAGGAAACAGGCCCAGTGAAGGAACCCTAGATCACATAGCAATTTAGTAGCAGAGATCTAGTCAATTTTTTTTCTGTTTCCCCCTCCAAAAGATTGTATCATAGGCCAAGAGCTGAAAAGGACCTTAGGGGTCCAGCTGGTAAACTTCCTCATTTTATACATGAAACTGAGAAAGATGTGACTTGTCCAAGGTCATACTTCATCATTATGAATTACTTTCACAGTTCTGGTTCTAAAGAGAGAACAAGAGGGAAATGCTGCTAAATTTAAGAATGCTAGAGTCCTGGGTTTTCTGCCTGTCTCTGCGTGATCTTGGGCAAATCACATCTTCACTCTTGGTCTCAGTCTCTTCTGATCCAAACTTTTTAGGTCATTTAACCTTACACTCTCTCCTAGTCACTAAGAAAGGAAGTAAATTTTAGAGTTTGCTATACACAAGCACATAAGAAAAAACGAGATTAATTTTAATAGGATAATCGTTTTTAAAATTAATTTTTATTTGCTAACATAGTTTTATTGCTCAGTTTGCTAAATATTCCCTGTTCCCCTGTGACGGGCATCTCTTATCCCAGTTTGGGAGGACCCCCTGGACTTTATGTTCTGTTAATTCTCCACATTTCTAGTCCTGACGTCATACAGCTCTGCCTGACTATATGCCTCAAGCCATGAGGGGCAGTGTAGCAGCAAGCACCCTGGAGTCCCTAGGGTGGCTGCTCACACAGGTTCTTGGATCTGCTTTGTTAAAGGAAAGCAACTCAAAATGGGTTAACAAGCTTACTTTAATCAGTCAGACATATATCGTTTACCTTGTTCAGGAGAAAAGGTCAGCACCCTGAACCTCAAAGTATACAGGCATAATTATCAAGACAGAAACATCAAGTAGACAGATTTCCAAACTGTCCAACCATTACATCCATACCCAGTCAACATCTGGGTTTCCACATTCTGGGTTTTTCAAAGCCGGGGGACTCTCAACAACGGCTTCCCAGAATTCAGATCAAATCACAGAACATTTCTCAAAGTGAGTCCCAAAACAAAGCTACACATCAGTGCTTATATAGCCTTCTCCTGGCTCAGAGAATGTAACAACCTTTTTGACCCACTGGCCAATCAAAAAGTATCTTCTGAAAAACAAGCCTCCCTCCCCAGGCTTCTGGTGCACTTTAGCCTAGGGGCAGGGAAGATCTTTAAAATTTAAATTCGCATTACAGGCAGTCAGGGGTATTTGGGGGCTTTGTGCCCAGGACCCAAGGCTCCTCTCTGGGCAAGCCGGGCTAATAGGTTGGGGGGGGGGTAGTTCTTCCAGAGAGCTGCTTTCTTTGCTTCAGGGGTCTCCAGAGAAGAAGCAAATGAAAGAGATGCACAACCTTAGAAAAGACTCGGGGAATTGTAAAGCTCTTAAAAGAAAAGTCATTTTGTAGCATTTAGGAGGGGCTGTGGGGAGCCTTCTGGAGTTGTGTGGAGATCACTTACAGGGTCATCTTCCCCATTACTAATGCAACTCTGACCTTTGGCGCTGCCCTTAACCCTGACTTGGCATTCTGGATGTGGCCAGGGTTCTCCAGTGGAGTGGGAGGTGGGGGTCTGTCGGTTGGTAACAGGTTCATTATGAGCAGACCTCTGGAGGAGACCGAGATACATTTAGTCTACTGTTTCTTTCTTTCTAAGCCCGGGCCTAGCTCTGAATTCCTAGTGGGGGTGGAAGGTGCTTTTAAACTGCTACTTCCCTAAACCCTTTTGTCAACAAAGGCTAATCCCTTCGGGTGAGTGTCTGAGGGCTGGGGTTGTGACCAGTTATTGGTCTAGGGCCAGAGGCTCTGGGGAAGCCCCACCCTTCAACTTCTCACCCTTCCTTCCCCACCCTAAAGAGTCACTCCGAGAGGTCGAACTTCTCTTGATTTGATTTGTGAATCAGCGGTGTGACGCTAAGCTAATCACTTCCTCTCTCTGGTCCTCAATTTCCCCTACTGTAATCCAAATCCACACAACAGTTATTAAGCACCTTCTGTGTGTAAGGCACACAGTGTGCAGGAATGCAAAGAATAAAAAAAAATGCTACAGCACCTGCCTTTCAGATGCTCAGAGTCTAGGGGTGGGTGAGAGTGTGCTACTGATAGAGAGACCTGGGATGAAGGAGGCTAGTAGTCTAGAAAAATTTAAACAAGAGGAGAATACTTTGCGGTGTGTTTTAGGGGTGAGGTATATCAGAGAAGGCTTCCTGGAAGAAATGGCACCTGAGTTGAACCTTGAAGGAAGACAACGATTTTGACAGGTGGGGGATAAGCAGATTGGCCCAGAGGTGGGAAACCTGCTGCCTCAAGGCCACATGTGGCCTTCTAGATCCTTGGGTGCAACCTTTTGACTGAGTCCAAGTTTTACATAACAAGTCCTTTTATTAAGGAGATTTGTTCTGGCCAAAGGGTCGCACTTGAGGAACCAGAGAACCACAGGTTCTCCATCCCTGGAAGATGTTCTCTAAAGTCCTTGGAGCTGAGACATTCTAAGATTGTCCCTGAAGTTTCTGTAGCCCTAAACCAGCGCTGGCTTGAGAATAAGGAGTGCTTGTAGGTGAATGTTGACCATATCTTTTCATCAGCATTCTCCCTGAAACTGCGGTTACAAAGACTGAGCTTAGAAATGGAAATGCTTGCTGGATTGGATTTATGAATTGGGGGAAAAAATTATTTGCTGTGGTGTGGTAGGAGTGGGGAGTGGTTGTAGTGGGTTTTTATAGTTAACCATTTAAGGAAAAATGTTCACATGGCCCCCCTCTTTCCCCACCTTCCCCCCAACCCAATATCAGAGCAATAAGAGCATGCACGTTGGCACTGGGTCAGCTTTGGGAGCCTGAAACCTAACCAAGGGGTGTGATGATGTCATAGCTCCAGAGACCCAAATTAAAGCAAGTTCTGAAGTCTCCCGAAATAGCAGAGTCATGGTACTCTGTGAAGATAGGCCTTGCAGCTGAAGCTAGGGCCTGGGAAGTATTTGTGACTTAGAAAATGTTTTGGTAAATACTGAGGGACCCAGCTTTTTGACATG
This sequence comes from Petaurus breviceps papuanus, assembly GCF_028583685.1. NCBI lineage: Eukaryota > Metazoa > Chordata > Mammalia > Diprotodontia > Petauridae > Petaurus > Petaurus breviceps. The sequence goes on along the minus strand of NW_027187344.1, from coordinate 3,102,110 downwards.
CAGGAGAGAGAGAGACAGAGACAGAGACAGAGAGAGAAATACAGAGAGAGACAGACAGAGAGAGAGACAGACAGAGACAGAGACAAAACCAGCCCCAAAAGAGAAAGACAAGGCTGAGAAGCTTGAGAAGCTGTCTGCATTTTGGGTTCCTTGTCTAACTGTGAACTTACTAAAGCTAGTGGTCACCTTGTGTATGGAAATAAGGTGGGCTCCCCTGAGTAAAGCTCCCAAACCCATACTTGCTGAAACCTGGGATCAGGGCTCCTAACCCTTACCCAGGAAAGCTGAAATGGAATTCTGTTATCCAGGACTCCTCATTGTACAGAAAATCCTGCTGTCCTGGCAAGTCAGCCTTTAGGAGACACAAGCTGGAACTAGCAGGAAATGTTGTTGAACAGAAACAAAGAATGAAAGGGGGTGGGGGGTCCCAAGCTTCCCTATTTTCAAGGTCTCTACAAGTTAATATCTGAAGGGGACCCTGCTTGTAACTCCCCTCACCCCCTTTCTTGATTTTTTATGAAAATGCTGGAGAAAAAGTGGCATATATCTCTAATAGCTATATCTATTGTATGTAGTACTTTATATTTTTATATGACATATATTATATAGTACTTTATATAAAGGAGTCTATCAGATCTTCACAGTTGTCCTTTGGGATCCTGGTGGAGATGGTAATCCCTATTTGGCAAAGAAGGAAACTGAGGCACAGAAAAGAAAAAATGTTCTGTAAGTGGCTAGGTGGTACATTGAATAGAGCTCTGGGCCTGGAGTCAGGAAGATGTGAGTTTAAATCCAGACTGAGCTATTTCCTTTTTTTTTTGCTTTTTGGAGGGGGTAAAGCAGGGCAATTGGGGTTAAGTGACTTGTCCAAGGTCACATGGGTAGTAGGTGTTAAGTGTCTGATTTCATATTTGAACTCAGGTCCTTCTGACTCCAGGGCCGGTGCTATATTCACTTCGACACCTATGGGCCCCAAGACTGAGGTATTTCCTAGCTGTGTAACTCAGGACAAATCACTTATCCTCTGTCTGCCTTAGTTTCCTTACTACCTCCCAAGGTTATTGTGAGGATCAAATGATAAAATAAATTTTTTTAAAAGATGCTTACACCATTTAATAAATGCTTGTTTCTTTCCTTACCTCCCCTCCCCCCTTAGTCACAGAATGGGTTTGTAATTGTACTGTGTTAGGGATTTTAAAAACTCTATGGTCCATCTGTAACTTCCTTGGATTGTAGACAGCAGGCCAGTGGTCATTTCTGGTGTGAACCCATGTCTCTTGGAGATCAGGGATTCCTCCCTTGGCCCCCAACTTTGTCACCTGATAACAACATTGTGTTACATTTTCAGACGGCTTTTCTGTTTGTGCTGATTGAAATCCTACCCATCCTTTAGGGCTAAGATTAATTACACCTCCTCCAGGAAGCATTTATTGCCTGTACCACCTAGTTTTGCATTTTATAAGGCAAGTATACTGCCTGGTACTCCATTTCTTTATTCCCTCCATGTCTTAGTAGGCATCTGATCTGGCTGTGGCCAAAAGCTATTCATCTCCTGCCTGGGAACCAACCCTCTTGGTGTCAGACCTGTCCAGAGGTAGCCAGGTTGGTCTTTGTATAACACAAACAAAGTCCATCAATAGAGCTGTACTCCGAACCTCTCCAGCTCCATGGGACCTGATAGAGCTTGGGCTACACACACCATTGGTATAGCCTTGGAGAGCCCAGTGCCACTTCCACAAGAGGAGAGACTTTACCGAAGTGCTTGAATGGAGGCTAATATCTTCTGTATCCTTATGGACAAGACTGGATGCTCCTTGAGGGCAGGAATCCAGGCTTCTGCTTTTAAAATATCCCAACCATACTTGACTTAACAGATGCTTAATAAATACGTATTGGATGAAGTTGATTGGTGACTTATCTTAATTATAACTCAAAATGATTCCTGGTTGTTGCTTTCCCCTCCCTGGAGTGGTCTTCCCTCAGCACCCTTCTCTCCAGGTGTCTTCTCAGCAGGATGCACTTTACTTTCTCCCACTCTACAAGTATTTAATGAATGTCTACCAGTTCATTCATTCAAAAATATTTATTGAACAGCTACTGCTAGCAATTAGAGGGAGCCACAGTAGAAAGACCTTGGTCTCTCCTCCTTTGGAAACTGAGAGTCTTGTATGGGGACAAGACAGGTATACACAGCTCTGGTACAAAGCACACTGAAAAGTCAAAGAGGAGAATATATCAGGTGTCCTGTTAACAGACTTCCTCTGGAGAGGGATCAGGGAAGGCTCTCTGGAGAAGGCAGTCTATGTGTTAGGACTAGAAAGAGATACTTTAGGGGACTGGTAATTCTAAGGTCTAGAGGAAGGAGTATTCCAGGTAGAGGGAACAGGGATCATAGGCAGAGAGGCAGGAAAACTTTGGATTTATTTTGGGGAAGAGCAGATCGAATTTGGCTTGTCAGTCAGCTAATAAGTATTTATTTGGCACTTAACTTAGTTTGAGGCCTTGTGTGAAGAGAAGGGCTTAAGCCCAATGATTGGAAGACCTTGAATTCAGATAGAGAGCTGTGGAAGTTTTCTGAACAAGGGTTGGGGTGGTGCTACATCAGCTGCTGTGGTGCATGGTAGCTGGCTGGTGAAGTGGATAGAGCACTGGGTCTGGAGTCAGGAAGACTTATCTTCCTGAATTGAGTTTTTTTTCCTTTTTTTGGAGGAGGTAAGGTAGGGCAATTGGGGTTAAGTGACTTGCCCAAGGTCACACGGCCAGTTTTGTGTTAAGTGTCTGAGGCCAGATTTGAACTCAGGTCCTCCTCACTCCAGGTCCAGTGCTCTATTCACTGTGCTACCTAGCCGCCCTAAGATAGGTATTTTAAAAAAAATGCTTAGCATGTTGCCTGACACATAGTAGGCACTATATAAATGCTTATTATCTTTCTTTACCCCACTTGGGTTGCTTTGAGTAAGTCACTTCCCTTTTACTTAACCTCAGTCTTCTCCTTTGTAAAATAGGAATAGTAATACCTATCTCAGAAGGTTATTGTGATGAAAGCATTTTGTAAATCTTAAAATACTTTTGGAATATGAATTATTATTAAGACAAGAGTTGTGTGCAGATAACATTAACCTGACAGCCTGTGCAGGATGAATCTGAAGGGGAAAGCCTGGAGGTAGGAAGATGTTAAAATGCTGTTATAACAGGTGAGGGAGAAAGAAGAGGAGGAGATAGTAGAAAGTGAGGTTTACTGTGGTGCACAGTACTGTTGTCTATATAATAGAAGTGACTGAACAAGTTAAAAGTATATGGAATTAATGGAATAACTGTTGTGCTTGTAAGAAGTGATGAAAGTGATGGTTTCACAGAAACCTCTGGAAAGATTTGTGTGAACTGATACAGAGTGAGGGGAGCAGAACCAGGAGAATATTTTAGACTTTAATATCAATATTGCAAAAACAAAACAAAGCAAGAAATGTTTTGAAGGACCCAAGAATTCTGTCCCAAATTTCCCATATCCTCGCCAACATTTATCAGTTTCCTTTTTTTTGTCATATTAGCCAATCCAATTGGTAGGAGGTGGTACTTCAGAGTTGTTTTGATTTGCATTTCTCTTATCAAAAGTGATTCAGAGCACTTCTTCATATGCATTTGATTTCTTCATCTGAAAACTACCTGTTCATATCCTTTGACCATTTCTCAATTGGAGAACGATTTGTATTCTCATAAATTGGAGTTCTCTATATATTTGAGAAATGTGTCCTTTATCAGAGACACTTGCTGTAAAAATTGTTTCCCAGTTTTCTGCTTTCCTTCTGATCTTGGTTGCATTGATTTTGTTTGCACAAAATCATTTAAGACTTAAGAATTCTGATCAGTGCAGTAATCAGACGTGATTCCAGAGGACCAGTGGAGAATGTTGCCCATTTGTTCCAGAGAGAGAAGTGTTAGACTTATAGGCATTTTGGTATTTTGGACACTGGAGTTGGGGGAAATGGTATGGGAGGATGGGAGTCTCTCTATTCAAGGATCTACAGTTGACTGTCCTCCCACTCCACCCCCTAAGTTTCTTTCCTTTCCTTGACTATATTATGATGATTAATTTTTTTAATTAGGGTTTTATTTTTCTTTTTTTTAATTAGACTAGAGGGAGAAAAATATATGTGTAATAATTAAAAATATATAAAACTTTAAAAAGAGCACAAGATTTGGAGAAAAGAGAGCTGGGTTCTAATGCTGACTGAAATTAGCAAGATGCTTTGCTTCTCATGGAGGCCCAGTATCCTCATCTTTAAGTTGGAAATAATAATTTCTACCACCTTCCTCACTTAGTTGTAAGAAAAGGATGTTGGGTACTTTAAAGTGTCATGTAAATGTTAATAGTTATTTAACATCATGCAGGGGAACATAAATTATATGTGTATGGCATGGGGAAGTAGGGGAAGGAGGCCTCCAGACTGACTGTCTGCCCTCTAGGCATTTTTATCCTTCTTTCCTTGAAACCTGGACCAGACCTGGCTTACAGGGGTGGTCTGTGGATGTAGCTGGCTAATTGGGCCAGCTGGCAATGTTCTCCTGTCAGGAGAAGGGGATGACAGATCTTGGGAGTCAGGCTCCAGGTAAAACCTTCAGCAGAGCCCCCATGCCAAGTGGCAGGACAGATCAGTGGGGACCCGCTCCCCAAGGAGTGAATATAATGTTGTTGGTTAATGGAGGAGGTTACTTGGGGTTCCGTACATTTCTGGACCTGTCACGGACAGGGTGGGTGATACAGGAAAGAGGTGTGAGTGGAAGAGCTGCCCTAGTGCGATGATCCCTTGTGTTGAGTTGGGAGAAATGGTATCGGAGGATGGGGGGGGGGAGGTCTCTCTGTTCAAGGATCTACAGGTTGACTGGCCTCCTTCCACCCTACTCTCTAAGCCTCTTTCCTTTCCTTCACTTTATGATGATGATCGTTTTTTAAAAAACCACAGTCACCCTGAAGGAGCTGGAAGGGCCTGGTTGGTAGATTTAGGTTCCGATTCTGCTTGGTTACTGATGTTTCCATGGGAACCCACCACTGACTTAGCCAGGAAACCTCAAGGAATCAGTGGGGCTTGTGGTAGTTGAGATTTCTTGCCAGAGAGTGATAGTTTGCCTATTCTGCATGGGTCGATCAGGGAGCTGGTCACTTGGGACCCTACCTGGGACCCTGGGGCCCTTGGGATCATAGGCTAGTGGGTCTTCCTCTTTCCGGTGATATCTCGGGAAATGGGGGGAGGTGCGGATTCAGAGATAAAAGGTGCCCATAAAATGGTAATGGTGCTTGCATCTGGGTGCAACATTTTTCCTGGGCCTTTTTCTTGGCCGCTCTTAACTAAATAAATCAATTGGGTTTTATGGACTCGGAATGGAAAGGGTGGAAGGAGAGATTCTGAAACTTAGGTCCTTGGCAAGGTGAGACCGCCCTACAAAGGAGAGCATTCTCTGTGGCCCCAGGGGCCCCATGATGTCAGGCAGGGTGGCCAGCAGGACTTCCGGGTGGCCGGCCTCTCTGGCCCCTCCCCCCTCTGTGGGACTTTTACATTTTATTAGGTGTAGTTCACTCACTTTCTCTTGCCTGCCCCACCCCCTTCAAGGCTCTGGTTTTGTAATCCCCAGATGAGATAGATTTTTCTCTGAACTCTAAGGGATTTGGGGGGAGGTCAGGAGGGTTCCTCAGGACAGCCCTGCCCCTCCAACACCACCCTCTGTCACTGAGGTCTTTGTGGCCTCCCTGGCCCATGGTGTCTGTTAGTGGATTCTGACACCAGTAACTCTGTGACCCTGGCTGAATTAAAGAGCTAGAAGAGATCTCCCACACCATCATTTTGTAGGTGGGGAAACTGAGACCCAGGAAAATGACTAACCTAAGGTCACCCTGCTAAGGAAGTGGCAGAGTTGGAACTTATTAAACTTTCTGAGCCTTAGTTTTCCCCATCTTTAAAATAGAATAGTAATTTAATTATCTTAAAGAGTTGTTGAGGAAGAGTTTTTATGTAAATGCTCCATCATTCAGATACTGTTCTAGATTTGTGTGTGACAGGATCTTATTTTTATGTACTTTTCTTGCTGTGATGCTCTAAACTACCAATAGTATATTTCTTTTTTTTTTTTTAAAGCAATTGGGGTTAAGTAACTTGCTCAAGGTTACACGGCCAGTTATTATTTCTGGGTGTGGTGCTGAGTATCTGAGCCCGGGATTTGATCCAGGTCATCCCGACACTGGAGCCGGTGCTCTTACTCGCTGAGCCACCTGGCCGCCCCTAAGCAATTGGGGTTAAGTAACTTGCTCAAGGTTACACCCAGGTGTTTCTGGGTGGGTGCTAAGTGTCTGAGCCCGGGATTCGATCTCCAGGTGTTCTACAGACACTGGAGCCAGTGCTCTTACTCGCTGTGCTACCTGGCCGCCCCCAGTAGTATATTTCTTACCTACCCTTTCAGTCTTCATATTAGCTCTGTGAACTGGACTGGGTGGCTATTGTAACTGTCATTTAACAGTTGTAGAAACCGAGGCAAAGTGAATTTTATTTGTTATGTTTTGTTCATTGTGCCTATACCCATGTATGAGTCTCTAATTATAATAGCTGGTTAGACACGGTGACCATTCACCCTGGATTTTCTAGAATAGTTCCAGATTTCAAGAAAAAAATACATTTTGTAAAAGGACTGCCCTTCCGACAATGGCTCTGATTTTTCTTCCAGAAAATATATTCACCATACTTATTCACCATGTTAGAAAGCTGGCTGTGGTTAGGATGGGGGTTCTCAGCAGAGCAGAGGGAACCAACCTGGTGATGCATTGAAATGGTGCCAAACTCAGGAAGGGGGTGATATTTGGAGTAGTGGTGCACCCCTCCTTCCCAAATTGTAGAGTAACAAGAATGTAGTCCTCCTTTCTTGACTTACAAGGGTAGCTTTCTTATTGTTTTGAAAACGTTGAGCTTTCTGTAGGCCCTGGATCCTTAAGCAATCCCCTTGTAGGTAAGTAAGCAAGAGGGAGAGGCCTAGATCTTTCCATATCCTCTTAAGAAGAATCTGGGGGGAAAATTCTGCAGAATAGAAGGCTTTCTGGCAAGGCTGGGGGGGGGTGGTGGTGTGAAGGATGAGTGAAGAGGAGGGTGGGGAGAAGGAAAGGGACTGCTTCTGCACACACCCCAGCCCTGTGTGAGATATTCAACTCACAGACAGTGAAATTGCACCCTAGAGTTACGAAGCAATTGTCTAGCTCAGCAGCCGAATGAGCATGAAATGGTCCAGAAAGTAGCTAAATAAAATTGGCAAAGGCAGATGCATGAAAATAATGGGATATATATGTATGTATATATACATATATTTATATATATGTGTGTGTATTCATATACTAGATAGACTTATTTCTCTATGGTATGGTATAGACTTAGAACACAGTTTTAAAATATGTATTATTCATTCTGTGTGTGTGATTGTGTGTATGTGTAATGGATATGACTGATCTGGGAATTGTTTTTCTAGGTCTTCTGAAACACTGGTTGGTTGAGTTGCCTGTCTTTGAGGCTCCTTATATCCTCTGTGCCCCCTCCCCCAATTCCTAGCCCACACACCTTTGCAGTAAAAGTTCACCCAATACAGAGTTGATGAGCTTTGTTTCCTTGTTTTATTTCTTCAGGCTTTTTATCTTTTCTGATTTGAGAGCTCTGCCTGTTCTCTACTCTCCCTTTCCAACTGCCTCATGCCCAGATTGGGAGCCAATGGTTTGTGATATGAAGATAGGCCTGCTCCCATCCCAGTTTGGAAATGTGTGTATTTGTGTGAAAAATAATTCTATCCAGAGGCCACTAGTGGGGAATGTGAAAGCCTCTCAAGAGCTGCCAGTTTGACCTTTGTATCCAGTTGGTGATTACTTAATGCCCTATGAAGCTACAGTGAATTAAGAGGTCTTATTCTAACAGGGAACATGAGCGACTTAGTGAAAATAGAGAAACAAAATAAGATGAGATTTACCAGACCTATGTGCCCAGAGAAAGGAGAGATGGGGTGGGTTTCCATAGTGGAAAACAATGGGAATGTGGACATCAGCTGCGATAAGAGAAAGTTATATTATTTTTGTTGAATCATCATATTGGATGACTTTTTTTTTTTTTTCTGATGACATTCTAGGTGGCTAGATGTCAAGAATGAGGTAGGACTTTAAGGCCTGCTATGAGGATGTGACACATACCTCTTAAGACCCTAAACAAATGATTTTTTCAGTGTCTCCTTGGTTTCTGCTTTTTCCATCTTCATCTACTTTATTTTTTTCCTTCTTCCCTCTCTTCCTTATGAAGGGCTGATGTGACCTCTTGGAGGCCTGCCCTGCATCTAGTTTTGTTAGCTTTGGTGAGAGAAAACTCTGTTTAAAATCCATCTGTTTTCCTTTGGAGCTTATTGAGAATTTTTTTCTTTAACAGAAACTTTAGAGCTCTAAGGGACCTTGGAGGATCAATCCAACCCCCTCATTTTGCAGTGTAGAAACTTGTCCTTAGGTGAAGTGACTGGCTGAAGGCCATACAGTTGACTAGGGGTAGTTCTAACAGCATTGCATGGGGGAGAGAATGCTTGGTAGGCATGGAGTCAGCAAGACTTGCATTCAGATCTCACCTCTGACACTAGCATGGGTGATCATGGGTGAACCATTAAACCATTCCGAGGGTCAGTTCCTCATCCCTAGAATGAGGGGGTTCAACAAGATGGCCTCTTAATGTTACTTCCAGCTCTAATTCTGCGAGGCTGACCCAGTGCTTTGAGAACTAACTACTGTGTACCACTCAGCATAGCACATTGCATGTAGTAGACTTAATTAGTATTATCAGACTGACAGTATAAAATCCTTGGTTCACATTGTGGTTCTTTGAGGAACTAGGTGTGTGACTTGGGGGAAAATCACTTTTCTCTGGGTGCTTCAATTTTTTCATTTGTAAAATGAAGGGGTTGTTACAGATGATCTCTAGGGCCCCATCCAGCTAACATTCTATTCTCCTAATTAGTGGCCCATTTTTATCAGCTTCTTTAACACTTCCCCCTTTTTTCTCCTTTATCTCTTCAACAAAATTCTGTTATGCTCACCTGTTACCTAATTAAGACCCAGATAGGTGTCACACCTGCTGGGGACTTGATCTTTTAACCTGAACCCTGAGTCTTCTGGGATGCCTGGGTGATCTCATATGCCTCTTTAACACAATTGAGACTAACTGTAGGTTATTTGACAGAGGGTTCTGCTTTATTCCTTAGGGGAAGCGTTTCCCTTAGGACTAACATTCTAGTTTTACTGCCCTGGAGACCCTTTTGAGGGGAGTAAAGTTGCATTTTGGAGATAAGGCCAATTTTCCTCCAGTTCAGTTTTGATCTTAGCCTGGTTTCCAGAGAAGGGTTTCCACTCTCTATTGTAACCTTGGAGGGGATTTTAGCTGTGATGGATAATGTGCTGGTCTAGAAAGGACAGATCGATTCAAGGCAGAGGTTTATATCCCAAGTTGGTTAGAACTTTAAAATCAAGACCACTTGAGTCATTAGCCACAAATAAAGATAGTAAAACACCATTGACCTTGGACAGTGATCTAGAACTCACTCAACTGCTTTGGCTTATGGGCCAAATAATAACAGCTAGTATTTGTCTAGCACTTAAAGGTTTACAAAAAAGCTTTTACATATATCATCCTATTTGAACTTCAGGTCGGTGCTATTACTATTCTCATTTTTCCATCTGTCAAATGAAGAGGGTTGGACTAGATGCTAGAAGATCTTCCTAGGGCTTTTTCAACTCTGGAATCATGTTATCCTGGGACTCCAGCCATTCTGCAGGGAGTGGAATGTCCAGTGTCCAACCCCTGGTCTAGACTTTGCCCGAAATTGACAGATCTTTCCCCCTTCCTATTTTGTATAGCAGTTTTGGAAGGAATTCATTTTACAAGCAAGGAAGCCTGTCCCTAATCTGTCAGAAAAAAAGAGGTCCAGAATTAGGAAGGTGGAATTTTTTTGGAATATCTTTGGGTTTCTCCTCTAGACTTTGGGAGACAGGACTTGTTGCTCTTACAATCTATGAGTGACTGAATGGCTATGGTAGCTTCTTCTTTGAAAGTCTTTTCTCTTTTAGCTGGCCCTCCCTCTGCTTGCCTGAGTTGCCCAGGGCTGACTTTCATGTTGGTTTGCATTCCAAAGCCATGTAAAATGCAGTTTCCAATTTCCTTCTCCACTCCCCCCTCCCCCCCCAACTCCATTGTTGGGCCTGCCCCCTTCAGATCCATAGAAAAAGATCTGGTAGATTTTTTTTTTCGAATCCCCCTCTAAACTACTCATATCTCTCTTGCATGATTTCAGACTTTATAAAAATGTTCTCCAGTTCTGTCTGTTCTACTACAAAATACATGACTGACTGGAATCTCAGACTAGAAGTTGCTGGTCAGTTATCTAGAAAGGACAGATATTTAGAAAGTAAATCTGAAGAAGACTGAGCCTTGAGGTGATTGGCTGCATTGGGCAGAGACTTCCTGATCACTTCATAACACTGCCCCTTCCCGGAATTTGGATGCTTTTCTTCAAGTTTCACCTCTCTTGGGGTACTGGACTCTAATTTGGTGTGTGTGTGTGTGGGGGGGCAGTGACTGTGGAACCAACTGCAGGAAGTACATGAGAAGGGGTCTGGAGCCTTTCCCAGCCCACCCTATTTGAAAGTGGGTTGGGGGGGGGGGGTTGGAGGGGCGGGACCGGCAATTGCCATGCATCCCTGTGGATTTACTGCGATCTGCTATAGACTGTGGGGAGGCAGGCGGGCCTTGTCTGAACGATCTTTGTATCTCTCCCAGTGCCCCTCGTGTAGTCCTCTGTGTATAGCAGGCGTTTAATAAATGCTGGGAGGAATGAATGGCTCAAATGAATGAGTTTATTTTTCTTCATTTGTTCCCCTTTAAGGGAGGGACCAACTCCTCTCCCTTCTTCCCCAGCCCTTGGGTTTCATCATCATTGGATCAATGAGTCACGGGATTACAGGATTTAGGGCTCAAATTCACTTCACTTGATTTCTCTTCCACACCTAGATTGGAGATAGTGGTTAGAGAGTGAGCTGACCCTTGATATCTCTTCCAGGAGACTTGGATTCAAGTACTTCCTCTTACTCACCCTGGGCAAATCTCTAAACCTCTCAGTGCTCTTGGCTGAGCTAACACTGAACTTGCTGATCTCATTGATGCATTGGTGTTATGGATAGAATTCTCAGTACCAATAAATTTTGTACCTCCCTTAGGGTAGCCTCTAGGGATACAAAAATCAATGGAGAAACAATCCTTACCTTCAAGAAGCATATATATATTCCTGGAAGGGACCTGAGAGGTCTTCTAGTCCCAACCCACTCATTTTATAGATCAGGAAATTGAGGCTCAGAAAGGGGCAAGTAATTTACCCAAGGTAGAATAGGTAAGGAAGATTAGCAGTATTTCTGAGGACCCAGCTGTACGCTCAGGTCTTTGGGGAACAAGAGCCCTGGAAGAATGAGGGATCTTTGCTTCATAAGAGTTTATAAGATGGGGTAGACATGATACATATATGTAAAGATAAGATTGGGATAAGGACATGGACTGGATATGTGATTTTTTAAAAAAGTGTAAAATCGGTGTCTAGCGAATAGTAAAAATGGTTAACCAGAATTCAGAGGAGAGAGACGTCTCTATGGGTTGGTCAGATTTCTCAGAGAAGGTATGGGATTTCCTGGATGCAGAGAGCCCAGATGGGGAGTACATTTCACCTAGTGAGAACTAGAGGAAGGCTCCAGACCCATTGAGGGAGGACCGGTTTGGCTGGAGTAGGAAAATCAGAGATAAGACTCTAACTGCAGAAGGTAGGAACCAAATTATGGAGGGCATGGAGTGCCAGGCCAAGAGAGTTTGGACTTTATTCAGTATGTTATAGGGGATCCACTAAAGCATTTTGAGTGGGGGAAAATGACATGATCGAACTTTTATTACCACCATTTTTTCTGCCTCTGTGTGTTAACTTTCTATGGCTGCTTCACCCTAAACCTAGTTCATTTGGTAATGTCTTACCTCCCGAGTGACAGTAAATGCTCGAATGCCCTATTGACGTGGCCAGCCTAACGTCGGGATGCTTTGATAAAATGATCGAGTGTGCAAAATGCCTTTTACACATTAATCTTAATTATCCTTTCTTAATAAGTTATATCTTTATGGAAGGGGTAGCCTACAATGAGCCATCCATGTCAGTGGGTAAGCATTTATTAAGCGCCTACTATGTGCCAAGCACTTTGGTAAAGCTGCTGAGGGTACAAAAAAAAAAAAAGAAAAGAGACTCCTGCTCTCAAGGAGCTCCCAGAGTAATGGGGGAAACAACTCGAAAACAACCTTGAACAAATGTCCTTTCCTTAGATTGTGCTGTGAAGCAACAACAGGTTTGCTTGTATGTCTGACTGGTCAGGGTCAAGGGTGCAATCGGATTGGGAAACACCCCCCCCCCCAAATATTGGGTACTACCCTAAAGGCACCGGCCAGCTCTTCCCTGAGTGTATCCTGCCCCTGACTGCTTTTAGCTCCTCTTTGGTATTGGGCATTGGGCCATTCAGTGGTTCCATTGTTTGTAAATTTATGGAGACCTCAGATAAACACTTCGGAGTTCAAAGGAGTGGACCTGTGAAGGGAATTCACTTGCCATTTGTAATGAGGTTACTTATTTAACAGGTTTCCTCTGTCAAACCACTGAGAAATTACTTGAAGGCTTGGAAACCTGGGACATTTTGAACTGTAGTTGGGACTTAAGCGTCAGCATAATTGACCAATTTAACTTAAGTATCAACATTTGCCTGGGGCAGAGGTCAGCCAGCCTGAAAGCCGAGCTGGCCAAAGTCTGTTGCTTTGTGAAGACTATTTATTTAGGGCTTTAAGGGGGAGCGGTAGGCCAAGGTTTGGGAAGTGCCCCAGAGTCCACGTTCTCTTTACTTCTGCCTTCCCCTCCTCCCTCCCTTGTTTCACGGGTTTTTAACTAGGTGCTGCTGATCGATGGATTCAAAAAGGCTGAACATTTGATTTTTACTCTCATCATTCAAGTTATCCGAGCCTTCTGGCCAGTTTTCCCTCCTCTAAGTCTGTAGTTCTCTAATTCATTCCCCATCATTCTGTTCGAGGAATCTTTGCAACACACTTCTACGATCTACTCAAACACTTTTCTTGATTCTCCATTGCCTGTTGAATTAAATTCTGTCTCCAGATCCTGGGATTCAAGGTTCTTTAGGATTTGATTCCAACCTACCTGTTTAGCTTTCTGCTACTTTGTTAGCGTTAGCCCTCTCTATCCTTCTGTTTACTTGCGGTCCTCTCCCATTTCAAAGTCTTTGCTTTCACTGTGGGCCATGAATAGAATGAATATTTACCCCTCCCCCCTACCTGTCGGAGGCCTTCCTTAGAGGCCCAACTCAGGTGCCATCTCCATGAAACTGGTGATCTTCTCTCCCCTGGGAAGTGATAGAGATGTCTCCTGCCTCCAGTCTTATAGCACTTTGCCTGGACCTCTGCCTCACAGTTATCTTCCTATCTTTGTGAGGGGTATTTGTTTAAGTTCTTTCTCCTCCTCCCCATTAGATTTACTCATTGGGAGCTAAGTTTTGTTTCTAACTCAAGCATAAGGTTCTTAACTGGTGATTGTTGAATCAGCCCTAGCGAGGGGAACCAGGACTGGGTTAAAGCCCAAAGGATGGGTAATCCCCAAACTATGAGTTTGGGCACGTATTGAGCTTGCTGACTGCAGCTTTCTTAGGTTAGGGTTGTAGGTTTCGTTCACTTTTGTGGGGGACAGTGGACCCCATTAGGGTTGGATGAGAGATATCCCTCAGCTGACCATACGGTACAAGCTGTACACACCTTGTGGATAGGTTACTCACCTTGCTTGTATCTCAGTGGAGAGATGACAATGTCATCTGCTATCATCTCTGGCCTTGAGGCCACTTTTAGATGGGTCTTTGGAATCTTGGGGCAAGGCAATATACATTTTAGAATTGCCAGTCCCCTCCCCCTTTCCCTGTCCCTCCCCCTACCTAAATCAACCAAACTCCAGAGTTGAATAGTGATTAAATTAAAAAAAAAATGCAACTTGATTATCTTTTGAGTCCAATGTTATCAACCAGTTCTGTGCCTAGACCAGTGCTGGCAGGGTAGCACATTCAGACATACAGAACAGAAATCCTCATTTACTAAGCATTGTGGAGGGAGAAGAACCTTTTATACATAAGTTTATTTCCCACTTAAGTTATTCTTTAATTGCCAAAAGATTAAAGACAAATTGGGTTTAGGTAGAGAGGAGGAAAAATTCCTTTGGGAAAGCAGCCAGTGAATGATAGCATGATATAGTGGATGGTGTTTTACTTATAGCCAGGAAGACCTGTGTTCAAATCTTGCCTCTGGCATTTATTAACTGTGTGATTGTGGGTCAAATCATATGACCTCTTTGGGCTCTTCTGTACAATGAAAGGTTGAATAAATAAACTCTGGGGTTCCTTGTACTTTTTGCTCTGTTAAACAATGACATAGCCAGAGGCAAAAAGTTAGAAATAAGCATGAGGGGTGAGAAATCATAGAGATACATTTGCCTAGGGTCTCTCCTATATGCCATGCGGAGCTCATGGTCAATATGACTTTAGTCTAGGTTCTAGGAGATGCTTTATGGGTAACATTGGAAACCATGATTCTGCCTATAGTGGCAGTGATAATCACAGCACACTAGTATCTGTTTGAGATATAAGTTATTAGTATATATATTAGGGCATATTAAGGTGACTAGGTTATGCTCTGTAAGTTTTTCTGTAGCCATGGGAATGGTATAAATCTGTCTCTAGAGATATAGGGCAGAGTGTCTTATAAGGTCTCTCATTCCCCCTCTCCCCAATCCCCCAATTTTAAAGGATTTGTGGACATAGAGAAAGGATTTGCTAAAAGGCAGCCTTTCTGAGGTAGTCTCCTCCCTCTCATCTCAGTCATTTTCCTTCAGTGTCTCATCTTTAAAAGGAAGGGGTTAACTTTCCTGATCTTTAAAATGGGTATAATACTTGCAAGCATCCACTTCTCAAGACTGTTGGAAGGAAAGGGCCTTAACTCTTAAGATGTATGTTCTTGGACAAGTTGTTAAACCTCCCAGGAACTCAGCTTCCTTCTTTGTAAAAGGAGGTTGGATTAGATTATCTCTAAAGACTTTTTTAGTTCGGATGTTCCATTATAGGATTATAGATTAGAGCCGGAAGGGGCCTTGGAGGTCACCTAGTCCAGCCCCTCAGGTTCAAATGGCCTAATAACCTTAAAAAGCTATATAAAAGTTATTATAATAATAACTATTATTATAATATTAGGTGATTGCTAAGATCTAGCTCTGACATTCTGTATTTTAAGGAAAAAGTGTGTTATAATAGAAAGAACAAGTGCATTTGAAGTCCCAAGAGGTAGGCTCAAGTCCTGGCTTTGTTACTATCCTTGGGAATGTCATTTCCCCTCTGGGCCAAATTGACAAATATTTATAATAAGCCTATATATTAGGCATTGTGCTGAGGGCTGGACATATAGGGAAAGACAAAACCAGACCCCTGCTCTGAGCTCACAGGCTAATGGGGAGACTGTGCCTACAACTATGGGCAAACAAGATACAGGATAAATTGGAGAGAAAGCATCTCCCCATGGAGAGCATGGGCCTGCCTGCTGGTGCCTTAAGACAACCTAGAACTCCTGATTGCTTCATTTTCTGTTTGGTGCAGAGTAAAGGCTGTCTTGTATACCTGGCTGGAGTTTATTTCTTTGAGCTCTTGTAGGGGTGCTGGAGATCCTGTTATCCACATTTAGGGAAACTTAGAAGTGATCTTGTACCTCATTTATATTGGGAAATTTTCCTGGAGCAACCCAAGGTTGGGGATTGTGATTCAAAGGAGGAAAAAATCCCCTTCTGGGGTTAGCTCCCAGGCCTAGACCAAGTGCATGTGAGTCTGAAGTCTTGGGGTTGGGCCATTAGTTACAAGTTATCTGTGTATAGTATATAATTAGGGCATATTAAGGTGACTAGGTTATGCCCTGTAAGTTTTTCTGTAACTGTGCGAATGGCCTAAAGTAGAGAGAGGGACTACATGGTCCTATTAGACCCTATAACCTAGCTTACAGTGGCATATAATTATTAATTGTTGAATGACTTCTTCTTTGGGTCTAGGAGGTGGGGAGGGTATGCGATAAATAAAATTAGAATTGTTCTAATATTGATTTGCCTTTGTTGCTGGCTGTTGGAACTTGATGGAGAGTTTCTAGCTGTTGCTAGAGTGTGGAGAGGGGATCCCAGCATGCTCTTCTATTGCCCTGCCTAGTACAGTCAGTGGAGAGTTTGTAATCTCCCATTCCACTGCCTCACTCTTCCTCTTAAGTGTCTCTGAAGCCAGACCTGCCGACCTAGACCCAGAAAACAGACTCTTAGTCTTTGCCTTAGAGCCCTCATCCCCAAAGAAGACCTGTGGAGGCTTATGTGTTGCTGGAGGACCCAGTAGCCAACCAGTTTGATCCCTCCCCTGATTCTGGGAGGCTCTGGCACTTACTCGAACACTGGAGCATTTCTTTGACTAGGTACCTTTCTTAGCCTGGGCGTATTGGAAGCAGAGCTTTCTCTCCCCCCCCCCCCCCCCCCCCCCCCGTATGGTCTGGCTTGAGTTACCCCTTCTTTTCCAGTTTCTTCTTTCCTACCCTTCTTCTTAGCTTTTGCCCTCTTACAATAAATAGGAGCTGCTTAACTGCATAGGCCACAGTTAAGTAGCCAGAAGTCAGAAGAAAGAGGCTGCCCTGATTCCATGGTTCTTGACTTTTTGTGTCCCCGATCACTTTGGTGAGTGAACCTAGGGACCCCTTCTCAGAATAATGTTTTAAAATGCACTAAGTAAAATATGTAGAATTACAAAGGAAGCCAATTTTATTGACATACAGTCATTACAGTATTAAAAAAAAAAAGTTTATGGGCCCCTGGCTTAGAGCACTTGATCTAGGAGCAATGGAGGAGGGACTGAAATCCCCATCCCCTAGGCCACCATTTAACAAAAACAACCCAGGAAATTAAACCTAGGGGCTGGGAAAGGAGTAGGGAAGATAAGGGAACCTATTTTGTAAGAGGGATTAATGAGGCAGCCTGTCAGGTGTTGAGAGACCTGGGTTCTGCACCAGCCTCTGCCACAATGTCCTGTTTCAGTGCCTTAGTTTTCCTCATCTGTAAAACTCAGAACTAGATCTTTGCAGTTAATCACAGCTCTGACCCATGGTATGAACTGGTGGAAACTGACTGGTGGAACCTTATTAATTATGAACATGACTTTATTTTACTTGTTTTTTTTTCTCCTGGAATTCAAGAAATTGTCAGATTTTGTCATTCCTGCCCTCCCTGTTGGTGCAGCAGAAAGAATCTTGGTTAGAGAATTAGAGGATCTGGCTTCAAGTCTTAACACTTGTGTGGTCTTGAAACAGTCATTTATTTTCCTTGGGCCTCAGTTTCCTCATCTGTAAGATGGACTAGATTGGACTAGATGGACTCTGAGAACCCTTCTAGTTCTAGGTCTATGATCTTATAACTATCTCAGTTACATGTTACATTCCTTTTTACTTCCATCAGGACTACCCCAGTTTAGACCCTCAACTATTGTTAGCCCTAACTGGTATTTTTTTTTACTTCCAGCCCATCCCTTCTCTTAATTTTTTAGTTCATCTTTTACATGACTTTCTGATTAATCTTTCTAATAGATCTCTACAATTGTTGCTCTCAGAAATCTCCTCGAGCAATCTTCTGTAGCTCCCAGTTGTTTATGGAATAAAAGTATCAGCTTCAAATATCTAGCATTCAAGTCTTTTCACAGTCTTGTTTCTGCTCTCCCTTTCCTTATGTCAAATTATTTCTTTCATAGGATCATAGGTTTAGAGCCAGAAGGGACCTTCCCAAAATTTGGACATTTAGTCCTAACCCATTGTATTAGAGAAGGACTAGATGGAGAAGACAGATGTCTAAGGTGACACACCTATTAAGGTGTCATAGTCTAGATTTGAACTCAAGCCCTCTGACTGCAAAATCAGTGCTTGTTTCCTCTGCAACATTCTGTTTCTAAATATTCTGTCTTCTTTTTTTGTTTGTTTTGGGGTTTTTTGGGGAGGGAGGTAGGGCAATTGGGGTTAAGTGACTTGCTCAAGGTCACATGTCTAGTTTTTGTGTTAAATGTCCCGAAGTCGGATTTGAACTCAGGTCCTCCTGACTTCAGGGCCGGTGCTCTATTCATTGCACCACCTAGCTGCCCCTTATTTTATTTTATTTTTTTGAATTTTGTTAAATCTAGACAGTCAACAAAACAATAAACCAAGCCCTGATTTGTGTTATGTGCCAGTTTCCAGGATGTAAACACTTGCACTAAAATTTAACAATTGGCTTGCAAGCTTGTATGAACTGGCTTCAAAATAGCATTGCCCATATCCTAGTGTGTGTCTCCCTTCCCCCTCTCCAACCCCATTAGATTTTAAGCTCCTTGAGAGTAGGATTGTGCTATGTTTGCCTTATGTCTCCTAGTAGCCCCTAGTGCAGGGCTGTGGGGTGTATGATAGGCATGAATAAATGTTGGATTGATAATCCTGACTTCAGCCAGTGAGCTGAGGAAGCCAGGCTAGTATGAGAAACTGTAATTGTGTTGCTGGGATATCCTTGTCTTTCCCCCTCCCCTGGCTGGAGGCGAAGAACAGGCAGAGAGAGGGGAAGAGAAAAGCTGCCCAGGGAGCCCTGGAGTTAGACAGACCAAGAGCTGTTGGAACATAGGGAGTGATCTGATCTCATAGAGCAGACCTGGGTGGGGTTTTATGAACCCTTCTTGGGCCCTGTTCTGGCTCTCAGTGTGTTTTTTAAACTCAGAACAGGGGAAACACTTCAGCGTTTAAAAAGAGCATTACAAGGAAGAGCTGGAGCTGGAAATGGATTTATTCAGGCTGTGTGTTGAGCAGCTAGGCTCCAGGTCTGGAGTGAGAGTTCTAGGGGCAGGGGGCAAATGAAGGAGTGGGGGAGGGGGAAGGGAGAAGGGACTGGTGTTAGATGAGGGGAGAGAGAAGCATGAGTGTTAGCACAGTATCTTGAACAAAGTGGGTGCTGAAAAAGTGTTTGCTGAATTGAGTCATCTAATCTGGCCTCTTCATTTAACTAGGAGGAAACTGAGGCCTGGGGAAAGGATGGGACTTGCTAAGGTTATACATGGAGTTAGTGGTACAGCCTTTAGCTGCTGAAGGAGGACTACAGAAGACCTTCCATCTTATTTCCTCTAAGATTATAGAGTTAGAACCAAAGAGTTCAAAGATGTTAGATTTAGAACGGGAAGGGACCTCGTGGTTATCTTAGTCAATCTTCTTATTTGACAGTGGCAGAGACTGAAGCCCAGACAGTGACTTACCCAAGGTCATACTGGCAGTGATGGAATTGGGATTTGAACTTGGGTCCTCTGACTTGAAATCCAGCCTTCTTTCTCTTTCACCTTGCTCCTCAGAATTAGGCTTTTTTGGATTTCATTAGGATTGATCAATCAATGATCTTTTTTTAATTTTTACCCCTTTGTGATTTGTAAGGCACCACACCAGATATCAGCAGTCCCTGCCCTTGCTGGGCTCATAGTCTGGTTATAGAGATAATGCTTGGAAAGATAAGTAGCATAAGTAATGTTTGCTAAGTGCCAAATGAGTGGAACAGACAGTAAGTTCTGTCGGAATTGGAGGAGGGAGAGATGATTATGGGCTGGAGTGACCAGGAAAGACTTCTTAGAGGAGGTGGGGTTTTTGTTTGCCTTGAATGATGAGTAGAATTTGGATAGGCCCAAAGGAAAGGAGAGCAGGCAGTTGATGGTGGGGGAAGTGGGAGGTAGAACTGGAAAGATAGTTTAATGCCTGACTGTGGACAGGACCTTGGATCATAGACTGAGGCCATTTTGACTTGATCCTGTGGGCAATGGAGAACCATCAAAGTTTTTTGTTTTTTCCTATGTCCTAGTTTAAAGAAGATGGGAAGTGGGGTTGAGGTCACTTGAATTTACTACAGAATTATCTGGTACATGTATCTGATAAATCTTTTCCCCATCTTAGGTGGGTTTCCTATGTCTGCTTAAAGCCAGGGGACTAGATTAAATGACCTCATTCAGTTTTAGGAGTCCAGGGAAGTTGCTGAAGTCAATGTCTGCTCACCTCTGTCTCCCTTGATCTGTCCAACTGCTTCCCCCCTTTTTTGAGTAGAATCTACAGGTTTAATGTCATATTTCAGTCATCCTCACCTCTGGGAATGTAGGGAGATTTCTGCTGCTTTCTTGATATAGGTGGAGAAAACAGGCAGGATTTGAGATTTGAGCCCTTTGGGGTTTTAGAGTGTGGGGAGGTTCAGTCTGGAGCAGATTTCTAGGGTAGATCTGATCAGAGAGGACTTAGGTTTAGCTGATCTTCTAATGTAGTCTGGATTTTTACTATGCAGCCTGGACATGGTTAAGAAACCTCCTAATAGGGGAGGGGAGAGGTCAGAACCTTCACTTTCCAGATAATTGGGGGAAAATTAACCTTCAGGATGAGCTGAGGATGTGACCTTCAGCTCTTGATGGTGTGGGAAGGAGGAGCTGCTCCAGTCTCTGTGGCTTTACCCTAAATCAGACTAGGCTTGTAGCTGTTTTAAAATTGGAGTCCTGCCTCTTGCCTCCTTTAGCTCCCTTTGATACCATTCTAGGAAGAGAAAAAAAACTACCTGCACAGTAAAATAATTCTCTTTCTTGGTCCTCTTCTCTCCCATTTGTTGCTCCTAGAAATAATTGTTTGATATTTGAATCCTCTATGGGTTGTTAGCTCAGTGGGTAGAGCAAGGTACATATGAGGTCTGGGTCCCTTTGGCTGACCCTCAACTCTGATCAAAGAGCCCCAATCTCTCACAAATGTATTGTTGGAGGTCTAAGGGAAATAAGTCTGGGTGATCCAGAATATATCTATACCCACTGAAACCACCTTTCAAAGCACATGGCCTTTTGGGAAGAGGTCAGGAGTGCCATATTTGTTTACAAAGGATCTCGTTATGAGAGAAAAAGGGACAAATTAATCATTTGAGAACACCCTGTACTTTGTTATATAGAACTTGGCATTTCTTCTCTCTTGGCTTGTGTGTGCACATATCTATGCATTTGTCCTGACTGCTTGTTGTGGTTTGGCTTTGTTTGTCTCTCTCCTCTGCCTATTGCTCTGAAGTCACCGTCTCCCCAAATACTTCCCTCATTCATTAACAGGGCCTGGAGGAAGTTGTTTGCAACAGTGCCTTATTGGTTCTTCCACTCCCCCCCCCCCCCCACACACACGTGGACTGATAAAAACAACTTTGCCTGAGACCAGAGTCCATGGGTGGCAGCATCCACCCTCTCTTCCCTATCCCCATTCCCCTCCCTCTCTTCCTATTTCTTTGGACTTTCAGCCTAGGATCAAGGTTGGCAAAGAGGGAGGCCTAAACTTGGATAGTTAACTGTTTAATGACTCTTCTTCTGGACAGAGTCAAACCATAGCCAAGAGCCCCTCCATCTGGGTCAGTGGGTAGCTGTAGGCTCTATTCTGAAGGGATAAATGGCTGGCCATCTCCACTCTCTTAGGTCAAAGAGATGGGTGGGAGGCAAAGGGATGTTGGGTTTGGTGGGCATATTACTGGAACTTGGAGCCAAGAGATGGTTCCAGTTCTGATTTTGTTTTGAACTTACTGTTCATTTTGGAATACCATACTTTTTGGGGCCTTAGTTTCCTCATTTGTAAAATGAAGGGGAATTTTGGTCTCTAAAGTCCCTTGCAGTTATGACATTTTTATAATTCTTTGTTTTAACATTTTACATCCTAAGGTTCCTTCCAACTCTGACATTCTGTGCTCTCTGTGTTTGAAGAGCTCTTTTTCTTCTTGGGTTGGTATTGGGTACTTAGTCCTGCCCGGGGCCAGGAGGCTGGGCTGAATGACCCCTGGAGGTAACTTGTGGCCCATGGAATTTCCCTCCATATGAACTGATCACCACAGTGGATTGTAAGTGGGATTAGAATCCAGAATGGATTTTCAAGGGTGCTCCAAATAGAAAAGAGATCTCTAAATTTATATGTGTATCACTTGCTGTTCCAATCTTTTCCTTTTGCCCATATTTTGTCTCCCTTATCAGCAAATGACCATATACCGCCTTTATATAGTAAATGGCTATTTCTCCTTCACTGCTGGAGAGGAAGAAGGAGTATTTTCTTCCTTCTCAAATATTGGCTACAATGTGATTGCTAAATAAAGCACACAGTGGAGGGGAGAAACTCTAAAAACCATAATTATATAAAATAGGAAATTATAATCTAAAAATTATAAATTTCTTCCTTCCCAATAGCCCTTTTTGGGCTTATTCTCTATATCATGGCCCTAGGGTTTTGTTTGGTGAAAAACTTCCTCCACTGAGGCAAGTGTTGATAATTAAATAGTCTTGGAGAGTTGCCTGAGGCTCAGAAAGATTTAGTGACTTGCCCAGCCTCACACAGTAAATTTTAGAGATGGGACCTACAACATCCCCCTCCCACCCCCAACCCGGTCTTTTAACTTCCATCCAGGCACTATCTGTTGTGCCCATATTGTTGGTTATGCTTTGTACCTCTCTGTGAATATCTACAGCCACCCTTCCCCACCCTCAAACAAACCTTTCTTAATCTCCCACATGCAAGCGATCTCCCTCCTTAAACTGTTAGACAATTTTATGATATTCACTCTATATGTGCCTTATTTTGGGTAGCTCAGTGGATAGAGCCATGGACTGTTGGGAAGATCTGAATTCAAATGTGGCCCCAGACACTAATTAGCTATGTGACTCTGGGCAAGTCATTTAATATCACTCTGCTCTCAGTTCCTTCATTTGTAAAACAGGGATAATTAATAGCATCTCCCTCTCAGGGTTATTAGGAGGATAAAACACACCATTTCTAAAATGCTTTGCAAATCTTAAAGTTCTATATAAATGATTATGATGATCAGTTTTGTTGGATATATCTCCTCTGCTAGACTGTGAGCTTCTTGGACAGAGTCCCTGTCTTACTCATGTTTGTATTGCCATAGTACCTTGCCCATGCCTCTGAAAGTGTTGACAAATGTTTGTCTACTATACCTGCAAAAGTGAATTTCCCTTTGTATTTAGGGAGATGATAGGACTTTATCTCCACCTTCATTTATTCAACTGAATTTTCCTGAGCCTTGGAGATATGACTATCTTTATAGGCTCTATTGAAAGCAAGTAAAAACTGTTGTCTTTTCAAATCTTCCAATGAACACCAGAGTGATATAGTGGATAACTGGATTGGAGTCAGGAAGACTTAGGTGTGAATCCTGCCTCAGATACTTATTATTAGTTTGACCTTGTAGAATGAGGTAGCTGGATTTGATGCCCTTAGAAGAAGCCCTATCTGGTTCTAAGTCTGTTATCCCTATGAGTCAAATATGTGTATGTGTACATATATACATGTGTATGTATATGTATGTATGTATGCATGTATGTATTTATATAGTGGGAAATGAAACTATAAACTAATTTGGCTAGAATGTAGAGTACCTTAAGAGAATTGATATGAAATACGGTGAGGAGTTATAGAGGGAGTTAAATGCCAGAGTGATGAATTTGTATTTTATTCTTAAGGCAATAGGGAGCCATAGATGTTTTTTGAGCAGGAATGTGAGCAAATCTGTGACTCAGGAATATTATTTTTGGTACCTGTGTAAAGGGAGAATCAGAGAAGGGAAAAGATTGTAGGAAGACCAGTTAGGAGGACATTCCAATCATTCCAGTGAGTGGTGATGAGGACCTGAGTTAGGAGAGTGGGAGCGGAGAGAAGGGGATGTATTTTAGAACTATTGGGGAAGGGGTGCAGAATCCACAGGATTTGGCAACTGATTGGATATATGAGGTGAGAAAGAGGAGATAGTCATATGTGACTCTGAAGATTTGAGTATGGGTAACAGGGAGAAGAGTGGTACCATCCATAGAAACTGAGAAGTCTGGGGGAAGGGTAGATATGGGAGAGGATGAATTTTGGGCATACTGAGTTTGAAGGTTTCAATGGGAAATCCAGGTAGGCACGCCTAGAAGGCAATTGGAGATGTGGTACCAAAACTCAAGGATGGGTTTGGGACATGCATTCTCTCTCTCTCTCTCTCTCTCTCTCTCTCTCTCTCTCTCTCTCTCTCTCTCTCTCTCTCTCTCTCTTTCTCTCTCTCTCTCTCTCTCTCTCTTTCTCTTTCCTTCTCTCCTTTTCTCTCTGTTTATGTGTGTGTATATACGCATACATACATACATATGTAGATATATAGATAGACAGAAAGACACACGGAGAGAGACAGACAGACTTTGGAATCATCATAACCTTAATAGCTAACATTTATATAGCACTTACTGTGAGCTAGGCACCAGGCAAAGCACTTTAGAAATAGTATTTCATTTAAAATTATTTTTGCAACAACCTTGGGAGGTAGGTACTTTTATTATCCCCACTTGACAGTGCAGAAAACTGAGGCATATAGAGATTGTGAGTTGCTCAAGGTCACACAGTTAGTGTCTAAAGGTAGATTTGAACTCATGTCTTCCTGACTATCTGCTGTACCAACTAACTGCCTAGAGCCCTCTATGTAAAAGTGATAAATGAACCCATAGGAGTGGATTGTAAATAAGTCCAGGAGCTGGACTTCATGGTCAATGTAGATTTTGCAAGAAAATAGTAGAAACTTGAACCATTTTTATGGTAAGTTGCAAAAATGTGCTGCCTTCCAAACATCTAGCAAGATACAACCGGGTGGCTAGAATTCTGTATCACAAGCTTGCTGTCTTTTCATGGACTGACAGATAATAAATCCTCACACTACAAAAACAAACCTCATAATGTCCTGGAGAACTCAAATCAATTATCACATTATCACAGACTGAACTATAGCCTACAATCACATAAAAAAAAGAAAAAGAAAAAACCTTAACATTTTAAATAGATGTCACTGGACCAAAATACTCATAATCTCTAAGCTACATCAAATGCAAAGCTTTCAAAATATAGAGATCTAGCAGAGGAGATCAGTTTTGAGAAAAGGACTAGGTACATATGATCCTTTTTGTCCCATCTGTTACTGGAGTTGTACCAAGCATGTTTTTTAATGAGCTTACAGAGGATTACATCTTAATACTTTTATTCAACTTTAGAAATTAATTATTTTATCTATCTGGGCAATATAGTCAGAAGAACATCAAATAGAATAATGACAGGCTAGTGACTCGCCCTAGGGTTATTCCTATTTGAACCAAATCGAAAAATAATAATAATAATTACTGACATTTATACACTCTTTTAAGAATTGCAGAGTTTTTACATGCAGGCTTTCATTTCCTCCTGATAATAACCCTGTGAGGTAGATTATACGTTTGTGAAGCTCAGAGTAGTTAGATGATTTGTTCAAGGCCACACAGCAAAGGAGTATTGGGGCAGGATGAAATTACCTAAGGAGAGAAAAGAGAAAGGGGACCTGGGACATATCCTGGAGGAATACTTAGACTTAGGAGTAGAAGGAATAAGATAACCAGGAAGGAATGTGAGAAGAAACAGATAATAGGAGAAGCAGCAGGAGAGAACAGCATCCTGGAAGAAGCCAAGGGGAGGAGAGTGAGAGAGAGAGACAGACACAGGAGAGAGACACAGACACAGAAAAAGACAGAGAGAGAGAGAGAGAGAGAGAGAGAGAGAGAGAGAGAGAGAGACAGACAGACAGACAGACAGACAGACAGACACAGGAGAGAGACACAGACACAGAAAAAGACACAGAGAGAGTGAGAGTGAGAGTGAGAGTGAGTGTGTCCAGGAGAGGCTGTTGACAAACACATGCAAATGCTAGAGAAAGATCAAAGAAAATTAGGACTGAAAAAAAAAGCCATTGGATTGAGTTGTTAAGAAATCATTGGCAACAATTGATAGAGAGCAGTTTTTAGTAGAGCTGTGGAGTCCGAAGCCAGATCAGATGATTTATAAAGAACAGTGAGTAAATTCAGTTAAAAAAGATTTTTAGGTCTGAATTCACTCCTTCTACCTCCACCTCCACCACACCCCAGTTCCCCATTGGGAAAGCCAGGGGGAAAAAGACTCTATTACAAACATGTATTGTCAAACAAAACAATTTCCTACATGGCCATGTCCAAAACCAAAACCAAAACATATGCCTCAGTTTACCATTTGAGACCATATTCTTTCTATATCAAGAGGGGTGGCTTGTTTCATCATGAGTTCTCTGGAATAGTGATTTGTCATTGTGTTGGTCTTTCAGATTTGTTTGTTTTTGCAACGTTGTTTTTACTGTGTAAATTGTTCTTCACTTTGCATCAGTTCATGTAAGTCTTCTCATGTCTTTCTGAAACCATCTCCTTCATCATTTCTTAGAAGACAAATAGTAATTCCATCACATTCATATACCATAATTTGTTCAGCCATTCTCCATTTGATGGGCACCTCCTCAGCTTCCCATTTTTTGCCACCACAAAAAGAGCTGCTATATATATATATATATATATATAAATATATATATTTTTTTTTTTTTTTTTTTTTTTTTTGTACATATGTTTGTCCTTTTCAGAGGCATTGAGTAGATAACTTCTCTCTCTAGGAGGAGTGGGAGGAGATAGCTGAGTCAAAGAAAGGAGGGGGAGAGAAAGAAACGGAGACACAAAGACAGAGAGGAGAGCCTGAGGGAAAAAGAGAAGAGAAAAAGAAGAGGAAGACAAGGGAAGGTAATAGGGAGAGAGAGGAGATGTCTATGAGGTTATACTTTCCAGGAAGATAGATGATCAAGTACACAACTGGAGGGGTTAGCTTTGTATATTTTTTGTATTTATTTATCACATACGCATGCATGTATGTTCTCATTGTCTGCCCTATTAGAATGCAAGCTTTTTTTGTAAACAGGAGTGGTTTCACCCTTTGTACTTGTGTCCCTAGTGCCTAGCACGGTGCCTGGACCACAACAGGTGCTTAATAAATGGTTGTGGATTAATTAATTGAGAAGAGAGAGAAATCAGGTTAGAGAACCAGTTAGAGTTAGAGATAAAGGAAAAGGATTGGATTTTTGGAGAGGGCTGGAAGTATGCTTTAGTATAAAGTGCAGGGTGGCCTCCATAACGTTTTGTGGGATTTCCAGTGGAAAGGGACTGCCCCAGCCCCTTCATTTTATAGATGAAGAAGCAAGTTGAGATAATTGTGACTTGCTTAAAGGTCACATGGGTGGGATTTGACCCTCAGATCTATCTGGTTCCAAGTTTAGTGAACTGCCCTCCAGTTGCATCCAGTTCTGAACCCTATAATCTCTTCCAGTTCTGAACCCTATAATCTTAAGTATTAGGACTTGAACTTGGGTCCTCTGCCTCAATCTGACAGTCTTCCTGCTTGACCATGTTATGCCTCCTCCCTTCTGTTTATAGATCTTAGACAATACGTAGATATTGACCCATGAGGAGCTGAGTGTTGCAAGGTGTGTGTGTGTGTGTGTGTGTGTGTGTGTGTGTGTGTAAGTGTGTGGGTGTGTGTGTAGGTGTAGTGTCAAGGATGGGGATTCATATGTAGATTCTGCCCAGAGGGAGCAATGCCATCTTGGGTCTCCAGAGCCCAGGTGCTGGCATGAGTGTCATTCAATATAAGACTATGTTGGGAGATAATGAGCACTGGATTTTGAGACAGAAAAGTTGGGTTCCAATCCCAGATTTACCACCTGTTAGCCATATAACCAGGGGCAAGTAAATAACTTCATCTCAGCCTTGGTTTCCTCATCTGTAAAATGACAGTGATATTACTTGTACTACTTGTCTCCCAGATTTGCTGTGAATATTGAGATAAAACAAGTGAAATGCTTTGGGACCGTCATGCTATAAAAATGTATGCTATGCATTATTATTGTTCAGACATTCATATAGTTCAAATCCAGCCTTAGACTTTTACTAGGTGTATTCCTCTGGGCAAGTCAGTTAACCTCTTTGTTCTCTGCCTCAGTTTCCTTATCTGTAAAATGGGAATAATAATAACACTGACCTCCCAAGGTTGTTTTGAAGCTCAAATGAGATATTATTGAGAAAATGCTTTGCAAATCTTAAAGCACTATATAAATGCTATCTAGCTATTAATATTATTATTTCTAGTCAGTCAGTGAGTGTTTGGTGCCTTAGAGACTATAAGAGAAATGTAAGCATGGAAACTATTTTCAAAAACCCCACAGTCTGAGTGGGAGTAGTTGGCATGTACGCATGAAAAGATAAGTAACATCCTACATCACTGTGATCCATGACCATTACTGTGGGTATAGAGAAGAGGCAGTGTCCTGTAGTCCTTGAAGCTAGGAAGACCTGAGTTCAAATCCCATTTCTGACAGGTACTAGCTGTGTGACCCTAGGCAAGTTGCATAACCTCTCTGGGCTCTAGGCAGCTCTCTTAAGACTATCTGTTGCATCGAAGGTACAGTTACAGACTTCCATCAGCAGAGACAGTTTCCTCATCTGGGTGTTTTCTATACCAGTAAAATTACTGTAGGGCTAGTCCCTGTGGTGAAGTGGATGTAGTGATGGACGTCAGGAAGATCTGCATACCTGCTTGGCCTCAGACACTTAGTAGCTGTGTGACCCTGGGCAAATCACTTAACCTCTGCCTCAGTTTCCTTAACTGCAAAATGGGGTAATAATACTACTGACCTCCTAGAGTCATGAGGATCGGATGAGATCATGATTGTAAAGTGCTTAGTTAGCATAGTGCCCGGCACACAGTAGCTGCTATATAAATGTTAGTAGTTATTATCCCTATCTATGGTAAATACTGTAGGGCAGTGGTGTCAAATTAAAATAGAAATGAGGGCCACTAAATTGTCCATAAGGATCCCTGCAGGTGCTTACTGAATTAGAAAACCATATATTGGGGCAGCTAGGTGGCACAATGAATAGAGCACTGGCCCTGGAGTTATGAGGACCTGAGTTCAAATGTGACCTCAGACACTTGACACTAGCCATGTGACCTTGGGCAAGTCACTCAACACCAATTGCCCTGCCTTCCTCCAAAAAAAAAAGAAAAGCACATATTAACATTATCTTTTAAATTTTCTTTTGTATTTATTTTGTTAAATTGTTTCCAATGATGTTTTAATCAGGTTTCACCTGCAGTGATGCAGGGGCCACATGTTTCACAGCTCAGTGGTGGGGGTTCTGAGGATTCAGAGGGCCCTGGGAGTCGGGATGGTCAGGACAAGCTTCTTGGAGCAGGCACAGCTTGAGTCTGAGTTGTAAAGGATGGGCAGGTTTAAAATAGGTGGCAAGGCAGAGGAAGTGACTGGTGTTAATACCTGATGGGAGAGATAAGGGCTCCAGACAGGTATGGAAGCTTTATTGGTAGACAGGCAGTTCAGTCACCATCAAAAAAATATCTGGTATAATACCTTATATTTACATAACATTTTCCAGCCTTTTAAAATCCACCTTGATATCTTTTAGTTTATTTTATCCTTAGCATAGTCTTGTCAGGCAAGTGGGGGGAGTCAGGAAGACCTAAATTCAAATGTGGCCTCAGACATTTACTAACTGTGTGATTCTGGGGCAAGGCTGTCTGCCTCAGTTTATTTTTTTTTCTTTTGCTTTTTTGGAGGGGGAAGGCAGGGCAATGGGGGTTAAGTGACTTGCCCTAGGTCACATGGCTAGTGTCAGGTGTCTGAGGTCATATTTGAACTCAGGTCCTCCTGACTCCAGGGCCCATGCTTGCTTCACTGCACCACCTAGCGTCCCCTGCCTCAGTTTCTTCATCTGCAAAATGGGGAGAATTATAGCACCTGACCTCCCAGGGTTGTGAGAATTAAATGAGATAATATTTTTAAAGCTCTGAAAATACTATATAAATGCTAGCCATTATTTTTAGTTTTTATTATTATTATTATCATCAGAGAATTATCTATTCTTTAGGTTAGAAGGTATTGTAGGAGTTCATCTATGATGAACCCCATCCAGCGTAGGAAGGTCCTCAATAACATCTCTGATCGTTAATTATCCAGCTTTTTTTTTTTTAATACCTCCAGGGACAGGCAGGAATGGAGGGGGAATCTCACTGTTTCACAGGCAGGCAGCCCGTTCAATTTTGGGATAGTCCTTTGCATTGGGGAATTCTTAAACTGAGCGAACAGCAATTCCTCCTCCCTCCCTCCACCTAGCTCATACCCACTGATCTTAGTTTTTCCTTTGTAGCCAGGCAGAATAAATCTCATTTGTTTTTCACATGGAATCCTTTTAGATATTTGAAGACTATTATTTTTACTTCCTTTCTGGCTATCCCCCCTTCTCCCCCAAGTGTTCTTATCTGAAATATGGCAATTTGGTTTGAATACACCACATTTCTTACAGATACACAATTCTCTTATATTAATGATAGTCACCAACTCAAGTTAACAAGCATTTATTAAGTACCTGATATGTTCTAGGTACTGTGCTAAGCCCCTGGCAGAAGATATCCCCACTGTCAAGGAGCTCAAATTCTAATCAAGGAGACAACATGTAAACAACTATATATATTAGAAACAGGATAAATTGTAGTTAATCTCATAGGGAGGGCCCCAATGTTAGTGCCATTTACTGCAGATGCTTAGTTTTAGATTTGTACGTAGTAATTTACTAGATTCATATTTTAGTTTAAATGCTAAAGCATCAGGAATCTTCTTGCAGCAGATTAGGAAACTGAGGCACAGAGAAGGGTGAAGTTGTAGGAGTTAAGAGATGTGAGGGACTGGCAAGATGAATGAATTCATGCCCTTTATTTTTACAGATGAGGAAACTGAGGTCTAGTAAAGAGAAAGTGATTGGTCTAAGGCCACACAGAAAGAAGATGTGTGTTCCAGAATTTGAACCTGGGCCTTCTGACTTCAAATCAAAACCAGTGCTTTCTAGATGTCTCATAGCTTCCAGCAAGAACCAGGACTTGAACCTGGGTCTCCAGAATCTCAGGCCAAAGCTATTTCCTAAGACTTACTTCTATTTTTGTGTGGACTGCCTTAGCACTGTTTGATTTTTTAAAATTAAAAAAAATTTTTTTCACTGTTTGATTATTAAAGTGATTTTTAACTTAGTTGCCTTTCCCAGGTGATACCAGAAGACCCCATCAACCTGTCTGTGCTTGTCTTTGGAATTTCTTTCTCCTTCTCTTTTGATGAGAAGTGAATAGGTAAAGCTGAAAAATTGAAATCTGGAATAATATTTTCAAGATTCATTAAAACAACAATGAAATCTCCTATGTCCTTTTCTTCTAGGAAGCTTAACTAGCTGTTTTTGCCTTCCGCTTGTTTAGTTAGGCAGGGCTCTAGATCTTTTCCAGTGTGGTTTTCAATTCACTTTAATTCAGCGAGCCTTTATGAAGCTCTTACTGTTTGCAGAGTACTATGCTAGGCCAATGGGGGAAGTAGAATAACCGTGATGAGCCAATAGGGAGCTATAACATGTGGTGCCCTTTGGGTGCTGTGTCACATACCTAGGCCCACTCCCTTCCCTTCCTTCCAGCCCTGCTGCTCTGCTAGTAGCTCTGCACCCATTTCCAGCCTTTTTGCCTTTGCACTAAATGCCACATGCTTGGAGTGTACCTTCTCCCCTGCTTCTTGCTTTTTTTTTTTCTGGGTGATTAATAATCAGTTTATTAATGAGGCTAGCAAATGATCAAAAAAGTGATGGTCAGTGGTCTCTCAGTAACTGAAGACCCTCCCCTGCCTCTTGGAATCCATGGGATCCTTCTACACTCAATTAAAACACCATTTTCTCCAGGAAGCCTTTTCTGGTCCTTCCAGGGTGTCAAATGCATCTCCTCCAAGAACTGTCTTGTATTTATTTTGTACCTATCCTCTACATATTCACAAATGTGCACTCTCCCATTATTATGCAAGTTCCACGAGGGTAGCCTTGGTTTCAGTTGTGTCTAGATCCCTTGTGCTTAGAATATCTGAAGCACTTAATAAAAGCTTGTTGATTAATTGAGCTATTGTATGGAATCCTCAGGCTGTAGGGTTGGCTGGTTGACCTTTAAAAACACACTATAAAATACTAGGAATTGCTTGAAAGGGGTTGCAGTTCTAGAAGAGTTATGTTTTGTTTATCATCCAGGTATGTTGAAAGGGTGTGTGTGTGTGTGTGTGTGTGTGTGTGTGTGTGTGTGTGTGTGTG
>NW_027187344.1:3009774-3069855 GCF_028583685.1 Petaurus breviceps papuanus | reverse complement strand
TGTGTGTGTGTGTGTGTGTGTGTGTGTGTGTGTGTGTGTGTGTGTGTTGGGGGAGAAGTGAGAGAGATAGGAGAGCGGGGGAGAAAGAGGAGAAGGGAGGAGTGAGAAAGAAGGAGAGGGAGAGAGAGGAAAGAAAGTGAGGAAAGGGGAGGAGTGAGAGGAGAAGGGGAGAGAGGGGGAGAGAGAGAAAGATAGGGAGAGGAAAGGGAGAGAGGGGGTAGAGAAGGGAGGAATGAGAGAGGAAGAGGGGGAGAGAGAGGAGTGGGAGAGACAGAGAAGAGGGAGAGGGGGAAGAAAGTAAGGAGAGGGGAGGAGTGAGAGACAGAGGAGAGAAAGGGAGAGGGAGAAGGGAGAGAGAGAGGAAGTTGGAATCTGTAAGACCTTTAGCAAGACATTAACTGAAATCCAGTTAAGCTGCTTCTTTTTTAAAGGAGGGACTAAACTTTAAAATCTAACTGTCCCTTAACAGTGAACAAAAGCAGTACCTGGAACATTAACACATTTCCAGATGGCCTTATTTTTGGCACATCATTTCTGGCTTGTGCATGGATTCAGAAAAATAAAAGAAATTCATTGTGTTGACATTGCCTTGTAGCTGCAGTGGCACAATTCTGATATCCTTGGATCCAGAATCTCTGCAAAAGATCTGGGCAAAATTCTTCTGTTTCTCTGGCCTTGCCTGCCAGTGGCCCTCTCCAGTCAGCCCAGATCTTCTCAACAAAGACACACTTTTTGTGTGTCACCTTCCACTCCAACACAGCAGACCATAATTGTCAATCTTCAGTTAGGTAAAAGACAGCAGCTAGGAATCTGGTTATCAGTGGCTACACTGTACATAATAAATTGTCTGGACTTATCTACTCATGAACAATTATTGCGTCTCCTTGAATGGCTAATGATAATACTTACACAGCCTTAATCATGGTTGGCTAATGAGGTTGGGAGGGGGAAAAAAAGAATTCAGAAACAAGTCACCAAGCTGGAGATTTTTGCAAGTCCGAGTTGGACTATTTCTGGGCCATGCAGCCAATATTCCCCCCTCCTTTCTCCCCTCCCACCCCGACTTGATCTCCTTTTTTGATCAGTAGAGTTACATTTTAGCCAGGTGGAGGGTAGAGTGTCTTAGTGGCAAGATGAATTAAAGCTTTTCTATAGTCTCCCTGGGGAAGGGGCAGAAACCAGATCAGCTGGGACCTGGGGTCAGGGATGCCAGCAGAGAAGGCCTGTATGGTCAGGAGGCCTGTCCCAGCCCTTGGGGTACAGGCCGAGCTAGGGTCTTTCTCCCCTATATTGTTGGCTCTTTCCTTTTTTTACTCTCGGGGTCTCCCCCCCAATCTCATGTTAGTTACTAATGTTTCCCAGCCAGCTTTGTTATAGGCAGCCTTTCTGAAAACAATAAGGTCATTGTCAGGAGAAGAAGCATTGTTTTCTCATACTGTAATTGGTCTCCTTGGTCAGGTCTCAGCAACCCAGACAAAGAAGGAGCCCTGGAGAATCTGGGTCGGGCTCCAAATAGAGCTTTGGTTTGAATTGCCCTCCAAGTGTCTCCCTTGGGGTTGTTTTTTTTTCCCCAGTTTTGACTGAGGAGGGGGGCCTTACCCCCCTCCCCCACTTGAGGCCAGATAGGGAGAGACATTCTAGAACACTGCTCTGGAAGAACCACAGAATTCTAGCTGTCCCAGTATTACAGGGCAGGAACTGTCATTCTCTTCCCTCTTTTCTACCTTGAAAGCAAGGAGAGGACTTTGCAGGAAGTAAAAGAAGTAGACCCATGAAATGATGGCCTTTCCTTTTGGTTTCTGCCTTGATAGCTGACTGATAACTCATGTCCAGCAGCGCGGCCTACCCAGGCTTGGGCACACAGTGTCATGGTGGTCACCATTTGGGGGAAGAAGGGATATGGCTTGTCCTGCTCTTACTGGAAGTAGCCCTGAATAGTGGGGTGAGAAGACAAGCAGTGGGCCCTTGAGACAGTAATAGGTCCACTCTGCCTTCAGTGGGTGAGACTCTGTGTGTGTGTGTGTGTGTGTGTGCGCGCGCGCTCCAGTTAGTGTGTGAGCAAGTGATTGCCTGGACACTGCTCAACAATGACCACCCCCCACCTCCCCACCCCTTCTCTCCACTGGCTGATTAATGTAGAGAGGTGCTGATGGAGACTGAAGGAGGAGGGCTGTTTAGCTGTGATATGGGGTCTCTTGGGAGAGGAGGGCACATGAAGTAGAGGACAGATAAGAAGACTCTGCAGGTCTCGGAGGAGAAGCCATCTGTTCCCAGGGGAAGGATAAGAAATGGAGTAACGCTTCCAAAGTCGTTTTTTCCCCCCTTTTCTTTGTGGATTCTGACTGCCTTCCTTCTTCCATTAGTGACCTCTTCTGTTCCTGAGGGTGGCTCTGCAGTTAGATTTTTGCAAGAATTCTTTCTCATTATTTGGATTCCCTCCTCCCCCTTTTCCTGGCGGTGGCAGAGATGGCTTCATTTTACCTGTACTGGGGTTGCTGCCTCCCAGAAAATGGATTGTCAGGCCATTAGCAGTTAGGAGGAGTATCATTTGGGGGTGAAACTCCATGAGGCATATTTATCAGTGAATACTCAGACCAGAATGGTTGCAGGCTCTTCTTAGAGCTCTGCTGGGGAAAATGAGATGCAGTGGACCTCGATTTAAATCCCAGTTCTCTGCCTCTGGAGCTGGAAGGAACCTTATAGGCTGTCTTTTCCAACTCCCTCATTTTACAGATGAGGAAAATGGAGACCCAAGGGATGCGAAGACTTGCCTGAGTTTTCACCTCAGAGATAATTTGAAAGGATTTGGGCCCCAATCTTACAATGGGACCATGAACCAAAAGTATATCCTGGAGAGAGAGATACCATGGGCAACCGTTACATAAATGCTTGTTGACTGGCCGACTGATTCGAGTCAAGATTCTGCTACTTAACTATCTGTTGTGGCCTTGGGTTAGTCACTTCTGGTTTCTCCTCCATAAAATGAGGAGTTTGGGCTCAATGACCTCTAAGGCCACTTCTGTAACTAAATCCTAGAATGCTCTCTTGTTTTCTGGGAATCCTTCACCTTTGGGAATACTTAGGTGTTCTTAACCTTGGGGCTGTGAATTTGGTCTTATATTTAAAGTATTTTGTTTTGGTTTTTTTTGTTATATGTTTTATACTTAAAGTATTTCAGCATAAGTAATTTCTTTTGTAATGCTGTGTCTTTCATGCGTTTAAATATTTTCTTCTGAGAAGGGGTCCAGAGGCTTCACAAAACTGCCATAGGAGTTTAGGGACACACAAAGAAAGGGGGAGAAGGGAACAGGTATTTATTGAGTACCTACTATGTTCCAGGCATAGTGTTAAGAGTTTTACCAGTATTATCTCATTTGATCCTCAACAATCCTGGAAAGTAGGTGGTATTATTATTCCCTGTTTGATAGTTGGGGAAACTGAGGCTGACAGGAATGAAATGATTTGCCTAGGGTTATACTGCTATTATATTAATCCAAGGGTGGATTTCAACTCAGGCCTTCTTGACTCCAGGCCTCCAGTTATCTATTTTATCACCTAGCTGCATAAAAAAAGGTTAATGACTCTTTTTTTTTTTTTAAAGCAATCGGGGTTAAGTAACTTGCTCAAGTTTACACGGCCAGTTATTTCTGGGTGTGGTGCTGAGTATCTGAGCCCAGATTTGATCCAGGTCATCCCGACACTGGAGCCGATGCTCTCACTCGCTGTGCTACCTGGCCGCCCCTAAGCAATTGGGGTTAAGTAACTTGCTCAAGGTTACACAGCCAGGTGTTTCTGGGTGGGTGCTAAGTATCTGAGCCCAGATTCGATCTCCAGGTCATCCCAACACTGGAGCCGGTGCTCTCACTCACTGAGCCACCTGGCCACCCCGGTTAATAACTCTTAATGTATTTAGTTCCTCTGTACTCATCTGGCTTTCTATGGGCTGTTTTAATATATCCTCATGACCAGCACGTTTTGCCTTGGAGTAGAGCTAGAAGGATAAAATATGGGAGGTAGGCGTTATCCCTATTTAATAGATGAGGAAACTGAACCATAGATAACTTAGATCCAGGACAACCCAACATCTTACAGATCAGAAAACAGACCTAGAGAAAAGTAACTATCACTGTAACTCATGTCTTTTGACTTCTACCCCAGAGATCTTTTATATTCTTTCAGTCCATGGCCTTATTTTAAGGTTAGTTCAGATGTACTGAAGGTGAGAGAAAAAAAAAGAAAAAAAACAGAGCATTATATCAGGAATCTTTATGTTGTGGCGTATCATCTATCCTTTCCTTTTTTAAACTTGTTTCTCTTCATGATCAAGGAAGCACATTGGCAAGACGTTTCAATTGGGTTCAGAGACACAGTGTATGACCATGGAACAGAGGAAAGCTAGGTGACCCATGTTCCAACCCATGGCCTTGGTCTTGTGAGCAGTTACTTGGGAAGAGGCTTTTGGGGGCATGGATATTTGGATCAGAGTAGGAACGTCATGCTCCCAGGGGAAGCGTCAGGCATAGCATTCCAGGGCTCGGCCGACAAGGGCTCTCCCAGAAACCCCAGTGGAGTCAGGCATAGCTATCAATCCTTCCACCACATTGTTGGCCATCTCTGGTTCACAGCGGGCAAATCAGGGAGGGAGGAGGGGAGGGAAGCGGTAAACATCAAGGCCAAAGGAGGGGAATTTAGGGCGGTTCCCATGAGAGAAGGGGAGAGAAGATTCATGGGAAATTCTTCCTAGCATGAAGGTTCCATAGCTTGTAGGAGTATTTATTGTTCCTTTGCCCCTCTCTCCTTTCTCCCCTTCCCCGACAATGATGGAAATCATGGTCCTAGAATCATAGCCTGTCAGAGCTGGCAGGCTCATAGGGTTGTAGGGATCACAGATGCAGAACTAGAAAGGTCTTAGAGGCCATCCAGTCTAACTCTTGCATTTTACAGATGAGGAAACAGAGGCCCCAAAGTAAAATCATAGGCTCATAGCTCTAGAACTGGAAGGAACTTACCTCAGAGGCTGTGTAGTCTAACCCATTTACTTTACAGATGAAAAAAGAAGGTTAATTGATTTTCCCAAGGCAGTAATAGTCAGAGGTAGGATTTGAACTCAGATCTTCTGACTTTTAATGCTATACCATTATGCCTTTCAAGGGACCTTAGAGAATATTGGATTAAAAATTCCTCTTCTGACACTACCTGTATAACCTTGGTCAAATCACTTAATCTTGTCCCTTAATTTCCCCATCTGTAAAATAAGGGATTTGGACTAAATGCTACAGAGGGCCCTTCCAACTTAAGCTCTGGAATCCTATGATCTTGGCTTACCCCTCAGCTGCAAAATGTTGGGATAGGGGTTCTTCTGGATCACCTCTCAGGTCCCTCCCAGCTCTCAATCCTCTTACTATGAAAGAGCTGAAATCAGAATCCTGTATGAAACAGTCTCCTGAAATTAGAATCCTGTATGAAACAATCTCCTGACTCTTAAGCCTGACCACTTTCTAGTTTGTTACCAATCGTATTTTCTCTTAGTACAAGAATGGCAAAACACCCAGATGCTAGTCTGCCAGGGTAAATTCTTTGGAATAAGTGACACAGGAAGTCTCTGACTATGCTTTAGAGTGAATCTGATGGGTTTTTTTTAAAGTCTCCCCCCCAAAAAAACTCTTGGTAGTAGTTGGTATTTGTTGTCATGACAAATTGGGTATCCTGGTAGGGTTGGCCTTA
The DNA here is from genome assembly GCF_028583685.1 of Petaurus breviceps papuanus. Taxonomy (NCBI): domain Eukaryota; kingdom Metazoa; phylum Chordata; class Mammalia; order Diprotodontia; family Petauridae; genus Petaurus; species Petaurus breviceps. The sequence continues at coordinate 3,064,131 of NW_027187344.1, read as the reverse complement.
GTAAGTAAAATAAATAAATAAATAATAAAAAGTAGAATAAATAAAGCTGCCTTTATGGTGTGATTTTAGAATGACGGTGAAAATTGACCACTTCTTCCTACTCCTCCCCCAACTCTTTTACCAACTAGTTTATGCCTGAAATGCCACTATTAGAGCATGTTCCGTTAGCTTATGCCAAATAAGGGCTTTAACCTGCTGGCAATGTCACCATTTGTATAATTGTTTCAGGTCGTGTCTGACTCTTCGTGACCCTGTTTGGGGTTTTCTTGGCAGAGATCCTGGAGTGGTTTGCCATTTCCTCCTGCAGCTCGTTTGACAGATGAGGAAACTGAGACAAATAGGATTAAGTGACTTGCCCCAGGGTCACACGGTTCTAAGTGGCTGAGGCTGGATTTGAACCTGGGAAACTTGGATCTTCCTGACTCCAGGCTGGTCACTGTGCTACTTAACTGCCCCAGTGTCACCATTAGGAAAGGGGTAAAGTACTAAGCCTTAAAAGCCATATGTAACAGTATCAGTGAGTTCATGAGCTCCTGTCAGAGGCTAGTTTTGGTTTGGGGGTAGGGGATAGGTGGAGAGAACATGGGTAGGTGAATGGGATTCTACTGGTGGGGGTTGGGGGGGGGATAAAGGAGTACAGGATTTATTCCTTAAATTCTTTATCCTAATCCCAGGCAGGCACTTGCTCCACAGAATACAGTAGAAAAATGAATCTGGCCCTAAAGACAGGGCTATGTTCTCCGCTTTATTCTTGGAGGCGGCCGCATTCCATTTAGTAACATTCCTTGCTTCTCAAGGGTCAGGTCCATCTTTACCAGGACTGGGCTTGGGCAAGTTGGTCAAGGCGGGAGGGAGAGGGTATATTGTTAATTGGGATAATAAAAAACAACTGGTGGGACCGACCCAGTAGAGAGATGAAGGGGAGGATGGTAGACCCTCAGCTCTCCCCAGCTAGCAAGGGGTCCATGAAGTGAACCATCTTTTTTTCTGGGCCCTTGAGATTGGTGGTTTGTATAGAGAATGAACACAAAAGAACCATTTAAAAATTATTATTTCTTATTTTTACTTCTCTATTGACTCTGTGTTTAGCAACTCTGGATTTAGCTGTCTCATCTCTCCCTTCCCACCTCTCAGCTGTTTCTGATGCTCCTGTGGGCAGATGGGACTGAGGAGGGGGGGATGGCACCTGAAGGGATTTCAGGGTGCCATGAGGACAGCTCACATAGTGCAATCCTTCATACAAGGTGGCAAAGGGTAATGGAAGGAGCCTTGGTCTGAAGAGACCTGAACCCTGTCACTCCAGTTCTGAGCCATTCCCCTGCATTTAGACCTCAGTTTTATTACCTGTATAATGTGAAGGAAGTTAGAGTTTCTAGGGTCCTTTCCATCTCTGATATCCTACTATGTTTTCTTTTTTCTTTTCTTTTTTTTTTTGAGGGAGGAGGTGAGGCAATGGGGTTAAGTGACTCGCCTAAGGTCACACACCTAGTGTCAAGTATCTGAGGTCAAATTTGAACCGAGGTCCTCCTGACCCCAGGGCCCATGCTCTGTTCACTATGCCACCTAACTGCCCCTGTATTTTCTATCATTTTATTTTCTTAGATTCCTTTTTTTTGTTAACCTCTTATGTTCTCAAGTTTCCTCCCTCTTTGATATATCCCGTGTTCTGTGTTATATTAACCTCTCTGGACCTCAGTTTCCTCCTCTGTAAAACAAGGACTTTGGACTGTATGCCCTTTTCAGCTTGAAATGTGTGGGCCTATGATTCTGCATTCAGAAGGTCCCTTGTAGCTACAGCATTCTATATTCTGTGGTTCTAGACTTTACATGTAGTTTCTTCCCCCACCATAGTATGACTGGTGGAAGTCACATGAGTACTGTGTTTTGAACTTTGGAAGATAGGAGAGGAGATAAGTCCAGGGCACTGTTAGGAAGTTATTGCAGCGCCCAGTAGCAGTCACCAGGGCAGGGAACGTGAGCTCCCATCTCAGCTGGTGCCTTTCTCACCCCTGGGAGCCTGGAGTACAACCTTCTTGCCACCAGGCCTGCCCTAGCGCCTGGGGCAGCTGACAATTGCTCAGTTCCTGGCAGGAAGAACCTGGTACCTGCCAACTTCCAGCCTCTGCCAGGTTGCAGCCAAGTGGGTAGGATCTCTCCTTCCTTGCATGTTCCCTCAGGGAAAGCAGCTTTGGCAGAGAGGGAGTAGGGGAGTGGGAGGAGGATGGGGTGGGGTAGGGGTGTGGGAAGCAAGCCCAGGTGTGGCCAATCATAGCCTCTTCTAACTAGAATTATGCTCTGAGGGTGTTTCTTAGTTTTTGAAAAGGGGAATTTTTGTTCTCTTCAGTTCATTGATTGATCCCATAGTAAGTCTAGGGAAGTGCAAAGAGCCCTAGACCCTAGCTTTCTGTCCATTCACTTGCTCTGGGCCTCAGTTTCCTCATTTGTCAAATAAGGATCACAATACCTGCCCCAACATTGACCTCAGAGTAGCATCATGTGTTTCCAGTGTAAAAAAAAGATTTGAAGTGATTTGAAAAGATAAAATCAGTGTGTGAACATAACATTATTATAAGTTAGCATCACTTTTGGTTCCTCCTTTTCAACTCCAACTGTGACAAACCCACAAAAAAGTTGCTGTCATCTTACAGATAAATACACCTGGGTTTGCAGATAATTGAAAAGGGGAAAGGAATGTCCTCTCCTCCTTGCCCCTATTTTACAAAAATCCCTCTTTCTTACCAGCTTCTGTGGGAAGCCTTTCTGGAGCCCCTCAACTGCTAGTGACTGCCTTTCCACTACAAACTAACATTTATTCTCTTTATATTTGATCTATGCAGGCTTATATGTGTCCTTGTTTTCTGGTCCTCCCACCCTCCCTCCTTACTCCCACTTCTCACCTCTTGTTAGATTGTAAGGTCCTTGTGGGCAGGCACTTTTTCCTTTATGGGATTAATATCACCAGAAACTGGCACAGTCCATCACAGGCATTTAATAAATGCTTGTTCATTCATTCTTTCATTTAAAGAAGAGGAGAATAGGATGGGAAGAGGAGGGCAGAGAAGGTTGGGTATACTATATTCTATTACAAGAATTGAAGGGCCTTGGAGGCCATTGATTTTAAACCATTATCTAATAAGCAAGGTCTTTACAAACCTTAAAGCACAATACTATTATTACCTACATGACTTTCCCCAGTAGCAGTTCTGGGATTTGAACACAGGATTTCTGGTGTCAGATTGAGAACTTTTTCCACCACATCAGTCTGTACTGACTGCCCAGGAAGCTTACTGAGCCCTTGTGTCAGGAATGGAATACCTGAGAAGGAATCTTCTGGCCCTTCACCAATACGGTCATTACCCTTTTGTGTATTTGGTTCAGCCTCCTAAGGATGTGTGACAACAACAGCAATGACCTTTCTAAAATGAGGCTTCAGGAACTGAATCTGGTGTTCTCTACATGTGATCTGACCAAGGCTGCTTTTAGTCAGTGAGCAAGCATTTATTAATCATCCACTTTGTGCCAGTCACAGTGCTAAGCACTGGGGGTACAAAGGAAGGCAAAACACAGCCCTTGCTTTTAAGGAGCTCCTAGTCTGATGGGGGAACAGCATGCCAAGAGCTATGTGAATAGTGGACATAAAAATGGCACCCAGTTCACAGGGTCATTGTGAGGATCAGATGAAAAAAGATTTGTTAATTGCTTTGCAAATCTTAAAACTCTCTGTAAATGCTATTGGCTGCTGTGTCAGACTCTTGATTCACATTGATCTTGTATCAATATTCATATTCAGATTTCAAGATCTTTTTACCCCTTCCTCCTTCTGAGCCTGAGACATATATATATGTATATATATATATATTTTAAGGCTAGATATATAGGGTAGCAATCTAGAGCCAGATAAGTGGATTATATCTAGGCCCTCCTCTCTACCTGCCCAAGGTAATGACCAAGTCTGTTCTAAGTAGTACCTTTCTGTGTCTTGATCCCACCCTTGGGGAATACTCGGGTCTTCTGGGACCACCAAAATAACCATTAGTTAATCAGCAGACAGAGGCAGCTAGGTGGCTCAGTGGATAGAGTGTGGGGCTTGGAGTCAGGAAGACTGAGTTCAAATTCAGCCTCAGATATTTGCTAGCAGTATGAACCTGAGCAAGTCCCTTCACCTCTGTTTGCCTTAAACCACGGGACAAGGCAATGGCAAATACCGAGAGGACCACAGGGTTCTGAAGAGTCAGATATAACTTAATAGCAACAAGTCAGCTAGCAGAGAAGTTCCTTCAAGGAGCTTACATGTGGAAGAATTATTGGTGTGGTAGCAAGAATGCTGGATTTGGTGTCAGATGTTGAAGTCAAGGCTCTGTTAATAATTAGATTTGTGACTGTGGACAAGACCTCAATTCCCTAATCTGTGAAGATAGGACTGGGTAAGCTTCATAGTCAGGCAGTACATGCTGATGTGATGGCAGGAGATCTCAATTTGACGCCAGAAATCCTGTATTCAAATCTCAGAACTTGTACTGGGGAAAGTCATCTAGGTAACAATGTTACATAATATTTATATTATGCTTTGAGGTCTCTGTAGCACTTTGCAAATATTCTCTTATAACCTCATAACCACCTCTTGGATGGAGGAGCTATTATTGATCCCCATTTTTACAAATGAGGAAACTGAGACAAAGGTTAAATGACTTGTCCAGGGTCACATAACTTTTAAGTGTCTGAGGTTAGATTTTAACTCAGGTCTTTCTGATTCCAAGCCTAGCATTCTCTTTCTTGTGCCAAGTGACAGATAGGAAGAGATGATGGGTCTTTCCAGTTTTAAAGTTTATAACCCTAAAATTATAAATCAAATGAGTAGCACTTGGAAACCTTGGGACTTCTTGGACCTAGGTATTACACTCAGCCCTCTTTAGACCAGGCAAGAAGATGTTTTACCTCCAAATTGTGGTGGTGTTTTTCCCCCCCATCACTAGTTTTGTCTGGCAGTATAGAGCAAAATATTTCTACAATGTCAGTGTTATGGTACAAACATCACTCTGGAATCAGACATGCTGGGTATTTAATGATAGTAGGACTGTAGATTTGGAGCTGGAAGAGACCGTAGAGGTCATCTAGTCTTGGCTCTTCATTTTCCAGATAAGGAAATTGAGGCCCATACAATTAAGAGACTTTCCCCAAAGTCACATGATGAGCAGTTCTGGGATTTGAACCCAGTTCCTTATTCTCTCCACCTGTAATATGTATTGTCTTTCTAAGAGTAAATCTTTGGTATCCTAGATGCTTAAAAACACATATTTAGGAAGCTCCAGTGCCCAGGAAAATATGGGGGGAGGATGCCACTGAGTTTAGTGACCCATCTCGAGAAATGATATTTGCTCTGGATTTTTTGCTTTTTAAATTAGACCCTGCTGTGGTTAGTCTGCTGTGGAGGAGGGAGAATAGGATAGATAGAGGGCTCTTACTTGGCAGTGGAGATTGGAGGTGGTGGTCAGGATTCTGGGACTATCCTACTTGAGTCTGCCATTATTCTAGTCTGTGTTTTTCCTCCAAAGAGCTTATTGACTTTAGGCAGAAAAGAGGCCTATATATAGGGGAAAGAACCCCAGGCTGGGGGGCAGGACGGCAGAAGCTTATGTTATCAGAGCTGGGGAGGACTTAGAAATCTTTAAATCCAAGCCTCACATTTTAGAGGGATAAACTGAGGCTTATAGAGGGAAAATAGTCACATAGCCAATTAGTAATGTAACCAGGATTAAAACTCAGGGCTCCTGTACCCTGGTCAGTGTATTTTCTACTTCATCCCACGGGGTTCTAGTCTTGTCTCTGTCACTAATGATCTGTAGGACCTGAGGGCGTTGAATTTTTCTCTCTTTCTTTTTCTCCCCTTTCTCCTTTCTTTTGCTGCCTTTTCTTTCCTCCCTTCCTCCTTTCCTTCCTCCTTCCTTCCTTCCTTCCTTCCTTCCTTCCTTCCTTCCTTCCTTCCTTCCTTCCATCCTTCCTTCATGGGAAAAATAACATCTCTCCTGCCTACTTTACAGAAGCAGAGACTTAGAGCAGAAAGGAACCTTAGTAAGCATCTCTCTTGTGTTACAGATGAGAAAATTGAGGCTCAGAGAGAATAAGTAATTTGTCCAAGGTCACAAAGTAGTAGTAAACATCATCCCTTTTCTTCTGATTGCAGCTCCCCCCTCTCCCATTACATCCTCCAGAAGCTGTCGACATTATCTTCCTAAGATATAGTCCAGAACACGTCATTTCCCTTGCTTAAAAATCTTCAGTGGCTCCCCCTTGATATGAACTCTTTTAGCTTGTCATTCAAGGCCCTTCACAATCTGACTCTCACCTACTGTTCCACCCTTAATTTTACATTACTCTCCTTTACAAACTGTACATCTCAGCCAAGAGGGAATGCTGGATGTTCACCAAACTTGATCTTCTTCCTCCTGCCCCTTTGCATTCACAGAAGCTGTTCCCTATTGCTAGATTCATTCAGTCCCTCTTCTTCTCTCCCTCTCAGAACCTTTGTTCTTCAAGGCCCAGCTGAGATGTTAGCTCCCCTGCTGGCAAGTCTTCTGTGATCCCCCAGTTATCAGGCAGTGCTTCCTTGCTTTCCATCATGATTTCTGTACTGTACTTAACTGGCCATACTGCCCAGTACATGAGTACAATAAAATGTAGGCTCCTTAAGGGGCAGGGCTTCTCTTCCATTTTTGTCTTTACCCCACACCAGTGCATGTAGTGTCTTGTATATAGTAGAAACTTGAATTGAATTGTACCTGTTTGTGCTTCCAGCCAAGTTGCCTTCTCCTCTGTGGTCTCCCAGTGTTGCCCCCTCTGCTATTTAGAGATTGAGAAAGATCCAAATTTTATTTTCAATCTCTAATTGAAATTTACTTTTTGTTTTCTCAAACTTTTTTTTTTCAGCACTGAATTCTTTCTGGTCTCAGCTATCCTGAGGAGGCCCCAGACTCAACCCCTAAACAAACTGAGACAGAGCCAGGGCTCCTGCAAAATCCTACAAAAATAAACTGGGGTGCACCGTCTGGTGCCTGATAGCAAGCATCTAGTGTGCAGAGCTGGGAATGGGAACGCAAGTGACCTGGAGCGGGCCTAGAATAGCGGGCCTAGAATAACAGAGCCGGAGTGTGCAGGGCAGGGAGTAGGAAAATGTGAAAGTTGGCAGCCAAGTAGGAGTTAAAGCTTTCCCGGGTTACTATAAACAACAGCAAGGAAGCCAAACAGTAACTTGAATGTCTGGAGGGGGAGTGTCCACCTGAGTTCTTTTGAGCAGACTGGGCCGGCCGTAGGTCTGGGCCTGGCATCGAATGACTTCAGTGAGGCACTTTGTGACAGTTCTGGGATCCGACACACACATGCCTGGGTGGCTGAGCTCCCACCCTGCCTCCCTCTGCTTTCATAAAGGAACATTGAACTCCAGCGTAGTACTAGCTCTGGCTCCAGCCAGGAAGCCTTTGGGAAGTCCATCCCTGGGAAAAAAAGCCTCTGGGGTATGAGCAAAAGAGCCGTCCTTGCCTCTGCCTGATGCCTCTGCTGTGAAAACAGAAGAGCATGAAGATTGCCCATTCCCCCTTCTGCCCCCCAGCCCAGGAAAGAAGTTGGCAAAACCACAGCCTGTGGCTATGTTGATGTCTTCTGCTGGTGGTCACCTAGCTAGTAATCAGCCGAAGTCAGTACCACCCTGGGCCTCCAGGCCCTGTTCCTGGGTAGCATCCTGAGGCTGACTTGGAGAAGTATTTTGAGAACAGAGCTGGGGCCACCTTGAGACTCTGGATCTAGGAGCTTGTTAGTCAGTTGACTGGTGGATGAGACTTGATTATGTCCTTGGCCCTGTTCTGGTGACATGGGTGCTGTGGGGAAGATAACTATCTCTAAGGCATTGGCCATCCCCTTGGAAGTGGGGAGATGAGACTCATACCCATCAAACAGTCAGTGTGGGTGGTGATGACAGCACTTACCTAGAGTCAGAGCTTACTTCCTATAAGTCTAGAACTGAATGGGCCCCGAGAGGCTACCTCATGACCATGAAGATGACTAAGCTCAGGGGGCCTAGGGACCTCATCCTAGGCTTCCTAGGTTGAAGCATCAGAAGTGAGGTTTGAACCTATGAGAAGCTTGACTTTGAGTTCCAGCTCTTTCATTAACTGTCACCATGGGCAAGGCACATAACTTTTCTAGGTTTGTTTCCTCATCTTTATAAAAAAGGACTTGGATTAAATCAGGAGTTCTTAATCTATTTTTTGTTGTCAAGGACTCCTTCAGCTTTCTGGTGAAGTGCGTGTACCTCTTTTCAAAATAATTTAAAGAATCATAATTGAAGGAAATGCTAAATTTTTAATTACAGGTTAGTGAAAATAAAGATGAATCTTTTTTCCCCCATTCAAGTTCATGGACCCCCTGAAATCTTTTCACAGAAGGGAAGGGAGCAGTCATTTATACAGGCCCTAGGTACTATGCTAAGTGGTTTTACAAAGATCTAGTTTGGTCCTTAAAAATAACCCATTTAGGGACAGCTAGGTGGGGAAGTGAATAAAGCACTGGCCCTGGAGTCAGGAGGACCTGAGTTCGAATCCTACCTCAGACACTTAACACAAAAACTAGCTGTGTGACCTTGGGCAAGTCACTTAACCCCAATTGCCCTCCAAAAAAAAAATAACTCATTGAGGTGGTGATGATGGGTGGTGGTGGTAGTGGTAGTAAATATAATAATAATGGCTAACATTTACATAGTGCTTACTGTGTGTCATGCACTGTATCAAACACTTTACAATTGTTTTCTCATTTGATCCCACAATCCTGGGAAAGTAGGTGCTGTTATTATTCCCATTTTATAGTTGAAAAAACTGAGGCAGACAAAGGTTAAATAACTCTCCCAGGTTAAGTGTCTGAGGCTGTATTTGAACTCAGGTCTGATTCTAGACCCAGAGCCTCCCAAGGGGTTAAGAATCCTTGAATGCTCAGGGCTCTTCTGGGTCTTGTATCTGGCCCATAGTAGCTCTCAGTAAGAGACTTTTGATTGTTCCTATGACTAGAGAGCCTTACAGTATCTTTCCATTCTGGATGCTGTCTTCTGTGGTCCTTGTGGTGGTGGAGCAGGGAGGAGTCTTTAATGGAGGCTGGGCCATTGCCTGTAGGTATGGGGAACCCGAAGGCTGCCCATCCATCACTTCCTTTCCTGGCTGGTGAAGGGGGGAGCCGGTGTTCAGGAAACTTGCATGTAAAGGGGCCACTTCCAAACAAGGCAAGAAGGCCAGCTGTGATCTTAGCTGTGGGTAGTTTATCCACATGTCGGGACAGCGAATGATTTAGGGGACAGTCAGTCCCACTGCATCGACAGGGGGCTGATTTATGAACCTGAATAAGCAGCACATGCTGTCTCTGTTGTATTTTGCTCTGACCCCACTGACTTCCCCTGCATGGTTGCAGGGGTGGAAGGGTCTCTGGTGTGCTTCCACCTGGTACCCATGGTTGTGTGTATGTGTGTGTGTGTGTGTGTGTGTGTGTGTATGTGTGTGTGTGTGTGTGAGTGAAGGTGTGCCTTTCATCTTTGGCTCCTGGCACTCCTAAGGCTCTCTGAGGATACTTGGGCAGTAACTTTGTCCTCTGGGGCAGTAGCCCGCTGACCTGTTCTGCTCCACAGCCCCTATCATGAGGGCGCTTGCTGTGGGTCTCTCATCCTCAGCCTTTGTGTTTATGGCCCATTAACTGAGGCCAAAGCAAAATAATTACTAAACTCAGCACTTACTTAAGAGCCTTTGATTCAGGGATCTCCAAAGCGATTTACAAATCAGGACAAATATGAAGTCTTCTCTCCTCTTCCCCCTCCCCATGGTGCTGATCAGATGGACAGAATTAGAATGGGCATGATGGGAACTCCCCTGGAAAGAGCACTGGTGTCAGATCTGCTAGTGTCCTATCTCACTCTGACTTTCAGGGTTCTGTTATGGCTCTGATAATCTGTGTTCTAAGGACCTTCTTAGTTCTAACATTATACATGCTAAAGTCTTTTCCAGATCTGATGTTCTATATTCTATGGTCCCATCCAGAACTGACATTTTATGCTCCTAAGTTTCCTTCTAGATCTGATGTCCTATGTCCTTTCCATTTCTGACATTATGTGTTTCTAAGATTCCTTCCAATATGACCTTGGGGCACATCATTTTCTCATTTTGGACCTGTTTCCCTATCAATAAAATGAGGGATTTGGAATTAGATAATCTGTAACTTTCTATGAAATTTAATCAGTTTCTTTGATTCTTTTTATTTTACTTTATTTTTATTTATTTATTTTTTTGAGCAATTGGGGTTAAGTAACTTGCTCAAGGTTACACGGCCAGGTGTTTCTGGGAGTTTCTTTGATTCTTAAGAGGGGAATGACTATGCTGCTCTCTCTATCTCTCTATATGGAAGGGGTAATGAGTTAATATATGTATGGCTGGGATAGGAGATAAATATCCTGAAATCTTTATCTTTATGATTGCTGTTATTGTTACCCTAACTTCTTTTGTCATTTTACTTTAGCGATACAACAGAAGTTAAGTGACTTGCCCAGGGTCATACAGTTACTAAATATCAAGTGTCTGAGATCAGATTTCAACTCAGCTCCTCCTGATTCCAGGGCTGGTGCTCTATCCTTTGATTCACCTAGCTGCTTCTCCTAACTTCAAATAATAAGTAAAACACCTGCCCTTTTAGGGCTTAGATGATTAGGCCTGAGAAGAAACCTAGAGAATGCTGCCAGCAGCAAACTACTAGAGCTCCTGGACCTGCCTCCAGATCATCCAATCAGAAAGTAATTAACAATCACCTATTTTCGCCAGTTGTGATAACCTTTCCTATTCATTTGAGTGAAAAAGGGCAATAATATTTAGACAGGTTGAGAGCACCTGCTTTTCCCGGATATGAGAGAGATTGAGTGAGAGAGAGAGAGAGAGAGAGAGAGAGAGAGAGAGAGAGAGAGAGAGGGGTGTGTGTGTGTGTGTGTGTGTGAGAGAGAGAGAGAGAGAGAGAGAGAGAGAGAGAGAGAGAGAGAGAGAGAGAGAGAGAGAGAGAGAGAGAGAGAAGAGAAAGAAAAGAAGACTTAACAGTTAATCCTTTGATTAGAGTCAGGGTAATTCTATCCCTATCAGCTGAAATTGGGGCTGAATGTGGTTTTATTACATTAGACCATTATTGAATTATGGGATTTCTATCTGTCTTACATGGCTGTGTGTGGATTTGGGTGAAGGATGGTAATAGATGGTCCCCTTCTTATCACCTTGCCTTCAGTTTCCTAATAGCATGGTTGTTCAGCCTCCTTCCCTCCTGTTTCTTGTCCCTATCTTGCCATGGCCCTAAATCCTAGGCGTGTCCTCTACACTGATGAAAGCTAGAGTGTGTAATTAGGTAGTAGATTGGGTTCATACCTTATGTCCTCTATTAAACGGTAGCTCCTTGAAGACAAGAAGTCTATCTGATTTTATCTTTGCTTCTCCAGCACAAGGCACACACAAGGCCTTTCACAATTTTGGTGTGTAAAACTTGTCAAGTTGAATTGAATTTGTAGGGTTGTTGGGAACCTTCATTTTTCTCCATACTAGGAGTCAGGCAAGCAGGGCTTGCTATAATCCTACTTAGGACCAACTTACTTCATTAGCTTGGATAAGTTCCTTCCCCCTCTTGACTTCAGTTTCCTAGTCTGCAAAACAAAAGTCCCTTATAGTTGTAAAGACATATTCGAAAGATCTCTCCCAACTCTGATGTTCTATGTTTTAAGGTTCCCTCAAGCTCTGGATTTCTAGGGTTTTAGGAATTTGTGACTACCTCCTCCTCCTGCTCTATTCCTCTCTTACCCTCTGCCCACAACTATAGTGCAGGCCCTACTTTAAGATGATCCTTGGTGCCAGACCTTTACTTTGGTTTTCTATATTGTAATACTTCAGGGAGTTGGGGAATGTCACACTTGACTCCCTGAATTCCTGACTCAGCAACAGGGCAGAAGGGAAACCAGAAGAATTTATATAAAGCCACCCCAACCAAACCTCTCTGCCACACTCAACAGCTGACTTTTGAGGGTGTCTTTGCATACCAGGCTGTAATACATTTGTGGTAGAAAACAGGCTCTTTGTTCACAGGTGACTCAGACACCAGATTCCTGTGTTCTTGTCATGCCCAGGAACCCTGGGGCTTTGTAAAGCAATCTGAGTATAAAGATGTCTAGGAACCAACATTTGACTTCTGCTGGAATTCCTGGGTCCTATTTTTTTTCCCCTGTCCTGTATCTTTGCCAGTTAGTTTAGTCAGCCTTGAATTGGGGGCTGAGGAGGACAACTGAAAGTGAAGTTTGTGGACGACCTCATCTTTTTACCATTCCTCCCTTTCTTGAATCCCAACTCCTCTTGTGTCTTAGAGCTACCACCAGAGAAAGCAATAGGGGAAACAAGGAACCGGTAATTTTCCTTTGCAAAGTAATGTGATCATAGAGCATTGTACTTAAGACTAAGGAAGCCTTGGGTTCTACTGCTATTGCTGCCACATGTGTCCCAGGGCAAGTTCTTTTCTTTCTCTGGGTCTCAGTTTACCTGTGTGCAGAATAAAGGAGCTGGACCAGATGATTTCAAAGGGCTCTTCTAGATCTTTAAAGAATCTTAAGAGTTAGACCTCTGTAGATGTTTCTTGGAGTGGGCTAACTACTTAGCTAAAGTGGGAAGAAATAGGTTGTTGACAGATAAAAGCAGGGGTGTGCATTGAATGGCAATTAGTCAATCAATGAATAAATCAAACCCTGATTTGTGGCATTGACTGATTTCTGAGGTACAGATGCTCACGCTGAAAATTTAACAATCACTTCTTCAGTTCAAGCTGGCTCCAACAACACTCCTGGATATGATCGTCTAGGCTTGCAAAATTAAGTTTCAGCCATTCTACTAGACCACCCCTTAAGGCCATAGCGTTAGGAAATGTTTGACTTGGTGGATACTTTTTATTTTTTTTTAACTTAACACAAATCTATTTATTTTTACTCCCACCCCTTTATCCCGTGGTGGTGGGGGGAAGGAAAATAAAAAATAAAAACTGAAAAAACTCTCATTGTATCAAATATGAATAGTCGAAGCAAATTCTCTAATATTGGTGACATCCAAAATATATTTCTGTATACATCCTCAGTCCATCACCTCTCCATTAGGATACAGGCAGCAAGCTTCATCACGAGTCCTCTGGAGTTATGGTTGGTCATTGCATGGATTATAGTTCTTTAGTCTTTCAGCATCATTTGCTTTTACAGTACTGTTGTTATTGTATAAATGATTCTATTTCCTATCAGATGCTTCAGAAATCATGCGGTCCCACTGGCTCCTTTTACATGGAAAACAACTGAGGCCCATGGAGGGAAAAGTAACAATTAAATTGGTAGAGACTCCAAACCTATATCTCTTGACCCCTAATTCCATTCTCTTTTACATCTCACTGTTGTGTTTCTCCTATAGTAAGGTCGTGACTGAGGGGAAAGGGAAGGGAACAGGTAAAGAAATGAGGGTAATAAGATATCTATTAGATAAGTGAAGAATGATTTCAGGGAGATTGATAAAATTAGGAAGGCCCTTAGAGTCCCATGGACAAGGTCATGTTGAAGGGTAGTATGGTACAGTGGAAAGAACATTGACTTTGGCATCAGAGGGTCTGGGTTTAGATCCTGCTTTTGCCTCTTAACTACCTGGGTGTGACCTTGGGCAAGTCACTTAGCTTCCATAGTCCTCAGTTTCCTCATTTGTAGAATGCTTAGGTTGGATTAGATGAGTTGGTACCCCAGCCCTAGAGCTATCATCCTGAGCCTTCCTATAAAAGAATTTCTTCAAAGCAGTGATAAGAGTTGGATTTGAGTCTAGACCCCTCTGACTCCAGGTCTCCCTGCCCTGTCCATTAAGCCACATTTCAAGCATGGTCTATCTATTGGATACCCAGTAGTTGTCTCCCCCATTAGACTATGAGCATTTTGAGAGCAGGAACATTTTTTTGGTGATCATCCTTTCTTTGTATTCCCAGTCCTTAGCACAGTGCCTGGTATACAGTAGGTGCGTTATAAATGCTTGATTTATGATTGATTTTTAGGATCTTTAGGATCAGGATTGGGATGAGGATTTTTGTTGTGTCATTTCAGTTGAGTCTGACTCTCAGTGATCCCATTTTTGGGTTTTCTTGGCAAAAGTATTGGAGTGGTTTCTTCTCCAGTTCGTTTTCCAGATGAGGAACGGAGGCAAACAGGGTTCAGTGTCTTACCTAGGGATACACAGCTAGTTAAGTATCTGAGGCCAGATTTGAACTCCGGATGATCCGAGGCTTCCTGATTCCAAGCTCCATTGACTGCACCACCTAACACTCACTGGATACTTGTTTTTAAATGTCAAGGAGGAAAGAATCCTTCCCCTCCCTTATCTCTATGAGCCCCCCACTTTAGCTACTAGATTGCCAGTGAGAAGCTGGAGTGAACAATTGAAACTTAAATTAATTGTGGTGTGGTGTTTATTTTATTGTAGATGCATAATGTATGATGAAGAGATGTGAAAATAATTAACGTCTCGACTAGACTGCATGGATTCATTCATTACGAAATCTGGGTCAGCCACTGCCAAGGAAAACAAGGAGGAGGGGGAACAGGATGAGAGACCAGGACTTTCAGAAATGCTGGGGCCACATCATAGCAGTTTCATAATGGGTATAAACTGTTTAAGGGAAACGAATCATTCTCTTTGCCTTTCCCTTCCCCCCAAACAAAAGCAAAACAGCCCTCCTGAAACCATGTTTAGCAGAAAAGATCTATATCTCTATAGACACCCACGAGTACCCTTCTAACTGCTGGGGATTTATCCTCCATACCATTATTGTGGGGCGTGTGTGTGTGTGTGTGTGCGCGTGCGTGCGTGTGTGCGCAATGAAAGTGGTGTCAACACTGAAAGTCATTGACATTTCTGTTGTAGTTGTGAGACTTCTCAGAATCTGCTCTTTCCATCAACTACAGAGGCAGATTGGGAGGGAACTTGTTATCATTATACAGATGAAGAAATTGAAAGTTAGAGAAGGTCAAGTCACTTGACTTTTAGGGTCATAGAGCTAAGACCAAAATCCAAAGGCAGGTCTAGACATATTTTCTTACCCGTAAACCTTCTTTATTTCAGTTGAGGAAAACCAATTTGTTTGTGCAAGATAACTAGAAGATAGCACAACTGGTATATGCAGTTAATCATTTGGAATAGTAATAGCTATATGGATATATAGTGCTTCAAGGTTTTATAAAACACCTTTTACATACACTATTTCATTTGATCCTCATAGTGACCCTGTGAGGTAGGGATTATTATTATCCCCATTTTAACAGATGAGGAAATTGCAAAGAGTCATAGAGCTTGTAAGTGTCTGAGGATGGATTTGATCTCTGTTCTCCAGGCCTACTTCGGTATCCACAGTACCATCTAGCACTCATAAGTGTCTCAGATTGAAATTCTAACCCAGGCCTTCTATCCACCATGACATACTGCCTCAATAATATAACAATTATTGTCATTATTATCTTCCTATAGTAATAATTGTTGTAGAAGCTGACATTTATGTAGTCACTTGGGAGGAAAGTTAGCCTGAATTGTGGAATATTTTGAAAGGGGTCCAGGTTTATTACTTTCAAGTGGAGATAGGGAATGGAAATAGACTTATGAATTACTGTTCAGTAGCAGAGGACTTGCTTTCAAGACTAGATAAGAATGATTTGTAATTATCACAGGGAAGCACCAACAAATCAAGGACTAGACTTTGCTTATATTGCATTTGTATTAAATTGTGTTTCAAAAGGTGTTTGTCATCACTGGTATATAAATATATTCTTTTCCAGCTTGTTTATATCTTTAAGTGATTCTGTGACCTTTTTTCATAGAGAGCACAAAGAAAAATTTCATCAAATAATATCTGAAATAATATATACTTTGTATTACCTCAATCTATTAATTTAATTTAAATTTAATTTTAAATTAAATTTAAATTAAAATCTTCATTAATTTAATGATTTTTTACTGTGGTGAAGATGTGAATATATAAGGGTTGTGAGTTGGTCAATAATGTTTAAAATGTTGATTGATTGATTGAGTCAGTAAACATTTATCAAGTGACTGCTGTATACCATGCACTATGTGAAGGACTGGAGATACAAAGAAAGGCCAAAGACAGTTCCCTCGCCCTCAAGGAGCACATGGTTTAATGAGGAGAGACAACCTGAGGATAATTATGTACCAGCACCGTTTATACAGGACAAATTAGGGATGATTAACAGAGGGAAGGCACTAGTGCATTAATGGGCATCAAAATTGACTTCTTGTAGAAGGTGGTGAGGACACACAGAAAATAAAGTATTATTGTTCTCTCTCCTAAAAAGTTTTGACATGAGTTTTAAAGGGACTGGAAGAGAGAAGTGCAGGGAGAAGTAATAATAGCATAGTCCTGGATACGAGAATAAATGAAGCATATTGGGAAAGAAAGTGAACTGAGTAATAGTATCATAGAACTTTAGGGGACTTTATAACATAGAATGTTACAACTGGAATGGACCTTTGAACATTGAGTGCCTGAGCTGGAAGGAGCTTAGCCATCTGACTTGACTCTTTCGTGTGTGTGTGTGTGTGTGTGTGTGCAAAGTCCCATCTGACTTGACTCTTTCGTGTGTGTGTGTGTGTGTGTGTGTGTGTGTGTGCAAAGTCCCAGAAGGGAGAAGAGATTTCCCTAAGGTTGCTAGAGCGAGGGTCTACGCATAGGTTTAGGAGAAATGAGGTGGAAATGATTAAGAAAGGTAGTCAGAAAAGACAATTAATTTTAAGTTCTGGGGTAAGAGAGAGGATAAAACACAAAAGAAAGACCATGAACATCTCAGTCTCCCAGACTTTTGCCCAAGACCAACAACCCAGGGTCTTCCCAACCAGGAGAGACCAAAAGCAAGCCCCACCTGGATAGAAGGAGTGGAGAGCAGTGAGATTCAGGAAACCTGCTCACCTTATCTTAATTCTTTACTGAATGCAGGAATAAATAGATGTTATTTATTCACTAGTCCCAGAAAATAGACATTGATTCATCATTAACCCACTGGAGATGACTTTCCCTTAGGGAAACCCCCAGATTCTCTTCTGTGTGCCATGATGCCCTTATGAAGAGTTGGGAATGTGTGGAAGGGTGTAGTCATCTTACTTGATATCAACTTCAAAAAGTTGTGAACTTCTTTAGACTCACCTTTCCCTTAGAGCTTCACTCTATGGCCCCTTCATACTATCAAACGGAATGTCATATAAACCCTCTTGGGTTTATATCTCTGGACTATTCTACTGTTAAAAACATTAGATTGCTGTCTTTCTTTGTCTATTCATTTGTCTGTATATATATTTATGCATACATGTATGCATGCATGAATCTATCTTCCTATGTATCCATGTATGTATATATGTATGTACATATATATGTATCTGTCTTCCCACTCTGTGACCTGTGATAATTTTATTCTGATTTATCTCTCTTTTTATCTTACCTTCCCATATATGTAAAGTAGGGCAGCCTGACATTTTTCCTAAAACCAAGTCCTTCAAGTCAATCATTCAGCAAGTATTGATCCTGAGCTTGGAGAGAAGGTCTTTCTCATTCATTCAGCCATAGAACCTTAGAATGGCAAGCCTGGAAGGGATATTAGAATGTATAATGTTGAAGCCAGAAGGAACCTTAGGACATAGACCATCAGAGCTGAAAAGGGGCTGAGCTGGAAGGGACCTAAGAACATAGGATGTTGGAAGGGAACTTAGAACCTAGGATGTTGGAACCACAAGTAACCTTAGGACACAGATGATCAGAGCTGAAAGGAGCTGAGCTGGAAGGGACCTTAGAACCTAGGATGTTGGAAGGACCTTAGAACCTAGGATGTTGGAGCCAGAAGGAACCTTAGGCCACAGAATGTTGGGTCTCTAAGAGGCCTTACAGATAACTGTTCTTGCTTGGTTTATCTGTCCTTTGAGCTCTCTGGATATCTGGATATATGCTCATTTTTCAGCTTGCAGGAGTATTTGTCCTTCGGTACATCTCCCTCCTTCTTCGTCTCCCCTTCTGTGTTGCTACTTCTGCACATGTGAGGTGTGTAAGTAAATGGATGTCAGGTTGGGCTGGTGGTGTCAGGAGCCTGGAAAGGTGACCTGACAGATATGTTGGGACAGTCAGACCATGTTGCTGGAAAGTAGTGCTTTCCCACACAAGCAGGGACTTGGCCTGATGGTTGGAATCATGAGCCACTGAAGCAGTCTCTTTTTGCCCGTGCTTGTATGTACACGTGCTCTGGGCATGTTTGTTTATGTTGTGCATGCCTAAGAGCAGTCTGTATGTACAGCAGCCATGCCTGGATTCTCTTCAGGGAGGTAGGCCCACATTGACATGCTGGATACTGGCCTGTGTGGACTGCTTCCCACCTCTCTGTCTTTTTGCTTTGAGTCAGTCAGTCTTTCCATAGGGCCTCTGGGATAGGCAGCCGTCTTCTAAACACTGTGGGAGATCCTGAGCACCCATGAAGATCCTGCCCTTGGATTGGGGTCTCACAGTGGAGACAAGACATACCTGTGACAAACAGATCATAAGAGATGACAACCTATGACCAAGTGGCCAAAGCAATGCCTTAGGAACTTTAAAAATTGTAAACTGGAGTAGGAGACTTGCTGGAGGAGCTGGGCCCTGAAAGATGAGTAAGAAATAATATATGGTGGAGTGTAAAGAATGTTGGATTTGGAGTCAGAGGGTCTGGCTTTGAGTCTGTTCTCTGCTGTTATACGTGCATGACCTTGGGAAAAGTCATTCTTTACTCTGGATTTCAGCTTTCTGATCTGTAAAATGAGGGATCTGGACTAGGCATTTCCAAGGGCCCCTTCAGTTTTAAATCCTGTTATTTGTACAGATAGAAAAGTGGTGGGAGAGAACTGAGGGCACATATTCAGGTGAAAGTGAAGAAAGGGTTAATAAAAAGGACTCCCCTTGGGGTGTGTGTGTGTGAGGTAAGAAGAGTAAGGGAGAGAATGGGTTAAAGAAAGGAGGGAAGTAATAATGTTTCTAATTTTCCTGTGTGATTTAATAAAAATGTAAATTGACTTGGGGTGGATGACTCACCCTGGCGGATGGTGTTGACCAAGATTAATTGGCTCCTTTCTATGGCCAGTATTGCCTTTGTTTCTTCTCTAAAGCAGAGACCTGCACTTTGCTTCTGAGAAAGCAAAACAGTGAATAAAATAAATACTTCCCGGCTCCCTCCATCTGTACTGGAATGGGAATTCAGGTCATGGGCACTTAGGGAACCTGAGCACTGTTGGGATCTTTTGGTGACCACGATGGTATCTATTGTGGAATACCAAAAGGAAGCCTGGTTTAGCCTCTCTGAAGGAACCCTGGACAAAGCCTTCTGGAGGAGAGAATCCAAAGTTGGAGGACCTTTGTTTGAATCCCAGTTCTTTTACTTGTGACTCCTAAGTGTTAAAGCCTCAGTTTCCTTTCCTTGTAGAACTGAGGTGGTTGGGTACTTTCTCATTCTAAATCTTTTTTTTTTGTCCTTTTGGAGAGGGGAAGGTAGGGCAATTGGGGTTAAGTGACTTGCCCAGGGTCACACAGCTAGCAAGTGTTAAGTATATGAGGTCAAATTTGAACTCAGGTCCTACTGACTCCAGGGCCGGAGTTCTATTCACTGTGCCACCTAGCTGCCCCTCTCATGCTAAATCTTGTTAGCCTGTAAGTGTAGATGGACAAAATATGGACTTTTTTGTCTTGATTTTTATAACCCTTCACAATCTGGCCCTGGCCTGTCTTCCCATTTCTCTCCTTTCCATATTCTGCTATCTAGCCAAACTGACCTGTCTTTTGTTCTCCACACCCACAGCTCCATCTCTAGTCTCATCACCTTTGCACTGTCTATCCCCCATTCCTGGAATGCGCTACCCTTTCACCTTCACTTCATAGAATTACTCTTCTTTCTTCAAGACTCTCTTCAAGCAGCATTTTCTATAGGAAGCCTTTCCTGAACCCCTCAACTGCTACTGTCTTCCCTCCCAAACTACCTTGTATTTTTAACTACTCTGTATTTAACTCTTTACATTTGCTCTTTTTTTCTTAAAATATGTACTTGTAATCTTTCCTCATTAGGATGTAAATTCCTGCAGCATAAGGATTGTATTTTTCTTTGTATTTGCACCCCTAGTGCCAGCACATAGTAAGAGCTTAATATTATTGATTGAATGGATCCAGTTGAGTAATTGACATCTTTCTCTTCTGTATTTTTGGAGTTTGACTGGTTCATTCTTAGCAGAAAATTAATTGTTCTCACTTTGCAGATGGGGGGTGGGTAGAACAACTCTTTCTGAAGTACTGAATTGGAACCTAGGACTGAGAAAAGATCAGGTGTGAGGAGTTAAGGCTGGAGGGTTTGTCTGAAAGTGGAAGTGTTGTAGCCCATTCTTAGAATATCAAACATGCTCTGGAAAATCATTTTCACTCTCTGCACCTTGAAGCTTGTGGATGGCCCTTTGCTCAGTCTCAGCTGAAAGTGAAGCCTTGGGTCCACCTCATCTTTGTAGTTGGGATTTGGTGGAAGCTGGCTGTTAGATTTATTCAGAATGGACATCCACATGGTCTAAGTAACAGTTCTGTCCAAAGGGATGAAGTGACAGCTTCTTTTCCTTCTTTGACCTTTGCAGATGGATCCAAGAATACTTTGTTTCCCAGTCCTTCATACTTTTGTTTCTGAAGTTGGTAGTCTGAAGATGATGGGAAGAAGACAGAGACTGGGTATCTCTGTGATTTCACAGAGCACATATTTTACTATCGGTTTTCCCAGGGAAAGTGCATTTATGTTGGTTTCTTCTCTGCCTTGCCTCCCAACCTTCAAGCTTTGTGGCCAAAATATCTTCCTTCTCTTAACCTTGCACTTTCTCTTGGATTTGCCGCTAGACCTGGAGACAGTGATGTGATTAGCAGTTGCTTAAATGATGGTAGCACAATAGCTGGATTGTAAACTGGCCTTTTCAGTTCATTTTTACCAGGGGTTCTTAACCTTTTTTTAGTTTTGGACCCACCCCTTTGGCATTATGGTGAAGCCCATGGACTTCTTCTCAGAATAAGGTTTTTAAATTCATAAAATAGAATACATTTAATTGCAAGTGAGACCAGTGATATTGGAATAGTTACCAAAATATAAAAAAAATATGTTTACAGAACCCAGGTGAAGAACCTTGAATTACACAAATAATTTATTGAGTACTTAGCTCTGTGCCCTGTGTTGGGAATATGAAAGAGAGAGAAGACAATTCTTGTCTGAAAATAGCTTGAGGAGCTTGAGCAGAGTTGCAATCCATGTACAGACATATTTGCAGGTATTTCCTCTACTGATACGCACTGAAGTCCCGCCTTCTTGTCCCATATTCTTGTCCATGTCTTTTGTCAGAAGCTTCTTAGGGCATCTATCCAACATGTCACCGTCCTTCTGCTGGTTCTTCCAATGAGGGGGTTGCATTAGTTATTCTCTAAATTTTCTTAATGCATGTAATTCTTAATATTTCATGGGTACCAGTGACCTCTCTGTCTGCTGTCCCTCACATTGGCTACTTGACCCACTCGCCTTTTTTGTCCATACATTTCCATGATTGTGTTACAACTACTTTCATGGGCAAGTCATTGTTGGTAACATTCTACAACCTGTTTACACCTACTCTATGCCTTCTTTTGGATCATCTGCCATTTTGATTCTAATCAAATTATATTCTCTGCTTTTCAGTTGTTGATGTTAAAAAGTTGGGTTTTGGTGGTAGATAGAAGCTTTGGATTGCTCATGTGCTACAGAATTCCCCAAACATGGTCCACCTATGATTTATTCTTCCTACTCGGAGCTTAGTTCATTATCCATCATTATTTTTGCTATGATATGTGTGCCTGTGTGCACGTATATGTGTACTCAGGTACTTTAAGTAGCTATCATATTGATGATGTCTCTGTCCATGACTTAGTAGATGATCTTTGAGAGTTTCCATGGCCAAAAAATTCATCCCACTGCAACCAATCTGATTGACCTTTTCTGAACTTAGCTAAAGCTGTTCCTTGGACAACATACATATACTTTGTCATACACTGGCCTATACTCAGAAGTCTTTCCAGCTAGATAGGACTGATCAGAGCCTAAATTTTATTGGCAAAGCCTTTGAGAGCCAACTGTCATCTTCATGTCATGCTGAGACCTCCCGTTAGGACTTCAGTGGAATCCACAGGTATACTGATGATTTAACTGTGTAAGCTATTCATTCTTATATAGCATAAAACAATAATAATATGAAACCAGGGTGATAGTGCTTAGATGAATGATGAAGACAGGAATGGGAGAAGGCTTCCTGGAAGAGGCAGAATCTGAGCTGGAGTTTGAAGGATGGGTTGGATTTGGATAGGCATGAAGAGGAAGATCGAGGCATCTTAGGCAGGGACATGACTCAGTGGCCAGGGAGAGAGGAACTGGGTGCAAAAAGGAGGTGTGAAGCTGATGTCCACGTTTTATTTTGAGCTGAGGTGGGACGAAGTGAAGGCAACCACTTGCAGAATCAATAAGGTGTTTCCTCGTTCAGCCTGCTCAGTTAGTTTCCCAGGCAGACGTGGGGTTGGGCTGCTATTTCAGGAAAGAGTTTAAATTCCACCTTCTGACCCTTTTTTCTTACCAGGGAAGACTGTGACAAACTCTCTCTTCCAAGAAGAAATCACTAGTGGCCCTTGAGAACTCTGATCCTGCGATGCCAAGCTTCAGAATGGAGAGCCTTAGCCTGAGGCTTGCTATAGGTCTGCAATTCCTGGGATCCAACACAGTGCTTTGTCCATAGTAGAGCTCAGTGAATATTTGTTGCTTGAATGGATGAATCAGTGAATGAATCCCCTTTCTGAACAAACTAGTAATCAGATTACTTCTAAGAATTAGGGAGTGCATGGGTGGAGAGGCTGAAAGTAAGATTTCATGTGAGCCTGGGGAAGGACTGTTTATCTTTGGGTCTTACTGTGTAACTCTGGGCTTATCCTTTTACTATTCTGAGTCAGAATCAATTGGAATCAAGTTTAGTATCAGTCGTACATAATCAACTAGATTGTAAACTCCATGAGGCAGAGACCGTGGACGGTACTAACTTTGGATACCGTGTTTCCCTGATAATAAGACACTGTCTTATTATTTTTTTTTTGGACAGAAAAACACCAGAGGGCTTATTTTAATGAACATTGACAGCAATTTTAATAAACAGGTAAATGTGAACAAAAAAATGTACCTTTATTCAATAATGAATTCAATAAAGAACAGGATGACGCGCTCACTGCTGCAGCTCTGATTGGATGCAGCTCGGAGCACGTGTAGCGCAGGGGATCACCTTCACAACAGTAGCAATCTCAATAGGGCTTATTTTCGGGGGAGGGCTTATTTTAGAGGAATCTTACACAGTAAGGGGAGGGCTTATTTTCGGGATAGGTCTTATTATCGGGGAAACACGGTAGCACTGTGCTCTTCATCCAACTGGTGCTTAAGATGTAAGACGTGTTTGTTGAATTGAATCTTAAAATTGGCCTTTAAGCTTAAAGGAAAGAAAGCCTGTTGACTTCTGTGGATGGCTGACTGTACTTATTTCTCTGGCAGGTCCTGACCTTCTGCATTTGCAGGGTTACTTCTGGTAGTCTGACTTTCTACTTTGGCTTTGACTCTGACTTCAGGGTTTAGGGGAAGCTGGCCATGAAAGCAGAGTGATGAAGGGGATGATGGAATCGAAGTCCCTGACCCCAGGAATTAACTAGTTCACTGATTCTGGCAGGTGTCTGTGCCATTTGCCTGAATTGGATTATCTTCCCAGGGTAGAACTCATCAGTGGGGCTTGTTCATTTCTTTCGTGTTAATGGGCCTGTCTTTGGAGCCATTTGGGGAACTCCACCAGGGAGTTCAGCTCTATTTTTCCTGACCCAGTTGTTGTGTTGCTGGGGCAGAAAGGGACAAGGAATGTTGGGTTTATTGTCATTAGAGGGAAGGAGGAAGGTGTGTCTTAATCTCTCCAGCATAGAACACCCCTCAATACATTCAGGAGATTGGAAATTCAAGTGAGGTAGGAAATCGAGGAGAGCCCTTTGTGTGGAGGAGACAATATCTTTTTATGAGATGATGGAAACTAAAGTTAAAATGGGGCTGAGGTAAATCACAAGAGCTTAAGGTTGATATGGGTACTGGGATGAGTAATGGAGGCCCAGCTTGCAACAGGGTCCTTCCTGTTCACTGGCTACCAATTTTTGACTATCTGTGGGATCTTTGATGACTTCCAAACATGAGCCTGTTTTCAGAGTAATGCTTCTGAAGGAGTGTCTAACCTTTATTTGGCCTTGATGGAGGAAAGAAGTCAGTTAGCAGTTGCTAGAGCCTGGAAAGGCCAGCTACTTTTGGAACCAATCAAATATTGAAGCAGCTTGGGGTAGTGAAACGGCTGGACTAGGAGACAGCTGGAATTTTTGAACAAGCATTTATTAAACACCTGCTTTGTGCCGGGCATTGAGGTAGAGGTTATAGGCCAAAAAAAAAAAAATCATGCTCTCAAAGAGCTTACGTTACCACATGTTTAGAAAAGGGCAGATGTTTAAAAAGAGGAAAAGTGTGGAGTTTGAAGACTATATAGGTCAGTGGCCTGGACTAAAATTACTAGTAAAATTCTAGAATGTATTAAGAAAGGGATGGTTGCTGAAAATCTAGAAAAGGAAGCAGTGATCACAGAGAGCCAATGTGGCTTCATCGAGAGATTGTCATGTCGAGCTAAACCATATTTCCTTTTTTGGCTGAGTAATTAGACTAGTAACTGATCAGTGGCACAAAGGGAGCGTTTTAAATATGATTTACGTAGATTTTAGCAAAGCATTGGACAAATTCCCTCATGTTGATTTTGTGGGTAAGATGGAGAGATATGGGCTAAATGATAATGCAGTTTGGTGTCTTTGGAAATGGCAGGTTAACCAGGCCCCAAAGAAAAGCTAGTTTCCTTCCTTTCTTCCTTTTTTTTCTTTCTTCCAACTTTGAAGAGGATTTCCACTGGAATATCCCAGAGATTTGTTCCCAGCACTGTAGTGTTTAATGTTTTTTTTTATCAATGGCTTGAATGCAAGCATAGGTGTTAGCTTATCAGATTTGCACATCACAGAAAGCTGGGACAGATGACAGATTCAGTAATGTTAGACTGCATCTAATAAGGTGAATTTTAATAGGGATAGATATAAAGTCTTACAGATGGATTAGAAAAATCGACTTCATAAGTATAATTAAGGAGAATGATATGACTAGACTTGGCTGTTTCTTTGAAAAAGATCTGGGGATTTTAGTGGATAGCAAGCTCACTGTGAGTCAAAAAAGCATGATATTGTGGCTGAGAAAAATACTATCATCTTAGGAACCAAATTTAGGGTTTATAGCAGGAAAAACTTCCAAAGAGGACTTATCAACAAGATTGGATGACCACTTGTTGGGAATGTTGGAGAAAGGATTATTCTTCTGGTAGGGTTGGATTAGGTGGCTTTGGAGGGTCTTTTCAATTTGTAAGATTCTGTGACTTTGTGACCATGGGCAGAACATACCACTGCTCTGAGATTCAGTGTCCTCAGATGGCCTGTAAGGTGATATCCAGCTTTGAAGCTATAATCTTATGATCTGTACAATGGGGATAGTAATACTAAAATTATTTATCTTACAGGTTTATTTTAATTTAAAATGCTTTATAACATTCAAAATGCTGTAGAAGTGAGTTGTTTTTATTGTTGCTATTGTTCTTATCACTATATGCTCAGAACTGTATTTAGGTACTGAAAGAGACCCAGAATAATGAATAAAAAGTATGGTTTCTGCCTTTTAGGAACTTTTTAGGGAATCTGAAACAATCAAGTCTATGGCCTGTATATGACTTAAACTTAACATTCTTTAGGAAGGGAAGAGATAATTGTAGGTAGAGTAGTTGGGGTAGACTTCACTTCATAAAGGAAGCAGTTTGTTATTGGGGAAAGATCACTGATTTCCAGTCAGATCTGTGTTCAAATCATGGCTATACATCTCACTGCTTGTGGGACATTTGACAAGTCAATTGGCCTCTCTGGGTCTTACTTTCCTGAACTGTAAAATGAAGGAAGGGGTCAATCATTATGTTCTTTCAAGCCCTTTCTGCCTCTAAAGTCTATGATTACAGGATTTTAATGCTTAGAACAAGCAGAGAGGAACTAGGAGAATTGGTCATAGCTTCATTGAGCCTGGACTGGCCAACTAAGGAGGAGGATGGTTTATTAAGAGATCATCTTGTCTTTCTGTTTCCCTATTACCTGGGGGGTGTTGATAGGTTGTTCCTTCCCCTCCCCCCCAAACTCTCCTTCCTTTTTTATGCCCTTATCCTTTTTCAGGTCTGGAGCCACAGTTTCTCTGGTACAGAGATGTGGCAGTGTCATTGGCAAGTGGCTTGGCATCCCGTCCTGTTCGCCATGTTCTCTCTCTGTCCTCACCCCGCCCTCCCCACCCTGCCATTAATTTTCGATCTGCTCTTCTCCCCATGAGAATGTGGGCTGTTCGGGAAGCAGGAAATGCAGACCCTGCCAGATGGCTAGAAACACAGCATCTGTAATACTTTATCAGAAGAAATTACAGCCGAATCGCTCACTCTGATTAAACAGCCTGTCCTAGATCCTTGGCTGGCCAGCTGGACAATTTCAGGCTCTCACGGCAGGATGTAAAAATAAGAACACTAGCTTGGAGAGCCCAGGCTTGCAGATGGGGCGGGAGGGGGCATGAGTGATAGAATTGGGAAGGGGCAACTATGAAGAAGAGGGAATTGGAGGCAAATGTTTCCAGCAAGGCCTTGTGGGTGTGTCTTCATATGGAACTGGCTTGTCATTCTCAGTCTCCATGTTTCTCCCCCTCTAATTTTTCTGCCAGTCGAGGTATCTCAGGGTCTAGTTCTACCCTCACATCTCAGGAACCCTGAGGGTTTTCTTCTGGCTCCATAATCAGTTCTTCTCTGGGTAAGAGTCTGAATTATATCACAAGAGAGGGACAACAGTGGCTGAAGCAGTCTTATTGCTTGTTTTCTCTTCCTCACTCACAAATTACATCTGGCCAGCAAAATTAAAGGTCACTTGCTGAGTAGCTTGGTACCTACTGTTCCATCTTGCTTTTCGATTTCTTCCTCCTTGGTGTCTTCTTGAAGGGCCTCCCTGATTAGGTAGCTGGAAGGGCTTCTCTTTGAAGGCCTTGATGGCAAGCTCACATTCCTGAATCAAAAACAACAAGAGAGCTATCGCTGGTGGTGGCCAAAGCATGCTCTTGTTTTGACTTTGGTTCTTCTGTCCACTAGAAAAAAAATCTGCTTCTTCCCCAAGTCCATTTCCCTGAACCAGAAAAGACCCCAAGGCCCAATGACATTTTCATTTGGGGAATTCTTACTGCTTGTGAAAGGGCAGAGTTGTGAATAAGTTGGGAGAGCTAGGTCTTGACAGATGAGCAGAGACAGGTGTTAACATCGCTTCTCGCCTCTTTCCCTTCCTCTCTCTTCCTTTGACACACCTTACTCCTTTCTCTCTTTTCAGACCTTTGAGTAGAAGCCTGGGAGGAACACTGGTATGTGTTCATAAATCCCCTCAGATACTAGGCTGAGCCTCCCTCGGCTTTGCCATTGTCTGGTCCTTGAGAGTATTGTTAAATTTAGCCATGAAGTACACAGCATCTGTCTCCTTCTCCCTCTTGTTCCAGTCCCTCTTTGTTGCTTCTGAGACATTTTCCCCCCTCAGTTTAGTATAACAAAAGGGAGGCCACTCTTCAGAACAAAGATAGAACCTCTTATAACTCTATATCTTACCATTATTAAGAAATGTCTTCATTAGTTCACTGGATGGAGCTGATTCTTCATTTAGGAATTTGATCATTTGAACCCTTCTGTGCTACAGCATTATTGACCCAAAGACTTTTCAGCAGTTACTGCTTCTAATCCTTCCTCTCTCTGGTCCATTAGTTGCTATATTAATCTTCCTGATACACAAATTTGACCATATCATTCCCCTGTTCAGAAACCTTTATTTCTTCCCCAATGACTGTTGAATAAGTATAGACTCCTCATCCTGGAGTATAAAGAAGGCCTTCTTCATTCAGGCTCCAACCTTCCTTTCCAGCTGAATTTCACAGTATTTCCATTACTACATTCAAGCCAAACTGAATACTAGTTGTTCCTCCTATCTCACTGGCCTTCTTCTCTTCTATGGCTTTGAGCAGACTAATCCTTTATTCTGGGGATTCACATTCTCCTAATCTCCAGCTCTAAAGCATCATTTGCCTTCAAGGCCCAGTTTTGCGGCCCCCCCCCCCCCCAAGAAGTCTTCCCAGATCACTCTGGCCAAAAGTGATCTCTCCCCTCCTCAAACTGTCCAAGTACAATGGCGCGGCTTCTCTCCTTCATACCTGTCACATTTTCTGTTTCATTACACTGATATGTCTAGATAACAACTGATTAATTGTTCTTGAGGTGTTGCTGGTCTCCCAAGGGTTATTGCTAGAGGGTTCTTAGAGCCCCACTGTGGGCCCAGGATGTGCTGCATTTGCACCCAGCCTAGCCATCTCTGCCCTTAAGCCCTCTCAGTCTGCTGTGGTCTAAGTAGAGGATCATTCCCTCAGCATTGAAGGTTAATTGGAGCTCTAGAAAGTCAGAGCCGGGGAGAGGGTGGTCCCTTGTGGATGCCTTCCTTCCGTGAATGCAGACACTACCCAAATCAGGCCTGCATCATGTGTCAGGGCTGGAGATGTTCTCTGTGGTTAGCAGATGCAAAGAAAGAGTTTTCTTTTGGGAAAGCTCTATTTAGGATCCCTAAAGACATCCATAGAAGCCAGAATAAGATTTCCATAATGCTTGGCCCTTTGGACTCAGCTTTGCAGGATTTGAGAGTTCGGCTTCAAGACCAACTCTGGTTTGATGATTCTGTGTGCCTGCATAATAAGCATGTACACCATAGAACAGGGGACTTTTACCTTCCATGAATCCCAGACCTTTTGGGAAGTCTGATAAAGCCTGTGGACTCTTTCTCAGAATAATATTTTTAAGGACATTAGATGAAACCCACAGAAGAAAACCAGTTATATTGAAATGCACTTGCCAGAACATTAGACATTCCAAGGTTATACACTCCCTGAGATCTATTCACCCAGATTAAGAAACCCTGGTACAGAAAGAGATTACATGAACAGTGCTTTCTAAGTCTTCAAGTGCTATCTATATAAGGGCTAGCTGTTGTTTTTAATAGAAAAGATCCCTGGGTTAGAGACGAGGATTTTAGCCTATCGATTTTAGCACCTTTTATGCTATCCGGATGTAAAACCACTGGCAAGTTACTTTCCCTCTCTAGGCATCAGTTTATTCATCTGTAAAATGGGGAGAAGTTTGGAGTGGATGGTCTCTTAAGGTCTCTTCCACATGTGCCAGTCTGTGATTATATAGCATTATATAGGAATAATAGATTATGGTAAAAAAAAAAGGTTTTTGGATAGAGATTTTACCTGGCTCTTCCAGGAAGGGGAGTGAGGTACAGAAGCCCCAACTTCCTCTGGGATCAAAGGGCATTTAGGGGCAACAAAACAGCCCTGAGTGGGCCAGGCTATTATCATGAGACCTTTTCTGGTTCAGAGACTCCAGGCAGGAAGAAGGAATCATGCACCTTGGGAAAGGCAATCCCTCTCTTCACCTGTGAATATTTCATTAGCAGATTAAAAATTTAAACTGAAATGGCCCCTGCTACAGGGAGAAAACCAGCTTGGTTTCAGGTTCAGTTTAAGTATTTTTCTTTATAATGGAGCTGTGTCAATTAGAAAATGACATTGCTATTTAAAATGCCGTTCCGCAGCCCTCTTTAATTAAGGCAGCGATATAATACCAATCTGCTCCCATTAATGAATTTTTAACCATCAAAATGAGAGCTGAATGACGCAGTTAGATTCTTCAGAGTGAACCCATGTGGACAGTTGTAGAGAGATTTAAGAGACAGATCAGGAGGTTGTGTTCTGAGTAGAGCAAACTGAATGTGTGTGTCAGGGACAGGATGGTGGGAGTCACATCTTCTTGTTGGCAGAAAGACCCCTGATATTGGATTGCCTCTCTTTTAAAGCCTAGGTTTCACTAGAAGAGTTTGAAAAAACAGAGCAGCCCAGGATCATTGAAGTTAGAGCCAAAAAGGGACCTTTGGGGTCATCTTGTCCAGTGGTGTCAAATTCAAATAGAAATGAAGACCTCTAAGCCATCTATAAGGATCCCTGGTGGCTGCATACTGACTTAGAAAACCACAAAGTAACATTATCTAGGTCTTATTTGGATTTATCTGAATTTTGTTAAATATTTCCCAATTGTGCCTTAATCTATTTTGGACTGCCTGGGGGAGTGTTGAAGGCTGGGCAGGCTAATTGACATGTCTGATATTGTCTATCTTCCTCCATTTTACAAATAAGGAAATTGAGACTCAGAAAGAAGTGACTCTTTTGAGATCACTCAGTAAAGTCCATGTTTGGACCCAGGTCTTCCAACTCTATATATAGTGTTTGTCTAAAATTTAGTTGCCTCCTCTGGTTTGTTGAAGAGGAGACACAATTATGGCCTAAAGCAAGAATTCTTAACTCAATGTCTATGAACTTATTATTTAAAAATATTTTAATAACTGTATTTCAATGGGTTTGCTTTGTAATCATATATATTTTATTTTATTGATTTAAAAAACATTATTTTGAGAAAGAGGTCTATAGGCTTCACCAGACTCCCAAAGGGGTCCACAAGACAAATCCTGTCCTAGAACATGAATTCCAGGCACAGAGGAGGGTGAACAGGAAGTTGAGGGTCTTTGAAATCATGTTATATAAGGATAAATGGAGGAAAAGTTTAAGCTTGTATGAAAATTTGGGGGGTGGGAACATGACAATTACCTTCAGGTATCTGGGAAACTGTTGGAATAATAAACTTAATCTATGACTCTGGAATATCCAGGACCAGTGGAGGCCACTTTACAAGGAGGCAGATTTCTGCTCTATATGGAAGTAATTAGAACTTTCCATTAGTATGGGTGGACTGCCTTGAGAAGTAGAGTGGGCTCCTCATTCCCAGGATGGGTGCCGGGCACCCTGGCAGGGGTTGCTATGGGGAGGATTACTTCAGTCGACTGGAAGGTTGGGATACCTCCTCTCTGAGGTCCTTTGGAGGACTAACATTCTACAACTGTATAAATCTCATCTCTCTGACTTGGCACACACTCCAGGGAATCTTTCTCCCACGACCTGTTGATGATCTGTAATCAAATATGTTGAGATGTCCAAACGTTGCTTCCGTGAAGGACTAGCAAGACTTAGTTTTGCTTTATTTTTTCCCTTTTCCTTTCCTGACTAAACAGCAGAGAGAAGTGGTAATCCAGCTAGAATAACAAACAGCTCCGAGTAGACGCGTCAGGACCACACAGAGCTCCGTGCATGGTTTCTTTCTGTTCCGCCTTAAAATGGGAATGCGTTTTGGGTGAATTTGTTTTTCTTTGGTGGGGCGTGGAGTCCAGTGGAGATATTTGGCCTCTTTAATAGAATTCTGGCCTGGGCTTTGCTGTTTCTTTGTGGTATATAATAGGGGAATAATGAAGTGTATTTCTATTCCTTCGTTCCCTGAATTTCCCAAGATGCTTTTGGATTAAGGGCTATGCGGAGTATGTGGTCTGAGGCCCATCGGTCACTTCTTGGTTATTGGTGGCTTCTTGGTAGACATGGCATATGTCTGCTCTAAGAGAGCCTTGTTTGGTGGAACCCAGACCAGAGGAGGATGGAGCATAACTACCACCAGCAATACTGCTAGCTGGGGCTAGCACTCCAAAGTGTGTTGGGGCATAGGCAGGGGGAGAGACCTTGGGCATAGACTTTGGATTCCCACGGATGAGGAGGTAGTAAGGGAGGGGATCAGGCGAAGGTGAGGAGGGGGAGAAGGAGCTCGGTGGGAACCACCACCAGGTACCTTCTTGTTTTAACTAATTATTCTTGCCAAATAAATGCTAAGCTTAGTTCTTTCTGTCTGCTCAAGAATTCCCTTTAAATCTTAGTGCCCAGGGTCAAAGCTAAGCTTCTTTACCCTGGTTACAGGTTTGTACCAGAGGCAGGCCTGGTGACCCCAGAGGCTATTTATTGATGCTGTATGTATGTGGACAGGTTAAATCTGCTTCTGCAGGTCAGCTCATACTCTTACCCCCCAAATTGTGCCACGTTCTAGGTAGCACCCTTCTTTTTTCCTTCCCCTTTTTGTGAGGAGTACAAAATCCAAAGCCATGTCTCTGTTTCTCAGTGGTTATCATGCCTCTTTATGCCATAATTTCCCCCAGGTTCTTCCATAAATCACTTTTTTTGGTTTGTCTTCTGGGCAAGCATTTCTCAGTCCTTTCCAGTTCATAAACTGCCTGTGAATTTAAAGTGATAAACCCAAGGACTGGGGAGGATCTGACCCTTCCCCACAGCCTACCCAGCAGTCCAGCCATCCACATATGCTCCAGTACCCTCTAAGTACCGTTAACTAGCATGCTGAATGAGGAGTTGGGAGACCAGGTGTCTAGTCTAGACTCTTTATTAACTTATTGTTTGACTTTGAGCTGGTTTATCTCTATGGGCTCAGTTTCTCATCTCCAAAATGAGGGGGTTGGACCAGAACCTTGTCTTCCCATGCTGCCTTTGGCACTCACTGTGTGAACTAAGCTCAGTGACCAGGCCTTGGTTTCCTCATCTGTACCATGGGATTTAGAATGGGGGACTAAATAGCTTACACTCAAATCCTCTAACTCCTGTGATCTTATAACTAAATGATCTCTTGGTCCTTTGCAGGTTTCTCCTTTTATGATGAGTATCTAATAATTCAGATAAAAATGTGTGTGCACATGTGTGGTCATCCATCAGCCAGCCTTCATCTTCTCTCACTGGAGACTGTGAATTTCATCCTTTGCACTCTGACTGTGCTCTGGCAGAGGGCAGTCAGGGGCCCCAGAGTTTGGAACATACTTGAACTCTTTCTAGGGCACACAGAACAATCCCAAACCCAGCCTGAGAAGGAGATCAAATGAAATACAGGTTTAGAGTCTCCCTAAGAGGCTGTGGGGTGCAGTGGAAAGTGTATGGGATCCGGAGTTAAGAAGCCTCCCCCCCTCACCTCAGGGGGAGACTTGCCTGATTTTCAAAAGCAATTCTAGTGGTCTTTGCCCTTTTTTTTTTCACCCCGGGATCCTCCAGGCTAGCTCTTGGTAAATACCAAGAGAGGGCTGAGTTGCCCACAGAGTGCTAGGCTGGAAGCTTTAGCCTCCACCATTCCCAGGGGGGACCACTGCTTCCCATCGCCCGTCTGTTTGTTTTGACAAGGCTGAACAGATTAAAATGTGTTCACTCAACATGACTGGCGCTAATTGTATCGCATTGTGGGGGCCGAAAATATTTGTTCTAGAGCTGTTATTATCTGCGGTGGCTTAAGTTCCCCTTTCCTCTGTGTCTTCAAATAAAACTAAACAAGGAGAGGAATTTGGGGGAATTAATTGCTGCACTCTCACACTGGACTGATTGCATCATGGTCATAGCTCCTCAAGCTCAGCCTGGCGTGTTCCACACTGCCTTGGAGAGAGGAGGCCTTGCTCCTCCTGGAGGATGGAAGGAGTGGGATGTGGTTGTTTGGATATGGAAATCCTTGGTTCTTAGGGTTGGCCTGGATGCTGGATCAATCACATCAAAGCATTTGGCATTTATTAAGTACTGTCATATACTAGGCATTGTTCTGTGTGTGTGGGGGGTGGAAGGGGGGCGTGGAATAAAACTGTGATGAATGAAAAAATACTTCCAAGGACTCTTTTACATTCTAATAGGGAGAGAAAACTATATTTATGTATAAAGAGAATAAATACACAGGTAGTTTGAGGGACAGGGCATTAGCAGCTGAGAGGATTAGGAAGGGCTTTACATGGAAGGTAACTGAGACTTTTGAAGGCAGAAGGGGCTTCTGAGGCTGAGACGAAGAGGGAGCACATTCCAGTCATGGGGGACAGCCAGAGCAAATACATAGAGAAATGTCATATTTGAGATTGTAGAGTTTATAGAGAAGAGTAAGGGTCAGCTAGGTGGTACACTAGACAGAGTACCGGTTTTGGGATCAGGAAGACTCATCTTCACGAGTTCAAATGTGGCCTCAGACACTTACCAGCCGTATGACCCTGGGCAAGTCACTTAACCATGTTTACCTCAGTTTCCTCATTGGTAAAATGAGCTGGAGAAGGAAATGGTGAACTATTCCAGTATCTCTGCCAAGAAAACTCCAAATGGGGTCATGAAGAGTCAGACACAGCTGAAATAACTGAACAGTAACAGAGAGAGGAGTAAAGTAAGAAAACCAGAAATATAGAATGGGGTCAGGTTACAAAGAGCTTTGAATGCCAAGCATAGTTAATAGGGATCCTAGAGGTAACAGGGAGTCACTGGAGGTCATTGAGCAGGGAGTGACTGTCAGACTCATGCTTTAGAATAATCACTGGCAGCTGAGTGGAGGATGAATGGAGAGCGGGGAGGTTTGAGGAGATCAGTTAAGAAGTTATTGTCCAGGTAAGAGTCTGAACTTGGATGGTGGCTGTGTGAATGCAGAGAGGGAGGTAAGCATGAGAGAGAGTTTGG
Source organism: Petaurus breviceps papuanus (assembly GCF_028583685.1). Classification (NCBI taxonomy): domain Eukaryota; kingdom Metazoa; phylum Chordata; class Mammalia; order Diprotodontia; family Petauridae; genus Petaurus; species Petaurus breviceps. Next base: position 3,029,384 of record NW_027187344.1, on the reverse strand, counting down.
AAATGACAAGATTTGGCGATAGTTGGACATGTGGGAATCAGGGATTGTTCTGCAGCTGCAGGCCCTGGTGACTAGGTGGTGGTGCCCTTGATAGTAGTAGGAAAGCTGAGAAAAGAGGAGGTTCAGCATGCAAGAGAGTGGTTTCTGTTTTGGATAGGCTGAATTTACAGAGTTGGGAGATGGACTGTCTCCAGTGAGGAATAGAGACAAGGCCAGATTGTCTGGAAGGCAGAGTATGGGATGGGGAGTAACTTGTGTACAAGGACTGCAAAGTTAGAGTGGGGCAAGGACGGGAAAGGCTTAAAAACCAAATAGAGGATTTTATATTTGATCATAGAGGTAGCAGGGAGCCACTGGGGTTTGAATAAGAGAGTGACATGCACCTAACACCTATATGGAGGTTGGGAGTGGGGAGACACAAGGCAGGGGCACTAGCTAGGACGGTGAGAATCGATGAGTCTGTTCCTGTGTCAGTAGAGCCCAGGGGTCAGATATGAGACACGGTACAGGTAAGATTGTATGCACCTTGCATGTATAGGGGCAACGTTCTGAACCTAGGAGACCAGAAGAATGGTGGTGCCTTCCACACAGATCAAGGGAATGACATTTGAAAGAGGTGTGAGTTTTTTTTTTTGTTTGTTTTTTGGAGGGGGGAAGGTAGGGCATTTGGGGTTAAGTGACTTGCCCAAGGTCACACAGCTAGTAAATGTTAAGTGTCTGAGACCGGATTTGAACTCAGGTCCTCCTGACTCTCAGGGCTGGTGCTCTATTCACTGTGCCACCTAGGCGCCCCACGAGGGGTGAGTTTTGAGGAAAAGATAATGAGCTCTGTTTTGGACATGTTGAATGTGATACTCTCTTAGACATTCATTTTGAATTCCAATAGGCAGTTGAATCTCAGGGGAGAAACTGAATCTGGGGGCTGTATCAAGTAATAGGAGTAGGTATCCTAGGACAAAGTCTTCAGGGTATATCTACAGTTAGGGGTATGGTCTGGATGGTGAATCAGTAAACTGTACTGAGGGCAGGTAGGAAGAATACCAGGGGAAAGTGGTGCCAGGAAAGCCCAGAGAGGAGATTCTTTAGGAGGGGAGGCAGTGAACAGTGTCAAATGTAGCAAATAGATGGAGAAGTATGAGGACTGAAAACATAACCAGCAGATTTGGCAGTTAAGAGATCATTAGCAGCAGAGGAGTTCCTGTTGAGTGACTGACTATTTGGAAGCCAATTCTACTGCTTTGTTTAACATATGAAGAAACTGAGGCCTAGAGAGGGAAAATCATTTGCATGAGGCCCCGCAGTGAGTGTCAGAGCCCAAAGCAAAACTTAGGTCTTCTGCCTTCTAGCTCTTTCTCCTATTATAACACTGCTTCTAGTTCTCTCAATCTCTCTCTCTCTCTCTCTCTCTCTCTCTCTCTCTCTCCCTCCCTCCCCCCCCTCCTCCTCCCTTCAACCCAATCAAGAAATTAAATGCCTACTGTGTGCATAGTTCCATATATATGCCTACTATGTGTACAGTTTAATTCTAGGCATTGATGTGACAGAGCACAGTTTTATAGGGACAAATACACAAACTATGTACAAGTACATCAAATAACTATACCAAAAGAGAGAGTGAAATAAAATGCAAAGGAGAGTTTTGGGCTGAGTGCTATTTAAAATTTTTGAGCTCAAGGAACACTTCACAGAAGGCATTGATGGAAGAAGGGGATTTTTGACAGAGGGGAAGAAATAGGTCAGAAGAGAATGGGCTGGGATTTGAACCTCCCAGCTGCTTTGGAGTTCCACTCCTGTGGACTGATCCTCCCATTTCCTTGTTTTTCCTGCCAGGGTCCTACAAATACTAGACCCCCTCCTTTAGAGCACCCCATCTCCTCAACTACTCGGATAGTTCTGCTTTTTCCTTTGTATTCCTAGCTCCTGGAAAGGTACCTGGCTCATAATACTGGTCCTTAATAGATACTTGTTGATTTTGTTTCAAGGCCTGAGACTCTTAAGTCCTCTTTGTCAGATGTCTGCAAGTGTTTGGAGTGATGTAAGGGAAGAGCCTTTCCGTCCCTGCCCCCTCCTGCCCTTACTGCTAGCAGTCTGTTAGCAAGGCAGAAAACTAGAGTTTGATTTTTATGGTTTTGGAGGGGAATGGTGGGGGGGATGATTTTATTTTTGGTGGGGTAGAGAAGCTGGGTTCTGGTCCTGGCTTTTATTTACTTTTATTTATTTTACTTACTGCAACCTGAGTGACCTTCTACAAATCACCTTACTTCTTAGGGCCTCAGTTTGCTCAGCATGGTTGAAACAGTACCCAACTTGGAGTCCAAAAAGGGTGGCTTCAGATCCCACTTCCTGAACTTACTGTCATTGTGACTGTGGGTAGATCATTGAACCCCGTGAGCCTCGGTTTCCTCATATTTCCATTTAAGCAGCCTGATAGAGTGGAAAGAGAATTGGTTCTGGAGTCCAGGACCTTGGTTCAAGGTTGCCACTGACTTTCCCCTCTGTGACCTTGACCAATCATTTATCCTCTCTTGGCTTGGTTCTTTGTCTGTAAGACGAGGGGGTTGGATTATATGACTTCTGAGGTGCCTTCCAGTTCTAAATTTATGATTCTGTTGCTAATACTTACCTCATAGGGTCGAATGAAATAATGTCAACTTAGTAATGTCATATGAATGTTAGTGGGATGAGTTAGTGTATTGAATAGAGAACCAACCTTGAAATGAGGAAGATCTGGGTTTATGTCCTGCCTCTGATGTAACTGTGGGAAAGTCATTTATTCTTTTAGTGCCTTGGGCAGCTCTCTAAGACTATATAGGTTAAGGTGTTAGAGGGAGTTTCCATATTGGATGCTCTTTGCACAGATACTGTCATAGGTCTAGACCCCCTTTAATTTCAGTTATATGTAAAATGAAGTTCAGTCAGAGGATCTCTGAAGCCCCTTTCACTTTCAGATCTCATGATCTAATGCTCCAGATCAGGGGTGTCAGACATAGACCCATGGCATTCCGGAGTACTGCCCAAACCAGATTAAAATGTAATTGGGAAAAACTTCTACAAAATAAATAAAAATACAATAGGACATAGATAAGGTCAACATGTTGTTTTCTAAATCAATATGTGCAGGCCGGGATTCTCTGTACTGTTTAGTGACCTTGTTTCTGTTTGAATTTGACATAGCTGTGCTAGTTATACATTTGTTGATCGTGAATTGTAGTTTCTTCAACTGTAAAATGAACAGATTATACTAGATGGCTTCTGAAGGACCTAGTTCTATGATACTATTATTGAATACCTACTGTGTGCTCAGTACCAGTTCCTGCCTTTGAGAATATGACACTTAATTTCAGGATATATATGTGCCTATGAGAAGTGGTACATTTATTCAACTAGCCAGCATTTATTAAACACCTAATGTGTCACACATAACTATATTTAAGAAATGTTACTAGGCATCTGGTATCAAAATACCAGATTTCTGGTCCAGACAATGAATGCTGTGAGACCAAAATTCATTGTCAGGATACTCTGTACTTTGAAATGGAGTATGCTTAGATATGGGGTAAGATGCATAATTATAGAAGTTGGGTTTTCCAAACTCATACTACTCTTCAGCCTTCATAATTCTAGGAGAGTCTTTCACAAAATGAGTTTCTCTTTCAGTGTGTTCTGAAAATAATGGAATGAATTGTTTTTGTACTTTAAAACATGAACTTAGAACTTCAGTTCATGTCAGGACATTTGTTTCTAAATTGAATTTCAATCTTCTTCTCTGTCTCCAAAGTATATGTATTACGTATCTTTGCCCCTGTGGTAGAACATTAGTTTACTACCAGAAAGTGATCTCAGCAACTTGCCAGCTTGGTGTTCAAGGTTCTGGGAATTTCTGTTGAATGCTAAAATTCCTTGATTTACTTACCCAGTTGGAAAACTGACCCCAGGCAACTATGCGGCATTTCCTCAGGATGGAATGGGCCACTCTTGTGGGGCTGTCCTCTGGTTTTTGCAAGGGATTTGGGGCATCTTTTGCAGGGTAGACTGGCTTATTCCTTACCACTGGGTGGTCGAGAGGAGACAGAAACTTGATCCACACAGCATCTCAAGATCTCTTGGCTTTGGTTCCTAGTTGGGGGCTTGGAGGGAGTGGTTCAGGACTGGCCATGGAAGCCTGAGAACCACTGGGTGTAGGCGTCTCAGGTGGAAGGAGAAAAAAGCTTGAGTTTTATTTTAAAAGCAAGAACAAACAACAGACCAGAAATTCTGGCAGAACAAGCAGCATGCATTGTTAAAGATTTTGATTTTTTTCTTTTAAAATTTTTTTTATTAATGCATTTAAAGGGCTGGCTGAATCCTGATCATCCATTGCTGTAGCATACAGGAGCTTCCAACAGCATCCAGTTTAATTGGAGGTGGAACCAGTAGGTTGGGGTGAATGACTTAGTCATATCTGTCCAGTGATCTTAAGGAGGGGTTCCCAGTTACCTTCTTGCTTTAAGCTATTCCAGTATAATAAAATCTGGATTTCCCTATGCCCTTTGTGTAAATCTACTGTCTGTCAAGAGGCAGTCAGCAAACATTATTAAGTGCTTACAATGTACCCAGGCATAGTGGGGCTAGAAGAAAAGGCAAAAACATGGTCACTACCCTTAAGGAGCTAATATTCTAATGGGGAAGAAGACAACATAGATATTACTAGGACATACAAAATACATATAGGATACAGGAAAATATTCTTTGGGTGCTATCATGAAACCTTCCCTGAGGCCCTTGAAGAATGTAAGCTTTTCCTCCTCATGGGAATGACAAAGCAGTTGGTTTACACTTAGCATGAGAGTCATGTTGCATATTGAGAGGCAGCCCAGAATTCTGGCCAGAGTCAGGATGACCTGGGTTTGAATCCCAAGACATTTACCAACTCTGTGGCCCTGCCAATGGTCACTTAACTTCTCCCAGTTCCAGTTTTCTTATCTGTAAAATGGGAATAATAAATGCCTGTAATGTTTTAATTATAATAATGAGAATGAAAATAAAAGATAATTGTTGCCATGCAACTGTCATCTCATTTGAGTCCCACAACAATCCAGGACAGGGGAAGGTAGATTTTATGATATCCCCATTTTTTAAAGATGAAGAAATTGGGTCACAGAGTAGTAAGTGTCTTTTCAGGGTTGAATAGTAAGTATTTACGTCCCAGCAGTGTTTTAAGTCTCAAAGGTGATTAGTGTTGAAGTGGAGAGTGTTGGGCCTGGAGTCAGAAAGGCCCAAGTTCAGATTTGGCCTCTGACACTTACTCGCTGACCCTGAGCAAGTCACTGAATCTCTATTTGTCTCAGTTTCCCCAACTGTCACACGAGGACAACAATTTTATCTGCCCCACAGGGTAGTTGTAAGGATCAAATGAGATAATAATTGTAAAAAGTGTTTAGTACAATACATGTCACATAGTAGGCTCTATATAAATGCTTATTTCTTCCCTCCTTCTCTCCCTCAAATGAGATAGAAAGCCCTTTGCAAACCTTGAAGTGCTATATAGCTGTCAGTCTCTCTCTAGTCATTGTCGTCATCATTATTAGCCTTATGTTCACTACTGGACTCTGAACTCCATGAGGACTTTACTATTGGAACTTATCTTTTTTTGGTGTCCTTTTTGATATCTATGTTGAGGCCATGCACACGGGAGGTACTTAATTAATATTTCTTGAGTGTTGAATGAACTGACATAGAAGATACATCACAGGGGGGAGTATTCATTGTTTCCAAAGGAATTTTCATCATACAAAAGAATTCCCTGTAGGATGCCTTGGGAACCAGTGGTCCCCATTCAGTCAAGCAGGATTTACAGAGAGATCTCAAAGCTGAGTATTTCTGTCTCCCTTTCTACTGTTCCTGTCTACTAGGGAAAAGAACAAATATTCTCTCTCCCGATCCTATAATGGCCTTGATAGAACAGGGTTTCCCCTCCCCTAATTTGGTAATCCCTACTTTCTGAAGTGAGTTCCTTAATTTTTCATCCTTTTTTCACTCATTCCTTCATTCAACATTTTGATTTCCTCTTGTGTGTAAAACTGTGCTAGGCACTGAAGGAAGACAGACAGAGGTGGGTCATACTGGGCTCCTGCCCACTTAGAACCTACAGCCTTAATAGATGAGACATGTGTTACCAAAGAGTGAGTAGAATGCAGCACAGTTAGGGTATGATTCAGCTTACACAAATTTGATTTACCCACATCTCTTGAAGAATTGTAGCTTTAGTGTGAAGGGAGATCTTACTGTTGGCACACCACAAATTCCCATTCTTATATTAATGTTCTTGGGGTTGGCCCAGAAGAGTTCATGGCCTCAATCCTGGGGCTGAAGAGGAAAAGTGGGGGTTGGGGTGAGGCAGAAAGGGCCTCTTCCTTACTAAATAAATCTGGGTGGTTCTGCAAATACCTTTGAGTTATTGTGTTTTAAAGTTCCATAGAGCTCTGCCTACATGTATTGTAAATATTACAGGTATTACTATACCCCATCTAACAGATGAAGAAACCAAGTCTCATAGAGGTCTAGTGAATTGATTAGAGTTTCACAGCTGGTCATGTTGGAGGCATAGTTTAAACCCATGTCTTTTTTGACTTTAGGCCATTAAACTCATCTTCTTAATTGGCTAAAGTATGTGAGGGAGGCAGGAACAGAATCAGTCATTGAGATAGGGGAGGGAAAAAAATGTGACAGATATTTCATAGAGAGGAAGACACATCAAGAACACATTGGAGCTGTGGAGGTTGGTGTCCTGGGTTCAAGGACTCTTCCTCCCTGACTTTTGACTACATTGAAGGGAGTAAATTTGACATCTTGTGTAGATGCTGTCGTAAGAATGGATTTAATTTGTTTGTTTCTCTTTATTTCTTCTATCTCCATAGCAGCCTTTCTCAGAGGGCCAGTTGGGCCTGGGATTGGTTCCATTCCCAGAGGGTGCCTTCTCGGTGGTCTGTGGTTATGTGTTTTGGGTTTCAGGCTATGTCTGGATTTAGGTACTTAATGAATGCTTTGGCTAATGGTGGTGCTGAAGGGGGTGAGTAAAGGATGGCTGATTTTGGCTCAGGCCATGGGGATATGGGATCTTGATGTCTCAAATTGGGGTTTGAACAGGAAGGACAGTGAACATAGTCTCTCTCTCAGCCTAGACTGTGACTTCAACCTTGGTCTAATAATTCTTAGACTTGAACGGTATTATGTATATCATATATGTAATATATTTGTGTATATACATATGTATATCTAGGGTCATATGTTTGTGGCAGGGTTAAAAATTTAAGGCATATTCTTCTAAGAGGTTGAGTTGTGTAATGGAAAGGGACTTGAGCTTGAAATTAGGAAAGTCTTGGGCTTAAATCAGAGCCAGTTCTGACACTTAATAGATGGGCCAGGCACTTAGCCCTTTTGTGAGCATGTGCCAAGTGTCCACACATACAAATCCACCTTCTCCCACGCCCGCCCCTCTCACCACCTCCCCATTTGCTAGAGTTAGGTATCTATTTAACACATATTTATCAAGCTTCTGTAGCAAAATGTACAAGGTGTTTGGGATGCAAAGATAAGTCTGTTCCCAGGGAGCTTACGCTCTACTAGAAGGCATTTGGAAAAACTAGCTTGTGCATTGTGCATTGCCATTTACAGGTCTTACTGCATGCGGGTTGGCTGGACCTTCTCCCAGGTATAGAGAGAGGTATGTGTCCCAACGGTAGGGACTCTTCCTGGGGGAAGAGGGAGAAAATTTGAGAACTTTTGTCATTCAAGCTCTGGCCTCTGTCTTCCCAACTCCTACCACACTGGCGTAGGGGTTAATGATTGCCTGTGATTTGCAGCTGAGTCTGGGACTCTAGGGAAATGAAGTTTTAGATTTGAAGGCACAGTTCATTTTATTTCTAGTTCTTCCTGCCATGTAAAGGTTGTTTTCCTAGGCCTGACTTAGAACATCCATTTAGAAATACTAAATCAACTCTCAGAGAGCCAGAGTATGTGGCAATGAGATCCTGTTGTTCCAGACAGAGATGAGGGCTTATTAGGCAGATGTATGCATGCATGTGTGCCTAAGATAACCTTGCCAACTAGAACAGAGGCACACTAACTCCATCTGTGTTTTCTACTAGTTTCTACCTCAAATGGAAATTCTGTATGATTCCACTTGCCTGGTTGAAATCCTTGATCCCCTGGGTCAGTGGGCAGGTAGCTAGCAAGCTGTTTATAGGGTAATCATACAGTACTATAAATACAAAAGAGTAATGAAGAAACTTTCTACTGACCTGCAATGTGGAGTATGTGCCTAAGTCTTCCATCTAGACACTAGGGAGAAGGACTCAGAAAGAGCAGGGGTAACGGTGGGCTACCTGGGACCCCCCAGAACAAGAAGAGTTCTTAGATTAAGTATGACCCCATCCCTCCCCCTTTAACAAATGGGGAAAGTAAAGCCTAGAGAGTTTAAGTGACTTGTCCTGGGTTACATTGGTGATACATTAATGTCAAGATTGGAATTTGAACCTGGGTCCTTGGCCTCCAAATGTAGCATTCTTGTCATTGGTAACTGAGAGTCACCTGCCCCAGAGAGTCAGTAACTGCCTGTTTCCAGAGCTTTATGGAAAAGTTGGCCATCTTGTCTAGTTTTGCTCAAGGAGAAGATCTTTTGAGTGTTAGGGACCTGGGAGCTGCCTTACCCAGACCCTGGAGGCTCTTAGTTCTGAGAAGTAGTCTGCTTTCCACTTCACAGTTCTTGCCAGACTTGAAACAGAGGAATCGTTGCAATATCCCATCATGGAAGATATGGAAAGAGGCACCTGGAAGATTGCTCAATCCTGTAGAGACAATGAGGGGAAATTCCTCAGGGTGCCTCGAGCTAGGCTCATGCCCTACAGTCTGTATTTTTGGGAACGTTAGTCTTCTTTCATTTAAGAACAGCTATCATTTAAATGCTCTCTTGACTCTATCAGGTTGATAAAGCCACATAAGTGAACATAGAGGATGGCCAATCTGGTTTATGGCTCTGACAAAGTACTTCCTCATGTCTCTTAGTTTCTTCACCTGTAAAATGGGCGTAATAATAGCACCTACCTCCCCAGGTTGTTATGAGGATCAAATAAGATAATATTTGTAAGACAATTTGCAAACCTTAAAGTTTGATTAAGGCAGTTAGGTGGGGCAGGGCAATGGCTAGTGTGCTGAACTTGAAATCAGGAGGACCTGAGTTCAGTTCTTCACTCAGACACTTATTAGCTTGTGTGACCCTGAGAAAGTCATTTAATCTCTTTCTGCCTTGGCTTTCTCATTTGTAAAATCAGGATAATAATAATATCTACCTGCCAGAGTTGTTACAAGAATCAAATGAGATAGAGTATAAAATTCTTTTCTTTTACTTTTTTTCTTTTTGGAAGGGGGAGGGTAGGGCAGTTGGGGTTAAGTGACTTGCCCAGTGTCACACCGCTAGTAATGTTAAGTGTCTGGGGCCAGATTTGAACTCAGGTCCTCCTGATTCCAGGGTCAGTGCTCTCTATTCACTATACTACCTAGCTGCCCCAGAGTGTCAAGTTCTTTGCAATCTTTTAGAGTATTGTGAAAATTCTGATTATGATAATGATGATGATGATGGAGGGGGAAACAAGATCACAAATTAAGGGGATAGAGAGAAACAGCATGCCCATGGTCCTGTCTTCCCCCTCAGGGGAACTATACAGTATAAACTTGGAGTTGCTTCCTGATTCTGTTGTGTTGACCCTGTGGTCTGCACCATGGAAACAACTGAATTCTACTTTAGTGTGACCTTAGATGAGTCACTTCCTTTTGAATGTCAGGTTTTTTTTGTTGTTGTTGGTATTTTCTTTTGGATGTCAGTTTTGACATCTGTCAAATGAGGCTGAATTAGATGAGTCTTCCAGCTTTGACTTTCAGTGAGTCCATGATCCCCAAACTGGTCTCATATATATAATTTTCCTTGCTTCTGCCCCCTTGTCTCTTCCTTCTTTTGGTGACATTGAACTGTTAGGATGAATGGATTTAGAGCTGAAGGGGATTGTAGAGGTCACCAAGTCCAACTCTTCCACTTTACAGTCCAGGAAACTGAGGACCAGAGAGTTTGAAGAACTTGCTCAATTTAGGAGAGTAGAGATTAGAACCTTGAAAGGCCTCTGACTGGATCAGAGGAGAAGCAGCAAAAGAAATAACTAGAGAATCTATGTAGATAATATATGGATATTTGAGATATGACTAAATTTCTTAGTGAGGGTAACTACAGGATTTTGACTTATACAAAGTAAAGGTGGAAAAGGTCGGGGGGGGGGGGCTCTGAATGACCAGATACTTCATAAGGAGTTTAGTTTTATTATTTTCTGATGTACAGATAAAAAACACTTCTAGGTAGAAGTCTTGCTGGGCCTGCTTTAGTGAACAGATAAGATTCATTTGTAATGTGTATACATTGTACGAATGTCCTTGAAAACAATTTGCTTTCTTAAGTAGGTTAAGCATGCCCCCCTGCAATCTTGCTTAATTGGTTTTCTTGGTAGTTTAGAGGAACCATCAACCAAGCCCTGATCAAGGGGTCCCATTTTGGATGAGTAAAGCCAGAATTAGAAGTTGTGCTTTATTAAGAAATGGAAGGTGGCCTGCCTTAGTGGGGGTGGTGATTGAAATGGGAGCCAGTACCCCTATGTTCTGTTCCGTGTAGACATCCCGCTTGGCCTTGGACAAGATCGTTTTTATCCTGGGACTAATTTTCCTTGTTAGGGAGGCAGAGCTCAAGCACAGATGTATTTAGACAAAGCATGGAAGGGCTTCTTAACCGTTTTTGTGTCATGAATGCCTTTTGGCAATCTGGTGAAGCCTATTCACCCCTTCTCATTGACCCCTTCTTAGAATAGTATTTTTTTTAAGTAATTAATGGAAATGTTAAATTTCAGTTAGATGTTAGTGAAAATATAGAGTTTTCCTCCCATCCCCTAGATGCCTTGAAATCTGAAAGAATTCCTGGCATAATGGAAAGAGACCTGTGACAGAAATCAGGAGATCTGGGTTTGAATCTCATCCCTGAAACTTATTATCTGAGTGACCATGAGCAGCTCAGGTCACCTCTGTAAGCCTCAGCTGCCTCATCTGTAAAATATGGACAATAATATTTATACAACCTATTTCGCAAGGCTATTGTAAGGGCCTTACATTGTAAATCTTCAAACTCTCAGATTAATTGTGTCTAAAGGAAGCAATTTGAGCTCAGGAGAGAGATGTGTTATATGAACACAATGCTTTGTTATGGTAATGGCTCACATTTATATAGTGCTTTATGCTTTACAAAGCACTTTCCTTCCTCAGCCAGGTAAGATAGGTAGTATTTCTGTGCTATTAAGCCTAAGAAGCAGGCACCACCAGTCACCCGAGGAGCTGGCCTAGCTCTCTTTGCTTCAGGGAATCCAGTTAGATTCAGTCTCTTCCTCCCTCCCTCCCTCCCTTCCTTTTCTCTGTCTGTCTCTCTGTCTGTCTTTCTCTCTGTCTCTCTCTGTCTCTCTCCCCCTCCCTCCCTCTCTCCTTTCTTTCTTTTCTCTCCTCTTTCTTTTTCTGTTTCTGTCTCCCTTCCTCTCTCTCCCCTTTCTCTTTCTCCTCTTCTCTCTCTTAGAGCAGCTAAAGCAGGCCTCTCTGTTTCTCTTCGTGTCTGTCTCTGACTGTTTCTGTCCTTCTCTCTGTTTTTTTGTCTCTGCCTGTCTCTCCTTTGACTTGTCTGATTTGTGACTGACATTATCTCTGAAGTCCCTCATTTCTTACAAGGCAAATCCAGTTGGTGGGAGCGGAAAAAGAGACCTTGACTGTCTGGGAATTTATCGCTAGTTGAAGGTGTGAGGGTGATAAGTTCCCAGGCCCTCTGTGATGGACCACCCTGCTTGACATCTTTCCTTTCAGCGAATGACCTTTCCACTGGATCTCCAGAATTGGCCTTGAGTTCCAGCTGGGGGTGGGACCAAGAACCCACAGATACAGCTTCACTCCCCTGAGGTCCTTGGGAGAACAGGGCAGGCTGAGTAACAAATAGCATTCTAGTTTAACTATGCCAGGAACTCGAAAATCAGCAAGCATTTATTAAGACTTACTGAGTACTAGACACTGTGTTCTGTGCCTGGGGTACACAGAGAAAAATGAAACTGTCCTTGCCTTCAGAGAGCTTTTACTTAACCTGGGGAAACATGACCACATATAAGCATATACAGAAAATAATCATTAGGTGGGGGAGGAGGGAAGAATCACCAGGATTCTTTCACCAGGAAAGGTCTCCTGTAGGATGTGGGTGAGATGCTCACTTGAAGGCTGTTTTGCTTTTTGCCAGCATATTGCAATGTACCCAGCTCAGGTTGGGACAGATCTGTTGGGAGAAATGAATGATAAGAGCTTCACTTTGTGGCTTTGGGTATGGTGGGCCTAGGACAAAGGAAAGGCTCTCTATGGTTTTGCTTTAAGCTATTATAAATAGTATAGATTTAGAGTTAGAAAGGATGTTAGAGTCCAGCCCCCTTCTGTACAGTAAGGAAACTGAAGCACAGAGTGGTTAAGGAGTTTTTTCAGGGTCTTATAGCTAGTAAATGCCTGAGGCAGGATTTGAACCTGGTTCTTTCTGGACTCCAAATCCAGTGCCCCATGAGCTATTCTAGGTTTGCCTCTCTAGAAAAAGGCATTTTTAGCTGTCTCCTGATATTTTGCTTACAGAGTAGGGAAGAGGGTAGTTTTTAGCACTGCATTTCCCACCCAGTCAGATCATCCTGGGAATATAAAGACCAGGGGCTGTTTAGTGGTGGTGGTCGATACAGGGTGGTGTCTTGGTCTAGAGTAGAGTAAAGGCAATTCTGTGTTTTGGGGACTAGATTATAAAGTCACAGCTAGGTGGTAAAGCAGATAGAATGCTAGGCATTCCTACAGTCAGAAAGACTCATCTTCCTGAGTTCAGATCCGGCCTCAGACTTATTAGCTGTGTGACCCTGGAGAAGTCACTTAACCCGGTTTGCCTTAGTTTTCTCATCTGTAAAATGAGCTAGAGAATAAAATGGCAAACCACTACAGTGTATTTTCCAAGAAAACCCCAAATGGGGTTACAAAGAATTAGACAAAACTGAAAAATGACTGAACAACAACAAGTATAAATGTCCCTTGTTGCCATAGACCTTGCAGAAATCTTATTTAGGCAGGGGACACTTTCTCATTTTCCTGTCGGCAAGTGGGTTTTAATTATGAAAACCCAACACCTTCCTTTGCAATTGGCTATATGCTCCTCTCCCTCCAATTAACATTTAGTTTAGAAAATATTTATTGACATTTACTCTTTGGAAGTCATTGAGAAGAGCCATGAAGATGAATAAACTTCAGTTTCTGTCCTCAAGGAGCTCACTTACCTGGAGGGACAAGACACTCATGAAAAGGTCAGCAGCAATCAATCAGCAGGCATTAAGCGCTTACTGTGTACCAGGACCTATGCTAAACTCTGGTGCCTACAGCTGTCAGGTAGTGTAAGATCAGATTCTACTCGGAGCACAGAGTTGCTTCTCAGAACTGTGTGATAACTCTGGCCAAGGAAACAACAGATTTTCTGGTTGGAAGATGACCTCAGAGGTCATCTAGACCAATCTCCTAATTTTGTAAGGGAGAAAACTGAGCGGCAGGGAGGTGAAATTGCCCATGGCCCCATAGGAAAGAAGAAGAAGAAGAGGGGAAAGGATATTTGGTGTGCCCCTGGCAATTCCATGAACAAAGACCCAGAAAGGGTAAGTTGTGCTCGAAGGGACAGTGAATGGAGAAATCTGACTGGAATGGAGGGTTCAAAGAAGGGGAGAAAGGGGACCATTTAAGAATAAAATTCTGTTTTGGTTAAATTTTATTTACCATTTACCACTTCCCTCCACACCCCAGGGTTTGGGGAGACCCCCACAAGACTCTGGTGGATCATAGGCTCTTTGATTAAGAATTACAAGAGGCATTAGAGGCCATCAGATCCAACGCTTCCTCCCTGTGTACCTCTTAGGACCAGAGAAGTTCATTGACTTACCCAATGTTGAAGAGGTAATATCAGACCTAGGACTTAAACTGAGGTGTTCAGGAGGGTGGTCTGGGCTCCATGGTGCAGTGATTTTGAGAGAAGATTGCAATACATAATGCAATGCATTGCTGATTTTTTTTTTGGTACATATTTCTGAAATGGGGAGTTGTGGTAGTGATTTTTCTATCAAGATTAAAAATTATGCTGCTTGAGCTTCATGGCACTTTTGTTTGGGGCTCCCCTTTTACTGATAAGGGCATCCATCCTTCAAAATAGGTTTGGGGCAAAGTTACCTTGTTCAGAGCTGAGTCAGGGAACAGTATTGCATGAAGGGGCTCTTTTAGAGACCTTCTGGTCTCTCAGTCAAAAATCTCCCAGTGAAGAGGGCATTGCCCAAAAGGCAGTGAGGTAAGACGGAAAGAGCAATGGGCCAGAACTTGGGAAACTTGGCTTCTATTCTTGGCTTTGCCATTTACCTTATGATTTCCATCTAGTTACTCCCCCACTATGAACCTCAGTTTTCTATCCACCAAATGGAAATAGTGCTACCTGACCAGTCTTTTCCACAGAGCCCTAAGCGTAAGTGGAGAGGCAGTGTGGTTTGTGGGATTAGAGTCACTGGGCCTGGGATTGAATCCTACCTCTGTTGGGTACTTAATACCTGTGTGACCTTGGGCAAGTTACTTTCCATCTTCGAGGCCTCATTTTCCTTCTCCCTGAAATAAAGAGGCTGTACAAGATAGTCTGCTGAAGTGAGAAGAGCACTGAATTTGGGGTCAGAGGATTTAGGTTAAAATCTCACTGCTGTCCCTTATTTATAACCTTGGGTGAGTCATTTAATCTCTGGCCTCATTTTCTCCTTCTGTAAAATTAGGGGCTTATAATAGATGGTCTCTAAGACCTCTTCCAGTTCTAAATCCATGATTCTATGATCCCAAAGATATCTTTTTACTCCTTAATTCTACCTGGAGTAAGATACTGATTCTGCCTTTTACTACTTGTATATTGACTTCAACAAGTAACAAGCTCTCAGGGCCTTAGTTTCATCTTTCTGTAAAGTGAGGGCACTGGACAGGTTGGTCTCGAGGGTTTTCTTCCAGCTCTGTGATTCTGCCAAACTGTGTGTGTGAAACAAGTTGGTAAACTCTGAAGAGTTTACTGGAGGCCTGGAGGATGTTACAGTGATGTAATGGCAATGGGGATGATGGCGACCCAGTGAGAAAGGAAGGGCCAGTAACTTAGCTCATTTCTCAGGGCCGCAAGAGGCTATAGTCTGGCAAGACAATCCTCTGTCCTTGTCTAGATCTCTATATAGCAGTGTCCAGTTGTAGGATCCCCTGGGATAGAAGGAGCCTTCTCTTAGCACCTTCCTGGCTCCATTTTGGTTAGCAAATTCCTTTCATGAAAGCATCTCTAGTATTTCTTTGGGGATCTAGGTGCTGGGGCTCCTGTCAAAACAGCTTCCCTATCCCAGCCTACTCTACCTCCCCACTTCAGCCTAGGAGTCACTTTCCTCAGACTCCAGCTGCTTACCTAATCCTTTGTCCCAAAACTTGGGTAGGGCATCTCCCCTAAATCTCAGGGTCTATTAATTAGCCTGGGGGGAGGGGAAAGAGTGAAGGGGTGAAAATTAGGGTGGTACCTCCAGAATTGATAAATTCTCCTCTAGTGAGGGCACAGCCTGGAGAGAAAGAGAGACAAAACAAACAAACAAAAACCAACCCCAAAAACACGCACACAAAAGCCCGAGGTCTTATCTGTGCCTCTCAAGTCCTGTTGCAATCTATTTTGTATAGGGTTGAGAAATGCAGATGGTTGCTGATAGTCACTAGGGCATTTCAGCACTCTGGGGTGGTTGGGCTGGTTTAGTTCCTGCCTGGGGTGGAGTGGGACTTTCTCATCAGGATGAGAAACTTGGCCACAGTTCACCACTGAGTGAAGATTTCCTGCCCTCTCCTGCCCGGTGTCCCGGTGTGCTGAAGGGGGCCAGAAGAAAAGAGCCAGCCCTGGAGCAGGGATGAGAATGGCAATAGCAGCTGAACAGATCTGGGGTAGACTAGCACTCCATAATTCAGGGCTGGGACAAAGCTAGCCAGGTAAATGCCAGCCGGGCCTTGGTGCAAGACTGACTTGTCTGGGGTCTCAGGCCACTGCCACTCTCTCCCCATCAGGGGAAATCCTCCCCTTCCCCTTTTTTGTATCCTCTTCTTTGAAGGATTTTAGAGATGGTTTTAGTTGGTTTTATTTGAGAATATCAGGCATATGCCATGCTGTTCACCAAGGGAGTGCTTATGGAAGAAATGGTGAATGTAACCATTTGTTCGGCTGGAACACTTAATGCTAGGTGCTAGGGGCTTTGGTTTCTTTGGTGGAAGAAGTGCTGGTGGGATAGCACCAAGGGAGTTAGTGGTTCACAGATTTAAAGCTGGAAGGGTCCCAAGATGCCATTTAGTTCAGTTGACTAGGCCTAAAGGGAAAAAAAGTTACTTCCCTTCTCTGCTCCTCCGTTTCCTCACCTATCAAATGAAGTGTTTGAACCAGATGACCTCTGACAATCCTTCCAACTGGAGATCTGTGATCCTTTGATCCCAAGGCACTTGCCCAAAGTCACACAAGCAATACATAGAAGAGTAGATATTTGAGAATGGGTTTTCTGGCTCTAAATCCCTCTTCCCTTTCCACTAGGCAGAGAATGCTGTTAAAGAAGATGCACAGTATTTTTCTTATGGCATTAGCAGAAGTGAAGAGAGCCGGAGGGAACCTACAGTAATCCATCCCTTCCCTGTAGCAGAGTGAAAATTGTCCTAAATGATGCCGTTTGTCTGCAGTGTGCTCTTTGTGTCTGAGTCCCTCTTCTCTGCGCTGTCTTGGAGCATAGCACAGGGATCATTCCGTCGTCACCCTTTGTCTTTACAGAATGTGGCCTCCGTTCATTGGTCATCTTGGGCCCTTCTTCTCCAGGATTACACACAGGGACCCAGAGAGGGGCATCCTCTTGACTTTCTGAGTGTTATTCTCATTTAAGCCTCTTTGTTTTTCTTTGCTCATGTTGTTCGTTTCTGCCCAAAACACAGTTTGCTACCTTGAATGGAGTGTGAGATTTGGAATCGGAGGGACATGGGTTCGAGTCTCAGCTCTGCCACCACTACTGTGTGACTTTGGGTCCCATATGTCTCTGTTTCTTCCTTTATAGAGTGAGGGGATTGGGTTAGATGGTTTCTGAAGTCTCTTTCATGTCTAGATGGACAACCCTATGCTCTTTTCCTTTTGCTTCTTTTGTAGACAAAGCCTGCCCACCTTTCATGACTTGACTTAAGGACTGTACCCATCAAGAGCCACCCCACCCCTCTAGCCCACAATGACATCCTACTTCTGTAAAATTCTAAAATGTTTAATGCCTGTACCTCACAATCTTCCACTTGAATTTAGACTTTCTTGTAGTAATTCTTTTGTGTTTACCTCATGAGCTTTGGTTCTGGTCAGGATTTGTGCCTTTTCTGTGTCCACCCCCCCCCCCCAGTGCCTAGAGTTGTAAGAAACTCTTGAGCTCAAGTGTGAGTTGGGGCAGTAGTCCAGCGTGGGGTCTGGCCATACCCCACACACTGGGCTGAGAGCACTGTGTGCCTGGTGCCTTCTTGGCATGCCATTCAGTGAGTTCCTGACATGTCTGCATCCCTGCTTTGCTGCTCAGTCCCTGCCTGCCTGACCCAGAGAAAGTCATTTGGACTCTGAAAACCTCAGTTTTGCTCTTTTGTGAAACCAAGGGCCTGGGGTAGATGATACTTAAAGTTCCCTCTAGCCCTAAATCCTAGGATCCTGCTATGATCACTGAGTTATTTCTGGAGTGAGTGAGCTGGAATCAGACCCAGGAGAAGGCTTCTCATGCCAGGTAATCCCATCCTTCCCCGGCACCCCGCAGGCAGGCTTAGAACTTCTTCTCAGCACTCTGTGGGCTTTCTGCCTGATTGCCCAGTAGTAGGCTCCTGGGTTAGGGACAGACAGCTCCCAGACCACCCTGTCTGCTTGCCCTTCCCCTGCCTTGGCTTAGATTTTCTGACAATTCTGAATGGATTAGTACCTGACCCATAAGGAAGGCAAACCCATGGGTCTTAGGAAATGTGTTTATGGTAGTTGGCAACACACTTTGTTCTAATAGGAATTCCACCTCTTCTCCGCTCCCCCCTCCCCCCACTACCCTCCAGATTCCCCTCCCCTCCTTTCATCTTTCCTTCTCTTCTGGCCTGTGACTGCAGGAATAGGCAGCTCCCCTCTGATTTAGAGAAGAAAAAAAGAACCCTTCGGGGCAGGTCTGGGCTGGGAGAACAGCACTCCTGTACTGGTTTAGGGTGGGGGTGGAGGTGTGCAGGGGGAAGTGAGGGGAGCTGTTGAAATGTGGTCCTGCAGGTCCCCGCTGGGGTGTGTGTATGCTCTGGGTGAGGGGAGGAGGAGGAGGAGGAGGAAGAAAACTTCAGCCAGGAAATCCATTGCTATCTTCAGCCAGGGGGACTATGGAGAGCAGAGGGGGCAATATTTTTGGTTCTTCTTGTGGAGTCCCGAAGGAGGGGGCCAAAAGAGAAGAGAAGGGAGATGAGGAGGCACGTAAAGCCAAGCTCCAGGCACCCAGGGCCCTTCTAGTCTAAAGAAGAGTGATCCTCATGGAACAAATATGATCTTATCCGAAAATTAAATGTTCTTTCCCCTTCAGCCTGCTGGTGTGTGTGTGTGTGTGTGTGTGTGTGTGTGTGTGTGTGTATGTGTGTGTGTGTGTGTGAGAGAGAGAGAGAGAGAGAGAGAGAGAGAGAGAGAGAGAGAGAGAGAGAGAGAGAGAGAGTGGGTGTGTGTGAGTGTGTGTGTTTGGGACACTAATAAGCCCACTCACCAATTTTCTCCAAGTCTTTACTGAGTGCCTACGGTGTGCCCAGAACCCTATCAGTACGTGTGAGAGGATCAAATTCAGGTGTATGAAATAGCTGTGGACCATTATACCATAGAATCTCAACAATAAAAAGGCTCAGAAAGGACCAATGACCTGCCCAGAGTCACAAAGTGAATTAGTGTTTAAAGCAATGTCTCCTGACTTCCAGCCCATGCTTTTGGCAAAAGCAGGAACATATCCCTTAGTTTCCCAGAGTTTTCCCATCCATAAAATGGGAATAACCAGGACCTCCCATTAGTATTGTTATTGTGAGGCCTAATTAGTGTTTGTAAAGTGCTTTGAGAGCCTTTGATGAGATGGCCTCTGGGCATATTATATTTTGGAGCGTGTTATGTGATAATTATATGGTCATAACAAGCTAATTAATCACCCCAGGTGTGCAGCATCCATCTCTCCTGCCTGCCTGAGATCTCCTTTCTCAGAATTCTTCTCTTCTATCTGCACTAGCCTTTTCTCTCTGTCCCAATCCTTCAACACTTAGGCTGCTTGTTGTTTTACTGCCTAGGGCTATAACCCCCCTCCCCCTGGCTGTATCTTGGACGTATCTTCTCTCCATGGCCTCTCTCTGTCATTCCATTCTCTTGCTCCCCCTCGACCCCACCCCCAATCCAGTCTTCAAAAATTAACTCCATAAATCATTGC
>NW_027187344.1:3002867-3009764 GCF_028583685.1 Petaurus breviceps papuanus | reverse complement strand
ATAAATGCAGAACTGTTTGCATGCAATCCCCCTCTCCCTTCCCCACCCCTGCCCCACTACCAAGCTGGAAAAGTCCATTTGTTAGACCACTCCCTTATTCCTAGCTCTGGGCCCTTCCCTGATGGATGCTTGGAACTCTTGAGTTGAGGCTGTTTATTACTGAGATGAATCCTGTAATGGACTGTGCCTTGGGCTGGCTCCTCTGGACAGTGAGTGGCCTGAGGCCGTTGAGTCCTGCTAACCTGCTGCTGGCTGTAGCTGAGTGTAGGACTTTGGTGATTGGGAGTGTGAGCTGTTGTTTTTGATTTGAGAGAGGAGTTTTGGGGAAGGTGACACGTGGGACTGAAATCGGAGACTAACTCCAGAGCCCACTGGGGTTCCCCCCTCCCTTTTAACTGGAACATAAAGGCCTAGGACCGTGCTGCCCTCTGTTGAGGAGACAGTGGTGGGGAATTTCTGTAGTTGGGCATTTAGTTCAAGTAAGGGGAGGACCTGGGAGCCGAGTTCAGAAAGTCTACAGATTTCTTTCATGTATCATGGGCTGGTGTGTAGGGGATAGATTCTGGTGCTGAGTGAGGGTGCTAAGGAAGACATGGATGGGAGCCAGGTGTCCCTTCTCTCCTGTTCTCCTGTATATGGTGACCAGGGCACCATGTTGATTTTGGTGCTAGATTATTCCAAGAGCAAGGGGTGCATCATAGCAATAGTGGGGAAAGCCACTGATGGGGCTCCAAATCTGGCCTTTCCACTGTGGAAGGAATGTACAATGAAAAGAGCACTGGATTTGTAGTCAGAAGATCTGGGTTCAAATCCTCCAGTTCTGTAACTTATTATCTATGTGACCTTGGGCAAGCCATATAAGACCTTAAGTATCCTTGTATGGAAAAAAGAGTTGGACTAGATGGCCTTCTGAGGACCCATCAGTCACTGAACGTATACACTGACTTGGTATGTCTCATATAGACTCTGAATAGATCTTCAGTTTCTTCCAGTAAAATGGGGGGGGGGAGGATTGGATTAGATGGTCTCTGAGGTCTTCCCTGCTCTGACGTTTTGTTTTATAGAATTCCTCTTACCTTTGAAACATTTTTAAGAGCTGAGGCCTAGATCTGGATTACTTTGAAGATTTCTAGCGAGACCCTCCAGAAGTCAGGTTCCAGCATGCTTGAGGAAGGCTTTCCTGATCCTCCTTAATTCTAGTGCTATCCCTCTGTTGATTAATTAAGATATATACTACATATGGCTCACTTGTATATTGTTGTTTGGATGTTTTTTTCCTCCATTTCAACTGAGTTCCTTGAGATCAAGGACCATTTTTTTATCTTTTAAAAAATTTGCAATGCTTAACACAGTGCCTGGCACATAATAGGTACTTACTAAATGGTGATTGACTGACAGATTGGTACAGCTTGGGTGTCCTACCTGGCAGCAAGTGGTTGTGTGCAAGGCCAGTTTTAAAAAGAGGTGTCAGAGATATCAGGGAGGGGCCCCAAGACCACTGCCAATTCTTTTAGGGATTTTGAAGTCTGTTTTGAAATAGGTTGGCTCAGCTCCAGAGCAGCAATGGGAGATTCTCTGCCTTTGTTTTTGGACCTGAAGCTGGATTTGGTGAAAGATTCCCACATGTGGGGCAGTGTTTAAAGATTGGCCCTGGACCCAGATACTTGCCAATTAAAGCCATTCTGTTATTCAGTTCAATTCTACAAACATTTTTTTTGAGAGTGACCATGTAAGTAAGGCACCTTATTAGGAGTTGTGGAGGGAATAAAGATGCCTAGATGAACCTAGGAGGGCTGCCTGGGAGAGGTGGCCTAAATATTCATCAGCTCCCCTTGAAGCCTGGCCTTACCATGCCTTCATCCCAGGATCTCTGAGGTCAGGGGCAGAAGTGATGTGCACCCATAGTTAGTTTGTGGAAGACTGATGTCACCTCACAGCTTAGGGACAGTCCCTAAATGTCCCCAGTTCCCTTTAGTAACTGTTTATGGCTATGTCATCCAGGAATCTGTCCAAACAATTTGAAAGCCTATTTAGATTCTCACCACCCAGCTCTGTCTCCTCTCTGTGGAGAATGTGTTCCATAAGTTTATTCACTGCTGAGTGAAGTATATAGAAGCCTTTGATTTGGTCTAAAAAAAGCTCCTTCAAGCTTTAGCATGCAGGGAGCCTGGAAGAAAATCTAGCTGTGAAATCTTGGGTCTGGGAAACTAGTCCTTTAGTTGATAAATTTGTAGATTTAGAGCTAGAAAGAATCATATAAGCCAACTATTAGCCATCCAATCCAACTCCTTCATTTGACAGGTGAGAAAACGGGAAACCCAGAGAGTCTGGACAGTTTGCCTCAAGCAATGGCTGACAGAGCTGGGGATGCCAGTTCTTCTCTTTGCCCCTGAAGCCAGGCTAGTGATCTTTCCATTGTATCATGCTGTCTCATTAGGATATTAGAATTCCAGAAAAATTTAGAGATGGTTTAGTACAAAGATCTTTCATTTTAACAGGTGGGGAAACTAAGTTTTAGAAAGGGGAAATTCATGGCCCCAAATCACACAGTCAATGGCTGAGCCAAAACTAGAAGCCAGGTTTCTTGGTTCCTAATCTAGAGAATTTTCTCCCAGTGCCCTTGGCTTGCTCTCTTAGCCTGTGCTGGCCTCAGGGATCACCCTCCTGCAAGATGCTCTAAATTGCTTTATCTGGGGACCCATTTCCATTATCCCGTCTTGACAGTAGTTTCTCAGGGCCATTAATTTGATGTCTGAGGTAGGCAGGGGACCTCCCTGCAGAAGGAGAGGGAAAGGGAGAGGAGGAGAGAAGAGATGAGAAGGAAAAGTTTGACAAATGAGGGCGAGGAACACTGAGGTATTAAGATAGCTGTTAAGTGGATGGTGTTACTGCAGACCAATTCATCAGAGACATTAGATGCAGTGAATGGTCGTCGCACATCATTTGTTTGTAACGAGCTTTTTCATACTGTAATTTGTGTCTTCTAATTGCGGTACAAGTGCTTAATGGCTCTGATTAAAATCAGAGATCTCAGTGGTGGAGGTGCCTTGTTTTGGGAGACAGAGTCTTGCCCCCAGGTTTCTCCATTTGCTGGGCACAGGTGAATGGTTAGAAGTGTCACTGGGTGGGTGCAAACTTGGAGTACAGCCCTCAGGTGGTAGATTGGGGATCATAGTGTCAGAGCTGGAAGGGACCACAACCTGCTCCTTTGGCATAATAGGCCCAGAAAATGGAAGTGACTTCTGAAGATCTCACAGGCAGCCAGGTTGTTTTTCAAACTGAGACCTAGGGATTCAAATACAGGTCTCTCATCCCCCTTCTTCCTTTCCCATTCTGGCTGAGATACTACTGTGCATTTGTGTTTAGGTAGCTTGCCTCCATATAGCCAGATGGAGGAATTGGGAGACTGGGCTCTTGTCTCTCTACTTTTGCCTGTCTCCCTTTCTTCCCACTGTTCCCAGGGGTGTGGTCTGGCCTCTTAGGATGTCCAGACCCTTTGAATTGAACCATTGGATCATGGTGGCACACTGACCTTGTTTTCAAACTAAGAATTGAGGGGGGTGTGTGTCTAAAAAAGCCTAACTCATTTTCAAAGCCTTGCCAAAACTTTCTTTTCTTGAAAGCAGGACTGGAAAATTCATCAAGAAGCATTTTTGTACCCCTGGTATACCTGTGGGTAGTTGTTACGGTGAGGTTGGCTTCCAGAGACAGCATGGTTTAGTGGAAAAAGTGTGATCTTGGAGTCAGGAGACTTGGGTAGGAATCCCACCTTGGACACTTATTAGCAGTGTGACTTCTCAGAACATTAGTTTCCTCATTTGTAAAATATGAGTAATAATATATGCATTATTCACAAGGGTGATGTGAGCAAAGAACTTTAGTAAACATTACTAAGTACTTAATGTACCCAGGTGAGATAGAAATCCAACAATGAATTCAAGAAACATCTGTTAATCTCACCTGCTTTGTACAAAGCACTGTCAGGTGCTGGGATACAAAGATGAAACAAACTGGTCCCTGACTTCAGATAGCTTACATTCAATAAAGGAAGACACAACATATACAAAACTTATTACTACTCTCTTCTGAAGGGTGTGGATGAGTGATGTGCGAAGCCGACCGTCTTGAAAGGCCGGCTTTGATTAAACGTCAAACTGAGGCCATGTTGGTGGTGGATTGTGAAGTGTGTGGGGAGGAGTAAAGTGTAAGGAGACTGGAAACGTAAGAAGGAGCCACATTTGAAAAGCTTTAAATGACAAAGAGTGTAATTCCTATTTTGGTTCAGGAGGGTAATAGGAAGCCAGGGGAATTTCTTGAATAGGAACATGACTTGGTTAGACCTGTGCTTTAGGAAAGTTGCTGTGGCTGTGGTCAGTCTTGTGAAGGTAGAAGCGACAAGATTTCGCAGCAGATTGGATATGTGGAGGGAGTGTGAGTCAGGAGTGGAGGAGGACACTGAACCTGCCTCTCTGAGTTTTATTTTCCTCCTCTGTCAAGTGGAGGTGCCTCCTGAAACCCTGCAGATCAAATGAAAGCATAGGGGTGGAAGTGCTTTGATGTGTTAAAAGTGCCACACATTGTTGTTCAGTTGTTTAAGTCATGGCTGACTCTTTGTGACACCATTTGGGATTTTTGTGGCAGAGGTCCTGGAGTGGTTTGCCATTTCCTTCTCCAGCTCATTTTATAGATGAGGAAACTGAGGCAGACAGGGTTAAATGACTTGTCCAGGGTCACACAGCTAGTGAGTATCTGAGGCCAGATTTGAACTCAGGAAGATGAGTCTTTTGACTCCAGGCCCACCACTCTATCTGCTGTGCCACCTTCTATGTTATGCCTACCTTGAGAGGTAGTGTACCTCCCCTTTTAACAGGAAGACCTGGGTTCAGGTACTGCCTTCTGAAAATCTATGTGACCAAGGGGACCTGCCCTCTTAGTGACCTCTAGGAGAATATACCCCTTTTCCCAGGAAATCATAGATTTGGACAAAAAGAAAAAACCCAATTTAAGCAGATGGGTCCAAGGAATAAGCCTCCCCCTCTTCCCTTTCTTCTCTCTTCTCCTTCCCCTCCCCCTCCCCCTCCTCTTCCTCTTCTTCCCCTTCTCTTCCTCCTTTTCCCCTTCTCTTCCTCCTTTTCTTCTTTCTCCTGCCCCTTCTCCCTCTCCTCCCTCTTCTCCTCCTCCTCCTCTCCTCCTCCTCTTCCTCCTTCTTCCTCCTTTCCTCCTCTTTCTCCTCCTCCTCCTCCTCCTCCTCCCTAGTTCTGATTGAGTGCACCATTGCACTGGTAGCCTTTACTTTGATGCCTGCATACATAATCCTAGACTTGGGGTGTTGCCTACACCTTAGCAGTTCCCCCAGTTCAGTGCCAACTTGGGGGCTTGTCTGACTATCGAGGAGAAAGACTTATTTTTCTGGCTAGGAAGTCAGGAGTTGCATTTTGACTTTGTAAAACACTTCACTTCAACACATTTTTTATTACACACCTGCTCACTATGCCAGGCATGGGGGTAATGTAAAGAATAAGGTGCCGCTTGCCCTTAGGAAGTGCAGAGGCCAGTAGGGTGAGAAGGCACCAACACCAGTAATTATAATGTATAATAATAATAGATGGGAAATACCTCCAAGAGGTGCAGACAAACAGAGGGCTGTTATGTCAGAGAGGAGGGGGAGGGTCATCTGCCCAGTGTGGATCCTGGCATCATGGAGGTCACAGAGGAGTTGAGCCTTAACAGATCAGGAAGAACTCATGGATGTGAGTAAGAGGAGAGAGGGAGGGCATTTGAGGTGGAGAGAATAGTTTGGGACTGGGGTGCGGAGGTGGGAATTCCAGGGGGGCAGAGTGAGATTTTGATGATTTTCACACCTGGGACTCTAGCCCAGCTGTTGCACACAGGCCTGTGGACCTGTACCGTCCTGTTTTCCCTTTCCTGGGGCCATTGCTTGGTAATGCAGCCAGCACCTTGAATGGGCATTCAAGGGTGTGGTGTGATGTGGGTTAGAACTTTTGCAATTAATTGAATGAGGCTGTGAAACTGTCCCTAGGCGACAGAGGGACGGCTGAAGCCTGGCTGCCCCCACCACCAAAGTCTGGAAAAGAGTTTATTGCAGTAAATAACACTGTTTCATCAGGCAGGCATTTCCTGAATTGCTCTCTGAATGGAAATGTAGTGCCTTTAATATATACATATACATATCTATATTTCTCTTAACATATGTAATGAAAATAAATGATTTTAGGTAGATAAAATGAAAACCTTATTGTTCTCTGCCACCAGGAATCCAGGGGCCAGTCTTTGGATGGTACTATGCTGCTGTTGCCTGTGGCCCTCCCCTCAGAGAATGGCTACTCAGATGGCCCTGCTCTGTGCTGATCCATCTCAGTCAGTCAGTGGACTGACTGTCAAGCATTTATTAAGGACCTACTTTGGGCCAGGCACTAGGGATACAGAGACAATCAATGGAACAAACTCTACTCTCAATGAGCTTGTGTTCTGTTGGGAGAGCGAGCAAGCACATGCATTGGACACAGAATGAATGTAATGTATTGGTTGAGAACTGAAAACCCATTAGAAGAGGAACCATTTTGGGGATGGTGTTAATGACAGCCACTGACATTTGTATGCTACTTTGTAGTGTACAAAGTACTTACCTTAACAACTACTTTGTTTGGTAGGCAGTTTCAAGTATTATCTCCACCTTCTCCCCCTCCTCCCCAAGTCTCACACACATCTTACATGTTGGGAAACTGAAAATTAGAGGGGGAAAGTAATTTTCCCATAGTCATATGGCTGATAAGTATTAGACCTGGGGCAGAAATTCAAGTCTTCTTTCTAGATGTCCTATGCTTTCTAATTCCTTCCTTCCTTCCTTCCTTCCTTCCTTCCTTCCTTCCTTCCTTC
>NW_027187344.1:2896003-3002857 GCF_028583685.1 Petaurus breviceps papuanus | reverse complement strand
TTCCTTCCTTCCTTCCTTCCTTCCTTCCTTCCTTCCTTCCTTCCTTCCTTCCTTCCTTCCTTCCTTCCTTCCTTCCTTCCTCCTTCTTGATACTATTTTTAAAATCACTGTCACTAAATGATTACCCCCCCTCCTCCAAAGAACTCTCACTTGTTAAAACAGACCCACCCACACCCACACCCAATCAAGCACAACAAATCATCACCCTGACCATATCTAAAAACAGATGTCTCATTATAATTCACCTCTTCTCTGCTGAGTGGCAGATAACATGATTTACCTGTAGTCTTCTGAAGTCACACGTGGTCACTGCATTGATCATAGTTCTGAACTCTTTCAGAGTCATTTTCCTTTGTATTGTTATAGTTGCCATTTAAGCTGTTTGCCTAGTTTTGTTTACTTTGACCTGAATTAGTTCATTTAAGTCCTGCCAAATTTCTCTGCATTCTTTATATTAGTCATTTCTTAAGAGTATAATCACATTCCATGACACTCACATGCCACAGTTTGCCCAGCTCTTCCCCAATCATTGGGCATCCATTTTCCTTTCATTTCTTTGCTGCTACAAAAAATGTTGCAGTAAATATTTTCATGTATGTGGTGAGACATTTTTCTTTGTCTTTGACCTTTTAGGGGTTTATGTCTAGTAGTTGGTATCACTGGGTTGAAGGTTATGACTTAAAAAAAATTTGGTTGAGCCCATTTCTTGTGCTCTTTTGAGTACACTATATCTTCTGGGACAGTCCACTAGTTACTTGCAGGCAGGGGATATGTAGGGAATAGAGTAGAGAATCAATTAATTTCATCTGCCAGTGATTTCCCATGAAGCATTAAATCCTAATATTCACAAGACATAGCCCAAGAGCCAATGGGAGGTTGCATTTGGCTTTGTAACCTAGTTCAGTCCATTGGAACAACTACTGATCTGTTCTCTTCTTTTCATCTGAGACATTAAGGTTTCTTTTTCCCTCTCACTGGGGTTTGCTTTTTATTCTTGGTCTGGGGTCTCTGAAACTAGTCCTTCCTATGGATGCATTCTCAAAGGACACTTCTTGAAAGGTATGTATGTGTAGGGTTGCAGCCAAGGTCATCCACTGCATCCAGGGCCGTCACCAGTCATCTTGATTTTTGTCCTGCCACTGGACTTTGATATCTCAGGAGGAGAGAGTGAGGCAGATGACTTTGTATAGCTCAGGCTCACTAAAATCCAATTCAGGGACAAGTCAAGGCATCATCTGTGATGTCATTAGTTCTCTTCCAAAACAATAAGAATAATAATTAATAAAACAATTTTTAATAATAAAATTTTTAATAATAAATTTTAAATAATTTAAATTAAATAATTAAATAATTTAATTAAATAATTAATTTAATTTAATGAATTTAATTTAATAAAAATAATAAATAATATAATTAAATAATTTAAATTAAATAATAAATTTTAATAATAAATTTTTAATAATAAAACAATAATTAAAAAAACAATAATAATAATAATAATAATTAAGAATAATAAGGACAAACAATAAGAAATTCAACCCCTTTGTTTTGCAAGCTAGAAAACTGAGGCCTAGAAAAATTAACTGAATTGTCTAAGATCACACAGAACCCGGGTTCTGCCTGCATAACTGGTATTCTTTCCATTGTCCCATGTTGCCTTAGAACATAGAATTTTAGTGTTCAAAAGAACCTCAGAGATGGTGTATTCCAACCTTTATTTTAATTTTATTTGTTTATTTTTTTGGAGGGGGGTAGGCAGGGCAGTTGGAGTTAAGTGACTTGCCCAAGGTCACTCAACTAGTAAGCGTTAAGTGTCTGAGGCCGGATTTGAAGTCAGGTCCTCCCTACTCCAGGGCTTGTGCTCTATTCACTGCACCACCTAGCTGCCCCCCCTTCCCCCCAACCTTTATTTATAAGTGGGAAGATTAAAGTGACATGCTCGTGGTCAGAGCTGGTCTTCTAGCTTCAAGTCTAGTGTCTTTTCATGGTACCTCTTATCCCTCTCCCAAATGACCCCTTTACTTCTCTTAGAGAAAGGGTAGCAGGATAGATAGATAATGTGTTTGGCCTAATAGATCAATGGATCTTTGGTTCTTCTGAGTTGCCTTAGATCAGTGAATGAATAAGGAGGTCTGGGGTGGGGGAGAAAGGATATATTAACCATTACTGGCTCCATTTTCTTAGCTCTGAGGTCTAATGAGAGAGTCTGGGTGATGACATCTAAAAGTTCATTTCAGCTGAACAGACATATATTAAATACCTGTTCTGTGTCTAGCCCCTATATGAAACAGCATATTAAGTGGAGAAACAAAATTAATGTAGGGCAGAGTGAGAAGGCCTTGGAGTCAGGAGGACCTTTATTCAAGTCTGTCCTTCAGAAACATCCTGATGGTGTGACCTTAGACAAGTCATAATCTCTCGTGCTTTAGAGATCTCTCCGAAGTTGTAGAGAAGGTAGACAGTTTGTATTGGTAGAGGGAATTTCTAAACCTGAAAACTCCCCCAAATCAGTAGAACCAACCACAAGTCCAGTCCCTTTTCCTATCCCTTATATGGTAAGTAACTTTGATTCCCCTGACCTATTCAATGCTGTAATTCAGCAGGCATCTTTTAAGTGTCTACAAAGCACAATATATGTACTAGGTACAGGAATATTAAAAAAGAATACTAAAGATAGCCCCTGCCTTCCAGGAGCTTACATTTTTTCCTAGGTAAATACAGTTTGTACCCTAATTTATATGAAACTGGATTCTAGGTACCTTATCCTCCTTTCCTCATTGCAATAATTTGAAAAATAGATGTTATCAATCATAATAGTATTTTCAAAGTTTATTCGGAGCACAGAACAGACACAGTTGCTTGCACCAGCACAAATTGTCAACTATTAAGCTAGAAACTATTATCTCCTTCCGACTCCCCTATCTCTGTTTCTACTTTCTTCCTACAGCTGTATTATTACCTCTTATTTTTTTTCTTATTTGGGGACTGAATTGAGACATCTTACTAAGCATTTGAGGTAAAAAGTATCTTGTTTTGAAAGTTCAAGCACTAGAGAAAATGGGGCCACCAGAGGACCTAGGGAAGGGGAAAAATTCCAGTATGTGATAACAAGACTTTGAATTCACTTGACTCCTTTTCTTCTAGAAAATATTTGATACATATGTATCTCCCAGCTGCTCAGTGAGAGGAGAAGGACATGTCCTGTTTTATTCATTGGGAGACAAGTCTACAGAGGTTAAGAAACCTTCCAGATTCAGCCCAGGATGGCAGCAGACACAACCAAGGTCTAATGGTTTTCTTGGTTCTCTTCCTTCTTACCTTGACCTCACTAGATTAGATTCTAGGACCTGAGAGTTCTGGTTTTGTCCTTGGGACTAGTTCATTGGGTATCTTTGGAAAAGTCACTCCCCTTCCCTGAGTCTCAATTTCCTCTTCTGTAAAGTTCAAGGACTGCAAAATGTGAAATTTTGACTTATAAAGGTCCTTTCCAGTTCTGTCCCCCCACTCATTTCCAGGGCCCTTAGATTTTTCTGTAGCATTGCTGCTCAGTATCTATATATAGTTGTTTGGGTGGGTGGGTTAGGGAGATAAGGAGTACCCACTATAGTTAAAGGTGCATGGTGCCATTTAGAGGGTTCAGGGCTTCTCTGGTTATTATTTGGGAAGAGCCACATCTGGCATGCCTCTCTTGTCAGTAAAATGGATGGAATCAGAACCACCCAGCCTACATTGTAGAGGCTTTGTTGATGTGTGTGTGTGTGTGTGTACATGTATATACATATATTCATTAAATATGCATTTATACCTACATATATACATGTAGGGGTATGAAAGTATATGTATATTATATATGTGTGTATATATGTAGGTTTGTGTGTATACATATATATGTATTTTTAATGAAATGTCCTTTCTTTGTCAGTCTTAGCATACTGCTTTTGAGTAGCTGAAAATATAGTTAACTTAGTTACTTAGCATAGGGACTCGGGTTCCTAACTCTCTTGGAAAAGGTACATATCCACTGTTGTCCTCTAGGAGATCCATTCCCCAGGACAGGTACTTCCTTAGAGTTTTGGATTTCATTTCCTCATTTATCCTTCTCAGCCCTAACTTCCCATCTACTTCCTTTTTCTGGTTTCATGGAGAAATAGAGAGTCTTCCAGAGGGCGGCTTGTATCTGGAAGGGGAGAGCTAAGGGAAATCTCAGGAGAGAGGTAGTCTGAGATGACAAACAGATGTGGCTTGGAGGTTCTGGGGACCATCTGTAACTGCAAATGCTCCTTCCTTTAGCCCCTTCCCCAGACTCTGCTCCATTCTCCGCTGGATTTTGCCTTGGCTTCAAAGGCATGGAAGGAGGACTGACAAGAGCCTTAAAGTATCATATATTTGGAGCTAGAAGGAGTTGGCACTGAGTCCAATTCCCTCAGTTTATAGTGAGGAAATAGAGGCAAAGAGTGACTGCATGACTTTGCCTATGGTCAGACAGAAGTGTTTGAGGGAGAATTCGAATTCAGGTCTTCTGA
Source organism: Petaurus breviceps papuanus (assembly GCF_028583685.1). Lineage (NCBI taxonomy): Eukaryota > Metazoa > Chordata > Mammalia > Diprotodontia > Petauridae > Petaurus > Petaurus breviceps. Next base: position 2,998,334 of record NW_027187344.1, on the reverse strand, counting down.
TTGCAAGTCTTAACGTTCAGTCCACAGTGCCATCTACCTGACTTCCTCAGATATGGATGTGTATTTCTTGGACTCGAGAAGTTCTTCAAAAGCCCCATCCGGATACCTATCCCTAGATCACATCCAGCTAGACATGCAGCTAGTTTAGAAAGACAGATGGCATCCCACTGCCCCATCTTTCTCTAGTGTGCTGCCTCCCCTCCTGGACAGGATGAAGGCCTTGGCCAGAAGTGGCTCTGGGCAAGATCCTGGGGTTGGGGACAGGGGGGTGGGATATGGTCCTGAGGATAGGAACCTTTAGGTCTTTGCTACTTTGCTACTCTCATAGCATGCTGCATATGTGTTCTCTTAAAATGTTAGCTTGCATGTTGTAAGGCCTTATTGTGTCGTAGCATGGCATATGTATTGAAGTCCAGTTGGGAGCCATCGATGTGAAGTTTTTGTCGTCAAACCTAATGTATCCAACCTTTGACTATTTGTATGTAACTTTCTCCTTTTAAGGAAGCATTTTTCAAACTTGGTCATGGTATATATAATAGATCTAGAACTGAAAGGGACAGTTAAAGTAATTTAGTTCAGTACCCTCATTTTACAGATGAGGAGACTGAGGCCCACAGAGGTCAAGTGATTTGGCCAAGCTCATGAAGGTAGTTAAGTGACAGAACTTGGATTTGATCCTGGGTTCTGTGACCTCAGATCTAGACTCCTTACACTTTCCCTTCTGGACTGTGCTACAGGGACAAATGTTAAATCTTTTTTTTTTTTTGGAGGGGTAAAGGCAAGGCAATTGGGATTAAGTGACTTGCCGAAGGTCACACAGCTACTTGTGTCAAGTGTCCGAGACTGGATTTGAACTTGTGGCCTTCTGACTCCAGAGGCTGCGCTCTATTAACTGCGCCACCTAACAGATTTTAATCTTAACCCAAATCAGACATCATTCTCCATCTCCTGGCTTCCTTGGCATCTTTCAAGTTTCTCCTAAAGTCTCACCTTCTTCTAGAAGACCTTCTTGATCCCCCTTAATTCTAGTGCCTTCCGTCTGTCGATTATTTCCTGTCTGTCCTGTGTATGTTTTGTTTGTACACAGTTGTTGGCATGGTGCCTCTCCCATTAGCCTGTGAGCTCCTTAGGAAGAGACTGTCTTTTGCCTTTCTTTGTATTTCCAATGCTTAGCACAGAGCCTGGCACATAGTAAACACTTAGTAAATGTTAGTTGATGGGCAATTGAAGGGAAATTTATTGATTTTTTAAAAAAATCACAAAATCCATCCCAGCATGAAATATAAAATGCCTGTAGTTTTGGACTTTCTAGTCTTCTTTTGGTGCATAAATATAAAATTGCTAGTTGATGACATGTTTTTAAGAATGTAATTTTCCCCCTGTTGGTCTTCAGAGCCATCTTGTGTGACCCTGGGCAAATCACTTAAGCTCTTGGCCTCAGTTTTCTCCTCTGTACAATGAGAAAGCTGGACTAGCTAGCCTCTGAGTTCCCTCCCAGTTCTAGAGCTGCCATCCTGTTACTGGCCAGCCAGTTCCAGTTTGTCAGATATTGTGAAGGAGAGATAATTTAGTAGTCTGAATGATTAGCAATCTCTGTGCTAAGAGATAGACTGATCTTTAGGGTGTGAATGGGGCTTAGATGCCTGAGTTCTTTGCCTTTCTATATTGTGACTGCTTATGTGACTTTGAATAAGAACTCTCATCTGTCTGCAGATTGTTGGGTTGGTACTAGTTTCATTTCTAGCTTTTTTGGGTGTTATAATAATATAATTCAGGGCCTCTATTCTGAAGCTGGGGAAGAGATGGGGAAGATCCTCCTGGGGAGGGAGCAGGAAGCTAGAGTCTTAGGGATGCCAATTGGGATGCTGCTCTTGGTATGGACAGTGGAGGACATCTGCCAAAAAATCACCAACCAGGATTGGAAATGCCAAAATAATAGGTTAGTAGGTTGCATTTTTCTAGTGCTTTAAGGTTTGGAGGTTTGCAGAGTGCTTTCCTCACAATAACTTTGCAAAAGAATGAGTGCAAGAATTTTCTCCCTCTTTTATAGATGAAGAATGTAAAGCACAGTCACAGTGGTCTGTGACCACTGTGTGAAGTAGACTGAGCTTACCAAGAGGACTGGGAGGAGAATGAACCCAGGCCTTGTGGCTCTGGGTGTTGCAATCTCTCCATTGCCACACAGACTACCCAGGAAATGGGGCAAGGTTCTTTTAGTTCTTTCTGATGGGGAATTATAGATTCCTAGAGATGGAGGGGACCTTTTTTGTTGTTGGGTTGTTTCATTTTTGTCCCATTAACCCTTCTTGTCTCAATACCTCATTTGTAAAATGAGTTGGAGAAGGAAGGGACCTTGGGAAGCATTTAATTCAATCCTGTCCTTTTGCAGATGAAGAAACTGAGACCCACTAAAGGAAAGTGGCTTACTCAGCATTAGTGGCAGAGTAGGGCCTAGAACCTTTCCCCTCATGTCTGCAAGGAACTTTCTACCACATAACAAGCTCTTTCTTTTTCTCTCTAATTCTCTCTTCCCTCCCTCCCTCCCTTCCTCCCTCACTTCCTTTCTTCCTTTCTTCTTTCTCTTTCTTTCTCTCTCTTCTATCCATTTTCTCTTCTTTTTTTTCTTCCTTTCTAGCATAGATTTGAGGCTGACCAATAGCTGGAGTTTTAGATACATAAACCAGATTTGCACACAGATCCAAGAGGGAAATAGTGCATTTGTATAGTCTTTGCTCCGCCCCTGCCCATTTATTTCCTTCCCTCCCTTCCTTGGCGTCTCCCCTCCCCCCATTGCCCTGCCTCCCCCACTCATTGTAACCTAGGCAGGCACTGGCTCACATCCAGGAATTCCATGTAATCTCAAACCGTTCCCAGCTTCCTCAGCAGGGAACAGATCTGCTTCTGTCTTCCTCTAGTCACATCTGGAAAGTGTTACATCAGGGTGTCAGCCGTCAGAGTGACTCGGCTGCTGTGGGCTCCTCTAGAGGAGGGGAGGTCAGGAGGGGAAATAAAACCACCTCTTCTCTGTTCTCCTTCCCTTCCCCCTCATCCGTGCCCACCCCTTGACCACCTTCTTCACCACCAGTCACTCTTCCTGACTCTATGACTTATACCAAATGTCCAGACTCGGGTGGGAACCAAGCCAGATGATTTTCTAGGGAATAGACTCAGTTTGGTCCCCTGGGGTGGTTGGAAGGGATCGGGAGTACAGGGGTGAGAGGATGACTCCCTTGGCCAGAAGGACCAGTATCCATAACTGGGAAACCATATAGCTCTAGGCCTTAGGGTGGGGCTGGAGAAATCATCTTGAATGAATACATCTAACACCTTGGAATAAAATTTGGGTTTTAGAGATCATTTGGTTCCCTTCCCCTCATTTCATAGATGTAGATCCTGAGACCTGGAGGGGGGAGGTGACTTAACTTACCCTCGGTCACACATCTTGTGAGTGATGGAGTTGGAGCTAGAACCTAAGTCTCTTGATTCTCAGTCTGAGCTGACTTTTTATTTTGCTTTGCCACCTGAGTTCTCCCCTTAGAAAAGTGGTAATTGAGGCCCATTCGGGGGATACAAAGGAGCTTATAAATGTGTACTCCTTAGGTGCTGTTAGACAGTTTGATGGGGGAAACTTTCCAGACTTTCAGACATGGAATGTTCCAGCAGGCATCCTTATTGAGATCCCTAAATCCTCTAAAGAGTCTATCAGCTATTCCCAGCTTACCACTGGAAGAGTGGAGAGGATCCCAATTAAGAAAATGTGTCCCTGGAGAAAGAAGAAAATGTACTTCTCTTCCTTCTTTGTAGAGGTGGGAACCTATGGATGTGGAATGATGAATTTACTGTCAGGTTCCATTGATGTGTGGATTGCTTTTGCTAAACTGCTTTGTTATTTTCTTTTCTTGGAAGATTCTTTGTTTTAAAGGTCTTCCCTTTGAAGAATGAAGGAAGGAGAGATGTATTTGGAAATGTAGGTGATATAAAAACAAAAGATGTCAACCTCCAAAGCATGTTCCACAAGTTCATCTCTAAGTCAGTTGATTGAAACTTGAAATATACTTTCCTGTGGAAATGTTTTATGTGTGTTTATAAATAAATAAATGCATGTATATGTGTGAATATGTAAATCTACCTCATGGTTAAGGCCAATCCATAAAAGCTTTTTAAAATAAAATAATAATGATAAAATAAATATTTTAAAGTAATAATAATTTTTGGTTTTTGTTTTTGCTTTTTGGAAGGGTAATTGGGGTTGAGTGACTTGCCCAAGGTCACATGGATAGTTTTTGTGTTAAGTGTCTGAGGTCAAATTTGAACTCAGGTACTCCTGACTCCAGGGCCTCTATTCACTGTGCCACCTAGCTGCCCCAGTAATAATAATTAAAAAAAAAATAAAATGACAGTCACATTTATCTAGTGTTTTAAAGTTTGGAAAGCACTTTGCATATGGTAATCTTATTTGGATTCTACAATTACCATGTAAGTGATGTATTTTAGATATTTTTATCCCTATTTTATAGATGAGGAAACTGAGGTTTAGAGAGGTTGCTGAAAAGAGTAGCCCTGAGACTTCCTGAACCAAACAAAGTAGAAGGGAGGTAGGAATTAGGTGTCAGGGATAGCTTTATATGCAGGGACTATTTTTAATTCGAGTCTTCCACATAGTGGTGGTGTTCAGTCTTTAGTCACATCCAACTCTTTGTGAGCCCTTTTGGGGTCTTTTTGGCAAAGATACTAGAATGTTTTGCTGTTTCCTTATCCAACTCATTTGACATATGAGGAAACTGAGACAAACAGGGTTAAGTGACCTGCCCAGGGTCACCCAGCTAGTAAGCGTCTAAGGCCAGATTTGACCTCAGGAAGATGAATCTTCCTGACTGCAGGCCCGGTTCTCTGTTCACTTCGCTTCCTAGCTGTCCCTCGAACATAGAAGGGGTTTAATAAATGCTTGTTGATTAATTGTTGCCTGCCTATGGTGGGACAATGGAAACTACAGAAACATACCTGATAGTAGCAACTTGCATTTGTTTAAAAGCTTCCATGTGACTCGATTTGAGATTTTTACCATCCTGGGAGGTAGGTAGGTCAAGGAGTATTAACTCTATTTTATAGATGGGGAGACTGAGGCCTAGCAAGACCATGTGACTAGCGGAGGACTGGACCTCAGGCCTCCTTATTCTAAGGTTTCTATTCTTTCTGGTAGATCGGTCTTCTTCTTGTGGTATTAGACACAGAGGCACGGTGAATTTAGGATGAGGCTTCATTTTTGCCTCTTTTTTGGGAATCAACCCAAGCAGATGCCCATGTGGCAGGTAGGGAGATTCTTTCAGTTGAAGGAAAGCTTTAAAAATATTAAAACAAAAACAGACCCCCTAAGATGATTATCTGAGCCCAGTGGAGGTGAATTATTTGGAGTCTTCATTACCTGTTTTCCTTTTTCTTCATATGTACTACTTCTCCATTAGCCAGGCATTAAATTCAAAGAAGGCCCAACCCAGCCTCCAGCAGTCAAAACTGGTTCTTAGGTCTCAGAACAACAGACGATTTTGTGCTGACATTGCAAGAGGAGCTAATTAAGCTAATAGTTCCCAGAGCTCTACTGACATCAGTTGATGGTATCAGTGCCAGAGATATCCAGTGCCGATAAGACACTCCCGCCTTGTTCAGTGTAATTTGTTATTAAACAAACACGGTCAGGTTCATTATGAAGAAAACTTGTCCCTCTTTTCAGGTGCCAACATGCTTTTGCTTCTGCTGGGGCCCTTGCTGTGCTGTTGGAACAGCGAAAGCTTCTGTTCTAAGGCAAACACTTTCTACCTCTCTGGCCTTGTGGGCCCTCTGAGAGTGTGGGAGGCCAAGAAGACAGGCCCTCTGTATACTTTCTCTCTCTAAGGCTAGGTTTCTTAACTGTTTTTTGAGGGGGTCTATAATGGACCCCTTTGGCAACTTGTTGAAATCTACAGGCCCCTTCTCAGAATAATATTTTAAAATGAATAAAATAAAAATGTGGAAAACCAATTATATTTAAGTATTTTATTCCAATAAATTAAAAAGCAGGTTCACCAGCTCTATGTTCAGACCTTTTGGGGCCTTCTTTGCGGATCATATTTGAGGCAGTTTCAGTCTTCTGCTTTTTTGTACTTGGGCAGGATTGAAAGTATCCACTTCCCCTTGGGTGTTCTAGTTCTAGACTCAGAATTGTCCCTAAGAAAGAGCAATTTGGAGTGTTGGTTCCCCAGGCTCCTGGCTTTTTCGGGGGGGGGGGGGAGACAGGCACAGAAGCTGAACAGTCAGAGAGGTAGTGGGAGAGGAGGTAGCTCTGACCAGCTGATGTTCATAAATGATCAGTGCGTGCCTATGCACAAACAAGTCTGCACATCCCTACACATACTACTTCAGATCTGTGCTTTTAGGTATATAGAGAGAACTCTGGGTATATAGAAACTCTACTGAAGCAGATCAGCAACAGCAGAAAGAGTTTTAGCTTTGCCATCTGCATCTGTATTCCAATCCCCCATCTGACTTTTGCTGCCTTTACAGCTTTGGGCAAACCATTTAGGCCTCTCTGGGACTTACTTTTCTCCTTTGTAAATGTGGGGATGGTACTAAATGGCCTGGGAGGGCCCTTCCCCTCTAGACCTGTGATCCTACAGTCACAGGCTCAGTAGAATTGCTGGGCCACAAAGAAATAAAATGACATGTTCATAGCCTCACAGCTAAGTATTTATCAGAGAGGCAGGATTCAAATGCAGGTTTTCCTGATTCTAAGACTGGCCCTCTGTCCCCCACATCACGCTACTATAAAGATATTATATATGTTTGTGTGGGTTTTTTTAAAAGCCATATATCACCTAACCATGCTTTTGGGTTTACACACACATATATAATCGGCCCATAAATTTCCCACTCTCCCCACAGTGAAGCTGCCCCTCCCTTTCTTGCTGTTCCCTAAAGCTAGCTCGAGGCAGTGTTGTATAGTTGAGAAAGCTAAGGAGACAAGTCAGCCAGTCTTTCTGCACCTCAGTTTCCCCAGGTGTAAATAAAGACAATTATAGTGGCATTACCTGCTTCCCAGGAAAGTGCTTTGGAAACCTGAGTTTAAGTGGGAGCTATTATTTTGTGATGCCTTTTGTTCTCCTTATAACCTGATTTCATCTATTTTGAAAGTTGGGGAGGGAGAACCCCTAGTGTGATTTGCTTCAAACCAGAATACACTGCTTTGCCTAGGTAGTTGTCTTGTTTAGTCATCTTTTTAGTCATGCCCGACTCTTCCTGACCCCATTTGGGATTTTCTTGGCAAAGATACTGGAGTGGTTTGCCATTTCCTTCTCCAGATCTTTTTACACATGAGGAAACTGAGGCAAATGGGGTTAAGTGACTTGAACAGGGTCATATGGCTGGGCAGTGTCTGATGCTGGACTTGAATTGAAGTCTTCCTGACTCTGTGCTTGGCATTCTATCCCCTGTGCCACCTACCTGCCTTAGACTAGGTAGGGAGTTTGCCATAACTGGTGGTTCCTCAGCAGAGGCAGGAAGAATGTGGTAAAGAGATTCTTGTTCAGGTATTGATTCTGCTAACCTCTGAGGGATCTTCCAGCTCAGGTTCTGAATTTCTTTACTCCTATAGGAAGGGACTCTGTGGGTCACTTAATTGTATTCCTCATTCTCAAGCCCCCCCCCCCCAAAAAAAAAGAATAGAAAAAAAATCTTCTTATGCTCTGTTGCTCCCTCAGGCTTTTCGCTCTTTACTCCCAGCCAAAATTGTCCAGTTACAGATAAAGAAACAGACACAGAGAAAAGTAACTTGTCCGGGGCTGTGCTGGGCAGAGTTGGGAATAAGGATCTAGGTTTCCTTCTTGGAGGGAAGAGAACTAGTTGTGGCATGAGAAATTCTGGGTGTCCCATCAGTGGATGCAGTCATAATCATCTGTGACAACCCTGTCTCCTGGAAATCATGCTGCATGGTTCTTCCCTGAAACCAGACAAAATGTGCGGAGAACATTGACCACACTACCCTTGGTACACAAGCGAGATTTTGCAGACGACATTGGTGGAGTTATATTCAACAGGTTATCTGGGCTTGTGGTTTGAACTTGCACCTCTGGGCAGATTCAGGGACTGCTTACCTCCCTCTGCTATGATCCCCCCACCGTGATGCAGAACACCTCTTGTGGGGCTGGTTTCTCATTAGTAGCAGTTCTCCCTCCTCAGTGTTCTGCTTTCAGTAAGAAATATATTGTCTTTCAGTGCAAAAATCACTTGTGTCTCTGTGTGAGAGACAGATAAATGTACACACAAACACACACACACAGAGTCATCACCTCAACACCTTCAGAAGTCTGGCTCCCTGTGAGCCTCTCAACTGTTTCAGAAATTTCTTTTTCTCCTTTTTTCCCTCTGGGACCTTGGTCTGATATTGGTTTGTGACGTGGAATTCCTGGCTTGCCCAATTTTAATTTTGGAATGGACTACCCCCCACCTTTCCTCTGATCTGATCCAAATCAATCCATGTAAACATTTATTAAGCACCTACACAGTGTTAAGGAGTTTGGGGATATAGAGACAAAGTGAAGAATGGTCACTACCTCCAAGAAGCTTACGTTTTGGGGTCGAGGATAGGGATAAGCGGGACCACTTTAAAACATCTGTTCTATGATTGAGATGGAAGAGAACCCCAGAACTAGGGGTATCAGGACAGGCTTCCTGTGGGAGGCTTCACAGGAATGGAGCCTTGAAGAAAGCAAAGGGATTTTAAGAGGAAATCAAGTACAGGCATGACCAAAAGCCTGTGCAAAGTAATGGAGACAAGAGATGAGACACGGCTAGACTGATTGGAGTAGAGAGGGTCTGGAGGGAAAAAGGAGTCTGGAACAAAGGGTTTTTTAAATGCCCTTCAGCTTGTATTTTGTACCAGAGGCAGTAGGGAGCCACTGAAGTTTCTTGAGTTGCTTGGGGAGTGAGGTCAGCCTTGTGTTTTAGGAAGATTATTTTGACAGCTCTGTAGTGCCTGGATTTAAAAGAGGGAGAGCCTGGAAACCAGGAGGCCCATTGGGACTTAAGGAAACTCAAGCCCAGAAAGAGTGTTATTTGTCTTCTCTCACCAAGAGTTCCCGTCAGAGTTTTGTCTAGAACCCAGGTCCCCATCCCTTGTTCTCAGTTCTGTCCTCCATGTCCCTCTGTACTTCTGCTTGCTGGCTTTTTCTCTCACACCTGGCTATCTCCTGGATAGCCGAAGCTTTGCTCCACTTTGGCAGTGATTTTGTGGATGAGTTGGTACCTGGTGAAGCTTTGTTCCCTTCAGTTTTTCTCAGCTTTTTTTGCCTTGCATCCTCCCCTCACAGCAGGGAAGTGAAGCCTTGATGCCTTGCTGATTGCAACACTGGGTTTGAACAGGACCCCCTCTGTTGTTCCAATGACCAATTTTAGATGAGATTGAAAAAAAACAAAAACAAAAAACCTAAACCAATACCACCAAAAAGACACAAAACACCAGTACCAAACAAAGCAAAACAAAACAGCCTACCGCACAAAAACAAAAAATGCTGAATGCAACTGGCAGTATTTTTTCAGGTCCCTCTTGAGCCAATGAAAACAGAATGATTGTTTTCTTTCTTGAGATTTTATATCTTATTGCACTGTTGGAAATCCAAATGGGTTTGCTTCAGACTGGTAGAGAAATCGGCTATAAACTGTGGTGAAACAGATTGTTCTGGCCTGAAAATACCCGGCAGAGCAGATTTCTGGACAGCCAGAGACGCTGCTTGAGCAACAGAGAGCTCTTTCTTTGGTGTTTGGTTTTAACCATAGTTTGGTCCTCTGGTCATTTTGCAGATGGGCCAAGTCCCCTTGAATGGTGTTGAGTTACTGGACATTTCTAGCAAGGGCCAAACAGCCGTTCTGCTGAAGAAAGAGATTTTAGATTTTGGCTTCCTGTCTCTGGGAGAGAAGAGAGAATGAATTCTCCAGGACCTTTACATGACGGTTACCTCCCTGATAGACCTATATAGTACAGTCATATTTGGGGCAGACCATTGCTGAAAGAACTCAATTCTGCAGATATTTATTAAACAGTTATCCAGGCTGGATAAGGACTGCTAAAAAAGAAAAACCAAACCAAACCAAGGAAGGGTGATATGATCCCTGCTTTTAAGGACAGGCATCATTTGGCTGAAAATCTAGAGGAGTCTGTATGTGTTGGTGGGTAGTAAGGAAGGGCTAACAGCCATTTAGAGTGAAGTTTATGGAAGAAAGGATTCATGGAGGAAGTAATCCCTCTGGACTTGGAAGATGGCTAAGATTTGCAAATACACAAAAAGAACTATTCCTAGAAATATCTCTTTTTTGTACGTAGTTGTCTCTATGTTGTCTCTTCCATTAGACTATGAGCCCCTTGAGAGCAGGGGACATTGCATCCCAGTGCTTAACACAATGTCTGAAACATAGAAGGCACTTAATACAGGCTAGCTGACTGACCTTTTGTCCCAGACACTTGTGAAGTCAGGATTTCACAGAATAATTAAGGACTCAGTTCCTACTAGTTCAGGACTTCTTTCTGTCCTTTTGTGGTCTGAGGGATGCCCCCTGGAAATGTCACGGGCCATGTAAGAGCTTTGATGGCCAGAAAGAGTTATTAGGTATTATGAAGGCCTAGGGATTGATGGACAGTAGGGAGCTAGGGATGGAAGGAGATATCCTTAGTGGTAGAGACTAAGGACTTAGGGGGTTGTTGGTCAGAGTAGGAGGGGAAAGAAAAACCAGCATTAAGATCATAGTGTCATAGGGCGAGAGAAGGAAGGGATCTCAGAGGCCATCTCCTCAGACCCTCTCATTTTACAGATAAGGAAACTGAGGCTTGAGAAATTGAAATGCCTTGCCCAAGGTTACACAGGGTCTAAGTGTCCATGGTGGGATGTGAGCTCAAGTCTATTGATTCCACAAAATTGCGTAAATGTGGAGGAAGCTGTGCTTTTTTCTGCCCATGGGAATCTTTCTTGTCTGACCAGACCCAATCTCTACTCCATCTTCTCTGTGAAGGTAGTTATATTTGCTTCCTGTGAGCTCAGGCGGTACTTAGGCTCTGCCACACAATCTGCCACTTGATTATATACTGCTTCATATTGTCCTCTAACTGTGTCCTGTGTGTTCATCTCAGTCTCCTGATTTAGCCCGTGATCTCCTAGATGGCCAGACCTGAGTCTTGTCCTGCACTCCCTCGCCCCCCAGCACTTGGCATAGAGCTGGGCACATGGTGCGTTCTCAGTGAATAGGTGTTGGGGAACCTGGGCTCTGCTCACATCCTAGCTTTGTGACCCTGATTGTAATTGCTTCAGCTTTCTGAGCCCCACTTTCTTCAGCTGTAAAATGGAGAGAGTGAATTAGATCTCCAAGACCCTTTCCAGCCCTGAATCATGTGACTCTTTCTTTGATGGATTTATTGTTCTTGTTGGTCATCTTTTGTTCTCTAAGTGAATCAGTGACGTCGGGAAGGAGATGTCCTGACTTGCAAGTGAAATTGGATTTGAGTGAGGCAGGGCTGTGCAAAGTCATCAGCCTCACCCTCTCCTCCAGAGTATCTGAGTCCAGTGGTATGACAGGTCAAGTTGGCTGGTGATGGCCCAGGATGCCATGGGAGACCTTGGCCTTTTAAGCTAAAGTATTTCCCAGGTCTCAGTTTGTCTGAGGCAATGTCCATTCAGTGATGTAAGGCTAGGTGAGAAATGAGGCAAAAGATGGCCTAGTATGAAAGTTTTACTGGAAGAGTGAATAGTGCTAAAGGCTAGCTCATGGATGGGCCCAGGCAGTGATGGAGTGGAGAGAAATAGCGTTCAAATCCTTAACACCAGTGATGAAAAGGAACTTTCCGAGAATTCACTCTGGGGATTTCATTCAGTTGTACTTCTGGGTAATAACATAGTCTTAGCCTTGGAAATCTGGCAGAGCTGAGTACAAGTACAGGGGGTTGTCTGGTAGGTGTCATTCTGAACACACACCCCTCCCCTGTCCCCCACACCAAGTCCTAAGTCCATTATCTGGTTTACAAGTCAGTGAACCACTGGGGGAATGAGACAGGCGTCATCTTCAAGAAACTTGTATTCATTTAGGAGAGATAACATGCACATATAAATACATTTTACACACACGCACAGAGTAAATGCAAGGTGATATTTTTTGGGAAGAGGGAAACCCCAGCAAATGGGAGGGGATCAGGAACCAATCAAGCAGCAAGCCTTTATTTATCTTCTGCTAGGTGGCAGGCACTGTGTTTTGGTGCTGGAGATGTAAGGTCAAAAATGAAACTTTATTTTGAACTGAAATAGTTCCTCAGGGAGCTTATTTTCTATAAGCTATATATTTCTATATATTTGCAAAATATATGCAAATTGAATACAAGGTACATTTTTGTGGGGAGGGGAATGGAATGGAGAGAATCCAGGGAGGCTTCATGGAAAAAGTGTCGCTTGAGCAAAGTTTTGAAGGAAATAAGATTCTAAGGGATGATAATGGTGGTGGTGGTGGGTGTGTGTGTTTGTGTGCATGTTTGCGAGATTTCTGAAATTATTGTGTGCCATAGTGGTCAAGGAGGACTTCCCTGTGGAGGTACTTGGCCAGGGAGTACTTGCAGTAGTAGAATTTACTGTCTGTGCGGCCCTGTATCTTCCAAGAATTGTACATCCAGGTGAGTAGACTAGCTGAAGTGGGTCTGGCCCGAGCGCTGTCCTTTCTCTTTCGTCGGTGCTAGGGCTTCTGTCTGAGGGATGCTGGTGTCTGGCAGGAGTGGATCCCCCTGCCCCAGGGCCCAGCTGCAGCCCGAGCCCTGGTGACTTATTTGTTGTTGGTTTTTTCCTTCCTCATGGGTATTCACTTGAAGACGCTTGCCCTGAGTTCCAGGGGAGCAAAGTTGGGAATCCCAGATGACCCTGCGGCTGCATTGCCCAATCTGTAAACACAAGCTGGGCTGGGCATGGAGGGGTGGTGGGAGAGTGAGGGTATGAATACCCAGACCCACGAGATGAAGGGAGCCAAGGTGACTGGTTGTAGCAATGGGAGTCACACTCTGTTCCTCCAGTTGGGGGAGGGGGGGGTGGTTCTGCCGCATGCTTCCATTTAATCCGCTCCCAGTGAGGGAGTAATTTAATCACCTCTCTGAGAGCTAGACCAGTGCTGGGGGGAACTGCATCCTTTGCTGTTTACAGATCAGGGCTGAGCAGGGATGTGAGGGGACTGGGAAGGAGGACAGCGTTTTGTCCTTTAACTCTTTCCATCTGAGGAATTTTCCCCAAAGCTAGCTGAAGACTGGGAAGGCCTTAGAACTAACAAAACTCAGGAGGCTGGGAAGGGGGGAGACAGGGAGGAAGGAAAGAAAGAGTAGGCCATGATTTGTAAGGCTTTTACCGCTAAAAATAGAGCCAGGGTTAATAGGTCAGCAGAGTAGATGGCTGCTCTGGGAGTGACCACTCTCCCCCAGCCTCCAGAGGTCCATGAGAGCCCCAGATGAACCAGGGGAACACTTGGAATTACGGTATCAGAGAATGTCTAAGAGGGGCCCTGAGCACGTAGAATATCAGAGTTGGGAGGACCATAGACTACAGAATGCTATTGCTGGCAGAGTCCTTAGCACAGAGAATTCAGAGCTGGAACAGGCCTTAAAATGGAGAAGTCCTAACAAGGAAGGATCCTTAGAACTGAGAATGTTAGGGTTGAAAGGGATGAAAAGCCCTTTTGAAATGGGCTTTGAAAATAGAATGCCTTAACATAGAACATTGAAACTAGAACTACATTTAGAACATGGACTATAGATCATAGAATAGTATGAGTTCCAGGGGTGTGCTGGTAAATATTTAACAACCAGACCTCCTTTTAAAAAAAAGTACATGTAGCATACTTTTAAATTTAATCTGCATTAGTCACGTTTTCTTTATCACTTTCTTTAGTCTAGTCAGCCATTAAAAAAAAAAAGATAAATGAAGCCCTGATTTATAGCCTTTGTTAATTTCTTTTTTTTTCTTTTTGGAGGGGGGAAGGTAGGGCATTTGGGGTTAAGTGACCTGCCCAAGGTCACATGGCTAGTAAGTGTTAAGTGTCTGAGGCCAAATTTGAACTCAGGTCCTCCTGACTCTAGGGCCGGTGCTCTATTCACTGTGCCACCTAGCCTCTCCTGCCTTTGTTGATTTCAGAGGTGCAAATGCCCACATGGAAAATTTAACAATCCACTTGGTCAGAAGCTGGTTGTAGCTTGAGTCTGGGTGACTGAGAACAACCTTAAAATATAACACGTCAGAGCTGGAAGGGTCCTTAGAGGTCATCTAGCCAAGCCTTCCCCAAAACAGAGGGTTAGGGATGAGCAAGCAGTGTCTTCTCCAAGGCCTCACAGGAGTCAGTGGCAGAAGTGAGATTAAAACCCAGGTCTCATGACTCCAGGTGTGGAGCTCTTTCCACATCTCCTCTCCCTTAGTCCTTGAAATCCACTCTTAGCATTGTCTCTTTGGATCAGTGGCACTGGTTGTGTTTTAGAATGCTTTTAAGGGAGCCATTGAGAGCTCAAGATAAACCCTCATTTCACTTGTAAAAGCCTCACTCCACTCTTAGCCTAGCACAGGACTCATTATGAGGGGTGGGGTCAGGATAGCGGTTTGGACCATCACGAGGATTGGTTGCCGGGGAGAGAAGGCATAAATGTTCCAGGGCAAATGAGCAATTAATAAAAAGAGGGTCCTGTCTCTTTCCTTACGAAATAAAAAGCAAGAGATTATCACAAAAGAAAAGAAAGTCTAGGGTGATGGTGTGTGTCTGTACTGGACATCTCTAGATGAAAAATGGGGCATCTTCTTAGGTCTCATTCTTCTTGAATAGGGAGGTGAGGGGTGTGTCGGAGAATGGAAGAGTAGGACCGGCCCCTTCCTGAATGCATGTGCTATGTGTCGAAATGCAAGTTGATGTTATTGGGGAATGTTGAAATGCATAATGGTTTCTCAACATCCTGAGCGTCACAGACGGGGCATCAGAAGGCCTGCGTTCCAGTGCCGCTTCAACCACTACTACACATCTACCACTATGTGACTTAGAACAGGGTTTTTGTTTGGACCTTGGCTTTCTCATCTGCTTGTGAGGCTAAATGAGTTAATGGATCAGGAAGCATTTTGTGAACCAGAAAGCAGAATAGGGTGTCAGAGCTGGAAAGGACCCTTGGAGATCATAATCCAGCCTCTTCATTTTCCCAATTAAAAAGCTAAGGCACAGACATCCTGCTGTTGGGAGGGCCTTATCTGTCTGCCCATCTGTTGAGTCATGTCCCTTTGTATGGTTAGGTTTCTAAACTCATGTCCCCTTCCCTTCAGATGTGTTCTTGGAAAACCGAGTGTAAAATGAATTGTCGTAAGACATAAAATAACATACATCCTTATTTGGACAGATTTGTGCCACTATACTTTTGTAAATCAGGTTTTGTTTTCTTTTAAGTGGGGCGCTCTTGTAGGGTTCTGTCTATCTTCCTTTTACATAAGTATAATTGCCGGTTCATGGGTCTGCCTGCCTCAAGTCTCTTCCCACTCTAATTCATTCTCCATTCAGCCACTAAAGTGATTTTCCTGAAACACAGGTCTGACCATGTCTCTTCTCTACTCTGTAAACTCCAGTAGTAAACTTCAGAAGCAAATACAAAACTGTGTTTGACGTTCAAAGCCCTTGATAGCCTAGCCCCCTCCTACCTTTCCAGGCTTTGATCCAGTGACACTGGCCTTCTCCGTTGTTCCACAAACAAGAGACTCCATCTCTCAGCTTTGCGCATTCTCCTTGGCTGTCCTCCATGCCTGGAATGCTCTCCTTCCACCACTCTTTTTTTTTTTCTTGGTCTTTTTGGAGGGGGGAAGGCAGGGCAACTGGTGTCAAGTGACTTGCCCAAGGTCACACGACCAGTGAATGTTGTGTCTGAGGTTGGATTTGAACTCAGGTCCTCCTGACTCCAGGGCAGGTGCACCACCTAGCTGGCCCTCTCCACCACTCTTGACTGCTGACCCCCTTGGCTTCCTTTAAGTCCCAACTAAAATCCTACCTTCTACAGGAAGGTGATGATAACTCCTTCTAATTACAGTGCTATTTTAATTAATAATTTAATTAAATATTTCCTCTTTATCCAATATATAGTTTGCTTTGTATATATTTGTTCTCATATTTTCTCCCCCATTAGATTGCAAGCTCCTTGAAGGCAGGGACTATCTTTTGCCTTTTTTTCTTATGCCCAGAGATTAGCACAGTGCCTGACACATTGTAAACTCTTAATGAATGTTTATTGAATTGAATATGTGGTTGTAGCAAGATATAAACGGATGTTCATATGTGTTTACATCTGTGTTCATATAGAGACAGATTGTGTGTGTGTGTGTGTATGTGTGTGTGTAGAAGTCCTTACTTCACATTAGCAGATTAGTACATTTGGGGAGAGGACCTTTAAGCCACTTCCTAGTTTTATGGTGTTGAGTCAGTCCACCTTTGGATAGAAGAGCTAACAACATGATGAGGACTTTGGTTCAGGTTTTGGAGGCCTGTTGAGTGGTCTGGCCGTGTCAGAGGCTGTGGCCTGGTTAGCAGGTCCTTGGCATCCAGCTCTCGGTTTGTATTTTTTCTCCAGTCTCACTCCATCTATCTGCATTCAACCTGAAGGCTTGAAAGGGCTGAGGAGGTCAGTTGACTTGAGGGCAACCTAGTGGTCAGCCCTAAGTGACAGCAGCGACCCAGGGAGAGAACACCGGGACAGAGCTTAGGAGCTGAGGCCCTTTGAATTTTGCCTTTAGCACAGGGGGATGGATCTGAAAGCTGTGCTCTCTCGCCTTTCCATCCTGCAAACTGTGGCATGCTATTGTGTCTTAAAGATTCTCCAAATAGTTTAGGCACCTGGATATCCTGGTATTACATGGTTCTTTGATTATTCTTTTGACAATTTCTTTACCCCGCTCCCCTGAAAATTTTGCCCATTAAAGGATTGTACCATAGGCTATTGGAGGTGGGGTGGATGTGAGGGTATAGTGAGAAATAGTTCCCAGGGTTCTATATTGTTAATTTGGGTAAGTCACATCTTTGCCCCTCTAAGCCTCAGTTTTCTTATTTGTAAAATGGGGCTAGTAAATAAATACCTGTACTATCTATCTCCCAGGGATGTTGTGAGGGTCTGAGCTACTCCTCCGGATCTTGATTGGCTTTTAAACCTTCACCACAGCTGTTTCTCTGGACTTTCTCTTGGGAGAGATACCAGCAAGGTTTGAGGCCAAGAAAAGAGACCAGGGACCTTCCCTGGCAGAATGAGGCCAGATAGGCTTTGGGGAGATTAGCAGGCCAACTCTGCCACATGGAATAATTCTCAGAGCCCCCAGACACCTGGGGTGGGGTGTCATCAGCCTGGTTTGTGTAAAGTCTTTGGGTTTCTAGGAAATGTTATGGTTGAACTTAGGATGGTGCAGGCTATGTGTGTGTGTGTGCGCGTGTGTGTAGAGAGGGAAGGGGAGTGAAGCATCATGTACATACACCTTTAGCTCCCTAATATCTTTTTTTTTTGAGAAAAGCCAGCATAAAGCATTTTATTGCAATAATAAAACTTGAAACTCATATGTGGTGGAGGGAGAGTGGGTGGTGGCAGTTTCTCTTACCAAATCACTACACAGGACAGCAAAAGGGGGGTGGGAGTGGGATAGAAGGAAGGTGGGGGTGGAGGGAGGGGTATCAGCAGTAGGGGAGCTGAGCATCAAAAACAGGAGATGTTGAAGCTGTGATGACCAGCATCAGTTTTGTTTTTTGTAGAGAACACTCAGCGATTTCCTGTGACAATGACTGTGTTGAAAATTTCTACAAACAGCACCTTCAATTTAACAATCAATTCAAGTTCTTGGAATTTAGGTAGTTGTGGAGCTTTGATGGCTACTGGAGATTAAAAAAGTCCTCCAAATCCATTAGAAAACCACAAGATGGAAAAAAAAAGTCAGGCATCAACAAAATAGGTTTATATTGACCCGAGTTGTCCTGTAGATAAGACACCAAGTGGTGTGTCCAACACTGCATTGAAAAGCCAGGTTAAGAGGGGGGAGGGGAAGGAGGGTTGGGTGGTTGAAGCAGCTTCTCCTTCTCCACATTCATTTTGGACAGGGTGACTGATATGCTCCAAGGAAATCATTCAACATCGAGAACATGTCAGCCCTCGATAGCTCCTCGATCTGCTATGGCTTTACAGCAGCAGCAGCAGCAGCAAAAAAAAAAAAAAATTAATACATAATAGATAAATTTCATCCAAAAAAATAAAGGGACAAAGATTTTCTTTGTCCAAATAATTCCTATTCTAAGGTTAACCCATCTGTGTGCTGTTAATGCCTGATTACACACTTAATCTTAAATCTATACCCAAAAGATTTCAATTTAAATCTAGACCCCCAAAACAAAAAGATGAATGACTTGACAAGTTGAGGTTTATGGTATATAGTTTAGAGACAACACATGTACAAGGAGGAAGAGTTGGAAGCAAAGCCAAGTGATAACACATTCAATCGGGGTGTATGTCTATACAATGAATGTAGTGGAATATCAGGGGAAAGCTCCATACAAATTCGTGTGCATTCTTCTTGAAGCTGAGACTCTGGACTCCTCCATGTGTCCAATTCAAGAAACAGGGAGCTAGGGGAAGAAACCATTTCTGTCATTCCAATTTTATAAGTTCCACATCAAAGATGAGAGTAGCATTTGGTGGAATGATGCCTGGGTGACCAGTGGAACCATAAGCATAGTCTGGAGAGATGGTCATTTTTGCTCTCTGGCCCACACTCATCTGGGCAACTCCTTCTTCCCAGCCTCAAATCACCTCTTGCTTGCCCCGGGAGGAATCAAACTTTTTCCCATCTTCAAGCATCCCCATGTAGTGCACCACATAGGTCTGGCCACGCTTGGGGAAGGTGCTCCCGTCTCTGGGGGAGATGGTTTCCACCTGCACTCCCATCCCGGCTGGCCTTGAGTGGGTCGGGGGGGCATGGCTCGTGGGGGCGTGGGCACCAGGCGAGGCGAGGAGGGAGCCTGGTGGGTCTAACGCGGATGCGGCCTCACACGCGACTCCCAGTGGGCAGAAGGACAGACTGGCTCCCTAATATTTCTTGGCAGAGAGGGGCGTTACTTTGGGAGATCACCTCTGTCTTTTTCCTTTAACAAACTGAGGAAATGAAACAGAGAGAGGCAGAGGGGCCCATTGGGGGTCACCCCAAGAGTAGCACTTGGCTTCCAACTCTGAGAGTTTCTAGTTCAATGAATTAGTGGCAGAGCTGGAATTAGAGCAGCAGGATCAACCAGCTTCTTACACAAGTTCCAAACTCTCGTACAACCTAGTAGCTAGCAATAACTAGAATTTGCAGGTTGCTTTATATTATATCCTCACAGATGATTCTCATAACAGCTCTGGGAGATAGATGCTATTATTAATACCCCTACCTCCCCAATTTTACAGATGAGGAAACTGAGGCTGCAAGAGGTCAAGTGCTCAGAGTCACACAGTTAGTAAGTGTCTGAGGAAAGATTTCAGCTCAGGCTTTACTAGCTCCAGGCTAGATGCTCTAACCACTGTACCATCTTCCTGCCTTTAGATTAGACCCCAGGCTCCCTGAGTTCTAGTCTGATTACACCAGTATGGCCTATTTGGCTTTTGGCTTAGGGGCTTGCAAGAATGGGTGCTGGCTGGCTACCCTGTGTTGGATCCATACTTGGCTCATGCTGACACTGGGAAGCAAGAGTGTAAGAAGGGAGTATCTGTTATCTGGAGAGGACACACAGTGTGCAACTGTAAGCTCTTCATTATCATTACCCCCATCCTCCCCCCTTTCCTCCCTGGTGCCTTGTCCTCCACTCTCTCGCCTTTGATTTATGGGTGAAGTACGGTGCTATCAGTTCTCTAATTAAGGGCCAGGACGGCAGCATGCGACAGTGCATGAAATATTTACTGACGCATGTGGGGACCTTTCAGCCAGGCTGATCACAAACCGCTTTGTGCAGGGGCCTCCTTACCCACCCCACCCCCTGGAACGCAAGCCTGCTCTGGGTGATGCAGTCTTGATTTCCCATGGATCCCATGCAGAGTATCCAAGAGGGACGTGGTTAGCGGGTGGACAGTAATTAGGAGCTGGGGTGTGGCCTCTAAGATGGGGAAACTAAGGTGCCACGAGGACTTCTGGGATGAATCTTAATAAATCTGAACAGGATTTCTCCAGTTGGAGCCACCTACTTCATTCCCAGTTTCCTGGTTGAGACCGTGAAAGTTGATGTATGAATGAATGAATACAAAGATCACTGTGCGAAATGCTATGGATACAGATAGAAAAGTGAGACAGTCTCTGTTCTCAGGGACCTCACATTCGAATTGGTGAGACAATGTAATTTAAGAGAATTTGGCTCCAGTGAAGGTAAAATGGCATAGGAATCCTAAGAGTATAGTAGTAGCATTGTGCTTTGTTATTCCCTGCTTTTCTGAGTGCTGTAAAGCAGGGATGGGGAACCTGTAGCCTGGAGGCCACATGTGGCCCTTTAGGTCCTCAAGGGCTGCCCTTCGATTGAATCCAAACTTCACAGAGCACATACCATTAATATCTTCATTACATGGCTGGAGGGCCCCTACCTTCCTTTTGGGAAGGCAGGACAGTAGGCTTGAGGGTGGAACAGAGATTCAGGGTTTCCTCCTGAAGGGTGGGGATTAGTATCTGGGGGAGTGGGAATGACAAGGAGGCATTTGCAGAGTGCTGGGAAAAGGGAATATCTAGGTGCTTATACAACCTTGGGGTGGGAGAAGGGGAGGAAGGAGAGATGAGCTTCCCTGCTAGCAAGGGTCTTCCCAGCCATGTTCAGGTCATCAGTGAACAGAGCTTGGCACCGAGGGGGATGAAAAGATTGATAATGGCCTGGGTGTTCTGCCCTCAAGGGGCTTACAGGCAAGATCACCTATGACCTCTTCTCTTGTATCCTTTCCCTTGCCTTGCATAGGGCCTGTCACATGTTAAGTTCTCAGTTAAGGTTTATTGTGTGAAAGAAGGTGGTAAGAAATACATCACATCAAGAAATTGTACAAAGAGGGAGAGAGAGAAGTTTCCAACATTATTTAACAATTAATGAACTCAGCAGCCCAGCCTCCCACCAAGTGGAAAACTTGCAGATCCATCAGTTATGGTTAAGGGCTGAACTTTGATGGGCAGTAAATTTCCCATCATCCTGTGATGATGGAGAGAGGCATATGGGATGAATGAACCTATTCTTTGCAGCAAAGATGTTGTCCTTCCTTCCTGCGCCATCCTTACCTGGGCCCCACTGAGCAGTGCCTTCCAGGGTCATGTTTTCATTCCTCCTCTGCAACCCCCACTTCTCCACTTCTCTGGTTTCCTTGTGGGTTAGAGGAAATGTCACGTTTATATTTTTTCTAATATTTTGTGAACTGAATCATAGAGACAAGGAGTTGAAGTGACCTGAGAAGTCATGTTGTAGTTCAACCTACCCATTTTACTGATGGTGAGTCTGAGGCCCAGAGCAATCAATCAATCAATCAATCAACATTTATTAAAATAGTACCTACTATGTGTCAGACACTGTGCTAAATTCAGAGAATCGATTCTTGAGGTCATGCAGCTAGTCAGACTAGGACCCAGACCTCCTACCTTCTGGGCCAGTGCTGTTTCTACCACCCCATACTGCCCCTCAAATATTTCTTGATAGATTCAAAATTAGACATTAGGGTGATGGATTGTACCTTTCCCCTATGTTTCTATTCTGGCTTTTACAGGGTTTGTGTTTTAAGAGATATCACGAGGAGATGGCAGGATGTATCTTTAGTTCATACTGGTGGAACCAGGGCCTAGTATGTGTAAGTCAGTCAGTCAATTAATAAGTATTTATTAAGCTACTACTATGTGCCAGGGACTCTATGTATGACAGGAGTATTTCTCTCATTTCTTGGCATCACTTTTGAACTAGGAGCTCAGGGAGTAGCTGTTGAAACTTGCTTCTGGAGAAATGAAATTGCTTCAGACAAGTGTGAAGAGCCTTTCTCACCTTGAAATCCTCAAAGAGGGTAGACCAGCAGGGGCTGAGTGTTTGGTGCAGTGTTTGAGGGCTGGGGGAGCAGCATATTTCATTCCTGAAGGACTTGAGTGGGTTGCTGAGCTTTCCCTCCCTTCCCCCTTATTTCTAGAACTTTTTCAGGGTATCTCTCACTCACAGACAGGCCTCCCCGCTCCCTGCTGCCCTGCAATTGTAGCTCTGTCCGGGGTGGGAGGCAGCCTTCTTTGGCAGTTACGTGGACATGTGCTGGCTTCAGAGAGGCAGACCCTGTTCATTCTGCCAAGGAGGATGCTTACTCTCGTAAGGTGAGAGAGAGTAGGGCAGCATAAAAATGTGGCTTAATGAGGAAGAGTGAGTTGGGAGGAGAAAAGTTGTCACCTCTGTGCAGTCCTCAGAGTGCAAACCTCTGACTTCCTGTAGTGCTTGGGGGCATAGAAGATACTGTATATTTTCAAAGAAGATTCACTTTTAGGAAATTTGTCATAATTAAGCTACAGATTTAAGGGAAGGTATGAAGCATGGACTACATTGGCTAAGCTTCAGAATTGACTCACAATATTCTGATCTCCTTAGTCATGTCCAACTCTCTGTGACTCCCTTTGGGGTTTTCTTGGCAAAGATACAGGAGTGGTTTACCATTCCTTCTTCAGCTTATTTTTACAGATGAGGAAACTGAGGCAAACAGGGGTAAGTGACTTCCCCAGGGTCACAGCTAGTAAGTGTCTGAGGCTGGATTTGAACTAAGAACATTGAGTCTTCCTGACTCTACTTTTTCTGCTGTGTCCCCTAGCTGCTGTTTTGATCTACTAGGATTGTAAATTAAGATCTGGAAGTGACCTTAGAGGCCCCATGTTAGAGATGAGGCTGGATTTGAACCCAGGTTCTTTGATTCTAAATCCAGCCCTTTTCTTTTCCTGTTCTTTGTTGTTCCTGGGTTAATAGTTTTATCCATAACAAGTTCATACTAGTTCATTTTTATTATCATCATTTTGTTCTTTTTACCATTATGTTCAATGGAGTGTAGATGGAAAGATGTTTCACTCTTTTTTTGTGTACCATATTCTGTTGCTTGGGTAGGTAAAATGATTGATTATCATAATTTCATGAAAGTGTTGGGATGTAGCTCATTGAAAGTGTCTTTGAGGGCAGCTAGATGTTGGATAGGACAGTGGCCCTGGAGTCAGGAGGATCTGAGTTCAAATATGACCTCAGACACTTGATACTTACTAGCTGTGTGACCTTGGGCAAGTCACTTAACCCCAATTGCCTTACAAAAAAAAAGGAAAAAAAAAGAAAAAAAAAGTGTCTTTGGGACAGCTCTAGTAGCATCCAAAAAGATGGGAACCATCTAATGCTTCTTCGTTTTCCCGCAGGATTCTGATTTCTTCTGCTAGATCTCTGTTTTGAGATATTTTTATTCCTTAGAGTTTGGGGGTTATGAGTATTGGGTATGGGGACAAAACCTATTAAAATGCCATTCTTAAGTTTTATATCCAGGTAACTATGAGCGACAGTTTTGTTTGTCTCTAATTTTAATACAGTTTACTTGCTAATTTTTTTTTAAAGGATATTTTTGGGCTTATGTTTGTAATACAGGGATTTGTCATTTGTTGGTTTCTGGTGAACATTTATCTATAACATTAGTGGTAATAGCAAGTAATGCTTGAAAAGTGTGAAGCACCATAGAAGGGTGAGCGACTGTTAAGAATAATAACATTATAATAATGCAGTTTTAAGTTTTAGTAGTTTAAAACTGTACTATGGCTCTTGTATGGGACTATTTCTTTTTTCAGTGATAGTTCATAGCCCTGGAGTGCTGTATTTTGGAACAATGTCAGGGGAACTCTGTGAGGGAGGGACTGTGTATTAGTCCCCTTTTAGAGATGGAAAAAACCAAAATAAACCAAAATCAAAAGCCTGAGGCTCAGTGACTCATATCCACACCTTCTGTTTTCAGATGTAGTACCTATTTCATTGTACAAAGAGATTCTTAAACATTTTGGTCTCAGCACCCTTTTACATTTTTAAAAATCTTTGGGGATTCCAAAGAGTTTTTGTTTATGTGGGTTATACCTATCAATATTTATCATGTGAAAAATGAAAACAGATTTTTGAAATATTTGTTAATGCATTTAAAATAACAATAAGAAACCCATCATACCTTAACATAAATAACATGTTTTTTAAATGAAAAAGCAACTTAACTCCCCCCAAATAGTGAAAAGTGGCATTGTTTTACATATTTTTGCAAATCTCTTTAATGTCTGACTTAATAGAAGACAGCTGTATTCTCATCTCTGCTTCTACATTTACTCTGTTGTAATATTCTTTTTCGGTTGAGAAAATGAGGCCTCACATAGTTGTGTAGTTTGAAAAGAGAGGTGTATTTTAATAGGCAAATGATGACTTACTATTATTATGAAAATAGTTTTGTCCATACAGATCCCCTGGAAGGCTCTCAGAGGCCCCGAGAAGTCCATGGGCCACACTTTGAGAACCATACACCATGTTGTTTTTCCAATTTAGTCAAGTTCAGTAGGTCTCAGGGGAGGGTGCAGAAATTTATCTTTGGGAGTTAAAAATAGCTTTGGTTTCTTAAAAAAATCTTAATATTTTAATTTGGTTTCTGGTTTGTCAGATAAATGTCACTTGTTCTGGGTATTGGTTAATGGTTTCACTCAAGTCTGTGGTGTAGGGAAGGATCCAACCTCCTGGATTTCCCCAGACTATCCCCAAACTTGGAATTTCCTGTGTCCAAGGGAGCTCAGGGAGCTAGCTTCTTCTGTTTGTAGCTTTAGGATTCCTCTGTCCTGCACTTTAAGTAGGGAGGAGGGGAGATAAATCCACAGGTACAATCTAGGCTCCATCCAAAGCTCAAGGGAAGCCAGTGGAGACTGTGATTGGGGCGTAGGCCAAAAGAAACTCTCTAACTTTAGCCCCAGAACTGGACTCTGGGGCTTCAGGGGGCCTTTGTCCCTGCAGCTAGTTTCATTGTCAGGAGAAGAGAGGCTCTTCCACTGTCTTATCACTGAGAGGCAAATGTAGGGGGACAGGTTGTTGAAGTGCAGGGATGTGGACAGATGGTGTTGAACTGTGAGAATGAGATAAAGTAAAACCCTCTCTCTCTCTTTCCTCCGCCCTTTGCCTAGTGCTTGCAAGTCAGCACTTGGGAGCTCTGAGCTTCCTGGGTTGGGCCTCTGGCCCAACCTAGAATCCCACGGATGGGCATCTTGGAGGACCAGGAGGAAGTCGTTTATTTGTGTTGTGGTCCACTCTGAGGGTCACCGTGAACACCTACTGGTGGGTTCCACTGAGGTTACAGGGACCTTCCAGACATCATCTAGGTCAGTGGTATCAACCTCAGATAGGAATGCATGCCTGGGGCATATTGACTTAGAAAACCACAAATTGACGGTATCTATGTTCTATTATATTTTTATTTATTTTGTTAAACATTTCTCAGTTATATTTTAATTTAGTTGGAATTGCACTTGGGAGTTTGGGGACCTGTGGGTTAGGAGAGCAGCCTGATTGTTTTTTTTTTTCCTTTTTGGAGGGGGGAAGGCAGGGCAATTGGGGTTAAGTGACTTGCCTGAGGTCATATGTCTAGTAAGTGTTAAGTGTCTGAGGTCAGATTTGAACTCAGGTCCTCCTGACTCCAGGGCCGGTGCTCTATTCACTGCGACAACCAAGACTGCTCATTTTTACAGATGAGGAAACTGAGGCCCAGGTCTTTAGCCTCCTAGACCAATACTCTTTCCATGAAACTACAGTGGTTGCAGCATGGCTAATGTGAAATTATTGTGGAATTGCTTGGCTTCACATGCATAATTGATACCACATTGCTTTTCTCCTCAAGGGTAGGGAGGGGAGGGGAGAGAATTTAGAATTCAAAGTTTAAAAAAATAAATGTCAAAAAAAAGTTTTAAAAATGTACTTGGGAAATAATGAAATAAATAAAAATATATTAAAAAAAGAAAAAGAAACTACAGTGGCTCCTCATGGTCATAACTAGTTCTAAGATGAACTTAAGGAGGCCTGGTGGACTGAGAGTGCCCAAGCCACAGATTCTAGGACTGGATTCTTATGTTCTCAGGAGTACATTTTACATGTCATTCATTTACATCAGAACACATCTAACATTTCCTTAGTTTCTGGAGTCATGAAAAGAGTTGGAATTGAATCTGGCCATAGTTGTTCTGTTCTTGATATGTGAACATGGACAAGGAGTTAAGGTAGGAGTGAACTCTTACCTTGTGTTTTCTTACCTATGGTTTTCTCATCAGTAAAATGATGGGTGGGTAGTACAAGTAGATAGAGTGTTGGCCCCAGAGCCACTGAGACCTGAGTACAAATCTGGGTTTAGATACTTCCTAGATGTGTGACTTTGGGCAAGTCATTTAAACCTGTTTGTCTCATTTTCCTCATCTGTAAAATGAGCTGGAGAAGGAAATAGCAAACCACTCTAGCATCTTTGCCAAGAAAACCTCGTTTTTGAAAGGAGGCATGAAGAGTCAAACATGACCGAAAAATGACTAAACCACAAAAAGAAAAATGAGGTTATTAATACTGGACCTTAGCTAACACATAGAGCTGTTATAAAGAAAATCCTTTAGAAACCCAGAAATCCTACAAAAATAAATGTATTTATAAATAAAATATTATATATAAATAGGTATTGTATAAATAAATTATAAACATAAACAAATAAATAATATATAAATGAATAAATAAAATATGTAAAACTATTAAAAGAAAATTAAATGAACTTTTCTTATGATTCTTCTTCTTCTCCATCTTGCCAGTTCTTACACACTAACAGCAAGGCCTTCTGTCCCTGTATCATCACTTTCACTTCTTGCTGACATGTCTAGGCTGGGCTGACTCAGCTCATGTAATAGTCTTGAGAACTTTATACATACAGGATATTTTGCGAGGTCCCAAGAGGGAGACAGATCCTTCTCACAATCTAGTTGGGGAAATAGTACAAGGCAATATATTGAAAGAATGTCAGCAGGGTAGAAGAGAGAGACTCCATTGGATTTAGGGGTGATCAGGGAAGACTTCATGGAGTAGGTGTCACTTGAGCTGGGCCTTGAAGGATGAAAAGAATTAATCAAGGACCCAGGGGATGGATGTTCACGAATATTTGAAATAAAAGTGCAGAGCTCTGTGGAGAGGGACTCTGAATCTGAATTGGAGAGGATGCCTAGAGGGAAGTAGTTGGAAATAGGGTTGTTGATTGAGTTTAGTGGGTCAGACTGGAAAACTAGTGGCCTGTCTCTTTCTAAGTACTTGTAAAATGAGGTTACAAATCCATTGGTGGGAAGGGAGCTCAGAAACTTCTTTGGGCTTCTTAGAATTCCCTGTTTTGGGGGCAGCTAGTTGGCCCAGTGAATAGAGCATTGGCCCTGGAGTCAGGAGGACCTGAGTTCAAATCCGGCTTCAGACACTTAACACTTACTAGCTGTGTGACCTTGGGCAAGTCACTTAACCCCAATTGCCCTGCCTTCCCCTCTCCAAAAAAAAAAAAAAAAGAATTCCCTGTTTTCCAACCATGTCATAGAGACACTAGCATATTGGGAAGATGCTTTTGGAATGTAGAAACCTCTTGCATCCCCTCTGTCTTCTTGGCCAGAGTCTGAAAAGAGTTAAGTGGAAATTGGAGCTGCCTGTGACTGTGGTGAGATGTATGTTTCCTCTTAGCTGTGTGTTAGAGCTGATTTTTAAAAAGAGCCTAATGTCCTGGCATTAAACTGAGCAGGGATGGTTCTTGGAAGACCAAGAGAACACCTACTGGGGCTATGATGACACCTTTGATTTGGGCATTGGGTGGGGCGGGGAGAGAGACAGACAGACAGACAGACAGAGAGACAGAGAGACAGAGAAAGAGAGACAGAGAGACAGAGAAAGAGAGACAGAGAGACAGAGAGAGACAGAGACAGAGAGGGAGGGAGGGAGAGAGAGAGACAGTGAAGAGACAGACAGAGAAACAGAGAGACTGAGAGAGCAAGATAGACGGACAGAGATATGTGGGATTTCTACTGAATGTTAAAAGCACTTAGTAAACCTTAAAGCACTATATAAATGTGAATTACTGTTATTATTATTAGGCTCATAGGTTCATATATTTAGAGCTATGAGGGACATAAGAAATTATTTAATAACAATAACAGCTAACATTTCTACGACACTTGAAGATTTAAAAAGAATTTAGCAAATATCTTATTTGCCCCCTCCACAACAACTGTGGGAAATAGGTGCTTTTATTTTATTTGTTTTATTGATGAGGAAACTGAGAAAGGCAGAGAGTAGTTGAATGACTTGCCCAGGATCACACACAAAAGTATTTAAGTCCAGGGCCATCCTTTTATTCATTGTGCCACCTTGCTGTCCTGGTCTACCTTCTTGTTTTATGAATGAAGAGGTTCATTGAGTTGCCCAAGGTCACCCCAGACTGTAAGTGGCAGAGCCCCATCTGTATCTAGAAGAGGCTCAGGGTAGCTTTTGGGTAATACTGGGATTTTGCAGAAAGACCTCCATGTGGGGTGCTAGAGCGAGGATTAAATGGCCTGAAGTTCATCTTGAAATTCCTTCTCTCTGTTCCCTCCCTGTCTCAGGCAGGAACCAGGTTAAGGGTACATCCTGAAATTAGCCTTGTGGTTTTCTTTGGCCAAAGATATTCGCTGTTTGCCAAGGGATAAAATACTATCTAGTCAAGGATTGTGTATCTTATTAAAGTCAGAGAGCACACCATTGTTTAATCAGAATTTCAAGTGTTACAGTATCATTGAATCATAGAGCAGGAGATTGTCAAGAATCCCAACCCCCTCTTTTTTCCAGATGGATAAACTAAGGCCAGGAAAGTATAAGTGATTAGCTCCTAGTTAGTCAGTAAATTAACATTTATTAAGTACCTACTGTGTGGGAGACTGTGCTAAACCCTGGAGTAAAAAGAAAGGTAAAACACAGTCTGCACCCTCAGAAAGCTCATAGTTGTGTAATCAAAGGCATATACAGAGTAAATTTGAAATCATCAACAGAAAGAAAGCACTAGAATTAAGGGGAACAGGAAATGTTTCTAGGAGAAGGCAGATTTTAGCTGGGACTTGAAGAAATCCAGGGAATCCTGGAGGGAAGGCATTCCAGGATGGGGACAAGCAGGAAAATGCCCCAAATCAGGAGATGGATTGTCTTGTTCTAGGAGCATCAGGGGATACAGTGATACAGTGTCACTGTATCACAAAGTATGTAGTAATGGTGGTGTAAGATGTAAGAACAAAGTTAGGGAAGGCTTGGAATGCCAGACAAGACTGGAGTTTATTGAATAGTGACATGGTCAGACCTGAGCTGAATGGTGGATGGACTGGAATGGGGAGATAGTTAGGACAGGGACACCTACCAGCAGCTATTGCAATAGTCCAGGAATGATGAGGACCTGAGCCTGAATGGTCCTTTTATTGGAGGAGAGAAAGGGCATATTTGTGAGATGTTATGAAGGCAAAATTGACAGGCCTTGGGAATGGATTAGATATGGGTCTGGGGGACTGGAGAGAGGGATGAGGCATCATGGATGGCAGTGAGAGGACCATCTAACAGATGGTCCCATAGTTAAGTAGCAGAGTTGGGACAGAACCAGGCTATCCTGACTCCTAGTCTGGTAAGTACTCTGGGCTCTGTTCCACATGGACCCATTGCTGATGGGGCTGCTTTGGTCCCTTGGTGGTTTGAAATCCTAACTTCCTTGCTTCTCCCCTGGACAGGCCCAGGGAAAGCCTTTGTCATTGCATCTGTGTAAAGTGGAGATAACGCCCATGATCCTGCTGCTTCACTGGGCCCAGGGCCTTGCAAACTCAGCTATTTTTAGTTGCTTGGACTTTAGCACTAAAACACAAACCACTCCAAAGTGCCTCCTGCAGACTCATGGGTGTGGTTTCAGTCCTGGTGTCAAATCCCCTCAGTGAGGGGGACAGTGGGCTAAGAGGGGGTTGGAGAGGATATTTTTATTCACCCTAAGTCCTGAAATAGCCTTTACATGTGTGTGTGTGTGGGTGTGTGTGTGTGTGTGTGTGTGTGTGTAAAATTACTATTCTCTGGTGGTTGTTGTCGGTTTTTCTTCTTTTTTAATTTTTATTTTTTTTCCCCCTTGTCTGCCAAATGTCTGACCAGGGAGGCCCTTTTTACAGCCAAGTTGCACAAATCCTGGGGAGACAAGGTTTCCAGAGAGACTGCCAGTCCAGTACCCGGGAAAACGCCCCTGTGACTTCAGTGAGGATTTGGCCCTGGCATAGACACAGTGGGACCAGTGACCAATTCTAGATTTGCTGCTACAGGGGTCTCTCTTGTTCCTTTCTTTTATTCTTCATTTCACTCTTTTCTCTTCTTTTTTATTTTCATTATCGACATTTTTCTCTTGTCTCCCCTCTTAGAATAACAAGCCCTTTCTCTTTCCCCTCCTTCCTTTATTCTCTTCCTTTGCTGCCCTCTCACTTCTTTATCCTTCCTTTTCTCTCCTCCCTCCTTCTGTTTCCTCTACCCCTTCCTTCACCAGTAGGTAATAGATGTCTTGCTTTACTTAGCAGGGGAATGACCTTGCAGAGGTTATTGCCTTGAGCCGGGATACTATGGGCTTGGTAACAGTATTAAAGCTAGTTTCTGTTTCTCTGATGTGTTATGACTGAGGAGCTGATTTCCTGGTGATCATCTTTTGGGATAGAGGAGTGTGAGGGTATCGGCATCTCCATTTTAACAGACGAGGAAATCAAGGCTTCTCAGAGGTGAAATGAGTTGTCTCAAGCATCTGCTATGAAGTGATCACTACCCCAAGTTCAGTGTTCTTAGCCTTGCTAAGGACCCACTAACATTCTTGGATGATGGCTTTTCCTATGTTATCAGTAGGGAAATGTGGCCAGGTAGAGGTGGGGGACATCGCTGAACAGCTCTGGTCTTTTGAGGCTGATCTCATAGAATTAAACCTTTGCCTCTCTTCTCTCAATCCTCCATCAGAGACAGGATTCTAGACTGGAGGGACTTGACCAAGGCGGGACATTTCTTATGTCTTCCAAATGTCTGGATGGTGGTGAGCTGGGGTTGTGTCCTCTCTCTGTTGTATTCCCCTGCAGTGCTGAGCACAGAGTTCATGTGATTACTACCGGGAAGGCCCTTTGTAAGTATTTATTGATTAAGCATAGTGGAAGTACCAAGTACACTGGATTTTTAATCAGAAGACTGAGGTTTAAATCTCATATCTGCTGTTTGCTACTGGTATGATCTTGGGAAAGCCCCTACTTGTCTTTCATCCCCAGTTTCCTCCTTTTTAGAATGAGTGAGGTCAAACTTACTTAGGGCTCTCAGCCTGGGATCCATGAACTTTTTTTTTTTTAAGAAATATTTTGATAACTACATTCCAATATAATTAGTTTCCTTTCTAAACCAATATATCCCATATGCTTGTTTGTTTTTCATATTTGAATGTTTCCACTGGTTTTATGCCTCTAAAAATATTATCCTGGGAAGGAGTCCATAGGCATCACCAGACTGTCAGAGGGGATGAGGTCGCAGAAGAGGTTACGAGACTCTAGTTTACACTATCAAAGGCTCTGGTCTAAGGTCTTTTCCAGCTCGAAATACTTTGCTCCTGTGTTTTAAATGACACCATCTTCATGAATAAGGTACTCTGTGGAGTCATTGCTGGGTACCAGAGAAAACTGGAAATGTCTGCTTGGAGGCAAGGGTCATCCCTTCTCTCAGTAGGCTTGGGTCAGAAGCCAGGTTGAACTGTTCAGCAGCCTGCCCCTTCTTCTCTCCCAAGCCTTCTCATGTCAGTCCTTAAGGGACAGGGACAGCCTGACGCAGACGTTCATCCATGACGCAGACACAGTCTATGAAAAAAGCCTTTTTTCCCCAAGGGCTGGACCCAAGGGAGCAAATGATAGGGGGCAGAGAAGAGGGGACTGCCTTCTTTAAATCAAAGGAAGCCTGTTTTCCTTCAGCTAATTAGGCTTGACTTTCTTATCCCACCTGCTTTCTGATGACTTAGGGAGGTTCAGGATCCATGAAATATTAAAATCACTCACTGGTAAAGCAAAGGTTGGGAGGAAAAAAGCTAACTTGATCTTCCCACCACATCTCCCCTGCCAAATTTACAGATTCTTAGAATGTCAGTACTGAAAGGGATCCTGTACGGCCATCTATTCCTTATCACAAAACCTTATTTTGTAGATAGAGAAATTTTCACAACTCTGGCTAGTGAATACAAAGCCAGAACTTGAACCCAGGCCTCCTGACTCCCATCAAGAATTCCTTTTAATACACCATGCTGTTTCTTTAATAGTCAACCCTTCTGTTTCTCCACATGACTCCCAACTCCTGTATTGTTTTTATCCTAAGAAAGATCAAAGGGACATTTGGGCCCCTTTAGACATGAGTCCACTCCTTGACCAGTATATAGGAAGTTCTGATTGGGCCTCAGGAATTGTTCCCCTTCTGTTCCTGGGGCTGATGCGTGATTGGTTCTTCGAATCTCTTTGTTGTTTATCAAATGCTATGAGGGTACAGGGAGAGACTTGGAGCAAGGAGCAGGTGGGACGTGTGTGGTGAGCATGAGAGGGGACTTTTAATCCCTAGAGCTCTCCATGCAGGGAGCACTCCTTATGGAAGATCCTCCAGCCCAACCCTTTGGTTGTACAGAGAAGGAAACAGAGACCCAGGGAAGAGAAAGGACTGGGCCTCGTCCCCCAGCTAGCTAGGTGGTACCTGAACCACAACAGACATATTCTGACTCCTAGCCTGAGAGGCTTTCTATTAATCAAAAAATTATTCAACAAGCACATTAGTGTCAGGTATTGCATTAGGTTCCTAGGTTACAAATAAAATGATTGAAACAATTCCTTCTTGCAAGAAGCATATGTTTTTTAAAAAGTTATTTATTTTATTCTGAACTTAAAATAAAACAAGTATTTCTCTAACATAGTAGAATAGGAAAAAAAAGATGATTGCACATGAAACTGCAAATCCATTATGTACAGCTTGCGATTTTTTAAATATATAGTGATGTTATCATGTAACTTTATTTTTTTCTTCCTTTTTCTCCCCCCCCCCCCCCCCCCAGATGGCTACCATTAGACACAAATATATAGACAAGGACACATACACATATCCATTTACATATATATGTGTATGTATGCATTCACATGTATGCATACACATATATGCATATACATACAACTTAAGTACAAAGAGGATATAAGTAAATTCAAGGTCATTAAATGCAAGGTAGCTTTAGGGAGAGTGCCAGCACTGGTGGGGGGGGGGAGGCGGAGGAGGGGGATGCAGGGATGGAAGATGGGGAGGACACCAAGTGCTTCAGCTGCATTTTGGAGGAAGGAGAGGGATTCTGTGAGGCTATAGCGAGGATGGGATTCCATGCATTCCAGAAATGGAGGACAGCCGATGCATTGCAGAGTCAGGGAGACAGATGAGACCAGAGAGCAGGCTTCTTTAGTTGGATCCAAGAGTATGGGAAGGGGCAGTAAATGGTCCTTCTGTAAGTCTGGAAAGAGAAGTTAGATCCAGGTTGTGAGGGGCTTGCAAAGCTAATTACATGGCTGTCTTCAGAAAGCTCTCAGACACTTTTAAACGTGAATATCTGAGGTCACAGACAGGACAGAAACCCTTCATCAGTGGCCTCTGGGATCAGAGTTATCTTCTCTTAGGAGAACATGGGCATCCCACCATTGGGCCTGGTGTAGTCTCCTTTCAGATTCTGGCACAAGGATAGAGCCTTGCCAGGAGCTCTAGCCTCTGGCTGGTTGCATCAGCATGGTACCAGTTGGCAGGATGTTCACTGCTCTTTACTAGAGAGATTGCAGATGATTTGTAGTATGTCTGCCTCCCATAATATTTACATTTCATAGTTAAGAAGTTAAAATAATTTACTTTTTTCCCCTCTCTCCCTTTCCATGTATTAAAAGAAAGGCAGGCAGGGAGAGCAGGTGTAGTATCTAAGAAGATCTGGGTTTGAATCCTGATCTTGCTGTTTACTACCTGCATTACCTTGGGTAAGTCATTTCTCCATTTGGGGCCTCAGATGGGGTCCTTAAATCCCTTGTTTAAGAGTTAGGTCTCTTTGAAATGTTGGGTCTTAGGAGAATTGTCAGTGGCATCTGTATGAGCTGGGCCTTGGTCAGAAACAGACAGTGGGCACTTGGGAGCAGGGTCCATTGTATGGGGTCTGTTGATCCCAAGCTCATCAGGTGTGATGACTGGGAGGAAGGGCCTGGCAGCTTTGTCTGTCCCAGTTGGCACTTAATAGTCAGCCATAATCTGTTTTTAATCATCCACTGACTCTGAGAACCTTTACCCCTTGCCCAATCTGTGTCTAATGGATTATTTTCAGAAATGAATAAAGGGTAATTATCTCTGCTCTGTATGGCCCAATTACTGTATTTACATGATCAATTGTGCCTTGTGCCGCAGCCGTTCAGGTGCAATTTGTGTGACTAGTGGGTTTTGTGCTGACGGTTGTAAAGAGGATTAGGGGGAAGCTTGTTGCTGCTGAGTTTGTAGAGAAGGCCACTAGAGGGAGGGGCTCAAGGGGCGAGGGGGAGGTGAAGAGAGAGAGGGGGAAGGAGGGAAAGAGAGAGAGGGAGGAGGAGGGAGAGAGGGGAGAGAGAGAGACAGACAGACTGAGACAGAGAGAGAGAGAGCTAGCTCTCTTGAGCAGGGTGAGGCCTCAGGAGCTAATGGGTGGGGTGCCTCCAGGATTCCAGTTCATGCACTGCTGACTTCAGGGATTGTTTTCTCTCCCCGAAGTTGGCAGCTAGGGTGATTGAAATATATATTAAGACAGCTTAGTGGCAATCCAACCCATCCACAGGACATCCTCATGCATTTTACAAGAATGTAAAAACTGTACTGCCAAGGTACGCGAACTTATTAGATGTACTACATTCAGCACGTCTCTGTGTGTCCTGTTACAGTAGTATTAGTAGTTTGTACTTTAATCATACTAAGGCATTTGCAGAGAGTGGAGGGATCTCTGTATTGGTGCTGAGGATGCCAGGGTTCTAGTCCTGACTGTCCAGTTGCTAGCTAAGTGGCTTTCTCCATGACACTTTCCCTCCCTGCTCTGAGTTTTTTCCCTCTCAAGAAGTGACCATGTGGTTGGACAATGTGATCCCTTAAGGTCTTTTCCTACTTTTAACATTATGTAGTTCTAAGTACGAAGTGCCATTGGGGTAATACTTTTGTTTATGATACCATTCTCTGGAAAAGGAAACTGTCACTGGACTGTTGGTATCAGAAGGACCTGAGCCTGAGTGCTAGCTCTGATACTGCTAAAGTGCTAGGATACTAAGCACGTCATTTATCCTGACAGAAGGAACATGTACTGCCCCTCCCCTATCCTCAGTTTCTTTCTCTGTAAAAATGAAAGACAGTATTATTGTAGTGAGGGTTTGAGAATTGCCTGCCATCTTGGAATTTGTAGATCAGAAAGACAAGTATTTCCTCAACCCTGAGACTTGGGAGGAAGGAAGGGGCAGATCCTCGACTTTCTGAATTGCAAATCTTCAGAATGCCAGTCAGTTCTCCAACCGCCAATCACACTAAGACTATCACACTCATGAAAGGAAACCTGATATAGTGGATGGAGATCTGGTCCTTGGGTCAGGAAGACCTAGTCACCTATTTTGTGACCCTGTGCAAGTCACTTAACTTCTAGGTGCCCTGGAGGAATTCTCTAAGATTAAAAGTTGTGGGGAAGGTAGGTCCCCATCTTCTTTGGTAGAGTACTTCTTCACTGGGAGTTCCCTACGCTGAAGAAATCCTAAGTGTAGTCTAAAAAAATTCTCTACATCATTGCTTCATTAGGAGAAGACAAAAAATTTTATACATGGTTTTAAAAAGAATTCTATCTAAATGTGAACTGCTGGCATTATAATTTTCATTATTAATGATAATTTTTATCTGCAACTATGACTTTATTGAAATAAGGAATTTCCACTGAGGACATTCCCTCTTTATCTGTGCATATTGGTTATTCTTCTGAAAATTGTGGTCTTAGAGACCGGCCTGGAAAAGTGAAAGGTTCATAGTATGGATGAGAGACCAGACTTGAAGCTAGCTCTTGACTCAGAGGATGACCCTACCCAGCATGCCATGCTGGCTCTCGTTGTTATTCATTCTGTTTCTGACTTACCTGTAACTTTGACTCTAAAAACCATCACTTCCTGTGGCTAAAGCAAAGCAATCTGCAGTGCAGACTAGAGCCTTCACTTTGCTTTGGACAGGCGTACAAGAAGAAGGAACCCCAGCATCTGTGTTTGGAAGGAGGAGGGGGGAAAAGGTACACTGCCATGCTATGGATGTCCTGATAGCTGTGGGTGTTGGGGACCCATAATGCCAGCCATTATTATTAATAACAGGAAAGTTATATTCCAGAAGCTAACGACTTGTGGTAATTGAGTTTTCCCTTTGCATAAATGAGTCAAATTTCAGAAGCTGTGAAAAGAATATGGGGTGGGGGGGAGGGAATAAGGTCTGCCTGAATGGGGCTCATTAAGATCTTATTACACAGGAGTCATAAATCTGCTCTTGGATTGCACACTTGGGGGGAATGTGCTCTTCCCCGTGGGATGTGTATGGAATCACCTCTGACAGGTGGGGAGGGCTGGCAAGGAATTCACATTTTCCATTCCCTGTCTGCTGGGATAATCTTTGGAGACCCTCATTTACTTAGACCAAAGGGCAGAATTTGAAAGCTTCCAGCTTTAAAGTCTGAGTCTTAATTCTCAGCATCCAGCCCCCATCCTGGATTGGCCTAGGGAAACACTTGGAGCATCCTTCCTGTGTTCCGTATTTTGGTCTGCTTCCTGCCCAGTGTGCAGAGGTCCCGACCAGTCCACTCTGCTTACCAGAAAGCCCTTTTAGTCTGTCAGCTTGGCCTGGAGAAAGACTGTGGAAGGAAGGATGGTCCCTTCGGGGTTGGATGAGGTTAAGAACGGGCCTCTTTTCTTGGAATAAATTCTGTTTGGTTTCCTCCCCGTGGCTTTACACACATTGTCCTCATCCATCCTGTGCACGGAAGGGCTGGTGGAGCAGATTCCCTTCCCAGGTTTGGAGCCTCTTGTGTCAGTGTCCAGGCAAACACATGTGTCTTTCTTCTTTAGTGTCCTTTTACGTTGTCCCCAGAGCAGAGGGTCTGGGTTTGACTCCATCACTGAGTCTGCCACTGAACAAGCATTTGTTGAGTGTCTGTACTGCAAGGCCCTTTGCTGAGTGATGAAGGTTAGGGAAAAGCATAAGATAGGGCATATAATAAGACACCGAAGGAAGGTTCTCCAGGGATTTACTGGCTGATAGGGGAGGAAAATAGTATGAGCACTGACTCTGGGGTCAAAGGACCTGGGGTCAGTACCCACCTCTGACACTTAATTGTGTGACCTTGGGGCAAGTCACTTAACCTCCCTGGGCCTCGGTGTTCTCATTTATAAAATGAGGAGGTTGGATGAAATTGTCTCTAAGTAAGATCTGTTTAGTTTCACATCTGTGCTTCTCTAAAAAGTCAACTTAAAGTCAGCAAGGCACTGTGTGCTAGAAACTGAGGGAGGTCAGAGGAAGGGGAACCCACCGGGTTGGGGCTGGAGTGGTTTAGGGAAGACTTGTGGAAGAATGGAAGCTTGAATTACTCCTTGAATAAGGGTTTGGATGAGCAATGAGGAGGTAAAAAAGAACATTTTAGGTATCCAGGAACAAGCCAGCAGCCTCACTAGTTACCTTAGGGAGCAATGCAAAATTCTTAGTTGCAAAAGTTACTTTAATTAACTGAAAATTAAAAAAAAAACAACCAAAAACTCTCCTGCTATATAGTAATTTGATGAAGGTGAACACCACAAGAGTTTGCAATTTCAAGACTGAGAATTGCTCCCTGAGAAGGTATGAACTTCATTCCCTCTATAGTCAGGCTTTTTAATCTTGTGCATGTGGGTGTGTGCATGCTCACCATGGACGCTATTGGCCATGTGGGGAAGCCTATGGTTTCCTTCTCAAAATGTTTTTTAAATGCATAAAATAAAAGCAGAAGATTACAAAGGAAACCAGTTAAACAGAATATATATTTAAATATGTTAAAATAGTTTCTCTTTCTCTCATATATATGTATATATATGTATACATATATATGTATTTCTTTTTAAGTTCATGACCTTCAGGTTAACCCTGGGTGATTCTCTAGTGTTTTAATCAGAAAGGCATTTGCAGTATTTGGAATTTTGGTCATTGGGAGATAGAAAGGAACTAAGGGTTTTGAGCAGTAGGGGAAGCTTTGTATTATAGCAGGAATAAAGTTGACTCTGGGATCAGAGGGCCCAAGTTCAAATTCTGGTTCTTCTGTTTTGTGTCTGTTACATAAGATCTCTGCTCCCCAGTTTCCTCATATATAAAATTGATGAGGGTGGACTAAATAGTCACAGAGTTTCCTTCTAACCCTGGGTCTGATTGTGTGCTTCACATTTGAGTGTTGGTAGACCATAATCTCATAGGATTTAGAAATGGAGGGACCTGAGATCTCATTTTACTACTTTGAAACCCTGAGTGAGTCACTTAACCCTTTTGGGACTGTTTCCTTATCTATAGGATGAGGTATTGGAGTAGGTCAGGGGTGGGGAACCTGTGGCCTCAAGGCCATATGTGGCATTCTAGGTCCTCAAGTACAGCCCTTTTGGTCAAAGATCCTTTGACCGAAAAGGCTGCACTTGAGGACCTAGACGGCCATATGTGGTCTCAAGGTTTCAGGTTCCCCACCCCTGGACTATATGATCTCCCCTGTCCCTTCCAGCTTTAAATCTGTGATCATATGATTAGTTTGTCCAACTACCCTGTTTATAGATAAGGAAACCATTTTGAAGAACAACCCCATCCTGGTGCATTTGTTTACTGTCCAGGCTTCTTCAGTCCTGTAGGCCTCAAGGTGAGTTTGTGGGTCTCTTTCTGAGCTTTCCAGGCAAACCAGCCTGCCTGATCTCCAGGGGAAGTGTTGGTGTCTTCCCTGTTCTTTTAGGCATAGCATACTTTGCAGCCTCTGGCTTCAGGAAAACCTGAAGACCCCCTCTCTGTCCTGTCTTAGCTTGTTGGCTGGGTCAGTTGGAACTCTTGCCCCTTGTATTGACCCATTCCTGCTTCAGTCAGTCAAATCTTCTTCTTTGTCTGCCACCTCTCCCATCTCTTTTCCAGGAATTCTGTAAGACCTCCTCCAAGAAGACCAAGCCTGTGAACCTTCACCTTCAAGGGAAGCTAGCTGACTCCATCTCCCCTCCCCCCTTACTCTTCCTACTCCCCTTCCTTAACTGGGCAGCCTGGCCAGCATTGCTGGGTCTTGTAGAGGGGAGTGGTGGGATGGTGGTGACTATTTCAGTAATGTTGGTGGAGTTTGAGAAATCACTTAAAATAACAATAAATCTGAGACAGACTACAGGTCTACTTAGGGCCCGGCATTGTTTGGGTAATTTGAAGCAGATTTGGCTGGTGTTGGTGGCAAATGACCAATTTAACTGCCGTAATAGAAACCAGGAGAGCGAGCAAGATGAGAGGATGGGTGCAGTGGGATCCCCTAGAGCAATAGCTCTCAGTTTGGGGGCCATGAACTTGTTTTTTAAAATATATTTTTATAACTGTATCTCAGTATACCCGGTTTCCTTTGTAATCCCATTTATTTTATTTTCTGCACTTGTAAACATAATTCTGAGAAAGGGTCTGTAGGCTTTACCAGACTGCCTGAGGGGTCCTGTACACATGAAAAAGGGTTGAGAACCCGTCCTTTGTAGGTAGGGCTTTTGAAGGAGTGCCTGTGGAGGTGGGGGTCCAGCTTCTAGCTAGCTCAGGGTCCCTAGGGATAATTTTTTCGAGAAACACCAACTCATGTGTCTTCCATTTTGTGTGTGTGTGTGCGCGCGTGCAAGCGCTTTGAGAAGCAGGACTCTATGCTGCCTGGCCTGGGGTGGAATGCCTTGTAGATGTGTGGGATCCAGGGTGAGAAGTATAAGACTGCTACTTTCTGTTTGTTCCGTTTTTTCATATTTTTCAAAGTCCCGTCACATTTGTTGCTTCATTTAGAATAGGTGGCCTAGGTCTTCATTAGCCCCATTTGATAGGTAATCATAATAGTGTCAGTAGCTGACATTCATATAGCATTTGAAGATTTCCAGAGCACATCGAATGATTATATTTGATATTGAAACAGTCAGTCAATTAACAAACACTTATTAAGTGTCTTGTATATGCCAGACACCTCACTACCCATGAGGAATACAAATTCAAAGAGAATAATAAAACATTGCTGTTGTGTAAGACTAGGAGGTTACCTTCAGATGGGGAAGACGACAGGGACCTCTAGAAACAGAATAAACGTAAAAAGAACAAATGCAATTAAACACAGAGTAATGAAATACAAGGGAGTTTGGAATGCAGGACACCAGGAGTTAAGAGAATCAGGTTCATATAGAAACTGGTGCTTGATCTTTATCTTGAAGGAAGAGTGTGATGGTTAGACTGAGGTGAGGAGGGGGAGTGCATTCCAGGTGTGGGGGCTTGTTTGAAGCAAAGACACAGAGATAGAATTTGGAGTGTTTTATGTGAGGAAAAGAGACAGACAGAGAGACAGAAAGCAAAAGAGAGACAGAGAGACAGAGAGACAGACAGAGAGAGAAAGACAGACACAGAGAGAGACAGAGACTGGTATGGCTGGATTGCAGAGCCTGGGAAGGGTAGCAGTGTCTACTGAGGTCGGAAAGATAAATTGAGACTAAATTGAGAAGAGCTTTAAAAGATGAATGGAGGGTTTTATTTTTTATCCTAGAGGCCATAGAGGGTTACTAGAGTTGATTTAATAGAGGAGTGACATAGATCTACATTTAAGGAAAATCGCTTTGCTAACTGTGGAGGATGAATAGGAGTGCTGGGTGAGACTCAGGCTGGGAACCCATTAGGAGGCTCTTGTAATAATCTAGGTGAGAGGTGATGAGGGACTGAACTAAGGTGGGAGCTGTGTCACAAGCAGAAAGAGATTGATGTGATGGAGGGGGGAAGGGCAAGATTAGGCAACTGATTGTATTATACAGGGTTGAAAGAGAGGGAAGAGTCCAGGAAAATGAGGTTTTGAACCTGGGCAACTGTGAAAGATTTTAGTGTCTTCAAGAAAAATAGGTGAGTGTGGAAGAGGAGGGGATTTGTTTCAGGCAAGTTGAGTTTGAGATGTCTCTGGCACATCCAGGTTGAAATAAGGAATTTTCTGAGGTAGGGTATTAGAGAAATACACATTTCTGTGCAGTGCTTTGGAGAACTGAAGTGTCTCTGAGCCTATTACTGACTTTCTCAGTGATTGCCGTTCTGCCTAGAAAAGTTGGTGAGCACCTAATAACCTAGAAGCCTCTACCTGTCCACCTTCCCTAGGCTTCCTTATGTCCATGGCCAGAGTGGATAGACAGAAATCCTTTCAGATGTGGATGTTAGTGATTTGGATTTTGTCATAATGTTTATAGTTGTCCAGACATCAGTGGACACTAAAGGTGGGCCTCCCAGGTTGGGAGCCTCACAGCTGATGCATCCTGAGAGCATTTAATGAGGCTGTAAACACCCTGCATGGGTTGGAGGGTGAGTGCTGGCATGCTGCCTACTAAGCGGCCATCCTGCTTTGTGTCCTGGCTCAGTGAGTCATTTCCTTAGCAGTGGGAGCCGGTCTGCTTCTGACTGATGGATTTGAGTGTTTGGGTCCATCAGAAATCTCAAAAGGCAGAAGAAGGGCTAACTGTGGGTCTCTTCTGCCCCCCTAGGGAGAAGAAGGAGCCAGACAGAGGGGCCTTCTACTTGGCTTTAGTTCCCTTACTCTGTTTTGCCTCTAGACCTTTCTTGCCCTAGGTAGACCAGAACTCCAGGGAGAATTAATTCTCAAGCAGCTAATTAGGTCCTGCTGTTAGGTTCGGAGGGTTTAACTGCAATGAGAACTGGATATAAATGAGGCAAGATAGCATAGTAGAAAGACTGTCAGACTCAGAAACAGATTCAGATTCCAGCTTTGCCACTCAGTGGTCATAATAATAGCTAGCATTTAAGTAGTCCTTTAGGGTTTAGGGAGTACTTTTTTTTACTCCTCACTGAGAGGTAATGAGGGACTGAACTTGGAATTGGGGAGACCTGGGTTCACATTCTGTTTCACTTACTCCCTGGGTAGGCCACTTACCTGCTCTTAGCCTCAGTTTCCTCTTCTGCAAAATGACAGGGTCTGA
The DNA here is from genome assembly GCF_028583685.1 of Petaurus breviceps papuanus. Taxonomy (NCBI): domain Eukaryota; kingdom Metazoa; phylum Chordata; class Mammalia; order Diprotodontia; family Petauridae; genus Petaurus; species Petaurus breviceps. The sequence goes on along the minus strand of NW_027187344.1, from coordinate 2,955,999 downwards.
CTGGTCCTTTAAAGCCCTGTCCAGCTCTAAATCTATGGTCATCCTATGAGGTATTGTATGTGTGAGAGGATGTACACACACATGTAACTACAGGTATCATTATACTCATTTTATAAATAAGGAAACTGATCCTCTGAGATTGGGACTTGTCCATAGTCAGGCAGTTTTCTTTCTACTCCACAGAACTGCATCTTGTGTGACTCTGACCAGATCATTTTAACTTACCTGGCCCGAAGTTTTCTTACCCATAAAGCAGTGTCAATCATAACACAGCACCACCTGCTTCATGGGCTTGTTTTGAGTATCAAATAGAATAGTTGATGAAAATCACCTTGTAAATGTCGAAGTGTTATATAGATGTTACCTGTTATTGTTGTTATTTATTATATGTAATATATTATATATTACATTATTTGTCATTATATTAGTAATAGTGCTGTGTTTCCTGGGTCCTCAGAAGGTTTTGAAAGTATCTACCTGTCCCCATAATAATCCCTTAATATATTCTTATTGATTGATTGATTGAGTTGAATGATTTGGTTTCTGGTCCTGGGGTCATTAGTAGAACCTTGGATCAGTAGGTTGGGGCTACGTCTTTAATTTCTAAATTATTATCCAGCTGTGTCCCTTGAGACATCTTCGGCTTTTGCTTAGGATCATGGGATCAGGGATCATAAGATGTGTTTGAAATTGTCTAATCCAACCTTCTCATTTTACAGATAAAGATATTAAGGTCTAGAGAAGCTAAACAGCCAGGTTCTCACTAGGGAGTAATTAGAAGATCAAGCTTGGGAACTTTGGTCCTCTTGATTCTGCTGCCCTATGCTGCTTGGGTGGTAGCTACCTAGTGTCCAAATGCTCTTTCTCCATGTAACTTGTCTGACTGGCTCTGCCTTCTGGACAACAGGGGAGAGAATGAAGAACTTCCCTGCACCTAGAAGGGAAATGTGGCCATGACCAGTTTGGAATGGGACAAGGTTTGGAATGGGACAATGGTTCCTTAATGGAACCAGCTCCACCAATGTGGCAGGCCTCTATAATATATTCAGCTGACACTTGTGTAGTACTTTGGGTTTACAGAGGACTTTCCTTACAACAGGCCTGGATGGTAGGTGTCTCAAGTATAATTATCTCCGTTTGAAGGGGAAACTGAGCTTACCCCAAATCCCACAGTTTGAAAAGCAGCAGAGTTTGAGACTTGCCTACCGCTACTTATATAAGATAGGGAGACACTCATTTCCCCCAGCTCACTTGCTGGGATTTATGTTGGGCCCATCCAGAGCCTGCTGGGATCAAGTCTGGACAGGTGGGTCAGTGCAGAGAGCAGCTTGCCTTCCTTCTTGTTCCATCCCTGCCCAACGGGAACCTGAGCCAGCATGCCAGGCTCTGTGAGTCATCCGGGCCCGGGCCCCACCCGATCACGATGGGGGTGCATGTTCTGGGTGTGCAGCTAGCTCACAGCTGCGTGCTGTCCACCCAGCCCATGGCATGGGAACCTGCCAGCTTGTTTACATTTTGGGAACAGTTGTCCTTCCTTTGGGATGTGCACCTAGTGGCCTCGTCCCTTTATGAGCTGGGGTGCTGGAGCCTGGCTGGCTGCATTGACCAGACTGTGGGGTTCCCACAAAGCTGGGGAGTGGGAAGAATATTACTTCAGAGGACAAGAGGGAAAGTAAGAGCATCTTGGGAGAGTGGGAGGAGGGGAATTAAATAGTGGCAGAGAGGGAAAGGGAAAGGAAGGAGGAATAGAAGCGGAAGGTTTGGGAAGAGGAGGTAGAAGGTGATTCGAACATTAGAGGTCATCTAGTCCAACCGCCTAATTTTACAGATGGGGAAACTGAGGTCCAGAGGAGGAGAATGCCTTGAAAAGGGCCTCACAGATAATTAGGGGCAGAGTTTAGGTCTTGCTTGTCAGTCCAAGCAAGATTCTTTCCATTTGCCCCTATGCTGTTTGCAGCGGGTCCATACCTTCCCAATGTCCCTTCCCCATAGGTTTTTGTTTTTTGCCCAGCCCTTATCAACTGCACCATTGCCAAGATTCAGAGCCAGTGAGAGAGAAGGAAAAACATTCTAACCAACTGAATGACTTCTGAATGTTGCCACTGGCTTCCTTGCACACTGTGCCTTTCCACTGACAAATCCCAGCTTGTCTGGGCCTGGGAAAGCCCGCAGGTGTGAAGGGCAGGGCAAGGTTCCCAAGTCCCTTCTCTTTGGGATAGAGAGATGCCTTCTGTTTGTGGGCACAGTCAAGGAAAACCTCTATAGTCAAGCCACACTGTTCCCCTATTACCCTGTTGGCCATACTGGCACTTAAAACACACACCTAGCCACAATTTCAGGCAGCTAGGTGGTATAGTAGATAGAGAGCCAGACTTGAAATCAGGAAGACTCATCTTCCAGAGTTCAAATCTGGCCCCAGACATTTGCTAGCTGTGTGGCCCTGGGAAAGTCACTTAACCCTGCTTGCCTCAGTTTCCTCATCTGTAAAATGAGCTGGAGAAAAAAATGGCAAACTGTCTTTGCCAAGAAAACCCCAAATGGGATCACGAAGAGTCAGACACAACTGAACAAAAACCCCCAAATTTCTGAGAAGTGCAGTATTGATTGCTTTCCATGAATAAGCCAAATTTTGACTCAAATCTGAGAGCTAAAGAAACATTAGTTACTCTACTTTAAGGACAGTGAGGTTCATAGTGAAGTGGAAAGAGCTTTGGATTATGCAGCTGAGGCCCTTGGTTTGAGTTCTGGCTCTGCGGTTTATCACCTGGGTGACCTTGGGTTAACTTAAGTGTTTCTGGGGCCTCAGGTGCCCCCTCTGAATTAAGAGGTTTGGATGATCTTGAAGGTTCCTCCGGTTCCCAATCCTGGAGTCTTGTGTTAACATGTTATCTCTTCTTTATAGATGAGAAGGTTGAAGCCCAGAGAGGAAAAATAACTTTCTGAACATCCTAGTTTGTCAGTAATAGAGGAAGAGCTAGATGTTAGATCTCCCAGTTCCTAATTCAATGCTCTTTCAACTAAGCCAAGCTGTCTTCCTTAAGCTGTAACCAGGCCTTTGAAACTGGGAGTGTGACCACCCTACAGCAGCACATTTTTTGCTTGCCTAAAGAAGACTGGATTCATAGTTAATTGACCTGAACTCCAGGCATTTCCTTTTTCTGGATGGGTTTTCCTTTCTGTTCAATGGGGGCAAGCTTTTCTCCTATACATGCTTCTCATGGCTGCTCTGGGGTTCAGATGCTATAAGCTGTAGTGGAGAGGGCCCTGGACATGTAACTAGAAAACCAGGCTTCAAATCTGTGCTCTTCTACAAACGTGACCCTAGGGCAAGGGAGTGCCGCAAGAGGAAAGGAAGACTGGATTTGGAGTCAGAGGACCTCAGCTTGAATCCTGCCTGTTGTTACCTGGGAGAGGAGGCTATTTCTGCATTCTAGGCCTCACTTTTCTCCTTTGTAAAATGAAAGGAGTATTCACAGTGGCCTCCCTGTGCCACTTAAGTATCTGAGGCTGGATTTGAACTTAGGTCCTTCCGACTACATATGCTTTTTTAAAAAACATTTTTATTTAAAGTTTTGAGTTTCAACTTCTATACCTGCATCCCTCCCCCAAGACAGTAAGCAATCAGGTAGAGGTTATACATGTGCAATTGTGTAAAACATTTTCAACTTCATACGATTCTTGATTCTAAATGCAATGATGAAATATGATGAAAGGATTTAAAACACTCACACACACACACATACATAGCACCAGTAAGGGAGACTTTTTTAAAAAAAATTGGGGGATAGAACCTATCTACCATTCAAAGCTGCCAGAGTCAGGCCTCCCATCTGGAGATGGTTGGCCAAAAGAATTCAGGTCATTCCTAGAGCATCCTTTGGGTGGAGATGGGAGTTCAGCCAGAAGGAAACTTCTGTTTTGTTTTGTTTCTCCTTTTCCTGGTTTTGCCCTTGCGTTTCCCCCTCCATCGAGCTGGCTGCTTACCCTTAGTCTCCGTGAGGCCCAGGGAGTCCAGTTTGAGGCCCTTATAGTGAACCAAAGTTACCCCTGTTGGCGTTGGCCCCTGGCAGCAGCAGCTGTGTAGAACATTCAACCCCCACTAGGCTGGGAATCCAGTAATAGCTTTGCCTAGAACTGGAGAGAGGGGCAGGCTGCCTTGCCCCTGGTTTGGTGAGGTGTGGTCATCTGTGCTATATTTATCTGAACTGTCTTTTTTGCTTCGGCCACAGTGTGAGCACCACTGCCTGAGTGTGACTAGGAAGGAAGCTGGGGTTTGACGTTTCTCTGTTTGTTGTGTTGTATGTCTGTGGGTGCTTTCACTCGGCAAAGAATTACTCCTTCCCTGGGCTTGGGGCCAGGGTGACTTGGGCAACCTCGTGTGCCTGGTGGAATCCAGAGAGGGGGACCTCCAAAGAAGGTGCCAGGGGACAGGGGTGGGATGAGACCCAGTAGGGAAGTGTTGAATGATAGGAGGGGCCTTGAATACGAGGAAAGAGGCCAGATAGGGAGAGGAACTTCCCTGGAGATTGGCTTTTTGGCCTTGTGTCCTGGAGGATATTGGGATTAAGAACCCTGGGTGGCCTGTCTAGTGGCAGGTTCACTTTGGAAAAGGAAGACTTAGACCTGGTCTTCCCTTCTAACTAAGTCCTCTGATCCTATGAGTGGAAATAACACCACTGTGGATAGTGAAACATAAATAGCTCCTGTCTATAAAGTCATGGCTGCCCATTTCTTTTTTCTTTTCTTTCTTTCTTTTTGGAGGGGGGGAGGGCAGGGCAATTGGGGTTAAGTGACTTGCCCAAGGTCACACAGCTAGTAAGTATTAAGTGTTTGAGGCTGGATTTGAACTCAGGTACTTCTGACTCCAGGGCTGGTGCTCTATTCATTGCACCACCTAGCCACCCTCTGCCTGTTTCTTTGGATAGTTGAATTCAAAGCCAGGGGATGGATAAAGGGTATTTTGAGCTCTAAAATTTAAGGATACATGGAACTATAGCACTTTAGAGAGGGAAGAGACAGGGTATGGTGGAAAGATCACAGGATTTGTAGGCATCTAAGACCTGAGCTTACCTCTAGTGTCTGTGTCATAACCACCTGTGTGATTTTGCACAAATCATATTGAACCTCACTGATTCTCTCAGTTACCACAACCATAAAACGAGGAGCTTGATGCATAGATAAGCAGAGTGACCCAACCAGGGTCACTTGACTGTATAGAGGCTGAGCTAAGAGCAGATCCCTTCTCCTCCCTCTTGACTCTTGGTCCAAGACCATTTGCATTTCTGCAGACTGCTTCTTTGGTGACATGTAACCCACTTTACCTCTATACCCCAGCAGAGTCCAATGGGTTTATCTAGGTTTTCCTCTTGTCAAAGAGGGATTATGGAGACGGAGAGCACAGGGACTGTTGATTGGCTTCAAGGGCTCTTTGGATGAACTCCTTGCTGCCCCCTAGGAAAGTCATAGATCTTCAGGATTTCAGAGTTGGAAGGAGGGAAACAAGCATTTATTAAGCACCTATATATGCCAGGCAGTGCGCCAAGTTCTTTACAAATAATCTCGTTGGATCCACACAGCAGTTCTGTGAGGCGGATGCTATTATTATCTCCATTTTTGCAGTTGGGAAAACTGAGGCAGATAGAGGTTAATTGACTTGTTTAGGGTCACATAACTGGTAAATATCTGAGATGAGATTGGAACTCAGTTCTTCTTTACTCCAAACTCTATCCACTGCACCACCCAGGGCCTCAGATCTAGTTTAGTCCGTTTCTAAACAGGAATCCCTCTAAAAAGGCCCTCAGTCCTCTAAAGACCCGCAGTGGTGGGAACCTCTACTCCTTCTCAAGGCAGCCAATTTCACTTTTGGACTGATTAAATTGTTAGGCAGATTTTCCTTATGTTGAACTGAAATCCATCTTGGTGCAGCTTTTCTGCCCGTTGCGCCTAGTTCTACCTTCAGAGACTGAGTTGAGCAAGCCTCCTCCTCCTGTGTGAACAACAACCTTCCATATATTCTCAAAGCTAGCTACCATGTCTCCTCTTTCCTTTCCTTTCTCTAGGTTTTGCATCCCAATTCACCTATGGCATGGTCGCCAATCCTCTCATCATCCTCTGGACACACTCCCAGTTTGCCCGAGCCCTTCCTACAGTGTTATAGGGGGCATCTTCCTCTGCAGGCTCCCTTCCCAGCCTATCTATGAGGTGCCAGGGATCCAAGTACTGAATGCCCAGCCCAGTTGTCAGGGCTTGTCTGTTTACCCAAGCAGGTGTGATGTGGGTGTACAGAAGCAGCAGGAAAGGGCACATCAGGAGCCTTGGCTTCTAGAGGTGCCCATTGGGCTTGGTGACTGCATAGAGATTGAGGGTGGGGATATTCCCAGCTAAGAACCTCTGTGGGACTCCCTCCTTAACAGATTTTAGGGACTTTATGAGAGATCCCTACCTCTCTCAATAGAATCATAAGCTCATACAGCTAGAGCTGGAAGGTACCCCAGAGGTCATGTAGACCAACCCTTTCATTTTCCAGATAAGGAAACTGACTCTCAGGGTGGTTAGTGATATGCCCAAGCTCCCTTAAGGAATTAAGAATGAAAATCATAATTTAAACCCATCTCTTCTCCTACAAGATTAGAACCAAAAAGGAATTTAGAGGCCATTTAGTTCCAACCCAGCTCCCCATTAATTTTACTGGAGGGGAAACTGAGGTCCTAGTTTATTTGCCTACGATCACATGGCTTGTTTAGTGACAGAGACAATTTCTGCTCTCAAAGAATTCACAACTCATGGAAGAGGAGAGCTAAAAAGGCCTAGTGGTCCTTAGGGTACAGTGTCTAATTAGAATACTTTTATTTATAGTTTTCAAAATGTTTTCTTTTTATCAACCTTAGGGATTAGGCAGGGCAGGTATTATCATCCACATTTTTTTGAGAATAAGATATTTTATTTGCTTTTCTTTAAGAAAATTTGATATCTTCTGTTTTTAAATTACCTTCATTTTGTAGTATTTCTCTCTTCCCTTTCCTTTTTTTTTTTTTTTTTTGCAGGGGGGAAGGAAGGGCAATTGTTCTAGGTCACATGACTAGTAAGTTAAGTGTCTGAGGCCAGATTTGAACTCAGGTCCTCCTGACTGTGCCACCTAGCTGCCTTTCCCTCTCCTTTTTAATGAAGATTCTTTTATAACAAAGAAGAGAGAAGGAGGAATAAAACTAAACAATGTTCATCCAGTCCAACATTATATGCTGTGATGTGCACTCTACTTCTATAAAGATGAGTGGCAGTTTAGTCTCATGTCTCTCCTTTAGCTACAAGCTTTTAGTGATTATAATTTCACAGTATTCAATTTTGATTTTCTGTAGCCGTTGTGTATGTTGTCCTGGTTCTGCTCAATTCAGTTTGCTTCAGTTCATAGAAGTCTTCCCATGCTTTTCTGTGTTCTTCATGTTTATCTTTTCTTTGTTTCATTTAGGCACAGTTTGTTAAGCCAGTCCCCAATCAATCAGTACTTATTTTGTTTCAAGATTTTTTGCTACTATAAATATTTTAAGGGATATTTTCTTTTTATCATTGACATCCTTAGGTTATGTGACTTTCATTGGGTTTGCTGGGTCAAACGATACTATATTTTATAGGAGATCCCGAGGCCAGGAGAAGTAAAATAACTGAAAAAAAAGTGACTTGGATCAAATAGCTGGTGAGTGTACGGGTAGTGACACGTAGACCCAACACTCAACCCTAGGCCTCTTGAATCCAAGTCTCAGTAGTTTGAACACACAGCATCACACTGGTAAAAAACAGACTCAGAAAAGCAAGAAATGCAAGAAAGGAGGTTCTACATAGGGACCCCAAAATTACCTGTACCCATTGGGGTAGGGAAGGCCTGATTAGGTGTCAAGTGTAAAAAAAAATCTGAGGCTTATGATTGACAATGAACTGAACCTGAGTCAGCAGTGTCAAACCTCTCTGAAGAAAGCCAGTCATTCTGCCAAGGGAAGGGAGGGTGACAAAAGCAAAGGCTTAAATATAATTCTTTCCCAATACTCAGCATTAGTCAGATATTTATCACAGGATGGTGCCCAGTGTAGGTCTCTGAACTTTAAACAGCATGGAGAGAAATTGTAAAGTTAGTTCAGAGAAGAGTAGACAAGATTATTAAAAGGATGGAAGAGATGTGTCTTTTGAATAAAGGACACAAATGTGGTGACTTTCAGCCTGGAAAAGAGAACTCTGAGAAATAGCTCCATCATTCTCTCAAGGTAGGTGATGGATTACATGAGGTAATTGAATTGTTCATCATGAACATAGGACAGTAAATGGAAAGCAGTTGGTTTAAATGAAAGGAGGAGAGATTTTGAGTTTGGGGGAGTAACAATGTCATCCACATTGATGAAGGGTCCTTATCCCATCTTGAGTTCTCACTGGGGAAGGGGGGTGATCCCCCAGAGGCCAGCTGGCTACATCTTTCTACTATAACAAAAACTCACATTTCTGTGATGCTTTATAGGGCTATAGTATGGTGAGGAAAAGGCTGATTTGAAGTTAGAAGACCTGGCTTGTAATCCAGGCCCTTCCTCTTACTACCCTTGTGATATGGACATTTTACTTGTCTGGGCCTCAGTTCTCCTATATGTAAAATGAGAAGTTTTGACTAAATGAACTTTCTGGTACTTTCCATCTCTAATTCTTCTAAATCCTTGCCTTAGAACAACTCTGTGGGGGTAAGTAGAGTAAGTAGCTTTATTCTCTTTTACAGATGAGGAAACAGGCCTCAAGAGGTTTAATGATTTGTCAATAATCATGGTTAGTAAATGTCAAGACTGTTGTTAGATTTTTTCAGTCATGTCTGACTCTTCCTGACCCCATTTGATATTTTCTTGGCAAAGATACTAGAATGATCTGCCATTTCCTTCTCTAGCTCATTTTACAGATGAGGAAACTGAGGCAAACAGGGCTAAGTGACTTTCCCAGGGTCACACAGCTAGTAAGTGTCTGAGGCCAGATTTGAACTCAGCTCTTCCAGATTCCAGGCGTGGTGCTCTATCCACTTTGCCACCTAGCTGTCCATTGTTAAGATAGATTTGAAAATATTTCCTCCCTGACTCTTAAGTTCAATATTCTTTCTACTATTATACCACGCTGTCTCCTGGGCAATACTTTCTAAGACCAATGGGGAATAATAATAATAGCTACCATTTATATAATGCATTAAGACTTGCAAAATTTTTTATACATATTAATTTGAGTATCAAGAGTGATAGAGTATGGGGTAGCCAGGTAGCACAGCGAGTAAGAGCACCGGCCCCAGTGTCGGGATGACCTGGGGATCGAATCCGGGCATAGACACTTAGCACCCACCCAGAAACACCTGGCCGTGTAATCTTGAGCAAGTTACTTAACCCCATTTGCTTTAAAAAAAAAAGAGTCATAGAGTATTAGGACTTAGAGTCAGGAAGACTTGGGTTCAAATCTTATCTCCTTCCTAGACTTACCAGCTGTGTTACCATGGGTAAATCACTTAATCTTGTTGAGCTTCTGTTTCCCCAAAATGCAAGGGATGCAACATATCTATAATGCTTTGCAAACTTTAAAGCACTATTTAAATGTCAGCTACTGTTTGTTATGGTGATGATGCTTTTGGCTAAATATTGCTGAATCATCCTTTGACAGGAGCTGGTAGGGAATGATTGTGGACCAGTTGTCCACCATGGTCACCCAGTAGGGATAAAGTGGATGGAAGTGGAGAAGTTTATTTGAAGCTAGCATTGAAAGGTTTTAATCTCATCTCCCCTATGGTATTTGCTGTGTGATTCCTTCTTATTGCCTCCCGTAGACTCTGTGTGTGTGTGTGTGTGTGTGTGTGTGTGCGTGTGAGTGTGAAGGTCTAGAAACCGGAAGAGGACAGGGTGTGTGCCCCAGTAGCTTCTGGGGCCAGGTTTCCAAAGAGTTAAAACAGTCTGCCCTCTGTGGTGTGTTGAAGTTAAGATTAGTCACAGTGTTCAGCCGAAGTGCTAGACCGGTTATAAAAATGACTAATGACCACAAGCCAATAAAGAAGTGAGTGTTTTTAGAGAATTCCATAGGTCGATTGGAAAGTTGCTCAAAGTGGGTGGTGTGCCAGAATCCAGGGGAGGGGACCTCAGAAAATTGTCAGTGACTTTTCCTTATCTCTGATCAGAAGTCTTAATCCTGTGTCTTTCCTTGCATTTAAACACACACAGACACACATACTCTTTTCTTCTGGAGCTAATGCATAGTGGAATGAACAGGGAATATGTCATCCTGTGACTTCTGTGTTTCCAGCAGGGCACTGAAGAAAAGAAGACATTGTAACTGGTGACAGAGATGTAGGGTGGAATGTAGCCTGGTTGGGCCCCTCTCCTACCCCTGCCCGAAGTGATTTTCCCAAGGGGTCCAATCTTGGTCTCCTTGGAGAAACAGGGAGAAATGTGGATAGTAGTGGTTGTCAGCTTTGCTTATGATTTTCCTGCCAAACAATGGAGGCCAGACATGGCATAATAAAGAGAAAAGATTTGGAGTGAAAGGGGACACGTTCAAATTTCAACTTTCCTACTTATTGCCTGTGTGTCTGTTGGCATTTCATTTTATCTCTGTGAGCCTCAGTATCCTCATCTGTAAAATGGGAGGTTAAAAAGATGATCTCTAAGATTCCTTCCTACTCTAAATCCTGATATTCTTCCAGTTTTATGATTTTTATAAAGAGGGATGGGGCCTAACCCCTATAAAGATGAACCCGAGGCTGACTCCATGCTGTACCCAGCAAGGACTCTTCTCATGGTCTGGATTCTAGTCCCTGTTCTGCCACCGCTATCTGTGTGACATTGAACCAATCACAGATTCCTTTGGTCTGTTTTTCTCATCCCTCAGTTAGGGATTATACTTACAATGCTTCCCCTATCTGTTACACAAAGTTGTGGTTCAGTGGATAGAACTCCCGGCCTGGAATCAGGAAAACCTGAGTTCCAATACAATGCCAGATATTTCCTAGTTGTGTGACCCTGGACAAGTCATTTAACTTCTATCTGCCTCAGTTTTCCCTCATCTATAAAATGGGGAAGATGATAGCACTTACCTCCCAGGGTTGTGAGGGTACAGTGAGATAATCATTATAAAGTGCTTAGCACAGTGCTTGGAATAGAGTAATCACTATATAAATGTTAGGTGTTATTAATTAACACTGTAAGAGTTAAAGGTGACCCAGTGGATGGAGTGGCAGGCCTGGAGTCAGAAAGACCTGAGTTCAAATCCAGCCTTAGATACTTACTAGTTGTGTGACTGTGGGCAAGTCACTTAATCTTGTTTGCCTCAGTTTTCTTATATATAAAATGAGTTAGAGAAGGAAATGACCAACCACTTCAGTATCTTTGCCAAGAAAACCCCAAATGGAGAGTTGGACATGACTGAAATGACTCAACAACAACAGCAACAACATGAGAGTTAAAAAATCCGATACAATTTTTCAATTCAATTTTATCTTTTTAATCAACAAAAATCTGCCTTCTCTCCTTTCCATCTTTCCCCAGTTGAGAATAAAAGAAAAACATAACCCTGGTTACAAATGTATATAGTCAAGCAAAACAAATTTCTCTGCTGGCTGTAGCCAAAAGAAAATATATGTGTATACACATACATACACATACATATATGTATGTATAAATATATATATACATACACACATAAATATGTGTATGTGTATATGTAGATCTATATCTGTCTATAAAACCTTATATTATCAATAGGAAATGAGCTGAAATTATAGAGGTAGAGATCAAAGTTAGACACAGTAAAGGACTTCCTGGCTGAGAAAGCACACAATCTTAGACTGAAAGACGCCAGACCAGATGTCAAGAGAACAGCCATCTCAGTCCCTTTGTACAAGTTATCATCTCTTGTGTCTAGAATATACTTGCTTCTACCTCTGCCCCTTAGAATCTCAGCTCAAGCACCACCACCTCCTTCTTATCTGAGACATTTCCTCATCTTCCTCTTTCCCTCCCTCCCTGTTGTCCTGCATTTACTTTGTATGTATTGTATTTGTATATGTATATATTTAGGTTACTTACATGTGTACATAAGAATATCCAACATTTATATACTTTTTTTTTTTCCGAGGGGGGAGGGCAGGGCAATTGGGGTTAAGTGACTTGCCCAAGGTCACACAGCTAGTAAGTATTATGTGTCTGAGGCCAGATTTGAACTCAGGTCCTTCTGACTACAGAGCCAGTGCTCTACTCACTGTGCCACCTAGCCACCCCACATTTATATACCTTTAAGGTTTGCAGAGCTCTTTACAATTGTTACCTAATTTGATCCTCAAAATACTCCTGGGAGGTAGGTGCTGCTATTATCTCCAGTTTACAGTTGAGGAAACTGAGGCCCACAGTCACACAGCTAGCAAACATCCTAGATTTGAACTTGTCTTCCTTCCTCCCATCCAGTATGCTGTGCTGTTTCCCATAATAGAAAGTGAGCTTCTTGAGGGCAGGGACTTTTTTTCTTATTTAACCTTGTTCTTTGTATGCCTAATGCCTATTATAGTGCCTGGTATACATAGTGGGCACCCAATAGCCCCTTATTGATGATTGATTGATACATAAGTGCATTAAATGACCATGAGGTGCGTGTGTGTGTATGTGTGTGTGTGTGTGTGTGTGAGAGAGAGAGAGAGAGAGAGAGAGAGAGAGAGAGAGAGAGAGAGAGAGAGAGAGAGAGAGAGAGAGAGAGAGAGTGTGTATGAGACACATCATGGAGCTTTCCAATGCTGGGTGACGTGCAGTCACTTTTGGCCCCCTCTCCCTGGATACCATTTTAGTTTCGGGTCTGTGTCTCTCAGAGCATTCCCAGGGTAGTGATTTTGATTGACCACAGACCAAAAGGGAGGTTCCCCATTCTGTGAGCCTCACATCTCTTCAGCCTTCAGTGACAAGTGGCTTTTTCTGAACAGCTTCCGGGCAGGGTAGCCTGAAGGGGTGGAGGGGGGAGGGCAGCCAGGAAGAAGTGTCTAAAGGATGTAGCACTTTCTATGAGCACACAGGCAGCTGTATGGGTCCTGCTGCCTCCCAGAGCCCCACAAAAGGCATTCTGTGTGTTGGAAGAATCACTCCCTTGTGTGGGCTGAGTAGGGCATGTGGTTCTGAGAAATATAAATGGCTAGCTCCCCATTACTCCCCCCACTGCCCTCCCTTCATCTCTCCCTTTGCTTCCTGCAGGTCCAGCCCTGGGGCCAGTCAGTGTGGGGCAATGGAAAGACACTCTGCTAAGAGCTGAGAGACCAGCTCAGTTGGATGTGACATTAGTCAGGTCATTTTCCTTTTCCTTTTCTGGTTCTCCATTTCTCCATCTGAATATAATAAAACAGTTTGTAGATTTTGAGCATAAAGAGACCTTAGAGATCATACAGTTTAAACCCCTGATTTTACAGAGGAGGAAATGCTGGAGGCCCACAGAGGGCATATGGTTTATTCAGTGGCTTATACAAGGAAGCAGTAGTTTCCAGATTTGAACCTGGGTCCTCTTGACTTAGCATGAGACAGTGAACAGAGTGCTAAATTTGGAATAGAGGATCTAGGTTCAAATCGTACACCTGATGCTTCCTACTCATATGACTTTGGACGAATCCTTTAATCTTTCTGGACCTCGGTGCCTCACGTATAGAATAAAGGGTTTGGATCAGGTAGCCTCTGGGGACACTTCTCACTCTAGGCTCTGATCCTTAGGATCCCATGACTCCGTGACCAGAGCTCTCTCCACTCTTGACATGGCGCTGGTGGTGGAAAGAGCCCTCCTGGCTTCCTCTCTTAGGCTACGTTTTCATGCATGCAGGGTGAGCCAACTTTCCTAAAGTTGACCTGGGACAGCGAAGTTGAGACTCCAGGACTTCTTGTCCTGCCTTCACATACAGTGGAATTTTAGACCCTTCCACAGTCAAGGGAAAGTGAATGTGCCCCGGGCCACTGCATCGCAAAATTCTGGTGCTCCAATGACCTCATTCGTCATCAAACCCAAACTCTTCTTCAGTTAGAACCTGCTCTGCACTATAGCTCACAGGTGGGTTATCCACACTTTGGTTAAAAACTGTCTACCCCTCTTCCTCCAGTGAGGGGCACTCACAGCCTCCCTCCTGAGATAGCTCATTTCACTTTTGGGTAGTTTTCCCTGTTTTTGAATTCATTAAACTTGCAACTTCAATTCATTTTACCTAATTCTTTCCTCTGACCCCAAATGAAGCAAACCTAATCCCTCTTCCAAATGATAGCCCTTCAAATACTTGAAAAACAGTGGTCACGCCCATCCCTTAAGTATTCTCTCCTCTTTCTGCCTCCCGGTTTCTCTGGCTTCCTTCATCACCCAGCTCGAGTCTGACCTGTGGCAGGAGGGCTTTCCTAGCCACCCCACATGCTGTGCCTTCTCCCCGAGTACCTTCCCTCTCCTCTCTTGTTAGGTATCTAGTTATATATAAATAATGTGTTCCCCATTAGAATGTATGCTCCTTGAGGGTAATAACTGTTTTTGCCTTTCTCCAATCCTTAGCCCTTCTGACACCAAGGGCAGCTGGGTGGTGCAGTGGAGAGTGCTGGGCCTGGAGTCAGGAAGACCCAAGTTCAGATTTGGCTTCAGACACTATGTGATCCTGGACAAGTCACTTAATCCTGTTTGCCTCAGTTTCCTCATCTGTAAAATGAATTGTAGAAGGAAATGGCAGACTACTCCAATATCTTTGCCAAGAGTCAGACACGACTGAAAACAGCTAAACAACAACTGTACCAATCCCTAGCCCTTGGCACAGTGTTTGACCATGTCGTAGTAAGTAAGACTGATTGGAGTATTCTCATGGGTTCCTTCTCATGGGGCATGATCTCAAGGCCTCTTTACTGTCTAGGCTGCTGTCTTCTGAACAGTTTTTACCTTATCACTATCCTTCCTAAAATATGGCGCCAGGTTACACAGTGAATTATGGCAGAGCCAGGCCCAGGAAAGGGCCATGTTTCCCCAGGGGTGTGTGCACAGAAGTCAGGGGTGGAAGGTATGCTGATTGCCTTGGTGCCTACTGGGGCTAGGTCTGGGCCCCCTGTCTCTATCTGAGTGAGCCTCAGGTCTCTTAACACACCAGCTGGGGGTGGGGAGACCCACCTCTTTGCCCCACTGGCTTTTTCTCTGGCCTAGTGAAAGCAAGAGGCTGGAGCCATGTCACGGATTTGCCATAACCTAGAGATTCTATCCTTTATTATGGAAACTAGGAAGTTTGTGTTTCTCTCCTGCTTTTTCAAGAATGTCTTATGGTTCTACCAATCAAATACGCTGTGGTCAGCAGGTGTTTGAGTGGGTGAGGCGGGGCATTGGAAAAAGGGGAAATTGCATGCCTTAGGAAACATTAAATACGCTGCCCCCAGCCCAGATCCTCCTTATGCAGCTAGCTCTCCTTCCCCTCAGAGGTTTCTGTTGTGGGGCCAGTTGTCTGTGGAGGTTTGCAAAGCAACCCACTCTTGTGAGGCATCAGCCTCATCTGGTTCTGGAGAGGCCCCTTGAGGCCTGTTTTTGCATTGGAGACTGCCCTACCCTGTGTGGAGAAGGGCTGGCGGGGCCGTGGACCACCAGCAACCTTGGGTACTTGGCCTCCCAGCGGCAATCCCACAGGCACTCCTTCCCAATGAGGCTACACCTGCTGACCTCTATTTCTGGAGGTGCCTTTCCCTGGTTTGGGGGGGACCGGAGAAGGCTGGCAGGTGAGCACATCAGTTTACAAACAAGGGAGCTTGGGCTGTTGGCATCAGTACAGGAGGACTCTCAGAGGTTGTGCTGGACAAGCTGGGTGAAGAGGAATCATTAAAAGGTGGGATGGGATATTGAGCTCTTTCTTACCTCTAGTGAGTTTCATTCTATTTCCTTTTCTTTTTAGTTTTCTGTGAGGGCTGTGTGGCAAGGAAATAGGACGTTACACCCACCCGAGATACAGGGACAGTTCCATGGCCTGGAAAGCCAGATTGGGAGTCTCTAGCAGTCCAATATTATGGAAACAGGTCCAGAGAAGTTAAAGCCTATCCAAAGACAAGGTCACAAAGCTCAGGGAGAGGTAGAACTGGGATGAGAACTTGGGTGTCTTGATTCTCCATCCAGGGTCCTTTTCTTTATAGCAGAAGTCAAGTTTCCCATTTTACCTTTCCTCTTTTCCAGTTTTTTTGGGGGGCAATAATTAGATTAGGACAAGTGGTAGCATGTTTAATTCAGCAAACATTTATTGCACTACTTTATTCCTGGTTCTGGCATCTTACTCTCTGCTGTTTCTCCTTATCTCTCCTTCCCCAAGTTCCTTAGTGCTATTGGATTACTGTGTACATCTCTCATTGAGATAGTTGTGCTAGAAATTCTCTGGAGCGAGTAAGAAATTCTCATTTCCTGACCCGGGGCAAACTCAAGAGGTAGTGTGAGCTGGAAGGTCCAGCACAGAAAATGTAGCTGTGGCGCTATGACTTTTTTTTTTCACTTTGCTTCCCCGCCAATTTTATTGACAATCTGTTGTACTGGGGAGTCTTACTTGTCTGCAAAGGCCATGATTTGGTGCTTGCTGGAAAGCAGATGCATGGTGGCAATGGAGATGGTGATGGTACTGTGTGTTTGTATGGTAGACTTATTTTCTTGGGGTCCTCAGAGAGCTTTATAGGGATAATGACTATTACCGTAATACTGCTGGCATGGGTGTATAGAGAGGGGGCTATGGAGTGACACTTTTCCTTCCGCAGCCAAGAGAATAAAGCATGATTGTTTTACCAAGCTCTGGCCAGATAGGGACAAGATGGTAACCTAATTAAATTCTGTTCAATTTCATTCAACTGTCATTTCTTAAGTCTGTGTATTTTCAAGATATTTTGCCAGGTACCTGGGGAAACAAAAGCTAACAAAAAGAAACAGTTCCTGGCCACCAAGAGTTTACCTTCTACTGTGGGTATGCACCAAGATAATTTAAAGAGGGAAGAGAAAATACTGAAAAGGAGAGTAAGAAAGTAGGTAGGTAGCCCTTGAGCTGAGACTTTTGGCAAGAAAAGGATTCTTAAAGGCAGAGAGGATGAAGACGTATGCTCCAGGCCATGGGGACAAATACAAATGTAGGAAATGCAATGCTGAATTCAGGGTACAGCTAGTCGAGTAGTTTCACTGGAATCTAAAGTGTACCAATAAGGATGGTTTGAGATTGAGTTGAAAAGATAGGTTGGAGCCAAATTATGGAAGGCCTTGAATGCCAAGTTGAAGAGTTTGTATTTTTTTCTTAGAGGTAGAGTCTCTAAAGATTTCTGAGCAAGAGAACTGTCTTTGTCATATCTGTGGCTATTTTGACAACTGTGGGTGGCAGATGGATTAGAGGATGGGGAGACTGAAAGCAAGGGGACTGATTAGAAGGGTCTTATAATAAGCCCTAAGAGAGGTGATGAAGTCTTGGCCCAACTCCCAGTTCCTAGCCTGAGTTCTCCTTATTTGCCCCCAAATCATTCACTTTGGGACTTGGTTTGCCTCCATACTCCCCATGGTTGTTGGTATTGGACAAGCACCAGTGCTGCTGGCAAGGGTGTTTTTCATCACTTGTTCAATGATGATCAACCAGTGACATTATTTGAGAACCAAGTAGATACCAAGATATGTATTAGTCATCATGGGGATGGGACTTAAGGGGCAAAGTCCTTGCCTTCAAAGGGCTTGTGGCTTAATTTAGGAGATAGAGAACATATGTATGATACAGGTTTTAGAATGTTCAAAATACCTTATAACCTCCCGTTCCCAAAAATAGACAAAAAACCAGAAACAATCTCTCTCTCTCTCTCTCTCTCTCTCTCTCTCTCTCTCTCTCTCTCTCAGTATGGGAAGGGGGGGGAAAGGGAGAGGCAATCAGGGTTAAGTGACTTGCCCAGGGTCACAAAGCTACTAAGTATCTGACTTGGATTTGAAATCAGGTTCTCCTGACTCCAAGGTAAGTACTTTATTCACTGCCACTTAGTTGTTCACCTTCTCTTCTTTTTAAGAAACAAGTCAAATAGCATTTTCTTCAGGAAATTTCTTTTTCTTTTTCTTTTTTCTTTCTTGCCTAGTTCCTCCAGCTTGTCAGTGCCCTTCTTCCCAAATTACCTTGTATATATTTTTATTTATTCACTTTATGTTTATGCTGTGTATTTTTTTATGTGCTTGTCTCTTTTGTTGGAATGTAAGCTCTTTGTGAGTAGGAACTGCTTTCTTTCTTTGTATCTGTAACCTCAGCATCTAGCAAAGTTGCCTGGGACATAGTAAGTGCTTAGTAAATTCGTTGGTCAATGTTAGATTTCCTCTTCATTTTATACATGGGGAAACTGAAGCCCAGAGAAGGGGAAGTGATTTTCCTAGTCATTCTGCTGGTTGTTGGCAGATCTGGGGCTGGGATCGAGGTCTCTTGACTGTCTTGTTGAGAAGTCTCTGTGGTATACCACACTCCCTGCACAAAGTCCTTGTGCCTTGATAAAGGTGAACAAATACCTTAGGATGATGTGCTGGAAAAAAGCACTGAACTTGGAGTTGAAGGCTTGAATTATGTCTCTGTAGCTTGCAGTTTGTATGACTTTGGGTAAATAAATCTCTTATCTTCTCTGGGCCTCAATTTCCTCCTATGTAAAATGAGGATTGACTAGATGACCCAAGGTCCCTTTAGGTCATTGCTGTATGATGCAGTGATCTATAAATAGCATTTACACAGTTATTTATGCTGTTGTGCCCACGGTACACTTATTTTGGAAATTGGCACAAAGAAAACAAATGGCAGCAGAGGCTGTGTGTGCCCTGTGGTGAAATTAGCATCCACTTACCATATCAGCAGTGAGAAGACCTGTAACCAACCTATTACCAGAACTAGTCCTGAAGATTTTTCTTCTATATATGTCCTATCCTATTCAACTTTCAAAATTCTAGAAAACTGTGTTAAGGACTTGACAAAAACCTAGGTAGTGAATAATGAGTCAAAACAAGCAGATGAATAGAGCTGCAGAGAGGTACTGCCCACCCTCAAAACCAGAGGGCCTTGTCCTTTAGTGTACTTAAAACATGTTTGTAGAAATAATGAAGACCTTTTTAAAAAATGCAGCCCCAGATAACTGGAGGAAGGGAACATGTGGGATGCTTCTGGGACTGGCTTTGGAAAGATGTTTTCTCAGATGCTCATAATCATAGGATTGGGGGTGGAAAGGACCCCAGAGACCTACTAGTTCAACCTCCCTCATTTTTACAGAGAAGGAAATTGAGATTTTAAGTGATTAGGCCAAGACTATGCGGGCAATAGACCTTGGAGGTAGGATTTGAACCTGGACCTTCTAACATCCAAATCAGTACTTTTTAATGTTGTATCATGAAGTTTGGGGCATCTAATACTATAATTTCAAGGAATGTGTTACTAAGTATAACTACTTTCTGAAAGGAAAGTGGTTCTTCTCTCCCCCACCCATAGCTGTAGTGCATTGCCAGAGCTATATGAAGTTCTGCAGGGAAGAAAAACACATTAATATAGGCCTCCTTTTCTCATTGCCCTGGGTTCCCAAACCCAATTGTCCATCACTGGCTTCTCGCTCTGTTGGTAGGCCACTGGTCTCCAAGCTAAGGAAAGCATCCCTATCCTTACTGATCCTTTGTGGGAAGGTTACTTGCTCATCCCCTCCTGCCTACTCTAGGAACTGAAAGGTAAAACCCCAATCTTTCTCCTGTTTCTCTTCAGCCTCTAAGCTTTCCCAACCAGGAATCCATGCCCCACCTTGCGGGGCCTCTGCAGATCTCATCCACCCAAACACACCCACAGCCCTCTCCAAGCAATCCCGCCCCAGCTCCCTTCCCTGCTGCACGGAGGTTCAAAAGTTCAAGTTTTTCACATTTCATGGAGGCTATTTCCAGACGTTCCGAAGAGAGAGGAACAGCCTACCTAGAGGAGCTGAGCAGGGTGGAAAAAAAGCACTTTCCCCTGATTTCTGCCATATACAGGGTTGACTGTAAGAGAGATTGATGGCAAACTTGGTGCTGGGGGAAAAGATGCTTGTAAGGCCCAGAGAATGTCCCGAGCTTGGGAAGTTCTCTCCAGTAGGGAGAAGGGCACCACAGAGAAGTTTCTGTGGGCACAGGAATTGGACTGGCCTCATAGACAAACTATGGATAAAGGCAAGTTTCGGGATCCCCTGGTTTGATAGGCATGTAGAATGTTAAGGAATGTGGTGATTATTAATAGAACTTGGCTCCCAAGATAAATTTTTTCTTTCTGTTGCCTTGATTTGAAGTGTGCCTGAAAATGTCCCTTCCCACTTTTCTAGCTAATTTGGGAATAATAACAGCACTTACTTCACACAATTGTTGGCTCATCAAATGAGATAATGAATGTAAACTGCTTTGTAAACCTTAGAGTAATAGATAAATTTAACTTTTCTTAGCTTTCCTGTTTGGGGAATCCTGGATTATAGTCAAATAAACATTAAGTGAGGATTGTATTTCTGTTATCCATCCCTGGATCAATTAGACTATAAGTTACTTGAGGGCAGGAACCACCTTCTTTCTTGGCTACTCCCATAGACATAGTAAACACAGGTTGACTGAGTGATTAATGTCAGCTAAACCCATCTTACCTTCCTCCTTCTCTTCTTCCCCACTACACCTCCTACCTCTGCCAGACCACGAGATACTCTTGCAAGGACTAAGGTCTTCTGCTAGATAGAGTCTTGCTGAACCCAAATTGAGTAGGATTCACTTTACAGATACTCATTTTACATTCAACTTTAGAGGAACCAGCTGTCATTTAAAGCGAGGTTTACTCTTAAATAGGAAGAGTGGCTGTTCCATGAATTCTTTTGGTCCTCCAGCAAATATTGAATACTTCTTAAGTGTCTGGCTCTGTGCTAAGTGTCCATTTGGGGGAACAGAAGAGTCAGCCTATGGTTCTTGCCCCGCCAAAATTTGTATCTTAGTCTTACATTTAACTTAATCTAGTTAGAGACTAGCTAAACCATTAAGTACACTAAAACCATTAAGTGGTAATGAGGGGATATCACAAACCAACAACTTGGAAGCTATCACCAGGCAGGGTATGATAAGGGCCAGAGGTATGGTGCAGATAGTGAGTGCTATGAGTGTTAAAGGAGACAGAGACAGAGAGAGAGAGACAGACAGAGAGAGAGAGAGAGAGAGAGAGAGAGAGAGAGAGAGAGACAGAGAGAGAGAGAGAGAGAGAGAGAGAGAGAGAGAGAGAGAGAGAGAGAGAGAGAGAGAGAGAGAGAGAGAGAGAGAGAGAGACAGAGAGAGAGACAGAGACGGAGAGACAGAGAGAGAGACAGACAGAGACAGAGAGAGAGGCAGAGAGATCATTGAGGGCTGGAGTAGTTCCTGGAAGGCACCTTCTCCTTGAAGGAGAAAGTGGGATTCCAGTCTGTCTTTGAAGCACAGATAGGATTTAGATACATGGAGAAGAAGATAGAAGGCTTTTTAGGCAAGGGGATGGTGGGAACAAAAGTTCACACTTGGGGACCTTTTGGCTTCAAATTGAGTTTCTGTCTCCAGGACATCAATTTGACTAGGTCTGGGAATTTCCCATAATGCATTATGTCATACTCATTGTACACTGAGAATGCCCCCTCCACACCCCTTTCCATATTTTCCTTTTCCTGGGGGGGTGGCGGAGAGGCACCAGGACACATATACCTCTCCTTGTTGACTCAGCTTGTTGACAGACTCAGCAAAAGGCTTTCATTCAAGCTATCTCAACAGACCACTCAGCAGTACATCAGCAAGTCACAGAAATAGAACTGCAAGGCACCTTGAAGGCTGGCAAATCCAGCCTCCTCATTTTACAAATGAGGTAAACTGAGGCCCAGGGATGTTAAGGGACTTGCCCCAAATCGCACAGGTATTAAGTAGCACAACTAAGATTTGAACTCAGGTCCTCTGACTCCAGAACATTCCAGTCCTCGTCTTGGCTCCGCTGTGGGAGATTCAAATGGGAGTAAGAGCGACAATAATGATGATAATAATTAGCTGATATTTGTATAGCATCTTATGTTGCACTGTGTTTTTCCATTCATTATCTTGAAATTGGTCCTTACAGGAGCCCTGGGAAGTAGTTAGGGTGTGAGTTATTATTCCATTTTACAGATGAGGACACAGGATCCAGGGAGGAGGGGGTAGGGATTAGGGAAGCCTTCACAGACGAAGGGCTGACAGTTGGTATTTAAGAAAGATGCATATGAAACAGCTTTGGGGTGCAGCCAATATACTTTGTGCCAGTTAAGATGTCTGGGTGACAGTTTAAGTTCCTAATGCAAACATCCCCACCTCTGCCCCTTCACTGAAGCCACTGTCTCTACCTAGAGTACCCTCCTACTTCTTTCCTGCCTATTGAGATACTCTCCTTCTCTTAAGACAGTTTCATTTCTGTATTTTCCATGAAGCCTTGACTGGTGCCACCAAGTGCCCCTACCCCCTGGGCTCCATGTCAAATCAATTGAAGAAGCATTTATTAAGCACCTTCTGTATGCTTGGAACTGTGTTAACTGCTGGGGGTACAGAGACAAGCAGAAACAGTCCCTAACTTCAGAGGAGCTCGAAGTCCAGTGAGGGAGACAATGTGCAATGTATGCAGCATAAATTGGGGGGGGGGTTCTCAGTGGGAAGGTACTAAGATTAGGAGACCTAGAAAAGACTTTTTCTCTTTATGGAATAGTTTTAAGTTTGGCATTTAACCAAACTGAACTGTATATGAAATTAAATGTAAGGTTTTTTTTTTATCAAAAAGTTAACATAAATGTTTCCTTGTAAGGAGACTCATGTGCTACAGTAAATGACATTGAAATAGATATTATTCAGGAAATGAGTCCTCTCCTAATTCTTAATCAGCAAAATCAATCATCCTCTTCAGTCCTTTTTTGGCTGCAGTTTTTGGTTTTTCTATTTGTGGGTGACTTGTTGTTATACGGTGTTAGACTTTCACCTGGTCTTGAGAAGCCATGGAAGCCGGGAGGAGGCAGAAATGAGGAGGGGAGAGGCTTGGGGGATGGCTGGTGAAAATAGGAAGAGAGGGGGAGGTAGGGAGGGAGAGACAGACAGACAGAGAGACAGACAGAGAGAGAGAGAGAGAGAGAGAGAGAGAATAGAGAATGGTACTAGGTGGTGAGCTTGGTCTCCCTGACAGTAATAGGGAAATTTGGATTGGGGAGAGTTTGAAGAGTTGAGTTTGGGGACATGCCAAGTTTAAGATGTCTATATCTCTTAGAGATGTGAGAATGGAGGTTAAGAAGGAGGTTAGGGTTAGATAGAGATGGCAGTTGAATACATGGACCTGATAAGATCACCAAGTGAAATAGTGTAGAGGGAGAAGAGAAAAGGGGCCAGGATAGAACCATGGAGGACACCCAGTGAGCATGACTTGGATGACTATTCAGAAAAGGAGATCGGGAAGGAGACCTGGGTCATTCAGGTAGGAGAAGAACCAGGAGAAGGAGACACAGCAGTGTTGTAAAAACTCAGAAGAGAATATCAAGGAGAGTGATTGACAGTGCCAGAGGCATCAGAGAGATCAAAAAAGATGAGAATTGGGAAAAAATTCATTTCTCAATGAATCATTGGTTTCCTCATTTGTAAAATGAAGTGTTTGGATTGGATGACCTACCTCTAAGGGACCTTTCAGCTCTAAATCTAGGCCCTGTGGTCTTCTCCCTATAAACTTCATTAGCAGTTTAAAATGTGTTTCATTATCCCACTTCTCCCATTCTGCCTCCTGTTAATTATTTGTACATGTACCTTGTTTTCTTCATCCCCTTTAAGTCTGTGACTACCATAAGAGCCTCTCCATTTTCTCTGAATCCATGTCACTGTGCTGCCCCAAATAGGCCTCAGTTGTGGGTTTCTGCCATGTGTGGGTGTGTGTACGTACGTACAACTCTTGAAAATCAGTACGTTTATTTTTGAAAACACAGACATCTGAAGGGACTGTGTTTCATTACCAGGTCTGGCTACTGAGTGATAAGTGGAAGAAAAATGATGCTGATAATTGTAAGTCTTGTGTATGCCATTCCAGGGGGCATCTGATCCACAGCCTGGAGAGAAAGGGTAGCTCCTAGTGAGATGGTTCTCTCTCTCTTTGTTTTCTTGCTGAGAAGCTGGACTTCATAGCAGGTAGGGCTGAGTAGCCCCTCCAGACACTGATGAGAGAGGCCAGGGATTCCACTGAGTATTGTTACTTCTCTTTCAGTAGGCAGTTGTGTCCTGGCCATTTGGGAGTGTTGACATCAAGGTCCGAAAGGAGGAGTGAGGAGATGTGGGAGGTTAACGTGGGTGATGAAATCTTAAAAACTTCACTGAACTTGAAATCAGAGGATCTGGGTCCTTGTTCTGGCCCTGACACTAAGTAGCTGTGTGACTTTGGGTAGGTCACTTGCCTTTACTCTGGATCTTTTTCCTCATTAGTAAGGAAGGAAACAAAACAAATCAGTATTAACCTCCTATAATGTGCCAGGCATTGCACTGAGTGCTTTACAAATATCTCATTTGATTCTCACAACAACTTTGGAATGTGGGGACTATTTTTATTATCACCCCCATTCTATAGCTGAGGAAACTGAGGCAGACAGACGTTAAGTGACTTGTCCAGGGTCACACAGCTAAGGCCAAATTTGCACTTAGGTCTTGCTTATTCCAGACCCAGTGATATATCTGCTGTCCTACCTAGCTGTCTGTATAAAAATAAATGAAATAAGAAAATTGAAGCTTATTTCTACAATTCTGTGATTCTTATCATTGACCTTTTTTTGTTCTAAGATCCTTTCCAGCTCTGACATTTTGTGTTCTAAGTCTCCTTCCAGGCCCCACATTCTCTGTTCCAAGGCTCCTTCTTTCTCTAGCATTCTGTGTTCTAAAATCCTTTCTGGCTCGAAAATCCTGCGGTTCGTGTAATTCAATTTTAGGTACATGTAAATGCCAGCTGTTCTCTGTAATTCTGGCTTTTGCCAAGTCTGGGCTCCCATTCTTCTTCCCTGCCTCTTCCACGGGTATCTGTGGACAAGGGCCTGATGAGATTAATCTTTTATGTTGAGGAAACAGAACCTTTCTTGGAGCTGGGCATGCTGGCATCATCGCCCTCTGAAACACTTCAAAGGAAGCTCTGCTTATCAGCCTGGTCTTGGTCAGCTCTCCGGTTTTCTGGTTTCAGTCTTGTGAGGCAGGGAGATAGGAGGTAGAGCAGGTGTGTGCTCCATCTCATCCAGAGGACTTGGGGAGAGAAAGTCTGAGAGGTGACAGATGTCTGCTGGTCGTGGGATTGCTTATTGTCTCAACCAGGGGTGGGGAGCCTGTACCTTGAGGCCACCTGTGGTCATCTAGGTCCTCAAGTGTGGCCCTTTGACTGAATCCAAACTTCACAGAACAAATCTCCTTAATAAAAGGATTTGTTCTGTAAAACTTGGATTCAGTCAAAAGGCCGCACCTAAAAACCTAGAGGGCCATATGTGGCTTTGAGGCCGCAGGTTCTCCATCCCTGTCCTTGACCCAAGGACAGCTCTTTGGAGCTACCTTCTGGCAAGGCAGGGATCACAGGGAAGGCTACCCTACCTAAAGGCTACAACAGGGTTCCTGTAGCTTGGTGGATTCCCTGCCTAGGATGACTGCTGTTACTCTTTCTCTTTCCTATGGCCTTTTGGCTAGAACTAAAGCTTTTGTTGGAGGGATGGGGAGTAGTATTTTTTCACAATCCCATATTATTTATCATGAAGATTCTCAGCACACTAAATGCTTAAGGTGGTGAACAATTTGGGAAGATTTGGGAGATTTAGGCAATGCAGTTTCCCTACAATGAGAACAACCATTGTTGAGTATTTTCAAGTTCCAGGTCTGATGTTTTAGGATTAGTTAGTATGTGAACTAAGCAAGTTTTGTTTACTCTGCAAATACTTTACTTACTATGATGTCTCATTGGTGAGTAAAATCTATATTAAACACTTTTTAATAAACCTTTTATCTTAAGTTTTGTGACCTATGTAAATAAAGCTTGGAGCATGCTAGAATGCCGTGGTACAGCCTTTGGGAATCACTGGGCTACAGGTTGGTGTATAATTCAGGGTGTGGGGACAGGGCTCTGTGTCCTGTGGTTTAGAAAAGAACCTAAGATAGTTTTGAGTATTTGGGGGAGCAATGTGTGGCAGTTTTCATTTACCCCAATGAACCAAGTCAAGGAGTTGAGGGAGTGAAGAATCCTACAGTCATAGTCAGAGGTTGTTGTTCAGTTGTGTTTGATTCTTTGTGACCCCGTCTTTCTTGATAAAGATACTGCAGTGATTTGCCATTTCCTTCTCCAACTCATTTTACAGATGAGGAAACGGAGGCAAACAGGGTTAAGTGACTTGCCCAGGGTTATACAGCTAGTAAGTTTCTGAGGCTGGATTTGAACTCAGACCTTCTTGACTCCAGGCCTGGTGCTCTATCCACTTTGCCACCTAACTGCCCAAGAGTCAGAGGATATAGGTTCAAATCCTAGCCCTGCTGCTATATGTATGATCTTAGATTAGTCACTTAAGTCTTGTGGGCCCTCTTTCCTTTCCTAAAGTGCAAAATTAAGGGTTTTTTTCCTTCCTAACGTACCTCTAAGGTTCAAAAGCTTTAGATCTATGAACCTGTGATCTCTGCCTCCTACTTGTGAAGGAGCAGATGTGATCTGGAACATTGGTCCTTATAGGCCCCATTTGCTTCTGTCTGGACTCCCTGGTCTGACAAACTATCAGTGTATGAATAGCACATAGAGAAATCAGAATGTGTTCTGTGTGTTTGGTGGTTCTTCACCTCAAGCACACACCTGGAGAAAGGCGATCCAGAGAGAAAAAACCCCATCAAGGTGGGGATAGGAAAAAATGTACTCAATTCCTGCTTCCCTGCACCACTAATCATGGAGTCAGCCATCAGAAAGTTGGGCTAGAAGGAAGTGGAGGTGAGCTGCTCCTCACTGCTTGGGGTGGGATGGAGAGGACCACAGCTGGCTTCAGGCTGCCTTGCCCTTCACCCCATGGGTGAAGAGAAGCAGTGGGTCTGTGGGTGCTGATGGGGAAGAGGGTCTCCAGAGAGCCCTGGCAGGTTTCAAGAGTTAAAGACACAGCTGCTTCTCATTTGGCCCTTCGGGCCTAACCTGCAGGACTTCCATCCTTCAGCGTCCAGCTCAAGGCTTTGTCTCCTCCTTGAAGGCTTCCCTGACCACCAAGATTTCTCTCTCTTTTGAATCTAGTACTTTCACTCTCTACTGCTTACTTGACCCTGGTCCCACAGTGCTTGGCAAGGGTACTTAGGATCAATTGACTTGGAATTTGGGGGCTTTACTTTTAAAACCATCTTTGCCCTTTGCCAGCTTTGTGGCCCTCACTAGGTCACTTACCCCTTGTATCAATTTCCTCACCTGTCAAATGGGGATAATAATTCCTAGACCGCCTACCTTACAGAATCGTTGTGAGACTACTTCTAATCCAGAAAGTACTGTAGAAATGTAAACTACTATTATTTTTATGTTTAAACACCTCTGTTTATATGCTTGAACATATCAACGTACTTCAGTTCTCAGCTAATGAATGAACTCTTTGAGGAGGTGCAGGGACCATAATAGCTCGTAGGTATTCATAGTGGCTCGGGACAGAGCTGAGTATGTAATAGATAACTCATAAATGCTTGTTTATTGATTGGTGTCAGTATCCCAGAGGCAGTCGGAGGAGAAGTAGGATATTCCTTGTGAGAGTTTTAGGGGTAGGCTTTCCCCTTCATTTGGAAGTCTCATGTATGTAAAGCAGACCTTATGTTAGTGCCTTTTTTTTCTTTTCCTGTTTAAAAAAAAAAACCTTCCTTCTCTAGCCTTCTTTCAGGACTCAGCAACTGTTGTGCATTTGCTAGTGATTCAGTTCTGCTGGCCTTCAGGGCAAGTCGGAGCCAGAGAGGGCCTTTCTGATTAGATTGGAATCATCTGCCCTGAAGACTGGCTTCCAGCGGTAGGATGAGGTCTGCTCCCTGTCTTCTCAGGTCTCTTTTCCTGCAACAGGTGGACAAGGAACTAGAAAACAAACAAAAACTGTTTTCCCCCAGACCTCTGATCTGTGTATATTTATATACAATTGCCTGTGCGTGTATATGGTATGGTTGAATTCTGCATGTATATGAATTAGAGTGTATGTGTTTATTAGAGTGTGTATCTATGTTTTGGGGGATGTGGTTGAGGTGGGGAAAGTGTTTGTACTTGTAGGTGTAAACTAGCTTGTTCTTGCTGAATTTTTTGCTAGGAGATAGTTGATGAGCACTTAGCTGCCCTTGATGATTTCAAGTCACCAGGTCTGGATGAGCTGTATCCCAGGATGTGGAAGGAACTGGGATGGCTGAGTCCCTGTCAGTGTTCTTTGAAAGGTCACAAAGGATAGAAAAAAAAAACGTGTGATAGGACTGGAGATCTTAGGCAGATTTTTGTAGTCGTTTTCAAAAAAAGAAAGAGTAAAATCTGCAAACACATAGGGCATTTGATTCTGATTCTTGGCAGAATTCTGGAATGGGTTGTTTATGAACATTTAGACAAGGAGGAAGCGATCATTAAGAGCCAGCATAGATTTAGGAAGAAACCTCATTCTGATAGAGTTTATCCAGCTGCTTCACTACCTCCTTTTGGGCAGGAGTAGACCTGAGGACAGCAGGAGACAGTCTGTTTAGACTGCAGCAGCAGCAGCAGCAGCAACAATGACAAGAAGACTTCAACAAAACATTTGACAGTCTCTGATGTTATTCTTATGGGAGAGATAGAGTGGTATGGGCTAGACAGCAGGATGGTTAGGTAGATTCTGAACTGAATGAATGGCCATACCCAAAGAAGATTCCTTAATGGGTAGATTTTAGCTTTGACGGAGGTCTCCAGTGGTGTGCCCCAGTGATCTTTGTTTGACTTTTTTTAAAAAAGCAACAACTTGGATGAAGACACAGAGGGCAAAACAGATTCATCACAATATTTTAAGTACATGGTAAGGGAAGGTGTAGTTAGATAGCATTTTGTAGGAAAAGAGGATTGAATAGATTTCAAACTCAGTAGTGTGACATCTTAGCAAAAACCCCCAACTCCCTCCTAAAAAACCTAATGTAATTTTTTTTAGATGTGAGATTCTATACTTTTTTTTTAAGTGACTTGCCCAAGGTCACATAGCTACTTTTTTTTTGTGTTAAGTCTCTGAGGTCAGATTTGAACTCAGGTCCTCCTGACTCCAGGGCCAATGCTCTATTCCATGCACCACCTAGCTGCCCCCAACCTAATGCAATTTTAAGATTCTATAAAGAAGCACAATTTTTTAAAAATGTAAAGAAGGAAGACCATAAAGAATCCTAGACAAGCAGGACAGCTTTGAAAGTTACATGGCAAATTTATTATACATTTTAAAAGAGAAATTGTACGTAATAGAGGTTTACAATTCCATGCATAGTTTCCTTTTTTCTTTTGTACAGTATATAAAGAAATAACTTTGGGGGGGGACCATTTGTTAAATTCAGAATAAAAAAATCAAATAAAAAACTGAGAAGGATAATGCCTAGAAAGAGGGAGCATATAGGCCTACCTACCGTACCCTGGCCCTGGTCAGACATAGATGAATTGTTATGTTCAGTTCTGAACCCCATCTTTTAAGAAAGACATTGACAAGTTGTAGAGCATCTAGAGGAGAGGGAACGAGACATCTTCAAACATTTAAAAGGTTGTTGTGTAGTAGAAATATAATACATGTTTTTTTTGTTGGTTTTAACCCTAGGATAGAACTAGGGTGGTAGTTGTAGGTGGAGGTGCATGTTGGTAGCTGTGAGACCCTAGGAAAGCCACTTAAACCGTGTTTGCCTCAGTTTCCTCATCTGTAAAATGAGCTGGAGAAGGAAATGGCAAACCACTCCAGTATCTTTGCCAAGAAGACCCCATATGGGGTCATGTCGAGTAAGACACAACTGAAACAAATGGAACCACAACAGAGATAAAAATAGCACTTACCAGGGTTTGTTCTAAGAATCAAATGAGATGACATATAAACTGCCTTGCAAACCTTAGAGCACTAAATAATTGCTTATTATTATTATATTTATTATTATTATCTTCTAGTAGAGAGTTTAAGAGAATGGGCATCTTTGGGTGGTAGCTTTTGACTGTGTCTTGAATCTGAGCCAGGCCTCTCATGATGGGTTCTTGGATACAAGCTGAGTGGGTCATAGGATGATACATATAGATCTGGAATAAATTTTAGACTAGATTTTAGAATAGGTTTTGAAAATTTTATAGATGGGGTAACTTAGGCCCAGAGTAGTTAAGTGACTTTCCCAGGATCATAGTATTCAGTTTTAAAGATAGGATTTATACCCATGTCTTTCTAACTCCAAGTTTGAAGCTCTATCTACTATATCCTGATGTTTGTTAATTCAGCCAGAAAGGCCAGGAATATCCTCCTTACCCGCTTTCCCCATTCTCTCCCATGTCTGTGGTCCAAGAATAGGGCAAAATTTTCTCTCTTACGTCTTCCTGATGGGGCAAGATTTGAAGTGATAGAGTTGTCTGGTCCTCATGCCAGTAGTCGGTGTGATAGCCAGCCATGTTGGATCAGTTAAGCCCCAGGATGCCCAGAGACTTGATCATAGTTGTGCTCAACTGGGAGTAATGGGGAACATGTGGCTCTAGACCCCTGTTCTGAGAACTAACTCCTATGAAATTCTAGCAGATACATCAGCATTGCCCTTCTCCTTAGTCCCCCAGCTCGCTGATAGTTGCTTCACTTGGCTAAAGGCATGTTTTTGGGAATAGCAAGTCCACTCAGGTCCATCAGAAATATCAGCAGGCCAGGATTCTGTCCTTTAAGATCACCAAGGTATGGTTTGAGGTTTTCTGGGCTTAATTTTTCTATACCATCTTTGAGCTCTGACCAGAACTCTGGGGAATGACTCTCTGTTTATTCCCACTCAGGACAGATAAGATAACTGCTGTTTGGTTGCAAAATCAGTACCTTCAGATTTCAAATGAGATTCCTGGTGCTTGTATACTGCCCTACAATCAAAGACTGGATAGATTTAGATTGAGTTTTTACTGGGTTTTCTCTTTTCCTAATACAGTTATCCTTTCCACATCTTGACTTCCCCCATCAAAGTTTGGATATATTGCAGGTCAGCATAAGAAATTAAATGGGAATTTGGGGGGAGTTTTGTGGAAACTGCAGATAATAGGTGGTCAGCAGATGACACAGAAAAAATTTAGAAACTCAGAAATACATAAAATATATGTATATTTTTGTGTAGAATATCAACATATTTTATCCCTTAATACTATAACTATACACAATTTCTTTTCTCTGGTACAAAAGGAGGGCCAGAAATTTTACTCAGATTTTCCAGATTACGGGAGTGCTGTGCCCCTAGACCCTGAGATGTGTAAGGGATAACTGTATACCATTGGGTCACCAGGGAGTGTGCTGATCTCAGGGGCTTTGTAAAGGCATGGTGTCCACAAGACATTCAGCATCTTTGAACTTTTAAGGATCAAGCAGCTGTGTAAAATGTCCCCGGATAATCCACAAATCTGAGAAGCTATGGTCAAACAACTGAGAGTAGGCTGCAGTTAGAAGTGTGCACTTCCTTAGAAGGCTGGCCTGCAAGATGGGGTGGCACCATGGGATTTGAACTTGTACTGCAAAACAACGCAGTTATCCCAACTTCTTCCCCCACTTTGTGAGCCAGTCCTGGCTCTGAGACGCTGGGAGAGCCCATGAGTCACTTGGAAAGACATAAATTAGGTCAGTGAGTTATTATTCGGCAGCCAGTAGTCCTTGCCTTTTGCCAAGCAGAGGATGAAACCGCATACTAGTGAAGGCGGAAAGCTTCTATCTCTGGTAGAAATGAACAAGAAACACTTGCCCAGGATGTGACTCTTCAGACTGCCTCCTAAGACCATACATTTTGAAGTGGAAAGGATCTCAGAGATCATTTAGCCTGACTTTTTTTTTTTTTAAAGGGGAGGTAGCTAAGGCCCAGAGAGATGCCTTGAATGCTCTTCCCAGAGCAGGAACTTTATCGGTCTTTGTTCTGTTTGTTGTATCTAGTCTTGTCCTCTCATGTTACAGATAACTCTGGGCCTCAGTTTCCTCATCTGTAAAATTAAGAAGTTAGACTAGATGTTCTTTAAGGACTCTCTGGCCTGAGATCCTGTGTCCTTTCTCTTGTAATTACAGCAGACTGAGGCTCAGGTTAGAGTGATTTGACCAGTGTGTTGAATATCTGATTGATTGTCCAGACAGACTTAGAACCCCACCGGTTGCCTACTTTTGTGCTTTTCCTCCCGTTATACAACACTGCCTGCTTATTGCTCTGCTTCAGTTTTCTTATTGAAAATTGAAGTTGAAAGACTCATCCTCATAAAATATCCTCGTAGAGGCCATAGTGATAATTTGTTTTCATCCCTCATTTTAGAGGTGAGGAGCCTAAGACCCAGACAGAAGAAACCCAAGCTAGTGTAGGCAGGAAGAACAGAATCGGAATCAGAATCTTTTGTGGAGGTGGGGGAGGGGCAAAAAAGTAAAAAAGGCACCACAGAGAAGAAAAGCAAAGAAAAGCTGGGCAGCTTTGAAAACAATGTGTAGTGTTTATTATATAGGTTTTCTTGAAATGGAAATTTGTTTAATATTGAATCCTCTCTTATGTTCTGGTGTATACATGGAAATGTTCTTTTTTTCTTGTTTTGTTTTTAAATTTAAAATGAATAAAAATTTACCGAAAGAAAGGTTAACAAAGCTCTTAAAAAATTGGAAATCAGATCCTCTGACTCCAAATCCAGTATTCTTTGATAATAATCCCTATCTTAACTGCCTTCGAGGATATTCTGAGCATCTAGTGACAGCATGATTTCAGATCATGTTCAGAAGACACACTTTGAAATACAAAACACACATATACACACACACACAACACCATACACACACATTCCTATCTTCATATGAAGGATACTTTAACCAGTCAATGTAAACTCACCCTTTGCCTCTGTGTCCCTTGACAAAGTCCTTGTTTTGTTTTTAGAGGAGACTCCTGTAGAAATTTTTCTCCTTTAACTGTTGTGGACTAGGGACTGCATTCATCCACCCTGGCTCCAAAGTCCTTAGGGTATTTTCCCAGGGTTCTGGTGGCTTCTCCCCCTGCCCCCAAGTGGGCCTGCAGTAGACAGAAGTTATTTTCAGCATGTATTCACGTGTCACTGCCCAAACTCCTTCTCCTCTACCCTCTTCCTCCATCACTTCTTTTAAACATTTGTATTGGTATTTTATTTTTATTTTGTTTTTATTTTTTAATCTTTTTTTTGTTTCCAAATTTATCCCTCGTTTCTTCCCTCCCTAGAGAGCCATACCTTGTAACAAAGAATACAAAAGGGGAAAAAAGCAGTTTAGCCAAACAAACCAACACATCAAGCAAGTCTGATGGTATAAGCATTGTTCCACACCCCTAGTTCCTCATCTCTGCAAAGAAGGGAGGAAGGTACATTTTCCTATCTCTTTTCCACATCCCCTTCTTATTAAGAATATCAGTCACCAAGCTCTCCACTTCCTCTATGGCTTCTGGGTATCTCAGTGCTCCTAGCAACTGCCTTGGAGTGAGCCTCAGCCCCAGGGCTTTCTCTAGCATTCTGAGCACAGGGCATCACGCTCTGGCCCACGACCTCTTCCCAAGCACACTTGCCTCTCCAGCCCTATGGTAACCATCTCACTGATACTTAGATCACTAGCTTCAGGTGGAAGGGAGGGGAGTACACATTGACCATCTCAGGAATGGTTATCAGGCTGATTATCAGTCACTCATCAATCAGTGTTGGTTTATTAAGAACTTGCTGTGTGCCCCAGGTAGGGGGATTCGAAGGAGAAGAGAGGACCAGGTCTCTGCCCTAGGGAGCTCACAATCTGGATAGGCAGATAAGATTCACAGAGATGAAACAACCCTAGAACAGTTGAAGTGAGCATCGCCTTAGGTCAGTCCCCATGCCTGGAATATACACTCTCCTCATCTTGCCTTTTGGTATTCTTTAAGGTTTTTCTTTTCAGGTGCCACTTCATCTGTGAAAACTTTGATGAGCCTTCCAGCCATAAGGGTTCTTTCCCTCCTTGGATTTTTCTAGAGAACTTTATCTGGATCCCTGCTTTGCCTTACCACACTCTGCCTGCTATTATATTTCTGTATATGCCCTGTTGACCCCTCTTAGACTGTAAGCTCCATGAGAGCCCACACTGTGTGTTCTTTTTCATCTTAGCTGTGGAATAATAGGTAATAATAGGTAAATATTTGTGGAATTGAACAATATAGCTCAATTTATAGGTGAGGAAACTGAGGCAGACAGGGTTAAGTGACTGACCCAGTCACACAGCTAGTAAGTGTCTGAAGTCAGATTTGAACTTGGGAAGTTGAATTTTCCTGATTTCAGGTCCAGCACTCTATCCACTGTGCCACCTAGCTGCCCCATGTATATATGTACACACACATAATTCTATGCTAAATTTGCATTAAATTGTGTGATTCAGAAAGGGCTGAAGGAGCTCAGAGAGGAGGGGTGAGGTCATTTTGAAGTGTTCAGCCCAGATTGTCAGGGAAGGTATTAGGAGGATGGATTTAAGTCTGGCCTAGTAGGATGATTTGGTTTCAGAGAGAAATATAGGGAATTGAGTAAACAAAAGCCTAGAGGTGAGAATCAAACTGGGCTTGGGGGTGGGTGGTGAGATGGTGAGAAGTGAGGTTGGACTGGAGGTGAGAGTGTGTATCTGTAATAAATGCATCATCAGTCTATTATTTATTATAGAGTTTTTAATGTATTGCCTTCAAGTGCATATATTACTAAGCCCTTTGCATGGGGCAGCTTAAGCAGAGCTCTGTCCTTGGGGAGCCTATGATCTAAGATAGGTGGAGCTTTCTTAGCCGCTATACCAGTTCTTGTGAAAGCCAATTACCAGCACCGTCATTACGGTCACTAGCAGCTAATGTTTATTATACACCCACCTTGTGCCTGGGATGAGAAACAGCTGAAGACTTGGAAAACACCTGATTTAACAGTGAATGGATGAATGTGAAGCCGTGCCTTAGCTCAGCTGGCTTGCTTCTCCTATAAGACTCTCTCTTCTAGTGCTTTTCCTACCATGCCCAGCTAACTCAGTCAAAGTCACACCCAGCCCCCAGCAGCTCCCCTGCACAGAAATCACTGTCATTGCTTGTGGCCCCCACTTGACTGCCGTGGAAAGGGGTTGTTGCCACCCTTTGCTGCCACCTGTCGCAACATGGCATGTTTCCTGTTGCCACCCTTTTCCATGGCATTCAAGTGGGGGCAGAAGGGAAATGAGGATCTAGGAATGACCCAACAAACCATCTAATCCAGTTGCCTCATTTTGTAGTTGATCTCTAGTTGATCAGTCAATCAGTCAATCAATCAATCCATCGATCAAATAAACATTTATTAATAAGGACCTGTTCCATACAGGCTATCTCAAAAGTCTTAGAGTAATTTGAAGCTATTAAAGCTTCAAACATGCACTGACACTTTTTTGGGATGTCCTGTATGTGCTAGGCACTGTGATATAAAAGTAAAAATGAAACGGTCTCTACCCTCAAAAAGCTTACAGTTTATCAAGGGGAGACCATATCCACATATTTAAAAGTATGAAAAATATATATATATATATGTATGTATGCATTGTGTATGTGTACAGTCACACATAGTGATAGATTTAGAGCTGGAAGGGGAACTTAGATGTCATCTGGTCTAACCATCATTTTACCAATGAGGAAACTGAGACCCATAGAGATTAAGTCTAAGGTAACATGGGTTTTAAGTGGTGGGGACAGATTTGAATTCATGTCCTCTGATTACAGACACTTCCCTTTCTTGTTCCCTTGCCCCTCAACATACACAATCTTTCCGTTGTACCATAGCACAGCTAGGCTGGAGCCCTGGTCCCGAGGCTGCCACTCCAGGATGTTTATTTTCTCATGCCGTCTTTGCACCCAGCATCCATGGGGACATACACGCATCACTCAAGCAAGAGGGCATCTCGTATTGTCTCCCCCAGCCCCAGCTCCAGTCAGCTCATCAATTAGGAGCCGTGCTGAGCAATGCATGTATGCTGTGACATAGGGCACCTCAGGGCCTGGAGGGCTGAAAGCAGAGCCTGCAATTTCTCAGGGCTGTTGTGACATCTTTGTACAAGCGTGTGATTGAGCCACATTGCTTCATCAGCAGAATCCTTCTTGGCTTCTTTCTGCCCCTCTGCTGTGCCCCCTCCGGCTTTATCCTCAGGAAGCCAGCCTCTCAGAGAGCCAGGTTTCAAACCACCCTCCCAGTGCCCCTTCCCTTCCCCTCCTTCTCTGCCCAGCTCAGTTTCTCTTTTACGATCAGATTCTCCTCCTTAAATGCCTTATGCTCCCCCCTCCCCTTCTCATATTTCTCTTCTTACTCATACTTCCTGTTCCTTTCCCCACCTCTGTCCTAGCCCTATCCCCCCTTTCCTGATGATGTCAGAGGGGGGACGCTCCTGCTTGAACCCCAGGGAATCATACTTCTGTAATGCTGACTCTGTGTGTGACCTTGGGCAAATAACTCCTCCTACTCTAGGGCTCTCTTGTAAAAATGAAGGAATTAGGCCAGATGATTGCCAGGGTTTCTTGAAGTGCTAAATCTATGGTTGTGGGAGCTTAATTAATTAATTTGTGCCTAGTGGGAGAGGTCTAGACATCCCTTACAGTTTCTAGGATCATAGTAATACAGAGCTGCAAGAGATCATTTGGTTCAAAACCTTCATTTTACAGATGAGGAAACAGAGTCCCAGAGAGGTTATATAATATACCCAAGGGCACACAGATAATAGGGGGCAGAACCAGGATTTTGCCTGGGTTTACTGACTACAAATACATTTTAACTGGGTTTTTCTGGGGACTCCGTGTGTGTGTGTGTGTGTGTGTGTGTGTGCGCGTGCCCCCTCCTCCTCCCTTTATCTAACACCTGCCTGCCTCAATTTCCTCATCTGTAAAATGGGAATAATAAAGAACCTACCCCCAGGGTTGTTGTGAGAATTAAATGAGATAATGCTTATAAAGTGTTTTGCACAGTTCTTGGCACATAGTAAGAGCTGTCTAAATGTTAGCTATTATTATAATTATAATAACCTAACCCATTAGTGTCTCTAACAGAGGGAAAGGGGGCTTGTAACACAGTAGCACTACTTCCATTTGGGAGAAAGTTAGGACCTGTTCTAAAACCTCTGAATTTTTTCTCAATGTCACGGGTACATAACCAAACCAGTGTTCTAGACCAAATAGCAACAAAGACCTCTGAACCATATATAAGGATCCTTGCAGGCCATGTTATTTTAAAAAATATTATTTTTCTTATTATGTATTTAATTATTTAATATTATATTATTATTTTGTTATTATGCAATATTATTGCATTTTGTTTAGTTTGTTAACTATCTCCCAATTACATTTTAATCTGATTTGGCCCTACTCGGGAGTGTTATGTGATTGACACTCAGGAGACTGGCTGAGATTTTGGGAGTGAGGGGTAGGGGAAGGTGAATGGACAGTGTTACAGTGGAACGGATCCTAATCCAGGCTGTAATTTCAACCCTTGTCACTGAACTGGTAAACTGAAACTCAGCAGGTCACTTTCATGAGGGCAAGGGCAAGGGCAAGGGAGCTTACTGGCCAGAGAAAGTCTGTATCCTGGCTTCTTCTATTGGGAAGACAGAGTTTTGGATCCTCCTTCCCAAGACATGATTTCCTCCCCAATCAGGTATTTATTTGTCTGATCTGAAGGGTGACCTATACTTTGGAAATAGAGGCTTGAAAACTCTTTCCCCATGGCCAGGTAGGAAAGGAATTCATCCAGCCTCCTGGAGAAAAACTGGCCCACCCAAACCTCAGACTATGCAGAGGGTGTGGAAAGTATCACTTTTGCTTTCTGTGATATGTTACTGTCATAGTCAGCTAGGTAAGTGTTTCTTCAGCTACTAATTGGATGACCCTCTTGTCAGGTGTAGAGAGAATCCCTACACTGGGTGGAAGGTTATATAATATCTTAGGATTGTAGTATGTTTTAATCAAAAAGGTCCTTAGAGATCACCTAGAGTCTTTCTATTTTCTGGATGAGAAAATTGAGGCTCAAAAAGAGGAAATGGTGCTTGACAATGACACAGTTAGGAGGAATTGCTAATATGCTGAGTGATAGAGTCAGGATTTAGGAATATCTGGGATGGTCAGATCATTGGGCTAAATCAAACAAGATGCAATTGAACAGGAATCAATGCCAATGAGTGGTATCCGGATTCAGAAATCAGCTTCATACTTATGAGATGAATTGGGAGCGATCGCTAGTCAATAACTTGTCTGCAGAAGATCTGGGTGTTTTAGTGGCCCAGAAGCCAGTGCATTGTGGTATATAGCTGCCAAGAAGGTAGATGTCATCTTAGGCTTTGTTAGGAGAGGCCTAGTGTCTAGTGAGGCAACTAGGTAGTTCAGTGGATAAAATGCCAGACCTGGAGTCAGAGATACCTATGTTCAAATCTGATTTCAGACCCTTATTAACTTTGTGATCCTGGGCCACCTGCCTCGGTTTCCTCATCTGTAAAATGAGGATAATAATAATAACCTACCTCCCAGGGTTGTTGTGAGGATCACATGAGATAATAATTGTAAAGGGCTTAGCACAGAGCCTGACACCTAGAAAGCACTATATGCATGTTGTTTTTGTTATCTGTTCCCACTGCACTGTGCTGGGATTGAGCTATTTCTGAAGTGTTATGTTGAATTTCTGGACTGAATGCTTGGAATGAAATAGATATACTGTAGACCCTCCTGAGGAGGATGACCAGGACAGTGTAGGATCTAGAGCTCGTGTCCTTTAGAGAGGAATTGAAGGCACTGGAGGATTTTTAACCTATACAAGAGAAAATATTCAGGTGGAATGTGACAGTTATCTTCAGGTATTTGAAGGCCTGCCAAGTGGAAGGGGGAATTAGGCTTCTTCTAGTTAACCCCAGAAATTGCAAAGAGGCAAATTTAGGCTTGATATAAGGGAAAAAAACCTTCTAACCTGGTAGAGCTTTTGGAAAGTGGAATGGGCTGCCTCAGGAGATAGAGGAGGGTCTTTCTTCAGGGGATAGTGGGAGGTCTTCAGGCAAAAGCTGAATGACCCCTTGTTGAACATGTTTCATTTAATTGCTTAATTCACAAATCATCTGTGTGCCAGGTAGTGTGATAGATGCTGGAGATGCAGAGGCAAAAATGAAGCATTCCTTGCCCTCTGGGAGCTTACATTGTCATGAGGGAATAACATACTGAGATGTATGTGAAATATCTGCAGGGTAATTGTTGCACATGTGTAAATGTGTACAGGTGTGTGTTCCTAAGTGTGTGTAGGAGTGGGGTGTGCATTAAGAACTGGGAAAACCAGACATGGCCTTTTATAGGAAGTAGCCATTGTGCTGAGCCCTGAATGGAGGTGGGGATTACAACAATATTTCAGAGGATGGCCCATGTGAAAGCACAGACATGGGAGAGAGAACGTCATGTACGGGAAACACGAGTGTGCCAATTTGGCTGGAATGTCGAACTCATGGGGGAAGGGAGAGGAGTAATCAGCCTCAGAAAGCAGCTTGGAACCAGATCATGAAGGAATTTAAATTTTATCCTAGAGACAATGGGGAACTACTTTTTGTAGAGGGGATTATTGGTCAGGTATGGTTTGAACTAGGTGGTCATCGGGATCATCGTAAACAGTTCTAAAAATTCATGATTTAGAGTCAGAACACAGAATCTGATCTTGACTTT
Organism: Petaurus breviceps papuanus; assembly: GCF_028583685.1. Classification (NCBI taxonomy): domain Eukaryota; kingdom Metazoa; phylum Chordata; class Mammalia; order Diprotodontia; family Petauridae; genus Petaurus; species Petaurus breviceps. The sequence goes on along the minus strand of NW_027187344.1, from coordinate 2,916,144 downwards.
GATAATATCTATGTGGTCATGAACACATTACAAAAGAACCTCTCTGGGCCTCAGTTTCCTTATTTGTAAAATGAAAGTTTTATATGTAGTGTCTATGTAGGGTCATAGATTTAGAGCTAGAAGTGGCCTCCAAAGCTTTCTATTCTTCTCCTTCCCTCCCCTCTTGTTTTACAGATGAAGAAACTCAGGCTTAGGGAGATTTAGTGGCTTGCCTAATCAGTCACATAGGTAATAACTGACTGAACTGGGATTTGAATCCAAGTATGTCTTCCAAATCAGTGTTATCCTCCTGCTTCTATAAATCTCATGCTTTGGTTTTGTTGTGAGTAGTCCAGAAGGCCTTCTGAGAGGAGCTGGAGTATTCTTGGGACAAGCAGATGGCAAGGCCAAGTGAAAGGGCATCCTGGAATAAATATCAGTTGTGTTGGAGATAAGGCTGCAGACTATAAGCTTCTTGAGGGCAGGGCTTTTACTGTGTCTTTTGTGTACCCAAATACCCTAACCCAGTGCCTGACTCATACATAATAGGTGCTTAATAAATGTTTGTTGATTGAAAGTGGCCTGGCCCTCATATGTGAATCTCTTGAGTCCATTTCACTATGAGAATTTTAAAGAACATCTCTCTTCAGAAGCCTGTAGACAGTTAGATTCTTTGGGGACTTTCCACTCAGTCTCATTCTCAGAGTTGGTCTCTTTCCTGATTCCCCAGGCAGATTTAGGCAGTATTCTTGGCTTCCCTGCTGAGTTTCCAGTGAACCCTGCTGGGCCACAGCCCCGTACCACAATGTCCACTTCTGTCTCCTGCCAAGAGAGGGAAGCGTCCTATCCGGAAGAAGTGGGTGGATGGGTTGTGGGGGAGGGTAGAGTGGCAGTGTAAAACCAACTGGGGATACCTCAAGGATGCTCCTGTTCTACCCAACAGGATGGTTTCACTTCCTGATGATGCAGATCTGGGGATGGCAGCTTCTCACCTCTGCACCAGGTTAGATCATACCCAAACAAATGACTGAAATCATCTGGCCAAAAGTTATTCCACAGTCTTTAGGCAGTTTAGGGTACTAAAATGACCATTGGGTTGGGAGCCAGGGGACATGGCTTAGAAACCTGGTTCAGATGCTCCCTCGTTTTGTGACTTTGGGCAAGTCACTTAGCCTCAGTTTCCTCAGCTGTGACAAGGGGAGGATAATACCTTCTCTATCTATGTCAGAGGTATGTTGTGAGGAAAATGTTTTGCAAACTTTAAAATGCTACAGAAACGGATCCTTCTCCAGCCTAGAAATAAAGGAAACATAGTCTAGTTCGTATTTGAAACTCTCTACAATATAGCTTTATGACTTACTTCTTTCACTGTATCTCCTACTGTTCTCAATATAACACCCCTTATTACAATGGGACCTGTTAATGATTTCCTGTACCACATACTCTATTTTACTGGTGTGATTTTGCTCATATTCTTTTAATTCAATCCAATTCAGTGACATAGGTCACTTTGTTTCTATTCACAAGGCCACCACCCTCACCATCTTAGGTCAGTCCCTCATGTGCTAGCCTTCTCATTGGTCTCCTTACCTCCATCTTCTCCCTTTTCTAATCTGTCCATCATGAAGTTGTTAGACTGATGTTTCTAAAGCGCTCATCTCCTCAGTCACTCCCGTCCTCAGGAGGCTTCCTGTTGCCCTTGGGATAAATGTTAGACTTCTCTCTTTAGCATTTAAAGCCCTTCACAGCTTGACTTCCATCTAGCTTTCTATACAGATTTCACATTACTCTTATTTACACACTTTATGCCCTTCTCCTTGCCTTTGCTGGGGTCATGTCCCATTCCTGTAGTACTCTTCCTCCTCACCTCAGCCTCTTGGAATCTCTGGTCCCCTGCAGGGTGTATCTTAAGGTGCTGTCTTCTACAGGAGGCCTTTTTCAGAATCACATCATTGTAAATCTCTCTCTCTCTCTCTCTCTCTCTCTCTCTCTCTCTCTCTCTCTCTCTCTCTCTCTCTCTCCATTTCTTTCTTCCTCTCCCGTTCCATTTCCCCCTCTCCCTGTACCTCTCTCAGTTACCCACTCCCATCACGGGTCACTTCAAATCCCATTTCTTCCATGAAGCCTTCCTTGATTACATACTGCGGTCTTGTCTTGCTGTGAACCCCTCTCATCTGCCTTGGAGTGTTACTCAGCTGTTCTGTGTGTGTGAATCCTGTCTCTACAACAAGACTGTGGCCTTTACACAGAATGAAGATTCTTCCTTCTCTGTGTCTTGTCTCCCTTCCAGGACTTCAGCACAGCTCAAAGTGTACTTGTTGAATTGAATTGAAAGCAATGTAATGGAAAGGTTAAAACTCAGCTTCTAGTAGCTGTATGACCATGACTGACCAGGCCCTTACCCTTTCTGGGCTCAAGTTCCCATTTGTAAAATAAGGGGACTGGACTAGGTTATCTCTAAGATTCTTTCCAATTCTGAACATCTTTGATTTGAAGATTCTGTGGATTGAGACAGTCTTGCAATGGAATATTTCTATCATAGGACAGGTAAGACTAGTATGGAAAATGGTATACAGAAGGGTAATGGTGACCCATAGAAGTAGAAAGAGACTGGGGAGTGAATACAAGAGCAAGCCCTTTGTATGTTTATACTTAGCTCTTCTGGTGATTGATTGCGAATTGCTCCTGACTGGGCTAAGCTCACTTTGGGTCTAAGGCAGTTGATCCAAGAAACCAAGGTATGATGGGACCTGTACAAACCAAGTGGTTCAGTGATTATCACCCTGGCAGATGTGGTAGCCTCACCATGTCATGTAATGAAGGCACAGGAGGGGCATCCTCCTCCCCCCGCCTTCCCAACCAAGATGGGCAGATGAGCTCAGACCTGGCATTTCCTGCCCTCTCATCTTCCCCATCACCACCACCACCTTCCCCTTGAGATAAGGGGGAGGGGAGGACAGAATGGTATGGAAGAGAGTTGGTGGGGACTCCCCCTTATCAGCTTTAGACCCAGTTCAATAAAACTGCCCCCTCATTTCCTGTCATAGGGCTCAAAGGGTTAATACAGGGTGTGGTGAGACTTGAAGGAAACCACACAGCCTTTCAATGGGGGCTGAGCAAGGAGAATAGGACATTGGGGAAGTCCATGTCTGTTCTTGGCCTGTCTGCCACCAATTGGTGTAGCTCTGATTTCTCAGAGATAGCAGAGATCTGTGGAAGGACTAGGGTAAAACGACTTAGGAAACTCTCTGTTGTGTCACTGTTGGCACATTCAGATATCAGCTCTACATTGCTAGTGTTGTCTGCACTTTAATAGAGGATTCTTAGACTTGAAATTTTTTCAAGACCCGAAGGAATGATGGTCTTTAATGGTAAGAATTTCTGGTGCCAGGTCAGATAATTGGAAGAAAGACTTAGAGGACCTTGCCTGATGTTCTTGAGATAATTTGTGAAGACTTACATAATTACCCCCAGCGTGAGGTTAGCCTGTTTACCTTCAGGATCTCTGCTATATGGGCAGATGTTACTTCAGGCCTGGACCTCAAAGAAGCCATAAAACTGTGTAAGGATAGCTACTACCCTGGATAACAGAGTTAGCATCTCAAAAGATATTACATGCTAGAGAACTGGGTTGAATCTATTAATGATACTGTATGGATAAATGTAAAAGTCTTACACATGGGTTCAAAAAATCAATCACGGGGGTAGAGAAGGCATGGTTAGCTAGCAGTTTATTTGAAAAAAAATGATGAGGGTTTTAATGTCATGAAATCTTGGTAGGATTCTGCAGTGGACTATGGCAGGAGACTTGGGGTTATGATAAAGAGAGGCTTAGCTTTCAGAAATAAGAAGGAGCGGTTAGTCCTTTTGTATTCTGTCCTAATCAAGCTCCTTCTGCAACATCGTGCTTAGTTCTGGGCACCACAGTTTTAATGATATTGATAGAAGATTGGAGGGTATTCAGAGGGAGGCAGCCACCTTAGTGAAAGGTTTTAAGGCCATGTTGTATGGCTATTGGTTGTAGGAACTGGGGCATTTAGTTTGAAGAGAAGATGACTCAGGGAGAACATAATAGTCTTCACATTTTTGAAGGGCCGTCATGTAAAAGAATTAGATTTATTCTATTTGGTCCCAAAAGACAAATTCAGGTTTAGTTTCATGAAAAACTAAGAATTAGGGCTGTCCAAAAGTGGAATGCTCTGTCTCAGGTTCCCTGTGGATTCTTCCTCTTTCACTGAAAGATTTCAGGCAAACACTGGGTGACCGCTTGCTAAAGGTGCAGGGTGTCCCAAAAGTTTTAGTGTGTTCAGAAGCTTTAATGCCTTAAAACTGCACTATAACATTTGGAATACTCTGTATTCTTTTCAGGTACGGGTTGTAGATGACAGCTTGGGGTTTCTTCTAGCTCTAAATTGTGAGGGATGAGGACATGGCCAAGGGACACAGCTACAGCTTGGAGGAATTGGACACCTTAAGCAATGCAAGATCTGGCTGTGCTACTCTTACATCCAAGAAATGAAAAGTGCTATGATCTGGCTGTATCTCCCACCCCCCAGTACTTGGGGCTCACAGCAGACCCTAGATCAGAAGCAAGGAACTAAGTTTTTCTTAAGTGAGGCATTTGGGGATTGGCTAATCAAAGAGTCTTTGAGAGTTCAAAATACTATTATGATAAGTACATGTACATAGATTAGAAATATATACGTGTGCATGTATATATATATTTACCTGCATATGTACATACTATATATACGCATATGTATGTGAGTATGTATGCACATAATATATATACATACATACATACATGCACACATATATATTTATTAGAATAGCCCCTTATCACTGCATAACTACCAGAGAGGTGGGAACTGATAAACCTCCTTAAAAAACCACAGCCAGCATGCACGTGGAGGAAACACACTGAGGTTTTTCCTTTTAATTGGAGGACTTCCTTCCTCTTCCCCACCCCAGTTCCTTTCCTGGCCAGAAAGTACCTCTCTCCAGACTTGCTCTAGAATAAGCTGCCAGACTGTCGCCTTGCAGCACTACAGAACGTGTCTGTTATGGAAGTTGTGTGTAAACAGGATGAGCCTAGTGGGCGGTGGGGCCAGGGGTGTGGGAAGGGGGGGGGTGTTGGGGGATGGGGATGCCAGGGCCTGAGCTGGAGGTACCAGAGCTTGGGGAAGATCCTGTGAGGGTAGCCATGGTGATCTTCTCTGAGGAGTTTTTGGGGCTCTCTAGTTCCCACAATTGAGGAGTGCTCTTCCCCTCTCCTTTCTACCTAATGTATGTCTGACTGTGTGATGGAGCTGTCCTGACTCCTCTCCTCCAGAGTCACAACTTCCCGGGAGAGGGAGTGGGTGGGAGGGACACACAGGGCCCAGGGATTTGGGGTACAGTTGTAACTTAATTCCTTGCCCACCCTGCACTGTGGCTTGGCATGCCCTAGGAAGAATACCCCTTGACCATTCATCCAATGGTTGTATCTGCTTATTCTGGAGAGGGAGGGGGGCATGGGCTTTTCTCACAGACGTACCTTTTTTAGGGGTCTTTTGGAAGTTGGGAGATAAAGTTGTGACTGTGACCTGACTGGGTTTAGGATTGCATGTAGTAGTAGAAAGAATGCAGGACCAGGGTCTAATTCAGCCTCTGCCATTAAATCGGACAAATCACTCCCCTACTTCTGAGCCTCAGATCTGCATCTGTACAGTGAAGAGACTAGAAGATGGTCTAAGGTGCACAATTTAGAATCCTAGCTCTAGAACTAAAAGGGATCTCAGAGACCATCTCATCTAGTTCTCTCATTTTACAAAAGAGGAAACTGAGGCCCAGGGAATTTAAGTGATTCAAACCAAGGTCTTCTGACTTAAGACCCAGTGCTTTCCACTATGCCAAGAAAATTCTGTGATCTTGTGACAGTCCTGTCTTCCTCTTTCTCTTCTATCCTATTTTCTCTGTCCCCCTGCTCCCCACTGTCTCTCCCTTCTTTTAATATCTTCCTCTAGCTCCTTCCTCCCCCAGGTTTTTCCCCCAAGTTGTTTTTTTGTTGCTAGTCTGTTCATTTTTCTAAGTTTTCTGTCTTGTCACATTTCTCAGAAGCAGACTGGGTGTAGCCAAGACAGGCATTGGTTGGAGACGAGGAAGACTGGCATTAGGAAGTGGGCTCCATCTCAAACCCTAGCCCACCTTCCCCACCTTGGGATGCTAGCGTTATGGGGAGCAGGGTTAGCTTCTTCCTTCTGGACTGGCTGATGTGCTGGGCGCTTACCCCACCTTCTCCTCTCCTTCCTGCTGACTGGGGAGGGGGCTGATGAGGAACCAAACAGACAAACCCAGAAGGGAGTCTTAGTTCTGTTTTCTGCTCTGTGCCCAATCAGGACCTCTTCAATCCTGAAAATAAAGTGCAGAAAGGAGTGATTCAATTTTCCCCCCTGCTGAGGTACAGATTTACTAGTTGGCATTTTATTACTTAAAAAACCTCCTTCCTCTATGCATTTCTTCCTCCCTCAGCCCCTACAGAAAATAACACCCTCGCAAGATTCTTGGTCAGGCTGACCTGGAGCTTGCAGCTGAAAGCCCTCTTGAATGTATATTGCAGCAGCTGTTTAAAGGGCCCTTAGAAGCTGCCTTGAAGGTAATGGGGATAGGATCTGGAAGCAATGGCAGGAATGATTCTCCATCCTCTCTTCACTGTTTGGAACCTATTTATATATCTCTCCCTGAATCTCCCCCGCCCTCCATTCCCCCTGGCTCCTCTAAGTTCCCTATGGGAAGAGGAAGAGGAGGTGGAGAATGGGGGAGGAGAAGAGAGGAGGGACTTCTTCCCTTTGGAGAGCTGTTCTCAGCCAACTCCCAGAGGTGTGAGTATAGTCCCAGTTCCGTTCCCAGTGGCACAATGGAAGAGACCAAGAATGCGGATGGTGGCGGGGAATGGACCCATTCACTAAACTCAGGACATCCTCTTCTTTTCACTGATGCTTTTGTGTTAAGATCCTGGATACTGACCCATGGCTAAGCAGGCCTAGAATCACAGAGTGGAAGAACTGCAAGGATCATAGATTGTCTTCTAGACTCTCATTTTACTGAAGAGGAAATTGAGACTCAGAGGTTGAATGACTTACTCAGGGAATGGGAAGAAAAATAGGGTCCTGTCATATTCATGTTCCTAACTCCAAGTTGAGTGATCTTAACTAGGAATAGAAATTTCACTGGGTGGGTCCCCAGAGTTGTTGTTTTTGATTCTTTGTGACCTTATTTGGGGTTTTCTTGGCAGAGATAATTGGAATAGTTTGTCATTTTCCTCTCCAGTTTATTTTACAGATGAGGAAACTGAGGCAAACAGGGTTAAGTGATTTGCCCAGGGTCACACAGCTAGTAAGTGTCTGAGGCCAGATTTGAACTCAGGAAGAGGAGTCTTCCTGACTCTAGGCCCAGCACTCTATCCATGGTGCCACCGAGCTGCCCATCATCAGAGTACAGATACCTAGCCATGCCCTCAAGTCTTCTTCAATATAGCTTATACATGAATGCACACATATACACACGTGCCGCTTTCCTTGCCTACGGAACATATATGTGTGTGCATATATGTACAAACATGTGGTATATACACATATCATATCACATACATATACATACCTACACACACACAAAGTGCTCCTTTCTTTTACCCTGTTTGGGTCTTCTGATAACAATGTATATAAAGCTAATTTATAGGAAGAATCCGTGATTTTCTATTGCTTTTAATTGTAAAATCAGACTACAACCCTATGGAGAAAAGCCCCTTAAGTACATTGGAAAAATCGGTGAGGGAGAGGTTAAGGTTGCAGCAAGATGGTAGCCATACATACGACATATTGAGCATTGTATTGGACCAGCTGTGTACTGTTGGCGGTTATAGTACTTTATAACACATGCCTATTTCTTTCTTCTTTTAGCCTTTTGTAATTGTAATGTAAAAAAAAATAATTTTGTAATTCCATCCCTGCCTCCTTAATGTAAGGATTTCTTCTGTTCTTGGAGATTTCCTGTCTCCACACTCCCAGCTTCTAGAACTTGGTTGGCCACCTTTTTCATACAATTAATAATGAATAATAGAACTGGGTTAGAATTTTGTGCTTTCTTAGCAGGTACCTTCACCTATATCACATGAACCATAAAGTCACATAAATTCAAAGTTTTCGTGAAATTCAACTTTCATGGGCTAGTTTCCTTTTTTTTAAAACTACTTATGAGAATTCATATGAGAATTCAAAGTTTCAAATTTTTTAGAATGTGGCATACTCACATACTCGTATGAGTCTTTTGCTCATAATGACTACTCTCACTAGTTTGTGGTGATGGTTTGGGATAAAAAGTAGGAGTGAGGGGATGTAGAGAGAACATGGGAACACAGGTGATAATCAGATGACCTTGTTTTAGCCAAGATTGGAGTCAATTTTGAGCCCCTCAGAAATTGTCACAGTGCATAGTGAAGTGTCAAACCCATTTATTTGCCTCTTTCCTTCCTCATCCCTGTCCTGCTGAGCCCTACTTACTTAGCAGTGGAGAGACTGGAGTTAATGAGAAAATGACCTGAAGATGGGGTGCATGAGGAATTAAGGGAAAAGAAGAGGACTGAATGCTACATAAACCTAGCCATCAGCCTCTGGATAATAAGAGTTGTATAATGTAAATATCCTCTCTTCATGTAGATAACTAACATTTTTAGGGACCTTGTATTTTTATATGTTCACTTTCATGATAGATTTCTTTTTAAAGCATGTTTTTGATTGATATTTTGTCTCATATCATTATAGTTATGCCTGGTATCCTCCCTTTCCGCTCCAAGCGAGCCATTCCAGATAACAAATAGCATTTTTTTTAAAGAAAAAAAAAATCAGCACTACTGATAAATACATTGAAAAAGTCTGAAAAATCTATGCAATATGTAATAACTGTGGACCTCCTATATCCACAAAGGGGTGAGTCGGGGGGTATTCTCTTCAACTGAGTCTTGATTGATCTTTATAATTTTGTTTCATTTACTTTTTGGGGGGCATGTGGTTGTTTTTCCACTTAAATTGTTGTAATTGTTGTGTGTATTGTTTTTTTTTTTTTTTTGGCTCTGCTTACTTTATACTGTATCAGTTCATATAGCTCTTTTCATGCTTCTCTGTATTCATCATATACATCCTTTCTTATAACTCAGTAATATTCCATTACATTCATGTATCACAGTTTGTTTAAGTATCCTCCAGCTGATGCATCTACTTTGTTTCCAATTCTCGTTATAACCAAAAATGCTCCCGTAAATATTTTGGTGTTTATGGGAACTTTCCTCTTATTAATTGCTTTCTTTAAGCCAAGTAATGGAATCTTCAGTTCAAAGGGTATGGGCATTTTAGTCACTTTATTGCATATTTTCAAATTGCTTTCTAAAATTATTGTATTATTTCACAGCTCCATCCACAATGAGTAGTGTGCCTCTTATTCCACAATTTCCCCAACGCTGATAATCGCCATTTTTTGTCCTCTTTGTCAATTTGCAAGGTATGAGGTGAAACAGGTTTGTTTTGCTTTGTATTTCTCCTATTATTATGTTTTGGAGCATTCTTTTTTGTGGTTGTGAATATTTTGCAATTGTTCTGAAGTCGGCTGTCACTGTTGTGTTGCTATGTTTTTTTGTAGCTCAGATGTTTCTTTGATCAATTTGAATACTAAGGTATTTAGAGGTTATAGGTTTATTACTCAAATTGATTTGTTGATTATCTGCTTATGTTCAAAGTCTTTGAGTTTTCTTCTTTCTGGGATCTTTGGCAATTTCAATCATTCCCCCCTCCCCCCCGCCCATTTCCCCGTATTTACTTTTTTATTGTCCCTTCTAGTGCTAGTTTCTTTGGGTTCTGGATCTCTCACTATTTCAGTCTTCTTGCACACTGAGATGGTTCACCAGCCTAAGTTTTTGTCCCAATTGACTTTTGTGGGTCAAAACTGACCACAGGTGGATGCTATGCTTTTTCCCTCAGCCTTAGTGGAGTGCTGCACAGGGATCCCTGGCCTTCCCCCCGCCCCAATTCCCCACAGACACACAACATGGTGTCCTGACCCCTCTAGTCTCTGACTTGGCACAGGTTGTTCAGAGAGCTACCAGCTAATGCCATGGTGTTGTTTGCCCTGGCATAATCAGTTCAGAGTTTTGCCCTGCTGGTGCCAAGGGGTTGGCCTAATTTCCACAGCTTGGAGCAGGGTCTCCATGGCACTGGGAAGAGGGAGAGGAGAATGAGGTGTGGGGATAGTTTTGTTGTTAACCATGTCTAGTCCTTGAATCTGCTAATGCAACCTCACTGCTAAATAGTGTAGGAGGTGGTGAGGGGTGCAAGAATGAGCTCAAGGTCAGTAAGCATCAGTTCATAGATTTGGAGGATTTAGTTTCTGTGCATCTTAGACCATGGAGACAGCTGAAGCTGCTTAATCTTTGGTGCATAATTTTTGTTCTGGAGAAGTTGGAGAAGTTGTTCTTGTTGTTTGTCCTTCATTCTTGAAGAGGACCATGACGTCAGGAAGGTGATGCCATGACATGCAAGTGAATTGGATTCAGGTGAGGGAGGGCTGTGCAGAGTCACTGGCCTCCCTGCTTCTTCCAGAGCCAGATTAGTATCAGGACAACTGGAGATGGCCCTGGATGCAGTGGGAGGCCTTGGCCTTTTTAAGCTAAGGTCTTTCCCAGGTCTTTGTTTAACTGAACCTATGCCCATTCATTGATTAAGGCTAGGCAAGAAATGAGGCAGAGAAAGGTCTCTATTAGGAGCAAAAAAAAAAATCATGCTGGGAGGGGAAGACCCTCAGGATTTCTGGCCCAAACAGAAACAATTCCCATTTACATTTACTCTGAGCCAGTCAGGGCCCAAACAATAGCCAAATGGGACTTGGACTGGGACCTATTGTTGGCCAATCAGAATGATTTGGACTTAAGGCAAGGTCCTTGAGGAAAAAAAAAATCTAGCGTATATACCCCAAGATACCTTTCTCTGTTACTTTGTCCTGGCTTGCCCCTAATGCCTGCAAATACTTCTTTACCTCTTCTGCCTCAGAGTCCCTCTTTTACTTTAAGATGCAACTCAGGTCCCCACATCTTTTGCAGGAAGCCTAGGCCCCACTAGAGTCTCCCACTGCATCCTGGGCCATCTCCAGTCATCCTGATCTATATCTTGCATTGGACCCAGATGACTCCGTAGGAGAAAGTGAGGCTGTTGACTTTGCATAGCTCTCCTTCACTTAAATCTTGCATGTCATGGCACTGCCTCCCTGATTTCATGGTCTTTTTTCATAATGCAGGACAAACAGCAACTTCTGTGAGTAGGACTAGGAGCTGTCCCACCAGGAACCCAACTGGAACTGACCACTTAGCAACACCTCCCTCTCTCCCTCCCTATCCCCTTTCCCTTCCCTCTGGCCACATAGGGTATCCTACCCTACCTACGGACGCTCTTTCCAAAGGAATATGCGAAGTTGTGGGAAAAACAGAAAACATCTAGTCTGCCATCATGTTTCTCACATTCACGGTAGACTTCTAATCGGGATGTGGGCAGTTTGTTTACTCTCTAATATGCCTGCCTCCTGGTGAGGTTACTGCTCAAGTCACAGGGGTGGGGAAACATAATTAGTGTTTGCTAAATGCTTTGAAATCCTCCAGATGAAAGGCACTGAACAAGTGGGAGGTAATACTCCCACACCTGGGCCTCCTTCGGTACTCTGTATACCCTTCATCCCCTCTGCTCCTGCACAAACACGGCAGTCCCCTCTTGCCACTTTAGCATGACTCCCATACGCTTACTGTTTGCCCCTGCATACCACATCTGAAAACAGGACTCTCTGCACCCAGAATGCAGACTCGCTTGTACATCAAATATGTCCCACTTCAATCCAACATCTAGAAACACCCATTCTCTCCACTGGCCACAAATTCTCTCATGGCCTGTATGTTATGTTTAATATGTACTCCTCTTCCCCCTTCCCTATCACAGTTGGTTTTCTCTGGTGAAGTGTGGCATGCCATGATTTTAAAATGCACCCATACATCATGAATATCATGATATTGTGTTTTCTTGTCTGTAACCCTCCCCCCCCCCCCCAAACCCATGAAGCAGCCTTTGCTTAGACCTTAATAGAACAGAACTGTCTGTTCTTAGCTCCCAGCTGCATTTCTCTGTGTGACCTGGAATGAGACTTAGAACCTTCCTTGACCTTTAAATTTTCCTCCATGGGGAATGGAGGAAAAAAGGAATATTTGACACTGAGAGAGGGACACTGCGGTGAGGATGAACAGATTTCTTCTTAAGACCTTTGACATCTTAGAGTTAAGAGAGACTGGATGCTTCCAGATGTTAACTTTGGCCTGTCTGCATGAGGAACCCAGGCTGGCTTCTTGTACATCAGATGACAGATAACAGAGGTGAATATTATTTTTCTAGGGTGCTTGTCTAAAAACTCAAAAAAGTGTGTAAGCCTATGGAAAAGAAAGACAACAGGCTACTCCAGGGGTATGATCATTTTGTTTCAGAGGCCATGGTGTGCTTGATCAGGGTATAGTTAAGGCAAGAGTGTCCAGTGCTGTGAACTGTCCAGTGCTGGTGGGACTTTAATTGCAGGAAACTTTGGTAAGTTGCTAATACCAGCGTGGGGATCATTTGTCACAGTACAGGAGAGCCAGAGGAGATGGAGGCCCTTTTCTATTAGAAAACTTCAGAGGAAGCCTTGTAAATGAATGTCTCTTTTTTGTAACCACTGCTTTTTCCTTGTTTTTGTCTTGCAGATTTTTCCACCCAGGTCAATTCCACATCCCTGAATTCTCCCACTGGCAGAGGGTCCATGACTGCACCCTCCCTGCATCCGTCCATTGGCCCAGGCCTTGGTTCATCACTTGGCTCATCTAGCCAGCTGCACTCACCCATCAGCACCCTCAGCTCCCCCATCAATGGAATGGGCCCCCCCTTCTCTGTCATTAGCTCCCCCATGGGGCCTCACTCAATGTCTGTCCCCACAACTCCCACCCTTGGGTTTGGGACTGGCAGCCCCCAGGTGAGTAGCCAAAAGAAGGTAGTTGCTGTTGGTTGGGTTTATGGGCATTAAAACTTTATAAATGGTGAATCCAGCATTGAAAATAGTGATGCTATGGATGATGAAGATATATCATGGTCTTTTCTGTGTTCAGAGATGATGTCAGTTTACCACTGGGCTGCATTTCTAGCAATGGCTTATTGAATTGACCTTAGTTCTTACCTTGTCCATTTTTGGTTTTTTGGATCAAGATATACTGATGCCTTTATGGTCGGGGGCTAGTCTGTAACTTGGGTTAGAATTCATTTTGTGGTTGAGGTTGGAGGTCAGTATATGGCCAAGGTTAGGGATCATTCTGTGGCCAAGATGAGGGGTCAGTCCATGACTGGAGCATGGGGTTATTTAGTCCATGGCCAGGATCAGGACTTAAACTGTATCTGAGAAATGGAGGTGAGCTAATTGGCCCATTTTGGGGATCAAATCTCTGAGTTCAGTCTTGTGAGTCTCATGCTCTAACCATAGTACCTAGCCCTCTTCCATACCTCTGTTATATATGATCACACACTGCAACTGACCACAGGTTCCATTAGATGGTATTAATTACAAGGCTGTTGCCTGCATGAGATGTTTGGCCAGGATCTGTCCCAAGCAGATTCCTTGAACCTAGACCCTGACATCGAGGAGTTTACCGTCTCATGGAACTGAGAGGGAACCTTAATGACCAACAAACCCAACCCTTTCATTTTACAGATCAGGAAACTGAGATCCTGAGACATTACATGACTTGCCCAAGGTCACACAAGGCAGTAGGTATGAGAGCCAGAGTTCCAATTATTTTGACCGTCTTTCTACTGCACTGTGACTTTCACTGCCCACTTGCTCTCCTACTGTGGGTATGAACATAGAAGTCTCAGGAGCAGAAGAACGGATGGGGAGAGGATAGCTCCAGGGTGGAGGGTGAGGGTGTGGGTTCCTAGGCTCATTTCTTTGCTCAGCAATTACTAAGGAATAATGATGATTTGTAGCTCACTTCAGGGCCGATACACTAATCAGGATTTGGCAAACATCTGGCAGAGTGTTTCTTAATGGGTAGAGGGCTTAGCTTTCTGTCATCATAGGATCTCTCCCACCACCTGCCCCATTCTTCAGTGCTGCCATCAGCACTAATAGGAGATGAGTACACCCCTAAGCAGAGGATGATCTGTACAATTAGACAGAGGGTGACCCCGGAACCCTTAGGAAAAATCAGGTAATACCCAGGCTGGAGCCGGGGACTCCTGACAGGAGCTGGAAGTCCTTTCCTCCACTCTTGGCAGTGCTCTGTTGAAACTGCACCTGGGGCTGGGAGTGTGAGCAGATTCCAAAATCTGAAATATGTCCCATGGGACGCGCCCTCAGCTCCAGTACCAGATCTTCTGCCGCTGTTCATGGTGTCCCTGGGAGGCCCACCTCCTTTCTCTGCGCCTCATCAATCTCTCTGACGTGAGGGAATGGCACTAGGAGTTTTCTGAGTATTTCTTACCTCTTAGTTTCCATGATCCCATCAAATACCTTACACATCCCAATGGGAAGCTCTTCTCCAGCGAATCCCATAGGTGCCATTATTCATGGGCTTCCCAGGACAAGACTTGGACTCTTCTCCTCCAAGACTTTGCTATCGATGCCTAGAAAAATGAGTAACATAGCATTTTGAACAGGGGTTCTTCATGTGAGGTGAGGTCTGTGAGCATATATGTGTGTGTGTGTGTGTGTGTGTGTGTGTGTGTGTGTGTGTGTGTGTGAATATGTGTGTTTTAGAAATATTTTGATGTCTGCCTTTCAGGAGTGTGTCCCCAAAGTCTTAGTGCAGCTTTGAGCTTTAATAGCTTAGAATTAAGAATTAGAATAAGTAGAATTGAGGCTTCACATTCTATGCTCTCTCCTCGTGAGAGCTTTAATAACTTAAAACTGCACTAAGACTTTTGGGATATCCGGTGTAATTAGTTTCCTTTGTATTCCTATGGATTTTTATGGATTTAAAAACTTTCTGAAAGGGGGTGCCCATAGGCTTCACCACATTGCCAGAGAGGTAAAACCACTGATTTAGGTTTAGATTAAGAACACCAGAACCCTTTTAAGTTCCTTAGAGATGATCTAATCTAAGCCTCTAATCTTATAGTTATGAAGCTAAGAACAGGAGAAGTGAGTGACTTGCCCAGGGTCACACAAATAGCATAATGCCTGGTCCACATTGTTGTTCAGTTTCTTTAGCTGTTTCTGACTCTTCATGACCCCATTTGGGGTTTTCTTGGCAAGGATACTTGAGTGGTTTGCCATTTCCTCCTCCAGCTCATTTTGCAGATGAGGAAACTGAGGCAAATAGGGGTAAGTAACTTGTCCAGGGTCACACAGCTAGGAAGTGTCTGAGCTTGGATTTGAACTTGGATCTTCCTGACTCTAGGCCAGATGCTTTCTCCACTGTGCCACCTAACTGCCCCTAGGTCCTATGCTTGGTCCATAGCAGGTGATTCATAAATGTTCCTAGGATAGTGAGGATTTGAATCTTAGAATATTTGACTCCCAAATCCATATGCTTTCTATTACACCACATGACACCCATAAATAGATTGTAGGATTTGAATTAGTATAAGTCCAGCCATATACCATACTTGGCTCTGCCCCCTTCCCTCCTTCAGCCCAGTGTGAGCTTTGGCGGGGGGGATGTGGGAAACGGGGGATCCTATGGAGAGGTCAGCAGCTGTTAGGCAATATGCTGATTCATCTCCTTCTTGGTCCTCTTCCCCCCAAACCCTCCTCCTGTTCCCCAGCCTAGAAGAAAATACCCTTGCTTGGCTGGCTTTGAAGGACCAGCCCTTTATCAACAGGCTCCTCCCTGGCTGGGGTCCTTGGCTTCACAGTGAGCAGAGCCTGGGCCTGGCTCCCATTGTTTTGCTTCCAGGTGGCAGTCGGCCTTCTTTTCCTACCCTCTTTCCCTTCTTCCCTTCCGCACTGGTGCCCCTCAGCAGCGGGTGGCAGGGAGGGAGAGGTGCTGATTGGAGATTATGTCAAACCTACGGCCATCCTGGGCATGAACTCATTAAAAATAGCCATTCCTAGCCTCCTGGCTGCCCTGCCCTGCCACCTGTTCTCCACGGGCTGAGAGCTACCCACTTAGCAGAAGGGCAGATTAAGAAATGTGCCACCAGGATTTTATTTATTGGTTCCTTGGGATCTGTTGGAGTCAAGACACCTGCTGGCTCCCTCCTCTCTGATTCATTGCTTCTTTACTTTGGCCCCATGACCAGGATGGTTGTGAGAGTCATACCCTCAGGGGGCAGAAGGATGGGGGGAGTCCCTAAGAGGGCAGCTGGGTATCTGACTGAGTGAACAGACATATTTTACAGTTTACTACAATTTTATTCATGCACACACATACATATATATGTGTATATATACATGTAAGTATGCATATACATATATTATTTGTTGTATAGTTGTTTTTAGTTGTGTCTGACTCTTCATGACTCTATTTGGGGTTTTCTTGGCAAAGATTCTGGAGTGGTTTGCCATTTCCTTCTCTAATTCATTTTATAGAGGAGGAAACAGAGGCAAACAGGGTCACACAACTAGTCTAGGCTGTATTTGAACTCAGGTCTTCCTGATTCCAGGCCAGGAACTCTATTCAGTGTGCTATAAAGAATTTTTTATGGGCAAAGTGCTAGTGTTATAAAGGGAAAAATGAAATAGTTCCTGCCCTTCAGAAGCTGATAGTCTACTGACCTTTGGACATATATATATATATAAGCTTACATACATTTGATATATGGACACGCTCCTTAGTAGTTTG
Source organism: Petaurus breviceps papuanus (assembly GCF_028583685.1). Taxonomy (NCBI): domain Eukaryota; kingdom Metazoa; phylum Chordata; class Mammalia; order Diprotodontia; family Petauridae; genus Petaurus; species Petaurus breviceps. Next base: position 2,899,301 of record NW_027187344.1, on the reverse strand, counting down.
GCTTCCTTGGGGTGTTGTCTGATGGACATGTAGAATTTGTGCCCCTGTTACATTGAAAGCTTTACTCCAGTAGCTTTACCTTTACTCCAGTATTATTCTTTTTCTTCTTCTTTTTTTAGAGGAGGTAAGGTAGGGCAATTGGGGTTAAGTGACTTGCCCAAGGTCATACATCTAGCAAGTGTGAAGTGTCAGAGGCTGGATTTGAATTCAGGTCCTCTTGACTTCAGAGCCAGTGCTCTATTTCATTGTGTCACCTAGCTACCCCTGTATTCTTCTGTAGGCAGCAAAACAGACTTCAGGTCATATATAATGAAGAACTTTTTAAGCACAAGTATTGATCTGTAATGGAGTGGGCTGCTTTGTGTGGTAGTGAGGTACTTATCACTAGATGTATGCAAGCAGAGTACCACCCATCAGAGATGTTTTAGAGGAGGTGACTGTATGGGGTTGTATCAGATGACCTCTGACATCATTTTAAAGTCTGAGAGGGAAAGAACTCTGGAGACCTAGGCTTGACCAGTGAGTGGGCTTTGAGGAAGGTGCTTTCCTAAACCCCTAAAACACTATATAAATGTGATTATGATGATTCTCTTTCTTTTTCCAAAAAAAATCTGCCAGCCCTTGTTCTGTAATATGAGTGTGGAGGTCCGTGAATTAGCCAGGGGAGCTGGAGCCAAGGAACTGTGTCTGGTGGGCCCATGACTAGATGGGGGACAAATCTTCCTTGTACAGGGACATTCAATTTAGTCCATTAAACATTTGTTAAACTCCTATTATGTGCTAGGCACCATGCAAGTTTCTAGGGGTAGAAATACAAGGATGAAAGTCTTTGTTCTTAAAGAGCTTGAGTTTCATAGGCCATCAGTGTGGGTAGACCCCTCATTGGTTCTCCGCTCCAAGTGGTCCCACCCACTGAATAGCCCCTGGCTGTCTTCTTCTTTTCTTATAAGTTGCAGAATTGGGCACACAGAAGGACATGGGAGCAAGACCAGGATGGTCAGTCCAGCCCTGGGGGTTCTTAGACAAAACGAGATCCTTCGTACAGCAGGCTCAACCCCCTACTTTGGCCCCAGGAACCAGACAGCATTCCTTCTGCTTAGTCATACTCCCTGGGCCTGTTTTCAGACTGAATAAGGGAGACCCCTCCCTCTCAGGCTGGGCTGAGGGGGATAGGGTAGGAGATTGAGAATAGAGAGAAGTGCCTTTGTTTTTTTTGGGTCTTTTTGCCTCACTCTGTCTTCCTCATTGTATTGTAGTTTTCCCTTCAGCCTATGGCAGGTGAGTAAATGGGCCAACCTAAACACTAATCAAATCTTCTCTTTCCCTTTTCCCCCTGGATCATTACTGCCCTTTGTGAGCCAAGTCAAGTTTCAAGGTTTCTGTAGAATTTTTTCCCTTGGAAATCTGGGCTTCCCCATATGCATAGAGATGGGTGGAGTGAGGAGAGGGATTCTTGCTGAACCATCATCACAGGCCCAGAGTTGTCTAAACCTGTGAGATTCACTGACTTCTGCTGTTTTCTATGAGACCTGGTCTAGTCTCTCTTCTCATTCATTGAATTATCAAATGTCAGTAACGGGTGGGACCGTAGAAATCATTTAGTCTTGCTCCTTCATTATTTGCAGAAGGGAAAGCTGAAGAGAGAAGAAAAGAGAACATAAGAGAGAAGGGGTGTGTTCAGTCACTTAGCAAGTTCATGACAACCTATGACTGGATTTTTCAAATGTCCCTACTCCCAGTCTATTTCCTTTTCCACTACTTTCCATCATTTCTTTCTAGATTGGAGTGAGTTGATAATGGTTCAATCTACCATGATTTCACATAGTGCTTGGTCATTTACAGTTCTTATTTTGGAAACTATTACTATCCTCTGATCCCTTACCTATCCTTACTTCTCAGTTTCATGCATTTGAGTCAATTCCTTCTATATCTGGGCTATCAGATTTTATCATCCCCCTTCCCACTCAACACTTTCTCTTCTTATTTTAGGCCTTATTTATTTTATTTAAGCAGAAACTTTTAAAATAGAAATTTTCCATTTCAGGGCTTTGTAATATGGAATGTTTGTTTTTCTTAATCTAGAAACTTATTTTTTTTGATAACTGTATTTCAGTATAATTGATTTTTATTGTAATCCCATGCATTTTATTTTATACATTTAAAGACATAATTCTGAGAAGGGAACCACAGGCTTTACTAGATTGCCAAGGGTTGTCCATGACACAAAAACAGTTAAGACACCTCGGTATATTTTGTCTGTTATGATTGCCTCTCTCTCCATTGAGCATTTTTCAGTACTTTCTTTGTGCAAGATGCTGTAATGGGTTCTGAGGACACAAAAGCCCCAAAACAAGAAATCTGTGCTGCCCAAGTGAATATGATGCAATATTGTATGTCATAGATCACCTGTAGAAGAGCACAGAGAAGGTCGGGAGGGAGAAAGTTAGAGAGAGGGAAGCAGGCAGGCAAAGCTAGAGAATTAGGGATAGGGTGGAGTTGGAATCAGTCAAGGGTTTAATTACTAGCCCTGGTTATTTCAGGAAGTCACAGGGACTCCAGGCGGGGAACTGAAATCAATGCCCAGGGATATGAAAGGGGAAATTGAATCCGACTCCCCTCCCCTCCCCAGCTCTCCTACAAATCCATCTTTAGGCTGTGGTGCCGGTGGTATGGGGACCTTACCCATCCCTCTCGTGGTCTGGCACGAGTTATCTTCCTGACAGAGTCTGGGAAGATACGCAGCCTTAATGGACTTGGCCATCTGTCCCCTGTCTGAGAGCATTAGGGACATCCCTGGCAGGGAAGTAGAAAGAAAAGATGACGGAGCCTTCAAAAGGGAGGGCTCCCAGGAGAGAAGCAAGAGAAGCCATTTGTTTTGCACTTAAGGAAAGTAAAGGGGACCTTTTCTAAAGTCTTTGCTGGAGATGACAGAAGTCATCAGGGACAGAAGGCAAAATTAGTATTTAACTCCTGATGTTTAAACCCAGTGCTTGGTTGAAGAGAGACCTTCCATGGGCTCTTGTTAATAATAATAATAACAACAACAACGAAAGTGGTAGTGGTAGTAGTGATGGTAGTAGTGGTAATAGTGTAGTGGTGGTAGTAGTAGTGGAAGTGGTAGTGGTGGTGGTGGTGGTGGCGGTGCCGGTGGAGGTGTTGGTAGTGGTGGTGGTGGCAGTGGTGGTAGAGATGGTGGTGGTGGCGGTAGAGGTGGTGGTAGTGGTGGTGGTGGCAGTGGTGGTGGTGGCAGTGGTGGTAGAGGTGGTGGTGGTGGAGGTGGTGGTAGTGGTTGTGGTGG
>NW_027187344.1:2862368-2895903 GCF_028583685.1 Petaurus breviceps papuanus | reverse complement strand
GTGGTGTTGGTGGTGGTGGTGGTGGTGGCAGTGGAGGTGGTGGTAGTGGTGGAGGTGGTGGTAGTGGTGGTGGTGGCAGTGGTGGTGGAGGTGGAGGCTGTGGTGTTTATTTGGTGCTTTAAGGTTTTTCTATCCCACTTGATCCTCCTAAGAATCCCAGGAGGTGTGGCTCCCAGGGCTGGTTTGCGTCTCTGATTGCTTACATCCTACTGTGAATGGCAGTTATCATGCTTATGTCCCCCTCTTAGCAGGTAAGCTCAGGAAAACAAGACACCCCTGCTCTGAGTCTGAGCATATTCTTCTGAAACATAAGCCTGTGTTTAAATGTTTGTTGATTGATTGGTGGATGAATTTATAGGAATCACTCAATTGAGTGTAGATTAATCATCTGCTTTGTGCAAGGTACTGTGCTGAATGCCCAGGATACTAAAATAGAAGTGAAATACTCCATGCCTTCATGGAGTTTCTGTTCTAGACAACATATGCTGTGCATATGTGTATAGAATGCAGACAGGGTGAGGAGGAGGTGGTCTGGGGAGGGAGAGCTGCAGCAGCTGGGGAGATCAGGAAAAGCTTCAAGGACAAGATAGGTCTTGAGCTGAGTTGGAAGAAAGCCAGGGGCTGCAAGAGGTAGAGATGAAGAGGGAGAGTATTACAGGTTTAGGGGTTAGCTAGTGAAGGGCACAGAGATGGGAGATGAGTGTTGCATAGGAGGCTCAGCATGGGGGGGAGGATGTAAAGACCCTATTAAGACACTGCCAGCCTTTGGCATATGCCTTCCCCTGCCTAGGCTTCTGTACTTTCACCTGTAAAAGATCAGGTCGGATTAGAGGGAAGCCAACGTCCCTTTCAGCTTTGACACTCTGTGAGTTTCTGTACAGTAGTTCTCCTTTGGGAGCGCAGAGTAGGTGAGGACCAGAAGTTCTTCCCTTGCCCACACCTGGCCCTGCCCCCTAGGGTTCTGGGAGGAGTCAAGTGGGAGAAGTGGCGATTGCAGATGCTGAAGCAGCATCACAGATGGTGCTGGCGGAAGGTGCTCTGAATCACCTGGCGGATGCCACTTGTGATCCAGCTATGCCTTGTTAGCTCTGGAAACCCTGCTGAGGCAGAAGGAGGCCAGGAGAATGAGGGGGATGGTGGCTAGGGACTGCAGAGACAGACCTTCCTCCACCGTCTCCATGGCTCTCTTGCCAGCTGCCTCAGCAAAGGCGTCTTAGGAAGCAGCTGGGGTGAGGTGGAGAGAGGAGGGCAGAAATGCTCACTCGAAAAGGGTGCTTTTTCACTCATGGTATGGGAGCAGGCCCAGGGAGGGAGGGGTGATTGAAAGATCTCCTGCAAGAGGGGGAAGGAACACCAGGGTGGGAGCTAGGAGCCCTTCATCTGCTGCCAACTGGAAGGCTCAGTGGCATTTACAAGGCCTTAGAGGTACATTGAGGCAGTTACTTTGATGTTCCCCAGAGTCCCTATAGTAGAAAGAACTCTGGACTGGGCATCATAGAATCTTTGGATTGAAAGGTGGAAGGGACCTTTGACCCCTGCAAGATTAGATATATATTGTCCAGTGGAGGAAGGATCGTAGATTTGGAGGGTGAAGGTTGGCATTAGCTGTCACCTAGTACAGTACTTCTTGTTTTATAGATTAGGAAACTGAAGCCCCCCCCAGGGGTTATATGGCTTTCTCAAAGTCATCCATAGCTGAACTTTGACCACCACCCTCAAACTCTTGAATCTAGTGCATGGTATAAAGGAAGGAGCACTTGATTTAGAATTAGAGGAGCTTGGGTTCAGATCTCAGCCCTTCAACATACTATTTGTGTGACCTTGGACAAATCACTTAACCTTTCTAGAGGGGCCTCAGTTTACTCGACTCTAAAATAGAAATAATTAGTAGGAGTTGGGTCCTCTTGGTATCTGGAAACAGGAGATAGAGCCTGACTGTATATGTCACCAGCTCTTCCTCTTCTGGGGAAGAGAGATTGCCCCCTCCCCATTCTGCTACTTCCTTGAGGCTCCTTGTTGCATAGTGAGGCCTGAGATGCTTGAAAAAATAGGGGCTTCTTTCTGATGTTAGAAAAGCCACAGAAATGTCCTCAATCCAGTGTTAGGGAGTTAACTCCATTGTTTCCCAGGCCACAGTTATTCTGGGTAAGGGATTAGGACACATTGTGGGGACAAGGAAGCAGAGAGTGTGTTTCCAGCACACTGCCCCATTGAAATTTCAGGGTAGTTACAGAAAGAGGAAACAGTGGGTGAGTTCTTCTCCTAGCTCCACTGAGCTGACTCAGTGCCTTTTCCTTGACTTTTGCTGAGTCGTGGTCCATGGGACAGCGTCAGGGAGGCTGGGGCAAAGTGGCTGGGGGGAAGGAGGGGAGTCAAACCCTTAGTCAGTGACCCTGTCAGAAACCATTCCAAAGAATTCTCAGAAGCAGAGCGTGCAGAGCAGATTCACAGTCAACAAAAATCTGTTAAATTCTCATCCTTTGCTCTAGGGATATAATGACAATGAAATGTGACACTATCTGCTCTCAAGGGGCTTCCAGTCTAGCAGAAGGCAATGCAGCACACACATAATTAAATATGATACAATATAGAGTGTGATAGGGGCAAAAAAAGATTTAGACCAAGGGTGGGGAAACTGTGGTCTTGAGACCTGATTTAGACAATGCTGTAGCATAAAAAAGTTAGGAGAGAACATTTTCATTTTCTCAGAGGAGAGGAAGTAATGAAAGAGGGTCTCGAATTTATTGGTGTCAGGACCCCTTTACACTCTTAAAAAAAACGTTGAAGACCTATTCTCTGCACATCACACAGACGTCTGGTTGGTATCTGAATAGGAAAATAATGTCTTAGTATTTCTACAAAAATAGTATTGACCTTGCAGACCTCATGAACTACCAGGGGTTCAAGGCTCATACTTTGAAAACTGCTGAGGTAGGAGGTGGCCTCTAAAGAGGGTGATGCCTTTGAGGAAGGGAAGGATTTCAACAGGTGGAGGTGAGGAAGAACTATATTTCAGGCTCAGGGGATACAAGGAGGTATTAGACGGCAGAACAGAATTGCAGAACAGTTATTTAGAGTAGTTTGGCTGGAATATAGACTGTGAAGGAGAATATTGTGAAATAAGATTGAAGAGGTAAGGTCTATGGGATCATCTGCTTAGAGCTGGAAGTTAATTTTGAGGCCATCTAGTCTGAAACCTGAGAGTGAAATGTTTTGTTTAAGGTCACACAAGTAGAAGAGGCAGAGCCAGAATTTGAACCCAATCTCAGTAGAAAAGGATATTGAATGGCAAGCTAAGAAATGTATGTTTTGTTATGGAGGCATTTGGGAATCATTGAGGGGTTCTAAGCAGGTGAATGACTTGATGAGACTTGTGTATTAAAAGGAAGAGGCTCTATGAACTCCCTTGGTTTCCTTTAGACCATTGAGTAGCAAGCACTTATTATTCATCTATTGTATACCCAGTGTTGGGCTAGAAACTGGGAGGTAGGCACTACAAGTATTATCTGCATTCTATAGATGAAAACTGAGACTTGGATTGTTGAAATGTCTTGTTTCAGGTAACTCAGCTACTAAGCAGTGGAACCATCTCTAGGCATACATACAGGGGACAACAGCTTCATTAAGAACACAAAGTCATTATATATAGCACATCTTTCCCTTTCTAACAGGTGGTGGTGCAGGTAGGTTTCTGTTCAACCTAGGCCACCTTTCTAGGACAGTTTAACCTCAAAACAGCCTTGCAGGGAGTAGGGACAGCTATGGGTTCCTCATTCCATCAAAAGGAAACTGAGGCCCAGAGATATTTAGTAACTTGTAGCAGAATGTTACAGTCATGGATCCTCAAAATGGGTCTGTGATCCTGGAGTTCTTCTAATCCAGGTTCCTTCGAGAGATGTGAACCCTCTAAGACTCTGACAAGCAGGAAGCTGACCTCTTTTTGAACATCTCCAGTGATGGAGAACACCCTACTTCCCCAGGTAACCCAACTCCTTTTTTATGGAGCTCCAAGTGTGGCCCCAGTCATACAGTACAGGACTTTGGAATGGATGGTTAGAAACCATTTTCTCTTCTAGAGCATAAAGGAGAGTTCATTTTTCTTCACGGTTAGTAGTCAATTTTAGGAACTTATTTTCCTCCCCCAGAACCAATTCTCTTCCTGTTATATCAGAAAGGAGGAAGGGAACATAGCTTTTGTTGGGGAAGGCAAATGGATTTCCCAGCTTGAGAAGTCAGGCTTTCTGAGGCTACTGAAGTACACAGCAGACAAGATCTGTTATTCCCATGGCATTTACAAGTGTTTCAGAGTTTCTCCTTTCCTCAAGGGGTGTGGAACAGAGGAGCATTTTGGAGAAGAAAACAAATATTTGTCTCTTGCAAGTTCCCTGGTGTCTGGTGGGAAGGGGGCCAGCCTTCTGAGAGGGGACTTCCGAATGGGACGAGGCTCAGCAGAAATGTTAGTAGAGACAGGATGGGGAAGTGGAGGGTAAGAGCCAAGCCAGAGATTGTTGGGGTGTGTGTGTGGGGGAAGTTGGTACGCTGATATGCTGAGAGCTCTAAGAGGCGGAGGCTATATCAGACAGAGGGAGCCAGGATGGTGAGTGGAATCAAAACTGTCCTGTCACTCCAGTGTTGCTACGACAACAGAGTGAATTTCCCACGCTTCCCTTCCTGGCCAGGTTTCAGGTCCTGTTTTGCCTGGGGGGTGGGTGGAGGAAGGTTGTTCAAGAATTGAGGTATAGCATAAGGACTGGACTAAGTAGTCCATCTGAATCTTTGAATCTAGAACCCACTCCTCATCCTCCTGTTTCCTTCTCTGTCCCCTTCCCCACCCTCTATCCTTTTTCACTGTGTATTAAACTTTCCCTATCCTGTGACCTGGACATTAATCAGTTGGATGTTCAAGTCTCTGTATCCTGACAAGGACTCTCCAGGATAATGACTTTTAAGGAAGAGAACAGGGCTGAGCTGAATTAAGACTCCAATATATCCCCTCCAGGAAAGAGAAAACAGAATACCGACGTCTAAGATCCTTCTATAGACTTTAATATATGAGGAGTGCTTTTTACAGGACAGACTTGTGTGGAGCAGCTTGGTTTAAGGGTCAGCTCTGTGAGAGTGGGGACAATGTCATCTACACTTTGTATCACTCAAAGCCTAGAGCAAAGTGTTCTGCATACACCCAAGTATTTAATCAGAGCTTTTGGTACAGTGGAAAACATGTTAGATTTGGAATAAGATCTTGGTTCAAACCCTGGGTGTGTGCTATTTTATACCTATCTGACTTTGACTGAGGCACTTAATTTCTATTTTCCTTATCTATAAAATGAAGGAACTGGACTAGAGATGATCTCTAGGGCCCTTTGCAGCACTAAATCCTGTCTCCTGGCCTTAGTTCCTCATCTGCACAGTGGAGACAGCAGTATTTGTACTATTTATCTCATGGTTGTGTTGTGAGGTTTATTCTGTAAAACCTATAGCACTAAGGAAACAGTAGCTATTGTTTATGTAGTTTATGGTTCATGTAGAGATAGCGGTCCAGGAAATGGGTATGGCAGAATTTTTTCACCCTTTCATAGGATGTCACCTTAACATTGCCCTCTGTTTTTCCTTCCCCAGCTCAACTCGCCAATGAACCCTGTCAGCAGCACAGAAGATATTAAGCCGCCCCTTGGGCTCAATGGGGTTCTTAAAGTGCCCGCCCATCCCTCAGGAACTATGGCCTCCTTCACCAAGCACATATGTGCCATCTGTGGGGACCGCTCCTCAGGTAAAAGCTTGCAGATGCAAGCTGTTGTGGAGATGGAGGGAGACCCCCAGTATGGGTATGGGGGAGAAAGTCAGTGTGGGGTCACTCAATCAGAATCATTGATTAAGGTCTGTGCAGAGCACGCTGCTGGACACTAGAGGAGAGGCTAGAATTGGAGCTTACAGCAAAGCAAACAGTTAAGAATTGCTCTCCCTTTTGAACATCATTCATCCTACCCCTTAGACTCATGTTTCCTTTCCAACTCCAGCTCCAAAGATACCAATTGGATCCTTCCATCCATTCAGCAACCCCTTCTTTGCCTTTGGTACAGATATCACCCAAAATGCAATGGAACCTCGAGGAACCAGGATATTTAGGGAATAGACTCTTCTGGCTAACTTTGTTTTCTGCATAATAGAAAGTGTACAGAATGACAAGATTTAGAGATGAGAAGGCACAATTTAGAAGGCACAAATTCTAACACTCTTACTTTATTTTTTTCTGAATTTAACACCACCCTCTACCCTCCCATCCCCCCCGAAAGGAAATATTTCCATGTATAATGTAGAATAGATAAAAAAGGATTATATGTACAATCGTGAATCTCTAGTATGTTAAGCTTTATTTTTATTATTTAAAGTACCTCAACTGAACATTTTTACTTTCAAAGCTATCTTGCTTGTTTGTGTAAATTTTATTTTAAAGATGAAGATACAGAGCCTCAAAGGGATGGAGTGGCTTGCCCAATGAGGTCCATTCAGTGAATAGCAGAGCAGGGATTCAAAGCCAGGTCCTGTGACCCCTAAACCCAGTGCTCTTCCCAGGAAAGCATATATTGCTTGTTTCAGCCCCAGACCTTAACTGTTTTTAAGCCTTCTTTATAGCCTTTTTGAAGTACCAGAATCAACTCGCCTGTTTCAGCTACCTCTAGTACAATGACTTTCCCATAGTGGATACTGGAATCTGTTGCTTGTCACTGAAGCTTTGCTAGCTGAAGAAGCTCCAGGACCTCAGGGTCCTCTTTCATCATTTCATTTCATAGAGGAGCTTCAGAGCGCATGAGAGTAAACTCTTTAGACTTTAGAATATAGAATAGCAAAGCTTGAAATGACTAGTCTCCTTCATTTAACAGATGGAGAAACTGAGGCCTGGAGAGTTGACTTGACCAGTCAGTAGAAGAGCTGGAAATAGAACCCAGATCTTCTGACTCCCAATAGAGTGTTCTTTGCTTATAAGGATTATAAGGCTTTGTTCCCCATTAAAGGCATTTCAGACCTCGTTCTAGGCCTGAACCTGGCCCTAGGTGTCTCCCCTTGCTTATTACTCTTTTTTCTACACCCTCATCATGAGTCTTTAAGAAGCCTGAGGGTGCCTTTTAGAAGCTGTCTCTGACTTGGTCTGGTGTTGCCATAGAGACAGTGACCTAAGGAGACCCTCCCTTCCCAGGAGAGGAGACCCTGGCCCTCCCCTACTTGAGTGGACTGCTTGATGACATGGCCTCCAGCCATCTTCCCCTTTTCTCCCTCCCCTCCCCCCTTGCATTCAGAGATTGATAACCCTCTGGGCCAGCTAAGCTGTAAAACCCAGAATCTCATCATGAATGAGGCACTGGCACTCAGGAGGGAAATTGGAGGTGATGATGATACCATTTATCAGGCAGCCCTAGCCTCAGGCGGTTTCATTTGGCTAATTCCCCACTTTTGAAGCCCTTTCACTAGGCCTTATACACATACAGATACATATTTGTACACATTTCTTATATACTTGCTAATGTACATGTGTATACACAAACATTCTGCACTTATGTATATTTATTCTCTTATATAGCCCCATATCCATCTGCAGCTCTCTCCTGCACACTATACATTCCTCACACTTGCATTCAAACAAAAACAGATACATGTGTGATTCTGACAACCTCTGATACCATATCATGTGACCATCCATAGAATTGCCCCCAACTAGAACTCTCTGACTCTGTCTGTCTGTCTCTGTCTCTCACATACACACACACACACACACACACACACACACACACACACAATCATGTATACATACACAGCATAGTTTCTTCAAGCCTTGATTTTGCTCAACAGTGGATAAGGACTTAGATAAACAGAGAAGTGACAATTCCAGAAAACCTTGTGGCATGTTGAGGCTGGTACATAGCCAGTGAAGAGATGAGTCTAACTAGGGTAGACATTTCATTTGGGCAGGAGGGAGAATCATAGAATCATAGATTTAGAGCTTGAAGGGGCCTTTGGGGTAATCTGTTTTCAGTTCCCTCTTTTTTACAGATGAGGACACTGAGGCTCAGAATCTAGGTGACTTAAAACTACAGGACCCCTGAGTTAATGGGCCATCTCAGGACCACTGAGGAGGAGGGTTTTATATTTAGGTCTTCCACACTCCCAGGTCCAGAACTCTGAACTTCTATTCAATGCTGGCTCTCCAGACGTAATTGGAGGGATAGATTGGGGTCAGACTCTGGAGGGCCTAGAATGACAGTTTGGAGCGGCAGCAGAAAAGACTGTCTATAGGAATTCCCCCCTGCTAGCTGATGTAAAAGTGTGGTTTAATAGAAATAAGCCTAGGTGGAGACCTGGATTCAAACCAATTCACTGTATGATATTAAGCAAGTTTCTTCCCTTTTCTGAACCTTAGTTTTCCCTTTGGAAAATTTGGGGGTTAGTCTAGACAACCCTTAAGGCCCTGTTGAGCTCTGACATTCTTGATGTCATAATATATCTGTAAAGGAGATTAGATGTGATTCTTTCTTGTTCCTCAAAACTCAGAAGTTTGAAACTTTGGCAGCATCTTTGGTTCTTCCCACTCCCTCTCCAGCCTCCTTTCACATCTGGTCATTTGCCAAGCCTTATGGATTTTACTGGCATGATAATTCTTACATCTATTCTCTCCTTTCCACTCTATATAACGTCTTACCTGGACTCTGATGGTAATCTCCTAATTAGTTCCCCAGCCTCCCTTTACCAGCAGGCAAAATAATCAGAATACATGATATTACTTTGATATTCTAAGACTTTTAGTGGTTCCCTGTAACCTAAGGGCTAAAACATAAACTTCTTAACTTGAAATTTAAGTCATTTTTCAATTTAGTTTCAACCTACCTTTCCAGGCTTATTTCACATCCCTCCCCTTTACTCCTTTAGCCAGAGTGTGTTGGCAACTAGTTGGTACAATGGATAGAGTGCCAGGCCTGGAGTCAGGAAGACTCATCTTCCTGAGTTCAAATCTGGTCTCAGATACTGTGTGACCCTGGGCAAGTTTCTTTACTCTGTTTGCCTCAGTTTCCTAATCTGTAAAATGAACTGGAGAAGGAAATGGTAAACCATTCTAATATCTGTGCCAAGAAAACTCCAAGTGGGATTATGAAGATTTGGACCCAGACTCAGCTTAAACAACTAAACAGCAGATCCAGGGTGTGCTACTAGCCATTTCCCTGTTGTCTTCCTATCTCATGTCCTCTCTGACCTCTTGAATTCTCACAGAACATCTCTGATGACTGGGCATAGTTGTCATGAGCACGTGTTTAAATCCCTTTTTTCCATTTAAAATCCAGCCCAGGTGCCACCTTTGCTGAGAAACATTCTCTGACCAACATTCCACCAGCCAACTCAAAGTGCTCTTTTGCATCCATATAACAGTCCATCAGGGCATAACCTAAGTCAGATCTTGCCCAATTTCCTACATCCTCAAATTTTCCAGTTATGTTTTCCACCTTGCATTATGCTTTCTACATAGGTTAGAATTCCTCCAATAGATTGCAAGCACTGGAGGGCAGGGGTTATGTTTTCCTTCAGGTTTATATTCACATTACCAAGGAAAGGATTGTGTGCATGGTGAGCATTTAATAAATGTTCATTAAATTGAATAGTGTCTCTGCTCTTCCATTTCAGGTAAACATTACGGTGTGTACAGTTGTGAAGGCTGTAAAGGCTTCTTCAAGAGGACAGTCCGAAAAGACCTCACCTATACTTGTCGAGACAATAAAGACTGCCTGATTGACAAACGCCAGCGGAACCGGTGCCAATACTGCCGCTACCAGAAGTGTCTTGCCATGGGCATGAAGCGAGAAGGTGAGATGAGGGAAACTGAGGATGCCTCTATGGACTGTCTCTGAGCCAGCACTCCACACAATGTTAAATTGGATTAACCAAGGGAGAAGTGGCTTTCGTCATTTGCCTTTAGTGACCCAGTTAGAACTGTTGGAAATTTCTTAGGAAGGGATCACACAAAGGGGATCAGCTCTCTTATTTTCTAAGACCTACTTATCTAGTTTATGGATTATCTAGAATTCTGATCTCTTCTTTTTGCCTTTTGGTTTTGGCACCCCAAACCAAGCCTTTGAAATCCCTTCCACTCTTTCTTTAATTACAGAAACTTAGAGGGGGAAGGAGCCTTAGAAGTCATCCATTGCACCTTTCACCTGGGATTGGCATCTCTTCTGTAGTATTCCTCATAGATGGGGCCTTCCAGTTATAGGACCATCACTCCTTACTAAAGGAGACTCATTCCATCATTGAATAGCCCTTACAGAGTTTTCAGCTTTATACTGAGTGGAGAACAGCATCCCTGTAGCTTCCAACATTGGTCCTTCCACCTTCTAGCAGAGGTCCTCTTTTTTTTATTTTGGAGGAGTGAAGGCAGGGTAATTGGGGTTAAATGACTTGCACAAGGTCACACAACTAGTAAGTGTCAAGTGTCTGAGGTCAGATTTGAGCTCAGTTCTATTCACTAGCAAAGGTTCTCAATCTTTTATTATATCATACACCCCTTTGACAAATTGGCAAAGCCCATGATCCCCTTCTCAGAATAATATTTTAATGCAAAAATAAATAGGAAACTAAAAAGGAAATCAGTGATATTAAAAGAAAATCCCAGATTCCAGGTTAGAAGGATTCCAGGGGGTGGCTAGGTGGCACAGTGAATAGAGCACTGGCCCTAGAGTCAGGAGGACCTGAGTTCAAATCCTCCTCAGACACTTAACACTTACTAGCTGTGTGATCTTGGACAAATCACTTAACCCCAACTACTCTGCCCTACCCCCTCCAAAAAAACAAAAAACAGCAATGAAGAAAGGACTCCAGGTTTCTAGAGACACATGAAAAAACCCTTCTCCTATACTCACATAATAGCCCTTCAGATAGGAATCATTAGTCATAGAATCATAGAATTTCAGAGTTGAACAGTACCTTACCAATGGTCTAATCCAATTATCTCATTTTATAGAGGGGCAAAGAATCCCAGAAAGAGGAAACGACTTCCCTACAGTTATACATGTAGCAAGCTGATAGCAGAGTCAGAAACAGAACCCAGATCTCCTTACATCCCCCTAAATTTTCTTCCTTGGCTAAAAGTCTTCCAGTGTTCAGAGTTTTTCTAGTAGAACCCAAGCCTGCAGTGTCGAGGCCCAGCCCCAGGCCCTCCTACCATCAGCTGCCGAGGTGAGATTTGTGGAGTCATCCACCTTTGCCTCCAAGATGATATTTCATTGCTGTAGATACCATTGGGGTGCTTGGTTTTCCCCTCCTTTTTTTTAGGGTTTTGTTTTTACTCGATGAAGATGTCTCTCTTCAACCTTGATTGTTCTGGGGCCCTTTGAAAAAACCCAAAACCTCAGTCTGGGACATCTGCTGCCGATCGGCTTCCTTTTAAGGTCTGCTCTGGTTGTGAGCGTGGTTATGGTTAGAAAGCAACAACTTAGTGAACCTTGTCTGGTCCTGAGTCACGTCTCCTTTCTTTTCACACAGACTCCTTGGCTGTCAGCGTCACTGCAGAGGGCACCATCGCTGTATCAGCTTAGGCCTCCCATGCCCTATTCTTTCTTTAAAGTAGAGCCAGTGTTTGGTGAAATGTTCACCGTGGATACTTCCTAGCTAGAGAGTTTCTTAGTGCATAGGTATCTCTGACAAGGTTATGAAATGACTTGTATATCAAGATTCTTCATGCCTAGCCTGTTAATGACTCCCAGAGAGGTTGTTAGTTAGAAGGGCACCCCAAGGATTTGATCTCCCATTAGCAGAGGTCAGAGTCCTCAAGGAGCCCAGCACAGCATTGAATGCCAATCCCACAGTGTCAGGTGATGGAATTTGTGCTCAGGCTTTTTGGGAGGCTGGTGGGATGGGCAGGGAAGTATCACATATTCTACCTTTCAGCTGAGGATTTTCCCGGGGTTTCTAAACACACTAAGGGTTCCCTTTTTGAGGAACCCTCCTACCTCGAAGAGCTGTCTTCCTCCTCAAAGCTTCCCTAACATTCGGGAGCATATCTTAAGATCACAGGAGCATAGACTGGGAGCTAGAAGGGACCCTAGAAGTTATCTGGTTGTACCCTGTTCTTTTGTAGAAGAGAAAGCTTAGGCACAGAGAGGCTAAGTCACATGCCCAAAGTGACCCAGGAGGTCAGGAGCAGGTTAGCCTTTGAATCAGGTACTTCGTTTCTAAATCTGGCAACCTTTCTTCTGTGTCACGCTACTTTGGGGGGGATTATTGTCCTAAGTTTTTTTAATTAAAATTTTAAAAATTAAATCACACAGCACTATATACTATACTGTAGTTATTTACATCTGAATCATACCCACATTGCCTGACTGTGGATCCTTGAGGGTCAGGAGACTTATCACTTAACAGTCCTTTATTACGCACTTACTGTGTACATTTCATTAGAGATATAAACAAAAAGTGAGAACAATACCTGCCTTCAAGGGGCTTACATTCCAGCAGGGAGACAATGTATAAATAAAGAGGAATATACAAGACATAAACGGGAGATACAAAGTAACTTCAGAGGGTAAAGTCATTCACAGCTAAGGGACTGAGAAAGACCTCCTGCAGAAAGTGACATTGAAGCTGAGTCTTGAAGAAAGCCAGAGATTCCAGGAGGTAGAGGTAAGAAAGGAGAGTATTCCAGGCATTTGGGGCATTGACCTAGGATGGGGGAGGTGCACAGTAAGCCTGGTATTCAATGCTGTGATGGGCTTGAGGACCTCAAACTCCTGCTAATGGAGAAAAATTTTAGCTGAGAGGTGGAATATTTGATACTTCCTTTGACCCTTCCAGTACATGTAAAACCACCAACCACCCTTGAAACCTGAACACAAACCTATTACTTGACTGAGGCTGGTGGAGATACCTAGTGGGATTGACATTCAGTGACTGACTGGGTTTCTTGAGGACCTCAGATGCTTGATAATGGAGATCAGATCTTTGGGATGCCCTCTCAACTAACTACCACTTTGGGAGTCATAAGCCCAGACTAGAAATACCCCTTGTATTCAGGATCTTCAGATGCAAGTCATAAAAAAGCATGGTGATAGGAGATGAAGTGTTTTTTTGCTAGGGACAGCTTGTTAGGTTGGTACAGCTGAACCACAGAGTGCATATAAGCCACACTGTGATTTGGAAAGGTTGGAAGGGGCCAGATTGTGAAGAGCTTTGAATATCAAATGGGAGTTTGATATTTGATCCTGGGACTAATAGGGAGTCACTGGATTTTATTGAGAAGGAGGTCAGTTCTAGACTACAGGAAATTACTATGACAGTTGTGTGAAATGTTTAGAGGAAAGGGGGTGCATCTGAAGCAAGGAAACTAGTTATAATGTCACTGAAGTAGTCCAGACTAGAGATCATGAACACCTAAACTACAGTGATGGCTGTATGAGTGGAGGGAGTGTCTGGCTGCCTTATCTTTTTATCTATCCATCTGTCTATATAGATATTTCTGTATCAATAGATATATGTACAATATATATATACATATATCTATAAATATTTTTATCTGTATCTATCATCTATCTCTGTCTATATCTATTGGTCTGTCCCTGTGTCTCTGTCTCAAATATTGTGGAGATAGAAATGAATTGGCTATATAAAGAGACTGAGAATGAGGAGTTGAGAATGACTCCAGGGCTGATTGGAAGCAGATGATGTTGCCCTTGGCAGAAATAAGGGAGTTTGGAACAAGTGTGGGTTTTAGGGCTGTGTATGTGGGAAGGTAATGATTTCTCTTTTGGACATGTTGAGTTTGAGATGCCTAGTAGACATCCATGCCAACGTGTAAAAGAGCCAGGGTCAGCAAACTAAGCACTTTACCCCCTCCCCAATCCATCCTGCCTCATGAGCTAAGAATTTCTTATACATTTTAAAATAAAAACATATTATATTTAAAACTGTAAAACTCTTTGTTGGCTAGGGCCAGACAAAAACATGTTACAAGCCAGATTTGGGTTTTAGCAATAGTTTGCCAATCACTGGTTTAGACTAAGTGTAGGTTGGACAATGCTTCTTGGAGAACATAGGGCTTGCACTGGGCTTTGGAGGAAGGGTGAGAGTTGGAAAGACTCAGAAAAAGAAAAGGGCATTCTCATTAAGGGTCATGGTTTGTATGAAGTCACAGAGGAAAGAGTGAGCATGGTGTGTGGAGTCAGTGAAAGGAGCAGGCTGGAGGAAGTGGAATGACACATGTTGATAAATGAGGAATGGTTTCACTTGAGGTGTTTGATTTGCCTGTTGCCAGCTCACTTCAATGGGTCCCATAGGAAATGGATAATTAGCAGTAAAAAGGCCCAGGAGTCTATTCCATGTGACCATAGTGGGGCAAGAACTTGATCCAAAAGCCTGAAAAAGCTTTCCATACCCCAGCCCTGAGAGAACCCTAAGCTAATGGTGAAAAACCATTACACACAGTTTCTCTCACTGTTGTCCTGAATCTTATTTTTGGGGCCCTGTGAACTGTTTCCTGATGAGGATATTGTCAGAGCCTCAGTCCCATTGTCCAACCACTCGTGACACATACTGAAATCTGAGTCAGAAGCCCCAATTTTTAATCCAAGCTCTAATATTTGGTTAGTGGTTGGTTATTTTATTACACTAAACTTTAGTTTTCCTTATCTACTGAGAAGAGAGAGCAATAATGTATGCTATCCACTTCACAAGGCTTTTGTGAGAAGAGTGGTTTGTAAACTTCAAAGTGCTATCTATAGAAACGTGAGTGATGATGCAGGAGATGATGATGGTGGTCATTCCGAGCTTTTCTGGTTCTCCCTGGGAGTCTCTGTGACTGACCATGAGCCCCAGCTGAAGGAAGGAGGGAGGGAGCTTTCCGACCTTGAACCTTCCAAGAATTTCCCCACCTGGATGCCTTGTTCAGCCTGTGGGGAGCTTGTCCCCTGGACCATGACAGCTTATGATGCCATGGTCCATTACCTTTCATGACCTGGCATTAGTGACTCTTGCCATGAAGTAAAAGGAAAGAAGGGTGGCACCTTGCAGTCATTGTTATAAATCAGGATGACTGTGGGACCCTATGCTAGTCCATACATTTTGGTATTCACAGTTACTTAAAAAAATGTATCACCCAAGTCTAGTCCTGCTTCTTCTTTTGTAGGCCTTCCTCTGTGTGGAGACAAAGAGAGGGGCCTGGTACAAGGGAACAGTACAATATGCCCCCCAGGGTTAGTGTCTTGGAGTTACGTTTTCAGCCACTAAATTAGTGAATCCAGTAGGTTCTTCTCATTCTTGACTGGCCCTTAGAAAATGTCCAGGTATCTTTCTCTTGGTTCCTGATCAATAAGGGTAGTATAAAGGCCTCATTACTTCAAGTGTAGGGTGATGACATTTCTCAGGAATGGCATATAAATATGTGACCATAAATGACCATTCTATGAAGTTCTCCTGTTTTCCACACGATGGCCCTTATATAGCCTGACTTCATGCCATGTGTGCAGAGATTACTCATGGGTCCCTAGTGGCATCCTAGGTTCCATAATTTTTAGCACAATCATGCCATGGACAAGGGAGAGATGGAAATGTGAAAAAAGACAGGCATTCAAAAGAAATGGGTACCTGGGAGGAAATTAAAAACTATTGGAGGCAGCATGTGGTACTGTGAAAGGAACATTGATTCTTGTGGCTTCATATCCCACCTCCAGTGTTTACTGTCTCTGTGACCCAAGGCAAATGGCTTACCCTCACTGAGCTTCAGTTTTCTCATTATAAAACAGGATTTGGACCAGGTGACTTCTGAGATCCTTTCCAGGTCTAGATGTATCGAACTATGACCTGGCCAGTGGAAGCCATCTGATCGCTAGGAGAACAAGACTGTAGGGCAGTGAGTGGTTTATCCTACCCACGAGTGCCCGCTTCTGCTAATCAGGAAGAACCACAGCTGTGTTCTCTTTCCTGGGAGCATGCCAAATTCCTGGAGAAAGAACTTGAACTTTTGTTTAACTTTGCTAAGACACTTCTCTGTGGATGTCATACATATCCTTGAAAACCTTCAGTGGCTACAGAGTCATGTTTAATTCAATAGATATTATGTGCCTTCTATTTACAACGTACTATGCTAGGTCCTAAGTTCAACTTATATAACTTAGCATTCGAGTCCCTTTACAATCTGTGCTTTTTTCTTTCTCTTCCCTTATCTCAGCCTAGAATCTCTCACTATTCCTCTGTTGGTTCCCTCCTCCCTGGGCAGACAGACTGCTTTGTCCCATGCCTGTTCCACTGCATTCACCTGGATTATTTTTCTCTGTCTCTGCCTGTTCAAGGTCCACTTGTTCCTTCGAGGCCCAGCTCGTACAGCCTTCTTCAGTCACCCCAGCCCACATTATTTTCCTCTTCTTTTGTCCATCCTTGCTTGGACTGTTTCTTTGGCATATATGCTTTCTAGGGGGTGGGGCAGAAATTTATGTCTTTTGTTTTTATATCTTCTACATTTCCCAGTATGCATTTTCCTTCCTTCTCAGAGTCATCTCTTACAATAAAGAATGAAAAAGCGGAAACAATAAAGCAAAATGAAGTAGCACATTGAAAAAGTCTGACATTATATATAGTGTTCCCCACCTGTATCCCCGCACCCCACCTCTGCAAAGAATTAGGATGCTTCTTCACATTTCTTTTTTTTTTTTTTGGAGCCACAGTAGATCACTGTAATTTCGTAGTAGTTGGTTTTAATTGTTCTCTTGTTCTTTCTTTTTACATTGTTGTAGTCATGGCGTATATTGTTTTTCTTTCACTTCTCATGTTTCTTCCCTATATTTCCATCATATTTATTATTTCTATTTTCCAGCAGATTTTCTATTACATTAATGTACCACAATTTGTTTTGTCATCCCCAATTAATATCAGTGGAATGTAAACTAGATTTGAGTCAGAAGACCTGTGTTGAAATCCGGGCTCTGTTAGTTACTACCTATGTGACTTTGGGCAAGTTAGTCATTTAACTTCTCTGGGCCTCAATTTCCTCATGTCTATAAAGTGAGGGGATTATATTAGGTGGCCTCAAAGGTTCTTTCTAGTTCTAAGCCTACAATTCTTTTTTTAAAAAAATTTAAATTTTTAACACCGCCTTCATTTCAAAACATCACAAGCAAAACATCTCTTGTAACAAAGAATAAAGAAGGAAATCAACCCAGCAATTGCATCAGACAATACACACAATATTCCATACCCATAGTCAGCCACCATCTGCAGAGAAGGTAGGAACATGATTTTTCTTAACTCTTACAGGACCAAGGTCGATTATTGTAATTACATTGAGTTCACTTTTGGATGCCTACAGTTTTAATATAGGAATCTACTTTGTTTCCATTTTTTGTTAATATAAAAAAAGCTATTAAATATTCTGGTGCATATGGGGACTTTCTTTTTGTCTTTGCATCCCTCTGAGGCATACGGCATATACTTAACATAGTCTTTGTTTTATCCTTTTATGTACATGTCCTAGACTGCACTTGCAAGGGGGGAAGCATGGCGTCCTGGACCCAGTACAGCACATGCTCAATATAGTTGGTAATGGATAGGAACCTCTTCTAAATCTCACCAAATGAGGCAATATTTGTAAAGTATTTTCTACAGTGCTTGACTCATAGTAGGTTCTGTGTAAAACTAGCTGTTACTGTTCACTTTAAGATAGTCCCACTAAGTACACAGGATAAAATTGTGAAAACTTTTGTGATTTGGATGATTAGTGTCAGAAAACATCTTTAGGACCTAAGGCAAAGAGTTAAGAGCTGTAAGAAGAGTCCCTGGGATTTTCAGCCTTCTAATCAGTATGTTATAGTGGAGAGAGAATTGGGCTTAAAGGTGTCTTTCAGTCTGAGGCCTGGCCTGGCTTTGATCCTTTCCAGCTGTGGAAAACAACTTCACGTCTTTGGAAGTCTCTGGAACTCCATTTTTTTTAATTGGTTAAATGAGAATATAGATATTACCTGTGCCCGGGGTTGTTGTAAAGAAAGAATTTGCAAACCTTTAAAATGCTGTATAAGCAATTGTACATTGTTAACACTCTTATTGTTGAAACATCATTAAAGATTAAGAAATGAGAGGGACCATTGGCTTGTAGACTATCAGAAACTATATGTCGTCCTACCTCTAGATCATCAGAAGCCACATATCCAATGTTCAGCACCCCCTCTACTTCTTTGAGAAGAGAATGGAGGAGGTGCTGGACATAGCGAGTACCAGATAACATACTAAAAAATAAAATTGTATAGTCTAACACAAGGGAAATAACTGGATACCCATGTGGGCAGAGATTTGCTGGTTTAACAGTTAGCTCTTCTAAAACACTTCATGGACATTTAAGTTTAATCTGCATTATTTGCATTTTCTCTGTCACTTTCTGAAGTCTAGACAATCAACAAAATAACCAACAAAATAAACCAAGCCATGATTTGTACATTTGCTGATTTCCAGGGCGCAATTGCTCACACTGAATATTTAACAAACAATTGTCAAGCAAGATAAAAGTTGACTCCAGCACACTCCAAATGTGGGAATTACTTTTAAATTCAGCTGTCAAGTGGATGGTCTGACTTGTTGCAGCAAATAGTGAGTTCAATATCAGATTAGATGAAATAATAGAAATGAGACAATATGATATTCAAGTAAAAGCAGCCCTAAAACTGATGTATTTTTAAAGCCCATTGGTGTAAATATTTGGGAAATGAATGAAAGAACAGATATAGACATAGTCCATTATGATTTCCTAAGGAAGTTTAGCCATTGTAAATTGGTAACAACAACCAGGAGACCGAAAAGACCAAGAAATTACCTCACCCAGCAAAACACTGAATCTCTTTGTGAGACAGAGCACTATAGAAGCCAAGGCCAAGATGGAAATATGGTTGCTGTACTGGTTTGAGTATAGCATTGTTCTTAAAATCTTTATAGAGGATCATGGTGGAAGACTGAACAGCGTCAACTCTAAAACAAGTAGAAAGAGTTGAAACAAAAACAAGTTTAAAACAAACTTGGGGAGGGATCCAAATAAGCAGAAATCTTGTGAGGGTATTTAAGGATGAAACTGGAAATAATATAACAAATAGATTAAAAATTGAAAAGATCAGTAAAAAAATGTGTTTCCCATTAGTCATAGTTGAATCACCCTATTTAGACGCTGTAACAATCCAGTTGTGCTGCATGAGAAAGAAGAAATTCTGTTGGAGAAAAGTGAGATGGGAAGAACAGCTGGAGTAGGTCTAGGATATATAGGAGATGTGTGCTGCAGGTGACAATTTTAAAAGAGGACATTGAGGGATTATTTTCAAGGCATATGAAAGAAAGGAGAATTAGCAAAATCGGTGGGCAAATCTGAGGTCTTATAATTGACAAAAAAGGTGACCAAGACAATATTAATATGTCTACTTTCCTCATTAGTACAATTTTTTAAATGAGAATAATATATATGTGTGTGTGTACACACACACACACACACACACACACACACACACACACACACACACACATCCAGGGTATCCTCCTGAAGGCTTGAGAAAGGATGAGGTAGGCTTTTGCAAATCAAGTGCTATTACAGATTATATCTGTATAACTATGTGCACACGTATACACACACACACACACACACACACACACCACTGACTGAAAGTTATAGTAAATACAAGATGCTTCTGTTACTATTTAATTCTTTTAAAAAAATCCACAACAACCTATTTGATTTGGCAGAACAAAATACTGCTGTCTTCTAACAAGGCGTCTCCCTTGTATATATTAAAATCACATAAGATTGTTTGAAAAAGGTAACCACAGAGATAACTTTGTTGTCTTTCTGATTATTAGTATCAACCCTGGTATCAAAGAGTGGCATACATGTTTGTTGAAGTCATTTACCATCTTCATGGGTGATGTTGATCAGTATAAATGGAAGGAAGAATCTTCTTCAACCTCCTGTTTGCAAATGACATTGTCGAGATTGTATTAAGCCCCATAACATTTTATGGCCACTGTAATGAGATCCATAATCACTTGGAAGGGTTCAGCCTAACTAGTCATATCGGAAAAACCAAATGTTTGAAATGTGTTTGGATTGACAATCTGTAGAATTGATCCCTTGGTACATATATCCTGAACAGATGCTGTGGGTGGATATTGAGCCTGGCCCATGATTAAATGTGAGGAAGAATATGGGCAGGATTGCTTTTGGGAAATAGTCCAATACTTTTATTTTTAAAAATAAATTCTTATTGGTAACTTTTGCTTTTACATCACTTAACATTTCCTAGTGTAATGCTTCCCCTTTACCCTAAGAGCCATCCCTTGTAACAAAGAATAAAATAGAGGGGGGAAAAGGTTCAGCAAAACTAATCAACATATTGACATTATATACTCCATATCCATAGTCCCCCACTTTATGCAGCACTTTTAATGACTAAGCATCTACTTGAAACAAAAGTTCATCTTAAAAAATAACAACAGTATTCTTGACAAAGGAAGAGAATAGTTATTGTCAGAGTCATGGGAACATAGACACACTAGTACATTGTTAGTAGAGCTGTGAATCAATATAACCATTTTGAAAAGCAGTTTGGAATAATGCAAATAAAGGGACTAAAACATCCATTTCTTTGACCCAAGGATTCTATTACAGGCTTATGCCCCAAGGAGGCCATTGATAAGAAGAAAACCCTCACATATGCCAAAATATTTATAGTACCTCTTTTTTAAATAGTGAAGAATTGGAAACAAAGTAGATGGCCATTGATTACATAAATGTAATAGAATATTACTATGTTGTAAAAAGGGATGAATGTGTTGCACACAGAGAAGCATGGGTTGGTCTGCATGAACTGATGCAAAGTAAAGTAAGTGGAGCCAAGAAAACAGTATTTACAACAACAGCAATGATGCAAACATAAAAAACACTCCATCTGAGTAAAAGTAAATGTAAAATTATAAAGAACAAGCATGACTTGAAAGGAGAGATAGGATGAGATGCTCCTACTTCACCCCTTTGGAGAGGTGGGAGGACCACAAGTCTTGCATTTTTTTTTTAATGTATCAATGAATCATGCTGCTTTTCCCCTGTGTGTGTGTGTGTGTGTGTGTGTGTGTGTGTGTGTGTGTATCTAAAAAACATTGTATATGGGATGAATTTTTGTGATGAGAAGGGGGAAGGATGCTAGGGGAAACTATGGCGGTATAAAAAACAAAAGGCAAAAATGAAAAGTTATTTTGAAAAAAAAAAAGGGGCAGTATTCTTTTGGCGATGAGTAGTGACAATATGTCATGAAATGCCACAGTCTCTGGAGAACTAAAATGGAAGGTCACGCAGAAGGCAAAAGAGAAGAACATGGTTGAGTGTATGTAGACTCTCACACATTGTCAATGGAGAATTGCATAAGAGAAGCACTGGAAAATGTGTCAGCAGAGAGACTTATGACCGGAAAAGAAAGTGGACTCCTCGTGTGGCAAGAACAAGTGTTCCCCGATGGATGCAGCATTCACATTTTCCTTTTGCCTCCATATAACGTCAAGGAGACTTGCAAAAATCCCCTCAGATGTTGGGCAGATCCCCTTTGGGAGTATTTGTGATAGACTTGACATGAGCTTCTAGGGCGAGAGGGTGTAGATGGGATATAAGCTGTATCTTTGCTAGGAGAACTCCTCTCAGTGACGTAATGTCTTGGTCCAGGGATAAAAACCCTGTTGACCATGGTGGTAGAGATTAAATGAACATCGCACCACCATGAAGATTTCTGTTTGAGACTATTTCCTAATATCAAAAGGGGTAGTGGCTGATTAGTTAGTTGGAATTGGTCTCTATAATGGACCCATTCACAGAGAGAAAAACCTGTGTTCTCTAATTTATTTCCTTCACACTGGTTGTTTTCCACGGGAGTAAATATACATACCTTGTAGAAGCTCATGTCTAATTAATAAAATCCACTGCTTCTAGTCCCACTTTAGAAATACTATACTCTTGAGAAAAAAAAAATTACGAACAGTTAAATAAATACCTGATTCCTGTCAAGGAAATACCTTTCCTTCATCTCCTTTTGTATTTATATGTCATGAATGTGCAGTAAAAACCCTCGTACCGAGCTATCCAGCTTGAATAGGAGAATGAAACAACTGTAAAACATCTCCTGATGGCGAGGGAGAATTATGTTGGGAAGAGTCATGGAATCAATACAGACAGAGGGACAAGAGTGTGTTAGACTTGTCCAGTCAATGAAAATTCATCTTCAAAGTATCTGGTCTCGTAAATAGCTGATGGGGACTTTATATTTACACAGAGCGATGTCTGCTTCCCACCCGACCAGGAAGTTAATATAGGCATGCTTGGCAGTTAGTTGTATTTTCTGTGGCTGGCAGGCCCTGAAGTCAACAAGCTTGCTGTTTAAGAGGAATTATGTCCTGCATGACAAACGACTGCCCTCTGGAGCTCTGGGCTCAGTGCCTTCAGCCCAGAGCAGAGCCTTGGTTCCTGAAGGGAAATAAAAAACAAGTGGGAATTTTGTCCTGATGCAAGGCTCCATCCCCCACTCAGAGTTGCCCTGCTGATAAATTTAGGTAAAATGCTGATGCTGATATGCACTCCCAAAGCTCTTTTATTGATTTTGAAATGAAGATCTCGCCCCCCCCCCATATCCTTCCCCTATATAAATCATTTCCTGAACGTCCTGCTGGTGGTTTATGCTGTTGTTTACTGCCTAAGTCGTTGCCACCCGACCACATATACTTTGTCTTCCCCTAAACATTAGCCAGGCAGGTTTCAGGAACAGAGTTGGCAGGGCCTCAAGCTTTGATTGGATAGGGGCAAATTTCACAAGTGTTGGGCCTACATGATGCAATCACAGAGCTTGTGGAAGGTTTTGGATTTGCCTGGGGGTGGGTGAGGGGAGGAAGGTGGAATGAATTAGCAGTTTCTGGATCTAGTCACTTGCTCTGACACATGCAGGCACCTCTCATGCCCATACCTACCTGGAGCCCAGCCTGCCATCCTTAAGAGTGGGTTGGGTGTTAAGCAGACTGGATCCCCTTATAGAGCTAAGCAGAAGAGAATATCTCTTGATTGTGCAAGAGATATCTCTAATGAGAGAGGCATTGGCTGCCCATTCCAGATAGGAGCCAAGGACATGTTTTTCGGTGTGTGTGTGTGTTTTTTTTTTTCCTATGGGGCTGGGACTTGGATTTGGGCCTGGTGGTTTATTTAAAGGAAGTTTTATTTCAGGGAGACTGGGATTTAGGCAGCCTCATTCTCCCCTCTGCTTTTGGTAGTAGGTCTGAAGTCCTCTGACCAGCATCACAGATGAAGTACTCTCAGTGGAGCAGGGAGGACATAAAGAAAGGGAAAGGACAGACTTCGGATGGCAGAACCACATCTCCTTAGAGGGACTCCTTGGTTTAGTAGGGATGCCTCAGAGATTCACCAACCAGCAGAGATAATCCTGTTTTCTCTATTAATAGTTGTTTTTGGTAGAAGTATGAGGAATGCATATGATGGCAAGGGGAAATCAAGTCTTAGTTAAAAAACAACAGTTGGTTGTATGTCCTGACCCTCTTACCTTCCTGTGAAGAGCATCGCTTAAAAATCATATTGCCTGGCTGTAAGGGGAAATCTCTGTTTCCGAACTGTTTCAGCTCCTTCCTTCCTCTTGCCTCCAGGAAGCCTTCCCCAGCTAACCCCACCCACCTGCTATCGCCTCTTTGCTCTGCTTCCCATAGATCTTTACACGTGGTCTCACACACCACTCAGTGGCCCATTTGTAGTTTGTTTTGTGTGTTATATTTTGTTCATTTGTTCTTTGCCATATAAGTGTTCGTGTGTATGTGTGCGCGTGTGTTGGCTATGTTAGAATATAAACTTCTTTAGGGGAGGAGCTGTGTCTTCGGAGTACTAGACTGGCAGTTGAAGTAGTGTGGTACTTAGTTAGAGGTTGTGGGTTAACTCTCACCTCTGATATTCTGAAACAAGTTGCTTAGACTCTCTGGGTCTCAGTTTCCTCTTCTGTAAAATGAAGGTGTTGGACAAGATCCCTAAGGTCCCTTCCTGTTCTGACATAGACTATTTCTTCTGCATTCTCATCTGTCTGGGTGCTGAGCCCAGGGCTCTCCCTATTCCCCTGGGTAAGGCATGATCTCGTTCTCTCATTCTCTCCAAAGTACTGCATTGATAGCTTTTTGCTAGCATTTATGGTAGAAGTATTAGGGACAGGATCATGTGGTAGGTACCCATTGCAAGGTGGCAAAGGACTGAAGAGGGAGTTGGGAAAAATCCCAGAGGACAGAAATTCAGAGGGATGGAGTGGATAAATAGGAATCCAGATGTAGGCCTCATAGCTTTTGCCTCCTCTTTAAAGATCTCCCTTCCTGAGCTTCCTCTATTACTTTCACAGGGGAGAGAAGGGTTTCCCCTGGATTTCAAAGCTGCTTTTGACACTTCTCATTTAGTTCCCAGGGTTCCCCAGAGAAGCCAGGTTATAAATTACAGAAACCCCTAAGGATGGCTCTCAGATGCTGAAGAGCCCTCCAGAGGGAGAATGCTACAGGAGGCTTGCTGTTCCATTAGAAGCCAAGAAGACCTTGGCCGCCTTTTATTCCCCTCCCAGTTTATGGTGTAAGAGAGCAGCAGTAAAAGAAAGAAATGCCATCTGAAGCTATTTTCATGCTCCCATTGGTGGTCTTGGGACGACTGTAGCTATGCAGACTCTAGGAATTCTCTTTCCTCAGCCCTTTGACTCATGACCTTTTCTTCATGAGCCCCCTTTGGAAAATTGGAGTATCTATGTTTTTTCCTATGGACTAGTCTTATATAAAGATGACAGTCCCAACTCACGTTATACTTCCAGGCACTGGAATGGCCTTCACTGACCTATTCATGCTCTTTGACCCAGTCTTTTTTGTAAGCAAAGGCACATAGTTACATGATGGCTTTCTGGGGTCATGGGTATAGAATATCTCAGGTTAGAGTTTATCTTTGACTGGGGGTAAGGGCTCAGTCTGTGACTAGTTAGGGCTCAATCTGTGGCTTGGATTAGAGTTTAGTCTGTGGTTGGGATTAAGGTTTAGTCTGTGGTTGGGATTAGGGTTTATTCTATGGTTGCAATCAGGGCTAAATCTGTGGTTGGGATTAGGGCTCAGTCTGTGGCTGGGCTGAATGTGTGGCTTGGACAAGGGTTCATGTTCTTTTGGGGTTAAAGCTTAGTGTCTGACTGGATTTACTGCTCACTCTTGTCCAGGATTAAGGTTCAACCTGTGGCTAGTTAGGACTCAGTCTATGGCATGTACACACCAAAGCAAAGCTGACTGTTGTGGGTTCCCCATCCACTCTGTTCTGTAACCGTGAGCTCAGAAGCTCAGGCTGATGTCTACTCGATGATGGCCATATCCAGAGTGTCTGCCTTGCACTGTACTTTGATTCTTAACTCCATAAGTCTGTCAAGTGGCAAATGGGAGACCCTCAGCCCCATAGCCTTATTCTGAGCCCTTGAAGCTGTCCCACTCAAGTTTTATTCCTCTCTGTGCCCCTGGTTCCTACCCCACTTTCTTACCCATCCTCAACATCTCCTTTTTAACTTGGCTAGTTTTGCAGGAGGCAATACATGGCAACCCCCTTTGCTCAGAGGGAGAAAGCTAATGAAGTCTCATATTTATAGACGCCTCTGCCCCAAGGCTTCCAGGCGCCAGCAGAATATACTCACACATGACTAAATCAGAAAGGTGATTGAGCTCCCAGAATATAAATCCCTGCTCTGTCTCCCCCCCCCAGATTCTATAAATAAAATGATAATATTTATAATGATGCTACTCAGGGCTTATGGGGCACTTCACAGCTTCAAAAGGCTTTATAAAACATTAGCTAATTAATTCTCGCAGCACGGGAGGGAGGCAGGTGCAGTTATCCTCATTTCACCCCCCTGTTCCTGCTTGCCTCCTGAAGAGACCCCAAACCTTGGAGGAGTTTTGGAACATAGACCTAATGGATCCCCTTGTACTGGATCATGGGTTTTTCTGATCTGTTAACATATTACAGACTTTGGGAGTAGGGACGGGATTCCCACTTCAGCTTGATGTCATTGAAATAGTCCTGAACTGGGAATAAGGATTCCTGGGTTCTGTTCCTGTCCCTGCTACTGATTTCTTGTGTGGGCTTGAACACATCTCTTTTCTTCTCTGAGCCTTGGTTTCCTCCTCTGTAAAACGAAGGAGTTGGAACAAGATGACTTCTAAGGCCACTTCCAACTGGGACATGCTGCAGTTCTTCCCTAGAGTCCCTGCCTCGAACAGGCACATCCTCTTCGCTGGCCCCACAGGGACCGAGAGTGAAGTAGAGCAGTGTCAGTGAGCAGGGTCCCAGCCGTTTCTGCCGCCTGGGTTTTGAATGAAGTGTTGCCAGGATCAGCCCCCAGGGGGCCCGTTCCCTTCTAGTCTGACGCCAGGGTCATTCCCAGTGGATGGGAGTTATTTACAGGCTTGTACCATATGACTGTTGGAGAGACCAGCAAAAGAAATTTGTCCTGAGCTCAGCCAAATGGCTAGATAGCCAGGTTGGGGTTGGGAAAGCTGGTTGGTAGGCAATTAGGGGTCTTTGCTTTATATTTAAAATCTATTGAGTTCTGTGCTGCCTGCATTCTGACTCATGACTTCTCCACAGGTCCAGCTGGGTTCCCAAAAGAATTTCAAAGAATAGCTAAACTTGCTTGAAAATTTCCACCAAGGCCACCTTGGTCCACTGATTCCGTGCTGCCGAGACTGTCTTCTTTCTGCCTCTATCCTTGTCCCATATTCTAGAGCAATGGTTTTGGTTGTTAAGGGGGAATTTCAACCAATATATGTATATGTGTGTGTGTGTGTATATATATATATATATAAGTGCCTCCTCTGTGCCAGACATCATGCTAAAAACTGGGGATTTTCATAAATTGGCAAGAATCAATACCTTTCCTCAGTACCAGGGAGCTCCTAGTCTAATGGGAGACACAACATGCAAGCATACACAAAGAAAATACATATAAGATAAATAGGGGTTAATTAACAGAAGGAAGCCACTGTAATTAAGAGGGAGTGGGAAAAACTTCCCATAAAAGATGGGATACTTCTATCCCATCCATTGTCTTGTATCCTGAACTTGGGAAATATGGGTAACATCCGTTTGCCTCGATTCATTGAGCAGTTATTAAACATTTACTATGTACCAGTGATTGTGCTAGGTGTGGTGATAAAAGAAAAAAACAGAAATAATGCCTGTCCTCAAAAAGTTAAGGATCTGTTGGCAGGGAGGGAAGCATATGACATGTGTAGAATTAAATAAACAATATGATATACACAAGATAAATGCAAAACTGTTTTGGTCTGGGGCACTGATAATTTTTTCAGAATTTCTTTATTTATTTTTAGTTTTCAACATACATTTCCACAAGATTTTGAGTTCCAGATTTTCTCCCCATCTCTCCCCTACCCCCCACCCCAAGATGGCAAGCATACTGATTACTCTTTCCCCCAGTCTGACCTCTACTATATCCCCCCCCCACCCCGATCTTTCCCTTTACTCTCCTCCTCCCTTACTTTCTTGTAGAGCAAGATGTATTTCTATACCCCATTGCCTTTATGTCTTATTTCCCAGTTGCATGTAACAACAATTTTTGACATTTGTTTTTGAAACTTTGAGTTCCAGATTCTCTCCCTTCTACCCTCCTCACCCACCCCCACTGGGAAGACATGCAATTCAATATAGGTTATACATGCAAAACATTTCCAAAGTAGTCATGTTGTGAAAGACTAACTATATTTCCCTCTATCCTGTCCCACCCCCATTTGTCCTATTTTCTTCTTTGACCCTGTCCCTTTTTAAAAGTGTTTGCTTTTGACTACCCCTACCCCCAATATGTGGGGCACAAAAAATTGAGTCAGACAAGGAGATGCCACTTACAGGAGGTGTCTTGTGAGCTGAGTCTGGAAGAGTTGAGGGAGGGGAGGGAAGGGGCTTTCTCAGCATGAAGCAGAGCCCATACAGAAGCATGTAGGTGAATGTTGTATTTAAGGTGAATATGTAAATCAGCCCAGAAAGAGAGGCTGGAGTCAAACTGTGGGAAGGGCTTTCAATTCCAAACAAAAGAGCTTGCATTTTATCCTAGTAGAAAGCACTGGAGGTTCTTCTTAGGTGAGAGTGATGGGGTTAGACTCACATT
This sequence comes from Petaurus breviceps papuanus, assembly GCF_028583685.1. Taxonomy (NCBI): domain Eukaryota; kingdom Metazoa; phylum Chordata; class Mammalia; order Diprotodontia; family Petauridae; genus Petaurus; species Petaurus breviceps. The sequence continues at coordinate 2,867,704 of NW_027187344.1, read as the reverse complement.
TTAGGTAAGCGTAGAGCTAACTACAGAGATAAGGCCCTTTGGCTGTATATTCTGTGAAGCTGGAGTTTTTCTCTTCCACTCCCTATGTAAACCTGCTGCTTGGTGCTACCTTCCCCTCATACTGCCCAGATCCTTACTTTGAAGAACTCAAGGAGTGGAGTGGATCTACTTATTCTTTATAGAATTAAGCAATAGGTTACCCTTGGAAGGATCCTACATTTTGAATTATTGAATCATAGGATGAGTAAACCGAAGCTTGGAGAAATTATGAGACTTGCTCAGGCAAGCCCACAAACCAAAAGAGCTGAGTTCCAATCTCGGCTCTGCTGCTTACTGATTGGATGACTGTAGGCAAATCCTTTAGTCTCTCCTAGACTCGGTTTCTCCAGATGTAAAAGGATATTGATACTTGTGCAAGAGTGACCCCATCCTCTTACATTTGCACTCCATACCTTGCAAGGTCATTGTGAGGGAAAATGTTCATAAATCTTAAAAGTGCTGGAGAAATGTGTTCTCTTATTAACAGTAGGCAGTGTTATCTCATGCAAATGAATCATAGTGGGTAAAATTAATGGGAGGGAGAATTTTGGATCAGGAGATCTTAGTACCCTTCACATCCTTCAATGATGTGTTAAGAAGCTGCCTGGGCAGAAAAATATCAGTCACAATAATTCTCAATTAAATTCAGTGATTATTTACTAAATGCCTACTGTGTGCAAGGTTCTAGGCTCAGTATAGTGGGTTTACAAAGACAAAAAGCAAACCATTCCTGCCCTTAAGAAGATTACAAAATGAAAATTTCTTACATTGTACTTATACCATTTTTTTTTGTAGTTTACAAAGAAAGAAGTTAAGGGATGTTCAAGTCCACCCTTGCTAGACTTCTGGCTCTTAACCCAAAGTTTTTTAATAAGGCTAGTACTAGATGTCTTTCTCTTGGGAATGGATTATTAAAAGTCTATATTTTTGTCCCTGGGGCTATCTCTGAATCTTTGTCTTTCCACCGAGGTTCTCTCTGTTGAAATGTGAGATTTCTTGGACTCCACTAAAGTTAGTAGCAGTAAGAGAAGGAGTAACAAATTTAGAAAGTCTCCAAACAAAAGCTCATATAATATTAACAGAACATCAGTACTACTGCTCTAAGGCATCCATAAAAAAAATCTCTTCCTTGTCAAAAAGGAAGAAGGGGACTGATAGATGTCCTAAGACTTCATGACAAACAGGTTTAAACATTTACCCAAATACTCTCTGAACAAACAAATACCACTTTACAAAGCAGTAATAACGACTGAAAATAGGTACACACTGCTGAATTTATTGAATGTAACTGATATGTTGAAAGTCCAAAAATGGAACCAACTGCCACCCAAGTTCAAACAACAATATGGAGGTGGCTGGTAGTGCAGTGGAATCAGGGCCCGGAGTCAGGAAGACCCAAGTTCAAATCCAGCCTCAGATACTTCCTGGCTGTATGATTCTGGGCCAGTCACTTAACTGGTTTTTTCCTTAGTTTCCTCATCTGTAAAAAGGGGATAAAAGTAACATCTCCCTCACAGGGTTGTTGTGATGATCAAATGATAGAAAATTTGTAAAAGGTACCAGGAGCTATATAAATGTTTATTCTTTTCTTTCCCCCCAATATATTGACAAGGAATAGTCTATCCAATGACTTAGTTGTGCAGAATTTAGAAAAACAAAGGGATTTCTTCCTTCCTCTTTAGGCTACACTCCTGACTCTCTCCTGTACTTTCTTTAACCTATCATAGAACTCTCTGTATCCTGGAAGTTCATTCCAAACCCACATAACTCACCCAGTAGCCTCTCCCAGTGAATGCCTGGTTCCTTCCAGAACCTCCATTTTAAGGAGGAGCTCCAGGCCAGCTGCATCTTCATTTCTCTACAGGCTGCACTGCTGACTCTCCCAGATTTTCTCTATCATATCCCTGAACTGGTACTTTTATTCCCTCCTTCCCTTCCTTTGGCTTCTCCCTTCAGAATGTCTTGGCTTCTCCTTTTAGAATGTCAGCTCCTTGAGGACAGGAACTGTCTTTCAGCTTGTGTTTTTGTATACTTCGCACAGTGCATGGCCTATAGTGAGCTCTTACATCTTAATAAATGTTTGTTGACCGACTGGTTGAGGGGGTTCATGAAAGTGATATTGGATCAGGTTATTGCTGTCAAAAACTACAGAAAACTTAGGGAGCTCTGTCTTTTGATAGAATGAGAACTTTGTGAGGAGGCAATAAAAATTGTTTATCCTGTCATTGCAGGTTGCAAAAATGAAGCTCCAATTGGAATGTCTAGATCAAGTGGCCATAATTTTATACACAAGAAGCTTGCTATTTTTCCTAATCATCAGTCAGTCAACATTTATTAAGGTCTAAGCTAGTCCCTGCCCTTTAGGAGCTTTTAATCTATTGGAGGAGATAATATGCAAACTACTGTCAGTCAATCAATCAACATTTATTTAATGTCTGCTGGGCACTGTGCTAAGTGCTGGGGATACAAAAAGAGGCCAAAGAAAGTCCCTGCCCTCAAGAAACTTATAATCTACTGGGAGAGTCAAAATGCAAACAAAATATGTATGAACAGGGGCAGCTAGGTGGTGTAGTGAATAGAGCACCAGCCCTGAAGTCAGGAGGACCTGAGGTCAAATCTGGCCTCAGACACTTAAACACAAAATTAGCCGTGTGACCTTGGGCAAGTCACTTAACCACAATTGCCCTGCCTTATCCCCTCCAAAAAAAAATATGTATGAACAAGTTACATACAGGATAAATAGGAAATAATTAACAGAGGGAAGCACTAGAATTAAGAGGGATTGGGAAAGGCTTCCTGTAAAAAACATCACGTCATGAATCATATCCCTGTACTATAAATCCAAACCTCAAAATGTGCTTGAGGCAAATGAACTACTGCAACCAGAACATTTTCACAGAGAAATGCCTGTCATCACCCAGGCACAAACCCTCATCACAGAAATTTAAGAAGAGCATTTTTAATAAATGCTGCCATACTGAATTCTTATAACCTCCAAACTACATTAAATGAAAAGCTTTCAAAATGTAGAGACCTGGTAGAAGAATTCAAAACCATGCAGGAACAAGAAGTAAGGGTGTAGCTTCCCCACTGCTGTTGGAGTTGGCCTGAGGATATTTCCAGTGTATAGAAAATGAACCTTCTTCATACCAGGCCTTTCATTTGTTTACAAAATTGTTATCTTATTTATCTCTTTGATAGCTTGGCAAACACCAAGTATAAAAAAATAATAGTAGAATAGCTCTTTGCTGGCTTTGGAGTCACTTGGATTTACTTCCTGCCTCTGACATTTTTTCGATGTGTGACCATGGGTAAATCGCTTAACCTGAGCCTCAGTTTCTTAATCTGTAAAATTAGGGGGTTAGATTGGATGCCTTCTTGCAGTTCTAAAGCTATAATCCTTTGATCTAATCTGAGCTCTGTCTAACAGGAATATGAAAAGGATTAAATACTAATATTGTTAGCAATAACTGACATTTTTATAGTACTTATATAGTGAGCCTCACAGCACTCTTATTTTGTAGATGTTACAGATATTATCATCTCCATTTTTTAGGAGAGGAAATAAAGGTTGTGTTGGGCAGTGGTTAGAGTTGGAGTCAGAAAGACTGGGATTAGATTCCCACAGCCAATGGTTACTAACTCTGCAACCCTGAGTAACCGACAACCTCTGTTTTCTTCAGGGAGTTCCTAAAGACTCAGGTACTGTATCAGAGACAGGTTATAATCCCTTTTGGTGGAAGGAGTTCCATGCCTAGACTGTTGAAAATATATATCCTTTCCTTATTGGATAGAGATGCAGAAATTGAGGCTTAGAGAATTTTTTTGTTGTTGTTTCTGTATCCTTAGAACCTAGCACTATAAGCTTGTATATAGTAGACAGTTTAATGTTTATTGAATTAATTAATTAGACTTAGGCAGGTTGCATAAGTGGGTCTCACCCCTTTTCCATAGCTCATTAATGAGACTTCTAAGCATATGTTAATTTCATCCTACCCAAAGAGTTTGGGTTGAATAAATTGGCAAAGAGGCATTGATTGGCAAGAATGCATTTGAAAAGGAGGCCTGAAGGAGATATCCTGAATCTTCTGGCAGCTGTAGAAAGTCACTATATTGCAGTGGTTAGCACTGATCAGATGACTTGATGGCTGTATCCACTGAGAGAACGCAAGTTTTGATTTCCCTATTTTATTTTATTAGAGGAATAGAGTAATATCCATTTAGGTCCACAAGGCCCCAAGGGAGGCAGACAAATCAAAAATATTTCTATTTCCATATTTCCAGGTAGTGACTCTGCTGCTACCTCAGCATGTGATAAACCTTACATCTATAGGGTACTTTATACCTCCTTCAATTTCTTTTTTTTCCTTCAGCTTTTTTTCTCATTGGACCTTCACCAGAACCCTGTGAGACAAAATAGGTATTATTATTATTATTATAGCCTCCTTTTGCAGGTAAAGGAACTGAGACTCAGAGATAAACCATGGGTGTTAAAGAAAGAAAATTGAATTGGTAGTCAGATGTCCTGGCAGAATTTAAAATCACATCATCATGATTCCAAATCCAGTGCTGTTTCCACTGTGTCCCATCCCGAACTTTTATCCGTAAATTACTTGAGGTCAGGGACTGTTTTTTACATTTGTTTTTTATGTCCCCAACACCTAGCACAATGTCTTAAACAAATAGGAGCTTGATGCTTGTTTGTGAAATTACTGAAGTAGGGATGGTAAAGGAAGACTTCTTCAAGGAGAAGGCCTTTAATAAACAGAAAAAGGTTCTAGGTTCTAGAGGTAGGCTCTGTTGTGTCTTTATTCTGAACTCGTGGTAGTAGCAATCCAGGCATTTTGTTTGTATGTTCATCTGCGGCACAGGAGATACCCTTGATGAGGGTCAACCCAAATCTAGCTCATTAGAAGCAGCCCTTAGGTGTGAGGCCCTGGGTATAGACACATCCCACCTCCACTGCCCCAGAGGAGAAATTTTCCAAGGAGGAAAGGTCACTGTAGTCCTTCAGGCTCAGCCAGTTCCATAAGGGGCTCCAGAAGGAGAGGGGAAGGGGATGAGTCATGGACAAGCTTGAAGAAGCAAACAAAAAAAGGGAATAAACAACCGGAAGAAGAAATTAAAGGTGATATCTAAATGTCCATGATCTATTTTTATCTAAACAGTGACAAGCTGAGTGAGGAAACTGGATTCACAAGGGAGTGAGATGGGGGACAAAAAAACTCTACCAAATAGGGAAGCAAATAATGTGTGTGTGTGTGTGTGTGTGTGTGTGTGTGTGTGTGTGTGTGTGT
>NW_027187344.1:2822753-2862358 GCF_028583685.1 Petaurus breviceps papuanus | reverse complement strand
TGTGTGTGTGTGTGTGTGTGTGTGTGTGTGTGTGTGTGTGTGTGTGTGTGTGTGTGTGTAGGGGAGGGGAATTGGGCCCAAGTCCAGTGAATGGATTTAGGACTAAGCCAGAGGAGTCCCATTTTGTACCATTGGTATTGGAGCCCAGGCTAATGCAGAATGACCTTGTACTATCAGTCTTTAGGATATGGGAGGGACTGTTTCTATGGATTTTCAATTCAATTAGGTTCACTTGTCCTATGCAAGGCACTGTTCTGGGTGTTGGGGGCAGATATTACAATTTAGAGAAGATGTCTTTCCTGCCCTCATGGAACTTACACTCTAATAGGGAGACCAAGACACAAGCACAATATATTTGGGGCATTTGGGAGAGACAGAAAATTGTTATGTGAAGTCCAACAGGACTTAGTTGTTACTAATGAAAGGATGAAGGGTATTTGAGTTGGGCTTTCAAGAATGGGTAGGAATTCAACAGGTAAAGAAGGGAAAGAGAGTTCATTCCAGGCATGGGGATCACTGTAAGCAAAGGGATGGAAGCAGGAGAGCATGGGGACTGAGAGTATGTTTGAGTTGCACATGTAGCCAATAGCAGTCCATATTAGTTACTTTAGGGAAGGGCCTGTTGTAATTACCTTCATCTGTGGTAGGTGAATCAACTAGGAGATCCTGTCTGAGTCTGTCATCGAATGCCTCCTCAAATTCAGTGGGTCAGATTGCTATGCTATGACAGGCCATGTGTGAGACAGCATGTGTAGCTCAGTTCAGTTCAACTTATTAAGACACCTACTATGCATATGCCACTGAGCTTAGTCCTGGGGAATATAAAGATGAAAAATGACCTTCATTGAGCTTTTAACCTAATAGAGACAAAGGGCAGAGAAGAAGCCATATAGTCCAATCCCCTAATTTTACAGAATAGGAAAATGAGGCTCAGGGTCAGTTAGGTGGCACAGTGGATAGAGAAGTGGACCTGGAGTCAGGAAGACCTGAATTCAAATCTAGACATTGACACTTGCTCTGCAACCCTGAGCAAATCACTTATGTTTGTCCTCAGTTTCCCCACCCGTAAAATCAGAATATTAATAACACCCACGTCTCTGGGATATTGTGAGGAACAAATGAAATAATATTTATAAAGCACATAGCCCAGTGCCTGGCATATAGTAGGCATTTACTTAATAAATGGTTGTTTTCTTCCTTAAATGACTTGTTAGAGGTCATATAGGTAAATGTCAGAGGCAGCATTTTGTGCTTAGGCTCTCTGAGTCTAGGCCTAGGGCTGTGTCCCATGATCCAAAAGAGAATACTGTAAGGGTATAGGGACTAAATAGAAAGGTGAGAAGATGAAGGGATCGCTTTCAGCTCTGGAGAGAGGAAAGGAGCCTTCATGGAGGAGATGGCACTGAACTGGACGTAGAAGGAAGGGGAAGATTTCAGCATCTGGAGTTTCAGCAGCAGTAGCAGGAGGTCCATTCAAGGGTTCTGCACAGAAAACTTGCAGAATGGGCTGGGAAACAACTAAAAACCAAGTTTGACTGGAATGTGATAGTGTGAGACATTTCTTGCAATAACCCAGGCATGTAGGTTATCCTTATTTTCCCTCCAGACACCAAGGTTTTAGCAGTCCACAGCTGTGCTAATTGTAGTCTGTTTGGGATAAGATTTAATACTATCTGCCCCTGACAGTTTTCTTGAATTCAGTATTTTGATCCTGCCATTTTTTTTTTCAGACCGTGAGAGTGTGTGTGTACTGATGCCTGGAATGGGATTGTCACTTTGTAGATTTATTATAAATATATATATTAAGACTCTGCTATATGCTCAGTCCCATGGTTGGCGCTCTGGGGGAAACAGAATCATCAAGGAACTTTTGCTATCATTGTGGAGATAAGAAGCACAGGCGTGAAGCTAGCATATTTGACAGTACAAGCAAGTTTTTAATCAGTCTCCAGATTAAGCGGCACACATTGTACACTTTAGCGGAAATCCAGAGAAGAAAAAGAACTAAGTTGGGTGGAGTTGGTCAAGGAAAGCTTCTCTGAGCTGGGCCAAGGCTACAGGGCTGGATAGAAATAGGGACCATAATATTGAGTCCCAGTTTTGCCAAGGACTAGCTGTGTGACCTTGGGAAAGTTCCATCTCTGCTTTGGGGCTCGGTCCCTTATTCTGTAAAACGAAGGGGTTAAACTAGCAATAGCTTCAGGGTCCATCCCTTGTCTCTCTTAACCATTCGTGAATCTCTGTGGGCCTTGTACGGGCTTTGTATCTTCTGTCAGTTTGCTTGGAAAGTCTCCGTTCCCCTTGGCTTCTCCAGCTCCAGATGGTAACTGTGGAGAGCTGGAGAAGCCCCTTCGAATCGTGGGGCCAAGCCCACGGAGCTGGAGGAATATGCTGACTCCAGTGCACGGGTTCTCTAAGCGTGGCACAGACTGCTAGTGATTCGACATCTAGCTGTTTGCAAACATAACCATATTTTATCTTTATATTGTGCCTGGGCTCTCAGAGGAGCCAGGGCCTTTTACCAGGGCTAGATTTACAATAATCACTTCGTTCTGCCCCTCTAGAGTAGGATCTGGCAAATGATGGATTGCTGAACAGCCTAAATTCCCACTTAGGAAACTGGGGTTTGTGTGTTGGGGGGAGGCTCAGAACTGCAGCTAATTAGAAAACTTTTTCCCCCTAATGTGAAAGCCTGATAGGGAAGATGGGGATGGTAACTTCAGGCTTAAACTTGACCACCCCCTTTTACTTAGCTTCAGATGAGTTTCCTGAGGTCAGGGAAGGGGCAGCGTGTGTGTGTGTGTGTGTGTGTGTGTGTGTTTTCTTTGTGTCTTACAAAGTGCTCCAGCATACACTACTTAAGGCTTCAGGTTTCTGCAATTTAATCAGTCCCAAGCACCCCCTGGTGTCTTTGCTTGCTGTCTGTCCAGTGTGGCAGGTTCAAATTCATGGACACACTGTGGCCTTGTGTCCAAAAGAGCAAAGTTGGTCAAGGGCAAGGATTTCTTTTTCAGTGCAGGGTAGCTTTCCACTCCTGTAATTCAGGTCAACCATTGAACATAGGACCAACATTGGCTCCTAGGACTCAGAGCTAGAAATGTTTTAGAGATCATTTATTCTCTTCTTCTCCCCACTGTGTTATAGTTAGAGAAAATGAGGCCCAGAGCATTCCAGTGACCTCCCTAAGGTCACACAGGTAGTGAATGGCAGAGCTAGATGTGAAATTCTGGTTCCTGATCTGGTCCTCTTGCCAGGAGTTAATCAAGAAGAGGTAGTAGAGGGCATTGCCCTGCTAGAAATGGGATGATCTATTGGGAATCACAGGCTTGTATATTTAGTGCTAGAGGAGGGCATCTTAGAGGTCACTGAGCCTAACTCCTTCATTTTACAGATAAGGAAACTGAGGCCCACAGAGGTTAAGTGCAATGCACAAAGTCACATAGTAGATCCAGGATTTGACCAAAGGGCTCCTCAGACTCCAAATCTAGCCTTCTTTGGACTGAACCATATTTTCCTTGTTTGACTGCTCTCTTTCCCTGTACCATCAATCCTAGATCATTCTGAGTAATTGAGGGCAGTTCAAGAATGAGTAATTCTTCAAACAGCAGGTAAGTCCCGGCACCATTCTAGTTGGCTTTAGTTGGGGCCTCTGGCTTTAAGGCCAGAGCCCTCTCCACTATACAGGCCATGTGAGTTTGTTCTCAGTTCTTAACAACTTTTTTTTTTTTTAATCAACATTTATTAAGTAATAAGGCATGGATGTAGCCCTGGAGCCAGAGAGACCTGGATTCAAATTCTACCTGTGTGACCATGGGTAAAGTCACTGAACCTCTCTGTGGGCTTTCTTTTTCTCATTCTAAAAATGAAGGGTTTGGACTCAGAGTTCCTTCTCGCTCTTGATCTGTGATCCCTGTGATCTGCTCTCCAGGACATGCATCAGCACATTCACAGTTTAGACTAGATTTGATAAATCTCTCCCATCCTGCTCCCCAAGAAATTGGATAGTCTCATAACAGGATAAGACACACAGAAATAATGGACAATATTACATGATCAGTGTATTAGAAAGAAAAGGTTCTATATGGAGCTGGAGAGCGAAGGTTTGCACCACCTCAGAAAACCAAGGACGGTTCCTTGAAAGAGACATTTCAGTCACCAACTTTAAAGGGCCCATTGGATGGGAAAAGTGAGAAGAGAGGAGCCAGTCTAAGTTTAATGTGAGCAAAGGCAAGGAGGTGAGAGAGGGGAAGCAGTCAATCTGCAGAAATAACATTACTGGAAAACCTTGCTAGGACCACCTAGGGTAAGGCTGGGGAACCTGTGGCATGGAGGCCACATATGGCCATTTAGGTCCTCAAGTGTGGCTCTTCAACTGGATCCAAACTTCACAGAACAAATTCCCTTAATAAAAGGATTTGTTTTGTAAAATCTGGACTCAGTCAAAAGGCCACACCCAAGGACTTAGAAGGCTAAATGTGGCCTCCAGGCTTCAGGTTCCTGGTCCCTGACCCAGAGGATTTGTAAACTAGAAAGATGAACAAAGACTACATAAATACAGATGGTCTGGAGAAAATAAAGGGGAGGAGGGGAAGAATAATTGGTGCAAAGTTAGATTGGCATGGAAAACTATTGGGCATTTCACATCTTGGTTTCTGGGAATGAAGGGTGGGGAGCAACAATGTCTGGAGTCCATAGAAACCCAGCTCTGAAAAGAACTGCTCAGGCTTCCATGTGTTCATGAAGTAGGGGTTACTTAAGAAGACAGGAGACACTGCAGTTCCTTGTCCCTGGAGTTTTCTTGGGAGCTCTGGGTGGTGCCTGTGCCCTCAGGGCAGCAGGTTTGGTGGCCCCTGGGACCTTAAGGCTCATCTGGAAAGAGGAGGGGGAGCCCTCCCTGCTTCCAACTGGAGGATATGCGGAAGGGACCTTGCTGCCCAGTCTGACCGAGTGTTCCTGCTCTCATCCTGCTGGTTTGGGCTTGTGTGCATGCCCATGACCTAGCCTGTACTCTATGAGACGTAACCCAGATTCCCATCTCCTCTTTCTCAAATGTTCCAGAGCATTGTGTCTGGATCTCTCCTGTGTCACTGTCATTCTCTACCTTGTATAATTCCAATTTTATACACATTTTGTGCAAAAAGTCTAAACATTTTTACATGATACTTTTTATACATGTCGTGTTCTCTTGGGGAGGATGCAAGTTCCTTGAGGGCAGCTGGTGGGTTTTTTTTCTTGTTTTCATCCTTAGCACATAGCATAGTGCCCGTACAATGTATTCACTTGATAAACGTTTGTTGAATTGAAGTTTCTTCTCTCTGAGGAGCCATCCATTCCCATTCTCAAACTTGCTGGTGGAAGACAAGATGTAGGACACCAGACTATATGAATGGTCCCTTTGATCACTTTTCCAAGTTAATTTCTTCTTTCCCCTTCCACCCTGCCTCATTTATCCATGGATCCATTTGTCGTTCTGTCTGATCTTGGCTGCTAGCTATAAGCAGCTGAGGCCCCAGGTAACCAGAGAAGACGTAGGTGGGAAGGGTGATTTACAGTGTGATGGAGTCAAGAACCCAGGAGAGAGGAGGCTCAGCAGGTTAGGTGTGGTGGGGGGATGGGTGGCAAAATGCCCCAGGCTCAGTGTTTTCTCCTGCATGGGTAACACAGCACCAAAGGTGGGCGCAGGCCCTTAGAGTCGGGGCAGTGACTCAAAGCAACCGCAAGGAATTCCCTTCTGTAGGGCAGACGCTCCAAGCTACAAGTGGAGTACTGTGGGCACCATTAAGGCGCCACCACAGAGCCCCACCCAACTGGTTCCTTCCCATTAAACCCAACCTGTGTGGGTGGCTCATCTTATCTGGCAGGAGCCTCATGTATTCTGGCCTCTTAGCTTGATGCCCTGTCCCTGTCTTTCTTTGAAGCCTCTTGTCAAAGTGAAGTTTACCCAGGCGTTTATGTTCATAGAATTAAAAATTTAGAATTGGGAAGAATCTTAGAGACCTAGTTCAGTCACCTCACTTTATAGTTAAGGAAATCGATGCTAGGGAAAGGTAAATGATTTACCCAAGGTCACACATACTTCATAGAGCCTGGATTTGAACACCAGTCCTCTCTAACTCTAGATCCAATTCTTTTTCTCCCACGGTATGTTTCCATTCTCTTGATTGCTCATGTATCTTGTACCTTCCATTCTGAATTGTCTACACTAATTGAAGGGAGCTCAAGCATGAGTAATCCAAAGCAATAAATAATTCCAAAAACCATTTTAGTTGGCATTGGATATAGTGTGCTGTCATGGAAAGAATATTGGTCTGAGAGTCAGTAGACTTGTGGTTGGGTCCCCACTCTGCCTCTCACTTGCTGTTTGACCTCGAGTGAAATCACTTTGGTTTCTTAGCAAAAGATTCTTCCTTTGAAAAATGATAAGAGTTGGACATGATGGTCTCTAATAGCACTTCCTGCTTTAGCATTATGGGATGTTCAAGTGATGTTTTTCTCCCATTTCGTGTAGGTATTAACTTGTTAGTAGTTCTGGTCTAATATTAAAATGAGTGTGTGTTCTCATTGTGCGCTTCATCTGACCATGTGGGGGTGTATGTTAGCCAGGGCTTTAATGATTAAACAATAAATGTGGCAAATTCATGGATTAGATAATTGAGAGTTGACCACACCTGTACAGTTTTTTTTTTCCCCAGAAGGCTCTCCTTTTCCCATTTCTTCAGTGGAAAACTTCACTGAGAAGATGGCAGGTGGGGGGCCTTCCCTTTTGTAGCTAGAACCCAAGGTTCCATTGTGTAGCCCTTAGGCTGTGACACCCTTGTTGGCTGGGAGTTTGGTGTGAAGGACTTGAGGGATGCCACCTCTTTCCCATATTCCTGGACCTTCCATGGGTGACATGGAGTCCATAGCTCACATCCACCCCTCTTTTCTAGCTGTGCAAGAGGAGAGGCAGAGGGGCAAAGACCGGAATGAGAATGAGGTGGAGTCAACCAGCAGCGCCAACGAGGACATGCCGGTGGAAAAGATCTTGGAAGCCGAACTTGCTGTGGAGCCAAAGACAGAGACATACATCGAGGCAAACATGGGACTGAATCCCAATTCAGTGAGTAAATGGAAAAAAATTTGTAATGGCGTTACTTAAGAGTAGACAGCACCTCAGATACCCCTTCCCTCACCCCCAGTCCTTTTCCAGACTCAGTGTGTTGATGAGTACTTGGACATTTTGCAACAAAATCTGAGTAGATCATAGTGAAGGCAAAAGAGTACTCACTCAACTCAATGGGCTCTTGCCCATTAGAATTATACTCTCTCAAATGATATAATTTATTGAATGAGGTAATGTATGTTAAATACTTATAAGCAACCATAAATCACTACATAAATTGTTTTTTGTTACTGTCATTATTATTACAAGTATTATTAATCAAGGGGATGCTCATTAGCTGGATGACCATGAATAAGCCACTCACCTCTTCCACATCTGTAAGGTGTAGATAATGGTATTTGTGCTACTCTCATGGCCTGTCGTACACACACCCCATGTTCTGTCCCCTTCTTCCTTCCTGGTAACTGAGGAAGGTTTTTCTGTCAGTTTTAAAGCACAATATAAGTACGAGTTGTTATTATAGTTAACTCTTTGTTTATTACCCAGTGGTCTTAGAGTTTGTGTGGTCAGTGACAATAGCCAAAATCAAAATCCTTTTTTCCCCCTCCAAAGACTATATTGATCTGAGCATTGCAAAGAACAGTTTAAAGGGACCTTTCTAGCAGCTTATACCAAGTTAGAAAGAAAGCATGACGGAATGGAAAAAAAAAAAAAAAAGCACAGCTCTAGGAGACCTGGGTTTGAATTTCAGTTCATTATCCCTTCTAGCAAATTCATGGAGGCACCATTAATACAATGGAAAGAACACTGGCTCTTGGTTAAAATTACCCACCTGCCCTCTCTCCCCTGACACATTTCTTGTGTGACAGTGACCAAGTCACTTAATCCTCATGGACCTCAGTTTTCTTTTTTTTTTTTTAAATGAGGGCGTTAGATTAGATAGTCTCAGAATTCTTTTCTAGCTCTTGATATGTGAACCATCTCAATCTCCTCATCTTTAGAAATTTATTTCTGCCCTACCTGTTTCAAAGAAATGTTGTGAAGATCCCTTAAGAAAAGGGACAAGAATGGGTTTCATAAATTAGCAAGCAGAGGGGTGTATGTGGGGGGAGGCACATAGATTTAAGTCTGCTTTTTGGATCACTCTTAATTCTAGTACCTTCCCTTTGTTAATTTTCTTCTTTTCATCCTGTGTGTGTCTTGTTTGTACAAATATATTCATTAGGCCAGGTACTATTATGACATGAATGACTATATAAAGGGTTTATAGGCAGTGATAATGCCCAGATTTTGATTATGTCTGGAATGAGGGGATGTGTAAACCCACCTAGTAGAGCTTCCCAACTAGAAAACAGCAAACCTGTCTCAGCACAGAAGAGAATTCCTACTTCCTCCTAATGATAATGGTTGGATTAGATTACACCTTTTTTTATCTCTGAATTGTCCTATCTCATCTTCTCTTCTTATCCCACTGGAGTGAACAGGAGCAGCTTTTATTCCCATTTAATAGCTAGAATAACTGAGCCATCAGGAAATTGAGTAATTTGTCCCCAGTCACACTGTAACACTGTAGGACTCCTGTATTTTGATCCGGGCTCAGACCCAGGTCTTATGTATACATAATACTGCCAACCTTCATGTAAGAAAATAGCACTACTAGTAATAATAACCACAGCTGACAGTCAGTTCAACACTTTATATGCATTTACTCAGTAGTACACTATATCTGAGTTATGTCTCAAGTGGTGGGACTAGGTTTCCATCTAAACACTGGTCTCAGTTTTGACCATCATTTCTAAGATAATGAGCCAACAATTAAAAGTTTAATCTGTAGCTGGGGATAGGGAGACAGTCTCTTTCATAAGGAATAAGGGGCCAGTTTATGTTTGCTTTAAGGTTTAGCCAGTGACCAGGGTTGGACCAAGGTTACAGTTCTTTCTATAGTTGGGTTAGGTTTCAGTGTGTAGTGAGATTAGGGCTCATTCCATTTATGCCTGGGATCAGGGGTCAGGGTTTAGGCTCTGGCCGGGGTCACAAGATTATCAAGATTAGGGTTTAGGCTGTGTCTGAGGTCGAAGATCAGACTTTGACCAGGATTTAGACTTTGTTAGGTGCCCAAAGACTATATTTAGGATCTGTTGGGTGCCCAATATAACTATATTTTTACGATTTCTTAACCCGAGGATCCATGAACTTACTTGAATATTTTGATAATCATATTTCAATATCATTGGTTTCCTTTATAATCCTTTGTACCTTACACATTTAAAAACATTATTCTGAGAAGAGGTCTGTAGGCTTCACCAGATTGCCAAAGGGAGTACATGACATAAAAAAGGGAGAATTTTTGGACTAGAGTAAAGCCAAATAATCCCATGAAGACTAACCTGATTGTGTTGGCCTCTTTAATAGAATGCTCTCATCAGCATGGAGGCCTTTCACATGCACATGGCCTTACTTCCAGAGCTATGTATGGAGGCAGTCTCTGGGCTCTGGAGGGGAGAGGCGAGTTTGTGGCCTTTGGAGACTTTCATTGGGCTCTAAATCCAAAATCCAACAATCTAACATTTCTAGGACTGATCTTTGGGGTCCAACCTAGCTAGTCCTGTGCAAGCATTTTGCGGTCATTGTTGTTCCTCATGAAGGGTCACTCTCTAGTTCTTCAGTGAGCTCATTAAAGGGAGAGGGGCAGAGAGAAGAAGTGATGGTGAGGGCTCCTTTGATCCAGCCCTTCCCATTCAGCCAACATTTATTAAGTGCCTTCTATATGCTAGGCACCCTTTGGGGTTCTGGATAATAGAGTTTGGTGGCCTCTTGGTTGAAGGGAAGTTGTTAGGAGCCCTGTGCTGAGTTGAAAACAAGTCTCAGAGAGGAGGCAGAAATAAATAACTTTATCTTACACATCATCTCCTCCCGTCTCTGAGCAAATTGAATGCTGCTTCCAGCATAATTCAACACAGGCTGCTGGGAAGGGGAATGTGTGCTGTTTTTTAGTGTTGGAAGGGGCCCCTTGAAATACCCAGGGATGATAGAAGGAATGTGCAGGGAGGCAACTGAACTAGACCAGTGTGGCTAGAGTAGTAAGTTTGGGGATGGGAGTAGTTGAAGGTACACTTGAAAGAAGTAATTTCTTATATACAACTTCAAAGAACAGAACTCAGATCAGCAAATGAAAGTTACAGAGGGGTCAGATTTTGGGTTATGTGAGAAAGAACTTTCTTTTTTTTTTTTTTTTAAGCAATCAGGGTTAAGTAACTTGCTCAAGGTTACACAGCCAGTTATTTCTGGGTGTGGTGCTGAGCGTCTGAGCCCGGGATTCGATCTCCAGGTCGTCCCAACACTGGAGCCGGTGCTCTTGCTCGCTGAGCCACCTGGCCGTCCCTAAGCAATTGGGGTTAAGTAACTTGCTCAAGGTTACATGGCCAGGTGTTTCTGGGTGGGTGCTAAGTGTCTGAGCCCGGGATTCGATCTCCAGGTCTTCTCAACACTGGAGCCGGTGCTCTTACTCGCTGTGCTACCTGGCCGCCCCGAGAAAGAACTTTCTAACAATTAGAATTGTTCAATAGTGACATGGGCTACTTTGGGAGGTAATGAGCTCCCCAGCATTGCGGGGGGCGGGGGGGGTTGGAGCAGAAGCTGTAGGAATTGGCTTCCTGCTCAGTCTTCTTTTTGTTCTACATTGGGAAAAGCAATGGAATTGGAGTCAGAGGAGATGTAGGTTAAAATCCTGTCTCTTCTACTTACTACCTGCTTGATTTGGGGCAAGTCACTTAAACTTTCTGGGCCTCTGTTTTTTCCTCTGTAAAATGGGCTATTTAGATTAAATGACCTTGAACAGTGGTGTCTTACATGAGGAACCCTGCCTGCTTCATATTTGACTTAGTTTTAAAAGTACAATATTTATGTTTCATTGTATTTTTATTTTTGTTAACTTTCCCAGTTACATTTTAATTTGGCTCATGGGCAGTGTATTTGATACCTCTGGCCTTGAAGGGTTTTTTCCCCCCAGGTTTAGATTCTATGATCCTGTTTTCTTGTTTCTGACTCCAGTTCCAGTACTCCAGGCCCTAAAACATGCCCTTGGCTTTGAGTCTCCCAAGCCTTATTGCCCTTACCCCGCTGTATCCAATTCTGCTCTATGGAAAAACTCCAAATCATTTCTACAATACCTCTAGGTGAATGCCAGTGAATGCCATTACCTTCTCTCTAAACATCTGAAGTTTGGTCTTTCATTGGACAATTCAGAGCTTTACCCCTGGGTTAAAATGTCACTGGCAACAGTCATTGGGGGAGGAAAATTTTGCAGTGAGGGAAGGGTCCCAAAGATGCTCTCCAGTGCCCCAAAGTCACAACTGTGGATAAGTCAAGCATCAGTGTAGTTAAGGCTAGCAGATTGGTTGCCTGCTGCCTGGAGAGCTCTTTATCAGATGCTGTGTCAGACAGTGAAACTAGAAAAACCACTGTCCCAGACCTCAGGGAGCTTCTAATCTGGTTGAAGAGAAGGGACACAATGGAAGGAAGAAGGTACAGAAAGGAGCCAGCCCCCTATGTGTAGCTTAGGGCCAGGCTCCATAAAGATCTCATGTCTTCGTAGAAATCAGAGCATCTCACAGTTGGAAGGGATCTCAAAGGCCGCTGAGTCCATCCTCAGCTAAGCAGAAAGTCCCACTATGACTTTTCCAATAAGTGGTTGGTTCAGCTTCCACGTGAAAACTTCCAGCAAAAGAAAGTCCTCTGTTGAAAGTATTTTGATTTCTCTGAATTACTTCAGGGTTCACAGTCTTACTAACAGCCTAGCACCTCTTAGGATTCTGTTTCAGCTTTTTCTGTCTCTATTTCATATGTATTACTATATTTATAACACTAAATAATAACAATAACAGACATGGATATAAAATCATAGGAATTTCAGTGAAAGGGAGCTTAGAGACAGGTTATCTTGGGCTGGTCAGTCCCTTTCTCTGGACTTAGTTTTCTCACCTGTAAAAGAAGGTTAGACTTAACTTCCTCAGACTTGGTACTGTCTACTTCCCCACCCCTACCATCCCTGCCACTGTAGGTAGGAACCCAAAGTCACCACTCTACTCCAGTTCTCTGACCCACTAATCCCTTTCTCAGTGGTCGTGGCCTAGGTCTCTCTTGTAGACACAGGATAATCATTCTGCAGTTGTCTCCAACCCCATTTGTCAGCCAGACATGGCTGCTCACACTGCTTAGAGAGCAGAAAATCACTAGCTCCAGTCTTTCTGGTAAGATTGAGGACCACCTGCCCAGCTTATGCCCTCCAGAATCTCATGCACCCTAAGAACTGTGATTGCACCTCAAGAATCCTTAGACCTTTCTGTCCACCCTGTAGCTGTACCCTCCTTTATGAGTTTTCTACCCCAATTAGAATTGAGTGAATTGTCTCATTTTTTCTCTTTATATCCCTAGCACTTAACACAGTGCTAGGTACATAGTAAACACTTAAGAAATTATTTTTAATTTCATTCATTTTCCCCATTCTAATCCACTCCCCACTCCCCCGTTTTGTAGAATGAAGAAATTTATGAATTATAAAATATAAATTTTATAGAATGAAGAAAGTCTTAGGGAAGGGAAGCCATTTACCCAAGGTTACAAAGAGGATTAGTGGGAAAGTTGAGCTGTGTCTCTGGACTCCTAGCCCCATATTTTACCCATTCTACCCACACACCTCCTTGTATATCCCACATAAGAGTGGACACATAGTAGGTTGACAGTAGATGCATGCTGAGTAAGCAGAATTCCTGTCCAGCTCTCAACTCCCTGAAAGAGAAAACCAGTAACTGAACTGTGCCTGGTTTGATCACTCTTAATTAGCCTTTGAAGAGAAAGTTTCAAGTCACTGCTGTCCCTTGGAAGACATTTCCAAACTCCCCATTTCCAGGAGGATCAGGTAGCCAACAGCTTTTCAGTCTGGCATGCTCCATCCAGAGTGGTGCCTGGAAGCCCTTACCCAAGGGGATGGTCTCTTGGGGGCTGAGAGGGTTGGAGAAAACACCCTCAGCTGCAGAGCCGCCAGCCTGGCCCAGGGAGAATGCCTGACAGCCGCTTCTTGTGAGACAGTGATTAAAATTCCATCAACAAATGCCATGACAGTCCCCTCCCATCCTCTAAACAGCCCAGAAGTTTAATTAATGCATGTGCTCAGGAGTATGGTCAGTAGGACATGTTTCATACTTTCCCTTCCATCTTTCTTCTTTGATAGGCAGGACTAAGGGGAGAAATGGGTCTACTCTTCTCCTCAAGGGGAGAACCCTTGGGTTATTAATAGGATTTAGAGCTGAAAGGGACATCAGAGGTCATGTAGTCCAACGCTTTCATTTAACAGATGAAGAAACTGAGGCCCAGAGATTTCAGGTGACTCATCTGTGGTCACAGAGGTAGAAGCAAGTAGCATAATTGGATTTTGAACACAGGTCTTCAAACCTGATTCTATTTCCACTGTACCAAGCTTTCATCTCTCAGTCCTTCCCACCTCCTTATACCTGAGTGCCCAGGGCTCTGATTCCAGGCATGTCCTTTTCCAAACCTCTCAGTGGCTTGTCTCCTTATGCATTAAATGTTCTTAGGGAAGACACTTTATAAAGTCCCTTAACATTTTCCCAGGATTTCAAAAACACCGCCTTTACATCCTTTGTCATCATTCCAAACTAGATCTCCTTGACTTCAATGTAAAGGCTTAAAATCAAAGAACTATACAATGCCAGAGCTAGAAAGGTCCTTATGGGATAATCTGGTTTAGTCTCCTCTTTTTCACAGATGAGGAGACTGAAATTCAGAGAGAAAGAAAGGAAACAAGCATTTGTTCATTGTCAGGCACTGTGCTAAGTGCTTTATACATCTTACCCCACTGATCCTCACAACTACCCTGAGTAGTGCTTTTATTATCCTCATTTTACAGGGAAACTGAGATAAACAGAGGTTAACTGGGTTCCCCAGGTCACACAGCTAGTAAGTATCTGGGTCTGGGTTTGAACTCCAGTGTTCTTGACTCTAGGCCCAGTGTGCCTCCCAGCTGCATAACGGTAGGCTGTACCTTCCATTATCAGAACTATCATCTTCCTTTGGCCTGGAGAATTTGAACAGCCTGAATCAGGGATGACTGGCATGAGGTTACTTTCTTTTAGAAAGGGATCTTTTGAGGAACAGGGCTATCATTGCCTTTCCAACTTTAGTAGATTTACTGTCAAGTTCTAGATTAATAGATTAATTAGCAGGTCTTTATCAAGTTCCTCCAATGCTAGACATTGTGAGGAATGCAGAAAAAAAGCAGAGATTTGATCCAGTGACTATATCACATGAGTGGCTTGAATGCTAGGAGACATAGGACTTTCTGGGCTTCACTGTAAAGCCCCTTCCAGCACTCACATTCTGTGATCCAAATGCTCGTGGTCTCTAGGATCCTGTCCAGCCCTGATCTACTCTCTATCCATTTTACAGAAGAGCCAAGTCAGGCCCACATGAGGGGTGCTGGCTGATACAGGGTTGTACAGTTAACCAAGTGGTTCAGCCAGAAATAGAACTCAGGTCTCCCAACTTTGGGTGCCATGTTCTTTCTGGGAGATCATGCTGTCTAGTTTGGAAATCAAGACATGAGACAGAGAACAGTTGAGAATCAAATTCATCACGTACTCATGTGTGTATTCTGCTTGGCACCAGGTATACCAGATAAATATGGCACAGACTCTATTCTTTAGGGATTTACCATTTAATTAATTCAATGCTTGTTGGCAAGTTTCAGGCTCTAAGCACCATAGGAATTCATAGGAGAAGCCAGGGATGGCTCCATAGTAGAGATAGGACTTGAGGTTTAAGGCATCTGCCTTCACCAGAACTGAGCTGTTGGAAGGACCAGGTCCAGCAAACCTTGGACTAGATGCCTTCTAAAGCTTCTTCCTATTTGACTGTTTCATTATCCTGTGATTTTAGTCTAGCCCAGCAAGCCGTGCTTCTGGATGAAATCCATCCATCTACCCATATCTCCTCCTCCCTGCCCCCTTCCCCAAGTCCCCGAGGTTTTCAAACCACTACGGCGAATCTCGTCATCCAATTTGTAATCGCCGTCCCACTTGAGCAGTTAGCAGTTTCTTTAAACAGGGATTTGGTCTGTTTAGACTGCACGTCCTACTAAAGAGCAGATGGTTTTCGTTATTAGGTAGTATTTCAAAGGGAAGTATTTTTTCTCCTGCTGCAATGCTTCAGTTGTTGTGTTTTATGGAATGATGAAATTCCAGCACCCGGCTCATGTGGAAATCAATCCCTTGCAGGACGAATCGATAAGAAGAAAGGGACTGGGGGTGGGGGAGAGATAGGGGACTTTCCCTTTCAGGCTTTTGTTGAGGAACTAGGATATTTATATTAATAATACCTTATAGAGAGGTGTATTGGATGTGGTGTGGTGGAAAGGGACATGGTGTCAGAGTGAGGAAGATCAGGGTTTCAGATCCCACTCTTGACGCAGGCTGGTAAAATGGCTCTAAACAAGTGGCTCTTGATGTTCACAAACGATTCCCTGCTTAGGCTCTAATCAGCAGAGCAGGTGCTAGACTGCATTGGTAGAGAGTTCCTCATTGGGAATTCCCTAAACCAATAAAATCACAGGATTGGTCCAGAAAAATAAAGCATACTTACATGCTTAGATCACTTTGCAGTTTCCAGAGGATTTTCACATCTGTTATCTCATTTGATCCCTACAACTGCAGTATAAAATAAGTAGGATTATACTTTATTTTTCAAATGAGGAAGCTGAGACTGGGTCCATTCAGTTGAATCCAATTCAAGAGATGCTCATTAGGTGTTACTATATACAAGGCATTGGGCCAGATTCTGGCGTGGTGACTTGCCCAATGTCATACAGCTAGTAAGTGAAGCACCAGGGTGTCAATCAAAAGCCAATGTCTCTGGCATCAACTGGATGAAGTCCCCAGGCTCTGTCTTTCCTTTTCCAGTTGTCTACTAGATGCCAGGGTGTTGGTGCTAAGGACCATAGCTGAAATGCAAGAAGGTGTTGGAGTAGGGTGGGTGACCCATACCGAGTCTGAGCTCACTTGGTTTAGAAAGGCTTACATCTCATCTCACTCTCCTGTCATTTGCCTGGTGACTTCAAAGCTCTGACAGCTCCAGGTAACATGCTACATATACCTCACTCGGGACAGTTCATAAAAGGACCCTAGGGATGATTTAGACCAGGACTTCCTGAACTTTTCATGTCCTCATATCCTAATCCCTGACTTCTAGAGATCAAATAAAGGTGGATTAATCTCAGTAGAATAACATACTTTGGGCTACTCATCACAGGGTGACCAGGGCAGTTTTTGGCTGTTAGAACAATTAAGTAATGCACATGTGGATGAACCTTTACCAAAGCTTACACTCTTGGTTGGGGGGATGGGTCATGATCAGTAGTTGAGAGGCTGTCATGTGAAAGAAAGACTAGATTGACTCTGCACAGCCTCAGAGACCAGAACTAGGACCAATAGGTGATAATAAGTAGGTGGGAATTTCTTTCTTTTTTAAACTTTGTTGTATAATTAAAAGGAATAGCAGGTTGTGCATAGTAGGTTTACAGTTCCAGGTGCAATCATCTTTTTTATTATGCTATATTATGGAAATGTTTGTTTTATTCCATAAATTAAAAAAAATAAATAACAAAGTACATATTCTAACAAAAAGAAAAAATATATGTAGGTGGGAGAAGCAGATCTCAGCTCTAAAAATGAGAGCTATGAGAAAATAGAATGGGCTGTGTCAGGATGGGATGAGCTTCCCCCTCATTGAAATATCCAAGAAGAGGCTGAACATTTGCCTCTCAGGGATCTTGTAGATGGAATCCCTGTGCTTCGTGAGTAGCTGGACTGAGTGACCCCTGAGGCCCTGTCCAGCTCCAGAGTTCTGTGATTCTAGCATCCCCTAATTATTCATGACCATTTAGCCCACCAGACAGAGAAGCTGCACTGTTGACAGCAGCATCTCATGAATTGGTTTAACCTTGGCTTCTGCTGCCAATTCCAAAGGCTCAGTGCTCAGATCTCCGTTTCTGTTGTTACACGACAGCCTGCCCTCGACCTTCCGCTGGTGTCTCCTCCAACCTCCTCTGTCCCCAACACACACATCTCCCATAAGTGAATAATATGATATCTTCCTTTTCCTGCTTTACAGTCTGAGGGAAGTTAGGCAAACCTGAAGATCTGAAAAATGTCTCATGGTGAATCAAGAAAAATAAAAATTCAGAAAATACCACTATAATTGCCAAGGAGATGCTGGGTCAGAAGAAATGAATGTAGTTGGTTGTGACCAGTTTGTATGTGGGAGAAATGGTTGGTCAGCAGTTTGTGTGGGTAAAGATTGAGAGGCTTTAGGAGGCAGCCCTGGAGGCTCAGTAGTGTGATGTGGCATTTGAAAGCACTGATGTGATTGGTCCAGAGATGCATTTCCAGAGGTGTGGTGTGTAGGACAGGAGGGCAGTCCCATTGCCCTTTACTGTGGTCCAGCCACATTTGGAGCATCTGGGTACGCCATATTGTAGGAAAGACTTCCACCCGATGGAGCTCCTATAGAGGAGAGTAAGAGGAATGGTAAGGGTACAGATGAATACCCCCTACAAGGTTCAGTTGAAAGAGCTGCTTAAGAAGATTACTGTCATTATAGCTGTCCTCACAGGCAGGGGCAAAGACATTGAAGAATCTCTTATTTGAGATCTTCAAACAAAGTCTATATTTCCACTTGTCAGGGCTATTGTAGAAAGGACTCCTGTTCAGGTATGAGTTGGACTAGAGATAACCTTTGACATCCCTTCCTGTTCTGAGGTTCCATTAGTCTAGGAAGGATTGTCTTCAGGATGTAAATTTTTAGAAGGGTTCTCCACCCCTTAAAGCAAAGCACATGCTTCCTGGAGTTGAGCTCCAGTCAACCCCTCCGGACAAGTAGTCTAAGCCTCATCCTGAGTGAGAGTGGTCCTAGCATGATCAGCCCTGCCCCATCTTCTCACATCTATGCCTTTACCACTTCTCATGGTGCCTCTCTCTGTTTGCAGCCCAACGACCCTGTTACGAACATATGCCAAGCAGCAGACAAACAGCTCTTCACCTTGGTGGAATGGGCCAAGAGAATCCCCCACTTCTCAGAGCTACCCCTGGATGACCAGGTCATTCTATTGCGAGCGGGTAAGTGAGGCTTCCGACCTAGGGCAAGACTTGACTTTGGGACACAGGGGAAGAAGCTGCTGCTACCTTTGGAAAGACACAGGCATAGAATGCATAGGATTGAAGTCTTTGAAGTCATTAAGCTAGGATTTACTCACCAAATCTCAGAATGCTAGATGGATTATACACAGCTTTTTCCCTTTGTAACTCAAAAGAGGAAGTTTTAGGACAATTAGAACCCCAGCCACTGGAATTTAGCCACTGGAGAATTAAATGACTAGATTTGTGCATCATGGTAATTCATGTGTATGTCATTTCTCTTTTAATTCTGTAGTTTCTAAGCTCCTCAAGGTCAAGGATCATTTCCTATTTATCTCTGTATTTCCTCCCTCCTTCCCCCTCCCCAGCATCTAACATAAGGCCTTTTGCACAGTCCAACAAATAGGAGATATTTGTTGAATGAATGAAGGCAGTATCAGCTAAAAATGATGAAATTCAAGAAGGGTTAAGGTAGATTCATGAATGACAGAGGCGTAATGGGAGGAAGGTAAGTTAGGGTTGCAGTTTGGGAAGGTCCTTCATTTTTTGAGATTGACATCATGATGCAACTGTAATTTTCTCCAAACCATTTGTCAGATGGCTCCCCATCAGAGAAGGGACCATAAGTTAGAAGAATGAGGGGACTGATCTCAGGAGGCATCTCATGAGTTAATGTCCTTAACCTGTCACACTTACTAGACAGGAAAGCCTGTTGGCAAGGATAACTGGTAATCCCTGATCCATTCTCCTGGAATCTTGATTTCAAAGTTGTCTTTCACTCTAAGAATTCACCCTTTAACATATCTCCATCACTCTTTCTCTCATTTTCGTGCCACTTCTCCAAACTTCTTGGCCCTTAACACTCTTAAGTTTGAACTTTAGTTTGGAAAATCCCACCAAAAGGGTGATGTTCTCTTGGGGAGGAGAAGAACAATAATCAAGCCAAAATGACATTTATACCAGGTTGAGGATTTTATTTGAGAGATCCAGCTGGGACTAAGGGAGTAATCGGCACAGAGGAAGTCGTCTGGTGGAGTGGAAAGAACCTTGGAGTTGGAACTGGGAGAGCTGAGTCCTAGGCTTGGCTTTGGTGCCAGACACCCACTCTATGGTCTTGGGGAGATTGCTTCCCTTTTCTTGTCTTCAATGAATTGTTCTGTAAAATGGGGTGGATTTGAGGTCTATGATCTCACAAGTTTCTTGCAGTTTGGACACTGTGAGACTCATGTCCAACCAGCCCTATCCCTTATGAGCTAGAAGGAACACATACCATTTTCTTTTCTTGCCATCACTTGGAGAATGGTGAGGAAATGCCACCCTTTATACCAAGTAAATCTTGAACTTCCATGATTTTCTAACAGAGCCAGTGTGGAACATCACATTTAGTGGCAAAAAAGCAAGTTGTGAGTCACTGGGGAAAAGTTGCAGGGACTATTTCCTGGAGGAGTCCAAGACCCCCAAAAGTTAGCTAGACAACTTAGTCCATATTGTGTGCTGTATCTGGTTACACAAAGGCTGGGACATTGAAACCCAAATTCCATTTAATACTCAGGATGTAAGAGATATAATTATATGCTGAGTGGAATGTGAAGAGATGATTGGCCTATCTGATTGGCTAGCTGACAGGGCAGAATGCTCTAGACATGCACAGTGAATTGCCATTTCTCATCACACACACACATACACATTACATTTGGGGAACGGGGCAGGTAGAAACAAGAGTCAATCAGAGTAACGAGTAACTGCTTGGGGTAAGGACATTTCCTTGAGTACCTTACTCTACCTTGTTCCTTTTTGTTTCACCTCCCCCTCAAATAAAAATTATCAGCTCCTCCTGTTGACTGCTCAGTTTCAAGGAAGAAACTTCTTAGTCGGTATTGTCCAAATAATGCCCGGAAAATTCTACCATGTTATCCTTTATCCCACAGAGGTTTTCTGTTTTTTCCTTCCACTCCAACTTAGCTTCCTTTCCCACGAATACTGGGGACATATTCTGTAGTTTCACTGGCCCCTACCAAGAGGCTGCCTCTCTGCCCCTTCTCTCTCTCTGCCTCTCTTTCTCTCTCTCCCGCCATGTACCATGAAAAGTGGGAAATAATGTGGGACATATGCAGTGTAGTGGAAAGAACACTGGGCTTGTTGTCAGAAGACTCCTTTTCTGTTTTGGGTTCTTATTTGCTGAATGACTTTGTGCGCACGACTTATCTATTCCAAGGCTTCATGTGGACACACACTATACACACATGTGCATGCATGTGTGTACCCACCCAATACAGTTTCCTCATCTGTGAAATGAGGACATTAGATTAGAAGATCTCTAAGATTCCACTCACCTTTTAAGTTCTTCTTGTTTCCAAGTCTTATCTGTATTTCCATGGTGAGAAGCAGGGCAGAATAATGGTGAGAACCCCAGATCTAGGGCTGTCAGGGGCGCTGGGCTGATAGCCCAGCTCTGCTAGCTTAGCAACTTGATGATCTTGCCCCAGTCACACCTCTTAAGTCTGAAATGTAAAATGAGGATGGGTAATAGACTGAACTATTTCTGTAATTCCTCCCAACTCTTCAGTCTGTGGACTTAAAAATTCCTTACCAGCATGGCTAGGTGGCACAGTGAATAGAGCGCCGTCCCTGGAGTCAGGAGTACCTGAGTTCAAATCCAAACTCAGACACTTAACACTTACTAGCCCTGTGACCTTGGGCAAGTCACTTAATCCCAATTGCCCTGCCTCCCCCCCCCCAAAAAAAAAAAAAGCAAAAAAAAAATTCTCCTTATCTTAAGCTCAGGCTTTCCTGTCTGAAAGATAGAGTATGGAGAAACTTATCCCTTTGGTAAGAGCATCATTGACCCAAATGACACAAATGTACTTTGCCAATGTTTGTGTTTGCTTTCAGTGTGGAAGCACTGCTTTCAGGGAGCTGGGTTCCTGGGAATCAAGTTTGGCTTTTAATTCTACTTTTGTGTTGCTCTTATCCGTGACTCAGATTCTTGGGGGCCCCTTGTAGAGGGACCAGATGATTGATTTAATTTAATGAAGATCTTCATAGTCTTGAGATGGAAAATATTGTGCAGTTGTACTATAGACCGTGTTAGAATTAGAAAGGACACAGAACATGGTGCTTTTCACATTGTTGTTTTTCAGTCACATTCAACTCTTCATGCCACTGTGAACCGTACCATCCATGAGGTTTTCTTGGCAAAGATACTGGAGTAGTTTGCCCTTTCCTTCCTCAGTGGATTAAGGCAAACAAAAGTTAAGTGACTTGCCCAGTTAGTGTGTGTCTGAGCCTAGATTTGAACTCAGGTCTTCCCAACTCCAGACCCAGCTCTCCTTATCCATTGAGACACCTAGCTGCCTCTAGTTGGGTTCATTGTTCATAGCTGGCATATTTTTAGCACTTAATAAATGCTTATTCATTCATTAATAACAGAATGTTAATTCTGAAACGATCTTTTAAAAATAAATTGTTATATACCATCAGATCTGAAAGGGACTTTAACCTTAGTACAATAAAATATTAAAATAGGAAGGGACAGAGCATTGAAGGTCAGAAGTTGGAAGGGCCCTTAGAGATTATCTGGTCTAATCCCTTCAGTTTACAGATGAAGATGGCTGTACCAAGAATGTCCCAAGAATCATCAATAACAGACAGCTAATTTGTAGTAAACAACTCTGGCTTCCAGGAGCTAATTTACCATTCCCAAGAGGTAGTTGGTGTTGATGGTATTTCATGTTTAATTCCAGGACCCATATAGGTCTACATGGATCAAGAGGTGTAGCCCTAGTTAGCCCTTCTTGATGCAGCGACTAGAATTCTCCCCATCCCTCACAGGAGGGGGAGTTTCTTGTGTTTTGGTATCACCTCCATTCCTCATAATACATCTGTATTGTGACCTCATGATCCTTGTGCAAATACTAGACGTAGGAAAGGGAGCTCATGGACTTTGCCATGCAGGGTCCAGCTCCTGGTGTCTTTATCCAGTGGAGCCTCAGATAACCTCTATAGAGACGTCTAACCAATGGCTTTATGTATTATTGAGTACAGAGAGCAGCCCATGGCGAACAGCTGCCCATAAAATATTTAAAGATTATAACTTTGCTAAGAGCAGTGGTTGAATTCATTCATGCATCTACCACAGGAAAATTAAATGGAACTGAGTCCTCAGGCCAGTGGGAGGAGACCAACCGTACCCCCTTCCCTTTGTCTATCCATGAATTCTTAAAGGTTTGAGAACCTTGTGGCTTTGGGGGCTCAGCAAGGGGGAAAACTGCCTCTGGTGCGAGACAGCATGCAATTACTAGGCATGGAGTCCACATCTTTGAGAGTCACTCAGTGATGGGAGCCTTTTTTTTTGGTACATGAAGATTTAACAATCAAACAAACTTAAAATGTAGAGGACCCGGTAAAATACAGAGTCCAGCTGAGGTTATGTGTCCCTTACAAGACATTTATTTTTTAGTATTAAGTTTTTTTAAGCCTCTGAGTTGATATTTCAATGGATTAGAGACAACAGAAGTCATACTTATAAGAAGAACTGGGTATATTTGCCTTTATTTTTAAAATTCTCCTTCCCCCTCAACCTCTCACCCTCATCATAGAAAATACATATAAGATAAGTGATTTCCTTTTACATTTTTTTTTGTGTGTGGCTTTGAGCAAATCTTTTCTCTTCTGTGAGTCTCAGTTTCTCTATCTATAAAATGATTGACTTGGATTAGATGGTCGTTAAGATTCTTTCCATGCTTGTTTTCTCCACATGTTGCCTTTTCTGACTCATTCTTGGATCCCATGTCTAAAGACCTTAGGCCATTTTCTAAAACCTTCCCCTCTGTCTTTCAGATCAGAAATGACAAGGAAGCGATAGGACTTGTCTAACTGAGCTCCTGGAATCTATGTGATAATAATCATAATAAGCCCTTACATTTGTGTTGTACTTTTTACTTTTCAAAGGACATTCTCATTCTTTAACTCATTTGATCCTGAAAAGACAGAGGGGAGTTATGGAAGATAGCAGCAGACTTAGTATCCTGAGATCTCAGTTCAAATCTCAGCTCTGGGGCATTTTAGAATTCAGTTTTATTTTATTTTCAATTCCAAATTCTCTCCCCTCTCCCTCCCTGTTCTCTTCTCTGCACCCCCCCCCCCCCTTCTGCCCCATTGAGAAAGCAAGGGAAATAAAACCCATTCAAAGTATGTATGCACATGGAAAAAAAATTCCACACTAGCTCTTATACTCAATGTCCCCTGCCCCCAAACAAGGAGAAAAATAGAAGGAAATAGAAGGCTCTGGGATTTATTATGTATGTTTCTTGGGCAAATCACCTCAGCTTTCTAAGCCTCACCTTCATTTTTAAAACAAGGATAGTGGTTTGTCCACTACCTGCTTCCTAGAGTTTTTGTGGGAGAAAGTACTTCATAGACTTTTAAAGTACTGTATTTGTGTGAGTTATTATTGTCTCTGTTGGTATAGCTGAGCTTTAGAGAGAACACGATTCACCTCTCCATTTGACCCAAGAAGAAGCTGAGACCCAGAAAGGTTAGTGACTTTCCCAGGATTATAGAACAAGTCAATACAAAGCTAAGAGCAGAACCCGGATCTCTCCTGAGCCTGGTCAGGAGCTTCTAGGAACGGAATGGTCAATATATAAGGAAAGAAGGGAGGAAGGGAAAAGAATGGAAGGATAGATTTATTCAGCACCTATTATATATTAAACACTCTGCTAAAAGTTGTACAGATATCATCTCTTTTGATCCTAACAACAAAAACCTTAAAATATAAAGGATTTAGGAAGTGTAGATGCCAGCTGAGGGTGTGTGTTCCTACCTGGGAAGTAGGCTCTATTATTATCTCTTTTACAGTTGAGGAAACTAAGGCAGACAGGTTAAATGGCTTGCCCACACAGCTAGAAAGCTTCTGAGGCTGCATTTAAACTCAAGTGATCCTGACTCCAAAACTCAGTTCTCTGTCCACCTTGCTACCTAGTTGCCTCTGGTGGAAGGTTAGTGGTTTAGAATGCCTGCCATGGGGGCAGGGGTAGGGGATGGAGACCTAGTAACATGGCGGCAGCTCCTCAGGAGCTCTCTAATAAACCCGTGTCTTTTCTGGTACGATTTCTGGTGTTCTTTCTGCCATGATTGAATAGACATTTATTAAGCAGTTAATACATCAAACATACATTTAGTAAGCACCTACTCTGTGCCAAGTAATGCACTGTCATTTTATAGATGATGAAGTGAGTGAGCGGCCAGAGAAGTAAGAGTCTTACTTATGGCCACACAGCAGAATCAGGATTTCAACCCAGATACTTAGACTCAAAATCCAGTGTTCTTTCTTTGTCCCATGCTGCCTGTGCTAGGTGTGAGAACATAAATGAATAACAAAACAACCTGATGTTTCAGAGTTCTTCCTTTCTATGAGAGGTTATAGTTCATGGTGGCATTTGGTTTCATTTAAGGTCTATAAACCTATCAGATGCTTAGCTTTCCTTTGCAGAGGCAGTTAGGTGGTGCAGAGGCATTGGAAATGTAGGTACATTCTCTTGCTGTAGAAGGGCTTACATCAGGTACATTCCAGAGACACAAGAATGGACCAGATGACCTCCTGATGCAGTTCCTCCCCATGTGACTGAATATAAGCAAAAGGGGTTGCTAAATTGAATCCCTGGTTGATAAGCTCAAGAGCTTACTGCTACAGGGAGTTACCTAGAGTTCTTTCTCCATCAAGGTGGTGGCCCTTACATTATACATTGGATTTTGCACTAATTAACAAAGCAAGCAAGCATTTGTTAAATGACTGCCATGAGCCTAAGAAGTATTACATGTGAATAGGTTTTCACAAATCTAATCATATTTTCAGTGTTCTAGGTGGACTCAAAATTTAAGAAAATTCTGTGGTGGATTCTTTTGGTGCATCTAGTTACCAAACATACTCTGCTTCTTGGAAAATGGATTGTTTATCTTTGGTTTTGCTTAAAGTGATGCTGTACTCCTGAACACACACACACACACAGATACAGATACACATGACCACATACCCCATTTCTTTAGAACTTTCAGATCCTTTTCCGTCCTGCCATCCCTGGCACCATTTGTACAATTTGGTCTGTGCTTTGGAAAGGGAGAGGATCGTTTGTAACAAGTCTTCTGCCTCCTGTATGAACTTGCCAAGCATGCAGCCCCACCCTAGGTCTTTCTCCTTGGCCTTTGCACAGCTGGCCTTGAGAGCCAATTTGGCACTGTGGGGGGGGGGGTGCCACTCCTCCACACTCCCCCCATAGGCACCCTCCCCACTAACCTCTCACTTTTCATGTCGGCCCCTTGGTGCCTGGCATGTGCCCAGGCCTGTACTTGATGCTGTGGAGAGTATAAAAGTACGGTACTAGGTCCTTGCACCCCACCATTGCTCTTGGCTCTTGCTAGGGAGACCAGATGAATTTAGGTGACACAGTTGGAGCTGCCTCTGGTGGCAAGGGCACTATTCTTGGAACCAGGAGGCCTGGATTCTAGAGCCAATGCCATGCCTAACTTACTTTGTGAATTTGGGCAAGTCATTTCCCTTTTCTGGTCCTTAATTTCATTTTCTGTAAAATGAAGGAGTTGGGCTAAAATCTAAAAAGGTTAATATTGGAAAGGGTTACTCACATGCTGCCCCCTCTTTAAAAAATGGATATTTAAGCTAGAAACCAAGTGACTTCAGTTCCATCCAGATTACTCAGCTCCTCGTGGGTGCTTGGAACCATGCTCAGTGCTGGGGATGGATACAAAGACAAAAATGAAAAATCCTTTCCCTCAAGAAGCTTACATTCTACTGGGGGTTGGGGGGAGGGGAGGGTGGAGGATCCAGGTTGTGCATAAGTATATACAAAGACTTGTCCAAGATCACACAGGTCTCTTGCTTTTTACCCAGCACTTTCCATTCCAATATAATCTCCTGTCTAGTATCAAACATCCTGTGATTCTGTAATTTTCCATTTCTGATAAAACTCTAAGATCTTTACTTTGTTTGAATGTCAGAAAAGAATTCTTCACTTTATATGGCTGCTTTGTTTTTTTTTACCCAAATTGTGACTGGTTCAATTATTAGACACACTTCTAACACCAACTTGTGGTCTTGGCATGCAACCATGCAACAGTAAGGAAGGCGGCATTTGTCCATTTCTTAAGAACTATTTGACCTATTCATTTTATTCAGACCATGTAAATCAGCATTATGCTCCGATAGCATAATGAACTAAATTGTGCAGTACATACAATTAGGGAACAGGACCATGTTTCTACATAATGTGCTAATTAATGGGGACAGACAAGAGGGAAAGGCATTGGAGAAAGGAAGAGCTCATTAGGGGCTGGAGATCAATGTGTGTCCTCTTCCCCCCTTCCCTACAGGCTGGAATGAGCTGCTCATCGCCTCGTTCTCTCACCGCTCGATAGCAGTGAAAGATGGGATCCTTCTTGCCACCGGCCTTCACGTCCATAGGAACAGCGCTCACAGTGCAGGGGTGGGCGCCATCTTTGACAGGTGGGGATTGAATTTTGTGGGGTGGAAGGGGGATCCTACTAGAGAGGGTAGGATTAGAGTCTTCTCCCTTTGATCCACCTGAGTGTGCTTTTGAGGAGATAGGGATAAAGAGACAGAAGACCCAGTTTCTTGTCCCAGCTCTTCCATGAACTGGCTCATGTGACCATGTTCACTTTTCCTTCCTTTGGCCTCAGTTTCTCCACTGTAAAACAAGAGGGTTGGAGTGAATGCTCTCTAAGATGTAGTTCTCTGCAATTCTGTATTCTCTGTTACCAGTCTAGACAATCCATACATAAATCTCCAGTGAACTTGCATTTAGAAAACTGTATGTCTAGGTGCCACAGTTTATCAAAAAGTAGACATTGCTGGAGGGGACCCAGAGATGGGAAGCTCAAACAGTTAAGTACAACATAGGGGCTGCTAAGTGAGGAGAAACTAAAGAAATGAAGGCTGCACAGTTTAGGAAGAAAAGGAAATGGAAGGGAAATAGGGCCTCAGTCTGTAAAGTCATGGAGGGATCAGACAGTGTAAGAGTTTATCCTTAAACTCTGGATAAAAAGAATTAGGAGTTTTCCACATGAACCTTGAAAGAAGAAATTTTAAGAAACTTGATACACTGAGGAATAAATTTATGGAAGTGTTCCTCTGAGAAGTGATACAGCCTGGTAGCATAAGTGGCCTCCAAAAGGTTTTAGATGAAGGATAAATTTTTAGAGGAGAGATCTGTAACATATTATGAAGAGAAGGTCATGTTTAGGCCAAATGAAGATGCCAGGCCTTTTCCAGATCCACCTCCATGGGAGACAGAATCATCAGATCATTACCTAGAAGCATCCATAGAGGATACCTAGTCCTAACTAGTCCTTGTAAGGTTGGAAAAACTGAGGCCTAGAAAGGTTAAGTGACCTTTAAGTCATTTGATTGTATGACCTACAATGCCCGGGGTCTCTTTTTTGGAAGGAGTGGGGTTTGAAATGGCAAATGGCACCTTATTTCAATTGGAGACCCTCCTCCTCCCTCCCACCCATCCTTTTGATGCTGACTTGACTTTCTGTGTTTTCCAAGGAACAAAAGAGCCCTTGCAGAGAAGCTGGAATTCTCTCTCCTCCTTATTCCTGTCATCCCCATCTCAGGGAAACAGCTCTCCTTGATATGTGGAACTCATGGTCATAGACCCGTAAACAGCTTTATATCCTTTGGGAGTTTCCTGAGTGCCAGGGTTTGGCAAACTGTTACTATACTATTAAACTAGCTACTGCTATGTGAAATGGGAATCCTTGTGCCCATTAAACAGATGAGTATGCTGGTATGGAGCGGGTCAATCCCTACTACCCAGTCTCAACTGCTGATCAAGAGTGGTAGAATTTGGCCCCCAGACAGGGCCACATGAAGACAGGGGCAAGACTCCAAACTCACTTCTGCCCAACTGTTAACATCACCCTCTCCTTGATCTCCAGTCTCCAGTTTAATAATTATTGACCCTGCTCCCTGTGTCTTTGAGCCAAATCTAAACAGACATTGGTGTGTGAAGGGGAAAGAGCTCGTTAAAACACAAACACTTGCAATAACACACAAAAATGAATACTAAAAAGAGTTGGCAGAAGTTACATTTTTATATTACCTCTCTCTCTCTCTCTCTCTCTCTCTCTCTCTCTGTTTTTGGGAGATTTTCCCTGTTGTGACATTCCCTCTACAATTTCTTCAGAAGTTATTCCCAGTTTCAGTCCTGCTTTATCACTCAAGAATGACAAAATGTTCTGACACTTTGTCAGCGTGATCTCCGAGAAGGGGGGGTCCCTTGTCTGATGGGGTGCCTTGTGTTCTATGTTTCTTTCCCCCTGCAGAGTCCTGACAGAACTTGTGTCAAAAATGCGAGACATGCAGATGGACAAGACAGAGTTGGGCTGCCTGAGAGCCATTGTCCTCTTCAACCCGGGTATGTCCTTTCTTCCCTTCTGGATTAAAAAAAAGAAAAGCAAATCCAGTCTCCAGAGTCAGTGAGATCTGCAGTAACAACACATCGTTTGCTTGGTTCTTCCTTGTGGAACTGAAAGATCAGATTGCATATGATAGGGGACTCAGGGATGAGGGGCCAGAGACCAACTCCAGATTCTTTGGATGTTCTCAGCCTTGGTGAACAGCAATTCCCAGATGTTTTTGGTTAAGGACCCTCTAGGCATCTGACTATCATTTGAGAGCCCCATTTTGAAAGAGCCATGCTTAGCCTTTATGGTTCACAGTGTTTCTTTATCTTTAGAGTATCTCTCTCGCTGGTTTTATTATTTTTCCTTCCCCCACATTCTGACTCCTCCCCTGCCCCAGCCCCACTCTTTCTGTGCTGCCCCTGCTCCCAAATGACTTTCTAGTAGAATCTTGCAGGTCCTGTAGAATCCCCACATTCTGTACCAGAATTCAGAAGTTCTACCATTAATGTTCTAGTTGAGATGGGCAAGGCTCACGAGAGAAGCCTATTGATTCCTTCTTAGCAGTAACTAGCCTGACTTCTCTGAGACCAGGGCCCCAGGCTAAATTGCAAGGTTGTGGTAATAGACAGGTCTCAGCAGTTTTTATTCTTGAAATTTCTATGCTGGGGCCTTTAGAAATAGGCTTTGTAACAGCTGTGGAAAAAGCATCGTCCTGAGAGCCAGAAGACCTGGGCTCTAAGTCCTGATTTCTTCCACTTATTAAAGATAGACTCTGCTTCCTTGAAGGCAGTGATTGGTTCCTATTTGTCATCACTTAGTGTGCCTGCCACAGAGCAGGCATTTAATAAATGCTTGCTAGTTGATTAGTTAATAGCCATGTGACCAATCACTTCCCTTCTCTGGGCCTTGGTATCCACATTTGTAAAAGGAGGTCATTGGGCTGCAAAATTTCCAGAGTCTTTTCTACACTAACATTATGGGATGTATTCCATGGTTTTATTCAGGGCAGTCAAGATTATTATGTCATCCGTGACAGTCTGTAAGATGAAAGCCATATTAATTGTACTTTTTTTTTCATTGATAGCCATTACAGAGTTTCCCTTCCTGGGCAAATTACTCAACATAATTTCGTGTTAATAGCCCATAATCCTTCATCTAAATGTGTCTGAGTCACTTAAGTCAGCCACGTCCTCCGGCTTCCACGTATCAATTACTCAGTCAAGATCTTCATAGCAGCTAAGTTTACAGAGTTGGTACATCTCACGTTAGTCAGGTCATTCTTCAAGGAAGAAGCAGCTAGAGACCCTCGGCTAATGTGGAGTTGAGAAGCAAAAAAACAGAGATGTGATTCAGAGTTGTCTAGTTGCCAAAATACATATGTTCTCTTTAGCCTGCTGCAGTTTTACCATATACTGCCCTGACATGCTTAGCTGTCACAAGTGATTGATGGTCACCTTCCCATAAAAAAAGCCCTGATGGCCTAATCCACCATGACTGGCTCAATTGGCCATGCTCTTGTTTGTAGATTTGGAGATAGGTTAGAAAGCAAGTCCATTCACTACCTAGGGAATGGGATGGTGTGGAATTCAGCAAACATTTATGTAGAATGTAGAGTGAGCTGCAAGACCTGCCCGAAAAACTTTTTAAAGGAAGTAATGTTGGGTCTAAGATTAGAGAGGATTTGTCCTCTACTACTTGGGTGACCTTAGATAAGTCACTTGACCACTCTGGGCCTCATTTTCTCTATCTATATAAAATGAGAGATGTTGAACATTTTAAGGTCTCTTCCTATTCTGAGTCTATAATCTTATGAAATTGTCTTTGAATGGCTCCTGCAGAATGTGTTTGGTAAAGCCAGTCAGATGGAATAAACCCATTTGAGCAGAGATGTCAAGTGAAGGTTGAGAAGGGGGGAAAAAAGAAGAGGGAGGAATTAGGGACAGATTATGGCAAATTTGATCTCCAGAGATCTTTGGAAGCCTTAAAAAGAGAGCAAGAAAGAAAACTTGGCAAATCTATAACCTCGGCAGTGAGGGTCAAGAATGTCTGTTGTGGAGACGAAAGGAGAAAAAGTAATAGACAGATTGGAAGAGACAGGTCCAAATGGGAAATGAGGGAGGGAGGCTGGTGTGCTGAGATCATACAGTATAGTCCTTAAGTATTACCACATTGAGAGAGGACTTTGCTTTGCCAAACCAGTTAAAAATGTCCACTCTAGGATACAGGGCCATTTATCCCTCCATGGTCTTTACCTCACAGTTTAACTATGACAGCCTCATAAATGTTACCCCTGCTCCTCAAGCTCTGGATCTTACCCAGCTGGAGAAGCTAGCCCTAACCTTGAAAGCACAGACCTGGTAAGAATGGGGCACTGGTTTGGGAAAACTTAGGGAAATTTAAAGGAAGGTATGGATAAGTTGAGACCCTGATGTAGATTGATGAGGAAGTGGATGTAGTAGAAAAGGTCAGAAATCCTGGGTTCAGATTCTTGCTCTGCTACTTATTACATTGGAAAGAGCATTTTCTTCTCTGTGCTAAAGTGTCTGCATCTGTAAAATGAAGAGGTTGGATAGATGTTTGTTAAAGTCCTTTCCAGCTGTGTTATTCGGTGCTGTTTTTTACCTCGTCATCTGTATATATTTCCTGAGTGACTCTCATATACTAGGTTTTGAGTGCTAGAAGGGTACAGAAACAAAATCCGTAAGTTTGGGGAGAGGGATGAGAACTTGTTGGCTAAATCTAGGATACTTGTGTCACTGTCATCATCATCATCATCATCATCATCATCATCATCATCATTGGTTTAGATTCTGAAGAGACCTCAGAGATCATCTAGAGGAGGAAAGTAAGGGCTCTATAATGACTTGTCCAAGGTCATACAGGTAGTAAGTGATAGTTGAAAGGATGACATAATTACCTAGATGGTATGTGTGACAGAATTAGAGATGTTCTTTTTTAAAGGATTGGGTCTCCCTCTTTCATCCAGTCTGAAAGTGCAGGGACTATTCAAAGGTCTCTTCCCACCCTGATGGTCATAAAAATTGCTCTACTTCTGACCTAGGCTTATTCACCCCTCCTTAGGTTACCTGGTGACCCTCAGCTCTTAGCTACTCACCATATTTGCTTTAGTGCAGACATTCAATCAGCCCAGCCCACTGCAATGCAGAACTCCCAAGCTTGAGGGATCTGCCAGCCGCAGTCTCCCAAGTAGCCGGGATTCCAGGTGGGAGTCACCATGCCTGGCCAGAATCAGAGATTTAGACTCTTGGTGTAGGACTTTAGAGATCATCTCATTAATCTCCCTCATTTTAGAGAAAAGAAACTGAGACTCAGAATAGTTAAGTGATTTGCCCGAAATCAAACCCTACGTAGGTTCCCTGATTCCAAATCCAGCTATGTTTACCTTGCTCTGAGCTTTCTAGATCTTGGCTTCAGACCTAGGTTCTCTGGTCTGTAGTCACGTAAGCAGTGGTAAAAGGAGGATGTGAACCCAAGTGTTCTTCACATCAGGTTAAACTCTTTTTCTGATACCGTGAAAGGGGAGGTAGTTACAGGACCAACCACAGGCCATCCTACATTTCCTAGTGGTTATTAAAGTTGTAAAACTCATTGCTTCAGGAAGAGGTAGAGGCAGAGGGCACAGAGAAGCTCCAAATCATTTTCAGCGAAGGCCTGCATGACCAGGTTAGAGCTTGTCACTAAGGGAAGGTGGGAGTGTTTTGGACGCCTTTGACCATAAAGGTGATGGCAAGCAGGGCACCTGTAAAATGGGAATAATAATAACACCCGCCGCCCAGAGTTGTGAGGACCTAATGAGATAATATATTTGTAAAGTGGTTAGCACCGTGCCTTGGCACGTACTAGATATTTAATAAATTTTCCCTCCCCCTGTTTCTTCCTTCAAAGTACTCTTTGGTCACTAGCCCCATCAGAGGCACAATTCAGGACTAAAGGGTCTTAGGAGCTGCCCCCGGGAGTCACTGATAGTGGCCTTGTGTCCTGTCTTGGAAACAGAAGGCCTTTTTTTTTTTAAATAAAGGAAATAATCTTTATTAGTTGCTGCAGCAGAAATAAATAAAAACTCATCCTCTAGCAACCAACCTTGTGGTAATGAACCTCTCCCCACTTGGACTGATCTTTGGACAATATCTTTATGCTCCGTTGGTATCTGTGCAGTGTCACTTAGCCTGACTTTTGCTTATCCATAAGTTCTTAGTCTGAAGCAGCTGAAGCTCTTTGGCCCAGTTTTAGATGCTTTAGACCATCTCCCTCATGGCCTCTCTTTTCACACAGGGGAGAGAGCCAAGCAATTTCTCTCCCCTCTTTGCTCATCACCATGGTGTCTTGGTGAGATACCATTTAAGGAGAGAATTGAATTTCTTCACCTAGCTTCTATAATCCCGGAAGACTTAGAGCTAGAAGAAACCTTAAGAGCCCATTTAGTTCAGCCCCATCATTTTATAAGGAGGAAACAAAGGTGATTTCCAGTGATTTCTCCAAGGTCACAGGGGTAAGTAGCAGAGCTAGAACCTGGGACCTGGTTCTCTAATGCCAGATCCCTTTAACCCATTGCATCAAGTCTGCAGTCCAATTAGTTTAACAACCCTCCTTATTTCCACACTGAGCTGCTATTTAGTAGCTATTAGAGAAAAGATTAGAAGCCTTGGGGAGTGGAGGATAAAGGGATAAACTAGCTTCAGCCTGAAGAATGACTCATCAGTCACCAAGCATTTGCTGAGTGTTGTCTATGAGCAACACATCTTGGTGGTTGATGTGGGGGACCCGAATTGAAAATGATGCAGTCCCTGCCTGCAGTGAGTGTACAGTCTAGCCAGAGAGATGATATTGACCCATGGGAAACAGAGAACAGTGGGACATTCAAGTTTCTAGTGTCTGTTGTTTATACAATAGATGCCCAGAGAAGAGAGATGTGTAGAGTGGTTAGGGTAGGCTTCATAAAGGAGGTGGCCTTTGAACTAAATTTTGAAGGAAGTAAAGGCTTTATATAGGAGTTGAACCAGGGGCAGATATGAAC
This sequence comes from Petaurus breviceps papuanus, assembly GCF_028583685.1. Classification (NCBI taxonomy): domain Eukaryota; kingdom Metazoa; phylum Chordata; class Mammalia; order Diprotodontia; family Petauridae; genus Petaurus; species Petaurus breviceps. The sequence continues at coordinate 2,828,574 of NW_027187344.1, read as the reverse complement.
AATGAGAGGAGCAGGGCCAGAAGAAGTAGTTTACAGAAGGTGAACGGTGGTGAACAATGGGAAAATAAGGTTGGATAGGTTGGTGGAGGCCATATTGTGTATATTCATCAGTCTAGCAATAGTTTGGCCTTCAAAGACTTCAAAGGGGAAGAGTCCCTGTGTAGCCCTGGACCAACCCCCACTATACAAACCCTCCCACCCCATAGGTCTAATACTCTTGGAGAGCATTTACTGTTGGTCCCTCACTCTACGTTTTTGAGGAAAGGATTCAAATTTGCCAGTTTCCACAACCAGAGCTGAGCCTTACCTTTGGAATTTCTCCTTCCCTTTCAGACTCTAAGGGACTTTCCAACCCTGCAGAAGTGGAAGCCCTACGAGAGAAAGTTTACGCCTCCCTCGAAGCCTACTGCAAACACAAGTATCCGGACCAGCCTGGAAGGTGAGCATCCTTCCTGGTTTCTCCCTTACCCTGGCTATGGAAGACTGGGAGACAGTGGCTCCCTCTTATGATCCACTTCTTAAGAAGCCATAAAAGAAATGGAGAATAGGGAGCAGAGACTTTCAAATTCATAGGACCCCACCTATGCCATGCTTGAAAGAGATGCTTGGGGAAGCAGTAGGTAGAAGTTATAAGGAGACAGATTTCTGCTTAGTGCAAGGGGGTAGGAACCCTTCCCCCACCCCCGTATTAATATTTACATCTTTCCGAAGGTGAAATGGAGCTGTATTTGGAGGTCTTGAAAGAGAAACTGAATGACTGCTTCTTAAAGATATTATAAGTTCATGTTGGACTAGATTTCTTAGGGCCCTTCCAGTTCTAGAATTCTTAAGGTTCATTAAGGTTAGGAACCCTCAAATGTTAGCCATCAGAGGGTGAACTTAAGAATTCCTCTCCCCCCAGGTAGAACCTTAGAATATGGTCATGTTCCAGGTGAATTTGAAGTTTAAGGATAGCCACAGAAAACAGATCTGTGGCAGGTTATTGAGGGATACTGGGTCTGTTTGGAACCCTCCCTAGATTCTAAGGTTTGGTCAGTGGAGAGTGACCTTGGTTTTCTTTAGACCACCCTTACTGTCCTCCCCACCTCTCTCTCCCCCCACCTCCCAACAGATACCTTGGATGGAGGAAGAAGGTTATATTCAGTGACCTAGGTCTGATTGGTCACTGAGTCCTGGTGTTTCCAGGTACGACCAGATCATCCTATTTTTCTGAGGCTAATTCCCTGAATGAAAATCAGTTCTGTCCCTGTGTTCCCCATCCCTTCAATCCTCCCACCCCTGCATACCCACAGTCACCCTTTGTCTTGAGTTTTCAGGGGCTTTTTCCTTGGCAGCTTCCTGCCCAGGTTGGAAAGGCCCAGCCAAGGCCCATTTAGAAGGAGTCTCCCGACTTCCGGGAGGGGCAAGCCTGTTCACTTTTTTTACTTTCAGGCCAAAGTAATAAGAGTGGGTTTCAGATGTGTACCAAACCGGGTAAATCCTTGGTTGACAGGTCAATAATATCTCAAGCCCTAATCCTCTATGATCACACTCTAAACCCAGAGACAGTTTTATACCTTTTCCTCTGGCTGGAGGAATGAGTTGGAGAGATACTAGCAAGTTCCCAAATCAGGCAACTTGACAGTTACCCATATGGCCCCATGTGCCTGCCCACCCTCCTTGGGTGTTTTTTTGTCCCATCACACTTGCCATCTTTACAGAAGACACTGGGCCAAGGTTTCCCTGGAGCATCTGGTAGTCTCTCACTCTCTTTTGCCCCTTCCTTGGGAACACTTACCCTCTGACTTTGGGCTGGCAAGCTCACGGTTAACTGTCCGAGCTCTGTTCAGCCATCATCTGGTTCGGTTTAAAGTGAAACTTCCTGGACAGGGTGGGGGTGGGGGGATGGCAGGACTGATTTGTTTTTCCTGGATTCCTGCCTAACATTCTCGCCAGCTCAGCAGAAAACAGCCCGTTCTCTGGCCCTCCTCCAACCTTTAAACTGCATTTTAGGCTCTAAAATGCTGATTGTATGGCAGCAAACCACAAGGATTTTTTTTCCTTAAAGACATTGTTAATTATTAATAAGGTTAACCCCCACCCATCCCCCACCCCTCCTTCATTGCCCATACTCAGGGCCCCTGTATGCAGCAGCCAGGCAGAATCAAGGCTTGCAAACAGCTTAAAGAAATGTCTGAGTCTCCCCTCCTGGCTCTATTTGCCATACATTTTTTCACATCCCCATTGGCAGCTGAATATGATCATGACACCAGCTCACTCTTTGAAGAGTTCTCCTTTTTAAAATGTTCTTCTAATATTTTGCTTTCCTGCCTCCCCTTCCCCAGCCTCCGCCCCCACTCCCAAGCTCAAAGCCAGGAAGCTGAGCAGGGAAGTGAATGCCTTCTGTCCCCAAGTCCACATTAGGTCCCTGGTGAGGGGAACAGGGCAAGGAAAGCAGGGAGGGCCCGGAAGATAAACCTCAGCCTCCTGGAGTCATTTGACTCGTTCTAGGCTTGGCAGGAAGGGCACATGCTTAACTGCCCTGAGGTCGGGGCTCCCTGCATAATTTAAGGGGGGTTGCCTTGGGTTCAAGTTCACTAGGAGTGGCTGGGACCTATCTTTTTCAGATTCATAACAGTGATATCTGAGGAGTGAAAGCAGAGCAAGCAGAAGTTATCCCAAGGAAGAGCATAGAAATAGAAATCCATTATTCAACAGGTTATTTTTTTTTTTTAATTCAGTGCCTGCCTGTAGGGGAGACATAAGGATAGGGCTTCGGTCTCTCTCTATCTCCCCATCCCAACTCTCCCTCTTTCCCCAACAAGGACTTACTCTCAAGGAATTTACAATCTAGCTAGAAAGACAACATTTTAATGCAGGGAAGATGTAAAAACAAATCAGCAAAAAAAAAAAAAAATCTAAGGGTTTACTATGTGCCAGGGACTGTTCTCACTGGGCCCAGGGGTTACAAAAACAAAGATGAAATAAAATGTTACATTCTATCTGGGAGACAGTGTGTACATATGTAAATATGTACAAAATATATACAAGGTATATTTTTTGAGGGGAAAGGGCTAACAGCTGAGATAGATGCACCAGAGTGGGAGGGTAGGTATTAAAAAATTTCATATATAGCTTAGGACAGTTTTGGAAAAAAAAACAACCAACAAGATTCTAGGAAGCTTAGCACAGTGCTTGGTACGTAGTAGGTGTTCAATAAATGTTGAGTGATTGAAGCAAAGTTGAAGTGGGAGTGTATTCCATGAATGGGGTGGGGCGGACAGCCGAGGAACAGTAGGAAGGCCAGTTTGGCTGGAAGGGTGGAAAGGAGAGTAATGTCTGTATATTAGGGCTGGAAAGATGGGTTGGGGCCAGTTTGTGAAGTGCCTTTAAAAATGAAGAGGAACTCTATATTTGTTCCTGGAAGTGATAGGGAGGGGAGTCATTAGAGAGTTTATTGAGTAGGAGAATGACATGGTCAGACCTACCAAAACAAAATGATATAAAAACTAGTACTAACTTAAGTGTTGAGTTTGAATATGAGATACTTGAAGAGTTCAGAGAAAGGTGGGCTCACTGGGGGCCACAGTAGTTAGGGACTGCTTCCCGCAGTCCGTTTCCTCTCAGCTACAACTCCTAAAGTTTTTTGGTTTTTTTTTTTGGAGGGGCAATTGGGGTTTAAGTGACTTGCCCAAGGTCACACAGCTAGTAAGTGTTAAGTGTCTGAGGTCAGATTTGAACTCAGGTCCTCCTGACTCCTGGGCTGGTGCTCTATTCACTGCGCCACCCAGCCGCCCCCAACTCCTAAAGTTCTTACCCTATCCCTACAGAACTCCTAAGTTCTATCTCTTATAAGGTTGTGTGACTTCATCCCATTACTCTTAGGCTACTTTGAGATGCATTCATTCCTCTGAGAGGTTCTGGGTTGGTTAAACTGCTTTGGTGCTTGGGATACATTTTCCTGATTCAGTTAAAAGCAGGGCAGGTATTAGAGCCAGCTCCAAGTGATATACAGGGTGACTGAAGGGGACCCTGTATCAAAGTCACTGATCTTCCAGGTTCTAAAGGACCACCGCTAGTACATGCTGTGGTGGACGTGGCACTGGATTTGGAGGGGAAGGACCTGGGTTTGACTCCTACTGGTACCACTTTGGGCAAGTCCCTTACCTTCTATGGATCTCAGTTTCCACAGTTGTGAAATTAGGGGTTCAGCTTAGATCTTTAAGTCTCCTTCCACGTCTTAATCTTATTCTATATTGGAAAGGTTTTGTACGTTTTTCAAATCTACCCTTTGCATCTCATCATAACTCCCAATGTCCTCCCTGTCTACAGGTTCGCCAAGCTCTTGCTCCGTCTCCCTGCTCTCCGGTCCATTGGCCTGAAATGTTTGGAGCACCTCTTCTTCTTCAAGCTAATAGGAGATACACCCATTGACACCTTCCTGATGGAGATGTTGGAGGCCCCCCATCAAATGACATAGACCAAACCTCACCCCATCGGGTCAGGCCTTTTCTGTCCAGTGGGAGGCAGCCCCCACCTCAAGCCCCCTCTCCCAGCCTCTCTGCCGATGCCAGAAACATCTTTTGTTTTGTTCTTCTCAGCCTGGATGACATCCCATATCCTCGCCTTGGTTCCCATCTCCATGCCGCCTTTTGCCCTTTGGAGCTGGTTTGCTTACTGCTACACCTAAGAAATTTATTGTTATTATTACTTCTGTTTAATTACTTTTCTTGGGATGAAAGGCAGTGGAATCAGGACAACAAAAGGGAGAGAAATGGTTTAAAATCCATACAAACCCTAACCCTTTCCATCTTCCTCCTGGTTGTTTCGGTCATGCCCCTTGTCACCTGCCACCTTTTTCTCAATTGGGTTTTGCTTTTGTGGGAACATGAGAGAATTCTCTGGAAATGGAGTTGGAGGACAAAGGAGAGAAGGAGCTAAATCCATTGGGCTTCTCTGGTCACAGTGGCTTTGGGGAGTATTTAATGGAGAGGCAGGGGGATTGTCTTATTCTTGCTGTTTGTTTTTTTCAAATCACCTGTTCCTTGGTTGTTTTTTTTTGTACTTTTATTTTTAATTATCCATTATTGCCTTCTTCAAAAAGAGGACATCTTCTCTCAGTATTGGTGACCTTGACAGTGTCGGTACCCAGCTAACTCATGACTTGCACAGAGCATTGTCATCCTTGGAAAAGAGGAGGGAGGGAAACAAAGGAGTTGGGGGCCAGGCTTTTATAGTAAATGGCCCCTGCTGGCAGCCCCCTCCACACATCCCTGGGAAGACTAGAGGAGGTGATTTTGGTGACTGCCACTCGACCCCACAATTACCCTTCACTCAGTGAGAGGGTGCATGCACCATTTTTCCAAAGATAACAAGCTATTATCTCAGCACCAGAGCCAATCAAAACATGAGCCAACTTCAATGTACAGATTTTTTTTGGTTTGGGGGGCGGAGTGTTTCTTTAAGGCTACAGTGACTCAGATATCCTTTTTCCCTCACCCTCTTCTTCCCTCCTCTTAGCCTCCCAATTTCTACTACTCATCCTAGGTTCCAAACCCTTGACACCCACACATGTACTTACATTTGACCAAGGTCAATCTTACCCCTGGGTGTTGGCCTTTTTTCCTCATTTCCTAAACCTCTTTTTTTTTTTTCAACCATTGAGGGCTCTTGAAGTTGGCTGAGACTAGCCACTAGAGTGTCTTGAGGACTTGGACTTCCTAGGTTTGGTCGTCTTAGGGTCATCATTCAGCACTTCAAGTAGCATCTTGGAAGAAAGCTGGCCATTCCAGATGTATTGTAGGCAGCTGTGAGCTCTGCAGCCCACACACAAACACACACA
>NW_027187344.1:2818022-2822653 GCF_028583685.1 Petaurus breviceps papuanus | reverse complement strand
TGTATATATATATATATATATATATATATATATATATACACATACACTTTGGTGGATTGCTTTGTGCACCATTAAAACAGGTCAGCTAAAAAGATTTTCTACTTGGGCAACTGGGTGGCTCTAATTAAGGGGTGTCAACCAACCATCTGTTCCTTGAGTCATTTCCATCTCTAAGACTTCCTTATTCAATTTTCCGTTATTCAGAGGGCATTGAGATTTGAGGCAAAAAAAAGAGTTAAATTACAAGTAGACTTCTGAGTCTACCCCACAATCAGGGCAGTAGATTACCACCCGAGAAAAGAGAGGTGTCCCCTGGGCCACTTCTTGCCCATCCTGAGTGTCTTTGGTCCTAAAAGTTTTGTTATCTTTTGCTCCTTCAGGTTTTATGTTTAGGGAATATTGCTGGTTGTCCTGGAGGCAGTCTGAAAAGCACCAGGTTTCTCTATGGATATATTCCATTAGATTCCTCAGATAACATCATCTCAGACTTAGTAAGGCTGTTTAAAAATTCTCTTGGAAGACTCTATGAATCTTCTAACTAGTTCTAACTAATGTTGTCTGGTTCCATTTAACAGAGGCATCCCTTCTACAAAATCCCTGATGTCCAACCTCATCTTGAATAATGGGGGCTCGCTGCTTCCTGGGGTAGCCCTTTCCATTGTCAGGTAGCTGTTTGTGAAGGGATTCTGTCTTGGACCCACAAATCTTCCTTCTTATGATTGTTGCCTACTGATGCTAGTTATTCAACACTTCTCAGACTCCAAAAACCCAGTGCTTTTATTATCAACAGGTGACTTGATGTTCCAGCACAGACTGTAGGAGGATCTTTCTGTCTCTCTAGACAGATGCACCTAGCTTGAATTTGGCATGTTTCTGCTGACTTCAGCACTTTCTTTTACCATGCTCACCCTTCCCATGTTTCGAACTGGGGCTGGAGTATTTCCTGTCAACAAGTGCTTCCTCAGTGAGAAATGATGAGAGAAGAGCTAGAGAAAAGGCAAACTGGGACTCTGGTTGAGGTAGGAGAAGGAAATGATCATTCTTTCAGAATATTCACTCAGAGCCAAGGATGAGGTCCCTGTATTTATTTATTTTTTTCCCAAGAAAAGAGGGTTTCTTCAAGGCTAAATTCATTTTAAATTTGACATAATAGTTTATAATTGTTTTAATATTCCCTACCCTCAGTCCCTATTTTCAGTTAGTAGCTGTACTTGAACATCAGCTTTGTCCTGTCTGAAGTGAGATGGTATCAGTTATAACTGGCTTAGGGAGAGGATCACCTCATATGGCTGTTCTCTGCCTCTCAGGTGTATCAATCCTGAATGTCAGATAAAGTAACAATTCAGTTAGTCCAGCCTGGAGGGAAAGGATGCCATTTTTGTCCTTCAGCCAAAATCTCCCCCCAAATGGCCAGTTCTGAATGAGTCCTTGAAAGTTGGTTGCGATTGTGACATGAGCTCTGTACTCGGAACGGGTCCAGGAACAGTGGTCCAGGCTCTGCCATTTTTGTGACAATGTGATCATGGGACAAGTTCTTTCCCTTCTTGGAGCCTTGAATTCCTCATCTATAAGATGAGGGAGTTGGGCTGGATGAATTCCAAGACTCTGTCCAATACCCAAACTATATGAAGCTATAGGTTTGGGACCTCTTTCTACTCTGGTAGGTAGAGAGGGTTTCTGGTAAACTTGTACCCATAGGGGTGTGAAGAATTGAGTCCACAACTGGCATATCTTGCCATCTTGAACAAAAACCTGTCAGGCCAAGGTCAAGAGGTAGTCATCAACTTATCAAGCTATGAAAGATAACCCCAAGTGTTTCTGGGTAATCCTCCTTTCCTCCCCACTTACTCTTTGTACCTTTCTCTGGGGTCCCTCCTGGAAAAATCTTGTGGGAGAAGGTGACGCTGCTCTTTGTCAGTAAGAAGAAAAAAGCTGGAATTTCTGGATCTCATCTCCAGCTTTCTTAGGGCCTTTGTAATTTATCCTAAGTCACACGGACCCTGCCTTGCTGGTCTTCACTATGAAAAGTCTGGGATAAATGTAGACTTAGACTCATTTGGGAAGAGTCACGGATATAACTTACTCAGAGAACTTGCCCTCATAAGAAGGGACGTTGGATGTCTGGAGTGGGCACCAAGCATACCACAGAATCCTTTGTTTTCTCCTGCATGTTCCAAGGCAAGAAAGCCCCCGTCTTCTCCCCAGGAGGTCTGATTATGCCACTGTAGCCTTAAATACACCACCCTGTTTGCATGAATCCATGATAGGGTTTTATTTGACTCATTAATTTGTATTTCCTTAAACTCTGGCTTTTTTTCCTCTTATCATTATTATTGTTGTTATTATTATAAATATACTGCTTGTTCGGAGAGGTGATATTTGGGTAAAATGGCACATTATTCAATAGAGAGTTAGGACTTTTATTTAACCAGACATTTAGTATCCTCACGAAAATCTGGTTCAATTAAGGTGATTTTTTTGTAATTATTATTATTATTTTTTGGTGGGACAATCTTTAATTTTCTAAAGATAGCACTAACATCAGCTTGTTAGCCACCCTTTGCCCCCACATCCCTGTTCTGTCCCTTTTCTTCTGGCTTAGGGGAAGAAACAAAAAAACTAAGGCTAAAATGGAGATTTGAGCAGTTAACAGCTGGTAGTTACTCCCAGCAGCCTTGGACGTCCAGTCCTGTAGCCTCCTCCTCTTTCTCCCCCTCTGGCTCCTAATGGGGTCCCATCCTCAGCAAAGCCAGGAGAAGATCCATGGCCTAAAGCAACACATGGACTGTTTGTGATCCTGATATAGGATGTAGTTGTCCCAGGAGTGGGCCTTAATCATTTGTGCACTTTGACCTCTGGGCAGTGTCTCTATATTCTTGTCATGCTGATAGAGCACCCGGGAAATGTCACTTGCTAAAACCACTGTGGGTTCCTTGGGACCTCACTGGGGCAGAAAAGCCAGAATTCCTTATTTGCTTCTGCCATGCTGGTTAATAACTTCCCCACTAAGTCAGACTTGTCCTTGGAATCTGGCTTACCTGGTGGGTGCTTTAGAGAATTCACCCCATGGTCTATGCCGCTCTCACCGTCCCATTAGCCCAGTTGAGTGGGCCTGTAGAGGCCTGTCCAGAGGTGGAGACGACGTCTTGTTATCAGTTGGCTCACACACACACACCATTATTCAAGGCAGAGCATTTAAAAAGAGCCCCTGCAGTTGACCTATGGCCTATTCTCCCATGGTGTTGGGGGATCCCTGCCCTGGTGTTTTCCACCATAATCTTGGGTCCACAGGTGATAGGGAAGCTCTTGGTGAAACCATCTTCTCAATGGCCTCCAAAAATGTCCGGGCAGAACTTGCAAAGCAGTGGATAATCAGCTGATGTTGTCCCCATCACTGAATGAATAAGGTGCATGATCTATTTTAAGTTGATACATATGTGTGTGTGCGTGTATACATGTATGTACTGTAGATATATACACTGTATATATATCCCCACTCACATATACATATATTATGCCTGTAGCAATTACAAATGTTTTGTGTTTATTTTTAATCAGTTTCTTTTTTCTGTTTTCCTGTAAATTTGCTTCATGTAAGCAAGTACATAAGGACCCCTCCTTTGGTGAAATCCGGGTTCGAATGACTATCTCAAGATGAGGAGATGCATCTATTTTAAGATGCTGTCGGGTAACAGCTTTAGCAGTCCCTGCTCTTTGGCAATGCCTTAGCTATGACAAATACATGGCTAAATGTCTAGAAAGAAAGACGAGTAAACAAAGAGATAAGAAAAATGTCTAAAGCATCACTAGGTTAAAAAAAATCTATTTTTGTACAAATGTAATTTTATCCCTCATGTATACTTGGATAATGTGTTTGGGGAGGGGGGAGGGAGTTGTTTTGTTTCGCTTCTCGAGATTATTGTATACATTTTCTTGGTAAAACGTTCCGACTTGGAGATGGAGAATGGAAAAGAGGGAGGGAAATCTTCCAAAAGTGTTTAAAGGCTTTATATGCAATCTCTTCAGAAATATTTTTATTTTATTTTATTATTGTAATTTTTGTTTCTGGAATGAAACTTCCAAGGTTTTTCTCCCCTCTCCCCCTGACTCTTTTTTTTTTGTAAGTCCTGTCCCGTTTTCATTGAATAGCCTGGCAGCCCTGCAGCTCTGTTTTACTGTGAAATCCCGTCCATCTGTCATTGGCCACTCAAAAATCACTGCTGCAAATGCTAGGATTTTGATGAACAGTGGGATAGAATTTGTTGAATAGTGGAGTTAGAATTATCCAAAAGAATAATAAGAAGGGGGAGAAAAAGCAGAAACAAAAAAAACTATCATTCAAAACTATCATACAGTTCAAATTCTCTTTTGTTCTGTATGGGCATACTTTAGTTGGAGGTTAAAACAGTACTTTGATGAATCTTATTTGCAGAGCTTTCTGAAGCTCTCCACTATTTCCAAGCAAAGCCGCCTGCCAACCAAGTTCCATCTCGTGGCTTGCTTGAGTCCAAATGTTGTGATTATGGGCTCTAATGGTCGATGGTTTCCTCCCCTTGCCCCAGCCCACAAGGCCTGTGGGGAAATTGAGAGAGAGAGAGAGAGAGAGAGAGAGAGAGAGAGAGAGAGAGAGA
>NW_027187344.1:2809325-2817922 GCF_028583685.1 Petaurus breviceps papuanus | reverse complement strand
GGGAGGGAGAGAGGGGGGGAGAGAGAGAGAGAGAGAGAGAGAGAGAGTGAGAGAGTGAGAGAGAGTGAGAGAGAGTGAGAGAGTGAGTGAATGTTGGAGCCAGTGGGTACATCCGGTACCTACTTGAACTGGAGTCTCATGCTGTCATCAAACATTTCCCAGGAGAATACAAAAAGCATTGACATCAGTTTTGCTTACCAGTTGGGCAGTGGGGGGCAGTGAGCCATGAAACTGACATACACTGACTTCTGGTTTCCCCATGGACCCATGCAGCATTTAGCAGTGTTTTTTCCCATTTGTGTGTTTGATTTTTGCCTTCTGGATCACTGAAGACCTTGTGATATTCATATCCAAAGCATTTGGGGGTGAACTTTTCATTAAGCTGGAACCTATCTCTGCTTCCTCTTATTCTTTCTCCTTTTATTTCCGTTTTTTTTTTTCTTCTCCCTGAATTGGTTCAACTCCAGAAAGCTCTTCATAAACTGAGTGAGTCTAGGGCCAAATGTTAGTGGATATTCAAAGGAAATGGGAAGAGAGCATCCTGTATGTAACATCTCTGTCTCAACCAGCTTGACAAGGAGCTGGAAGACACTTGTGGATCGGTGTCTTGCTACATCGACGGTGCTCAGCAGCTCACAAACTGGTGAGTCACTTTAGACCAGGCTAAATATGTAGTAGAATTTGGTTTCCTCTGTAGAACCTCAAAATAAATGATGTAATATAACTGCCCGGTTAATAACAGGTTAATAATAGCCACCATCTGGCTCCATCTCATGTGATAAATGCTTTTTGTCTCCAAGCTGTCTGAGAGCCAGGGTCTGCCCCAGGATCCCCTGGGGAATGCCTGATCCCAAGTGGCAGGTACTACAAGTTCTGAGGGAATGGGAGAGAACACAGACTCTCCAGTCCCTAACTGCTCAAGCCTTCACCCCCACCCCACCCTAGCTCTAGCCTCAAATCATCCCCTCTGTGAAATGGGGAAGAGGAGCTGAAAGGAGTGGTGGCCTTGAATGTAACCAACCTGGGCCTAGTTCATAGAACAGACTGTTAACGCTTCTTGGTTGTGAGAGGAGAAGGGCATTCTTCTGTTCTCATAGCTAGGGAGCTTAGATGTGGGGAGCGAGTGGAGAAGAGAGATACGAACCTCAGACCAGTGGCTTCCTGTTGGCTGAAGCAATATTGAAGTCCTAGGACAGATAACCAGAGAAGAAGGGTATGCTGCTAGTCAGTTGTTCAGAAAACTTGAACCCAGTGTTGTCTGCCCTGCTGAAGAGGAAGGTGAAAGGGGTACAGGGAAATTTTCAGAGGGTTAGGTGACAGCCAAAGACAAGCCTTGGAGCAATTTTGTGGGGTTGAACCCTTGCCCTCTGCCCTAGGGCCAGAAATTAACAAGAAAAGAGAAAGACAACACTTCACAACAGCTTTGGGTCATCTTTCCCCACCAATCAGGAAGGGGCTTACAGCAGGGACAGGAAAGGGCTTGTGAATGAACCCTCCACTCCACCTCTCAGAGATGAGGGTGGCTGAGGTCTGACACTTTGGGCTCCACTTGACTCACAGTAAATGAATAAATCTCTTTTTTACTTAAAACTGTTAATTCCAAATAACCTTCATCATCTCCTTTTTTTCACCTCTTTTTTCCCCCTTGTCATAAAGGCAGATGCCACATGGGTCATGAATTGGGTCCTTTTTTTGTTCCACCTACCCAGGAGGGAGTGGGGCTAGGGAGTGAAGGCAGTGGGATTGGGGGCTCTCTGGTGACCAGCCCCCAGGGAGGCTGAGAACCCCCCCCATTAGGTGTTGTTCATGCTTCTGCAGGGATCAAAGCTCCTATGCTGAACTTTTCTTGAACTTGTTGCTATCAACTTATTATTGTTTAATGTAATAAAATCTGTTACGTATATACCCTGCCTGTGATTGTTTCTTCTCTATCTTCCTGGCCCCAAGACTCAGCCAATGATGGGCAGTCCAGCCCTGGGGGTGGTAGGGGGAGAAAGCAGGAAAGGGGGTCTTCTATTTGAGGCAAGGGAGTTGGAATTTATTCCTGTGGACAGTGAGGAAGTCCTCTATTTCACCTGCTCCCAAGGGCACACTCACCATCCAGCCCCAAAGGTAAAGTAAGTGCCTGTCTGGTTCCTGTCACCCAATAGAAACCTCGTCCTCCTGCCTGGTGCTGCTTAGCAACCTGTCAGGTGGCCTGTCCACTACAGCTGGTTTCCATAGTGATACCTGCCCAGGGTAGACCCTGTGGAGCAGAGACGCAGCACTTGAGAGGGTGATCACCCAAGGGAATTCTGGCCCACACTAGTACTTGAGAAAGTCATAGCCCATAGCTGGTCTTATGTCCCTGAAGGAGGATGCAGAGATAGAGTCCTTAACCTCAAAGAACTTAGGATGTGGTTTGAGAAAGGGACATACTCTTGGGAAAGGGCCTGGGTCTAGTAGTAGAAAGAACACTGGACTTAGGGCTTGAAGGTCTGGGTTCAAATTCCATGTGGTCTTGGACAAGTTACTTCACTTTTATGATTCTTATTTTCATCGTTTCTAAAGGGGGCAGGAGGGAATAATATTTGCATTATTTAGCATGAGAATATAGATTTCAAGTTAAGAAGGGACCATAAAGATCAACTTTATTGATCTTTTTAGATCAGTAATCATTTTAGAGGTGAGAAAATGAAAGCCCAAAAAGGTTCATGACTTGCTTACGGTCACATCTATGGCAGAGGTGGCATATGAATCCAGAGCTACTCTTGTTAAGGACATTTAAGAGGTTATATTATGAAGGGCCAGGTAATGACATAGTGCAAATTAGGGGTGTTGTTGACCCTTGAGGCAAGATTTCTTAGGAAAGGGCTTCCTATGTATATGCGGTGGGGAGGGGGAGCTAATTGAGTAGAGAACTGAGAATCCAGATTATTCTGAGATGGAAGTCACTTGAGGGTGATAGGTAGGTGCAATGGATGCGGTGTTTATGTACCTGGAAACCAGATCCCCAGCAGATCATGGGATCCAGACTGAGATTGGATCCTGGCACCAAGACTTGGTAGCTATGTAATTGGTCAGGTCTCATCACTTCTTTGAACCTTGGTTTCTTCATCTATAAAATGGGAATAAACATTCTTGCAGGACTTACCTCACAGAAGTGCTGTGAAGAAAGTTCTTTGTGAATCTTAAAGCACCATAAAAATGGAAGTAGTTATTACAAATGGCCTAGAGATGTGTCCACAGCTATTTCTGAGAGAGGTAGGACCGTGTCAGAGAGCATTTGGGGGAAAGGAGGAGTGCTAAATCCCTGAATGACACCTTCAAGAATAACACTGAATTAACTGGAAGTCACTAGCTCCAGGAAATCCCATCATCCCCTGATGGAAATGATCTGGCAACTAGGGGTTCTGTCCACTCTGAAGGGAAATAGAGGAGTTCCTGATTTTTCTGATGTGTGCAAGTGGATTAACTGCTTTTATTATGAGACATTTTTTATCTTGAGCCAGACCCCTGCTGGATGCCAGTAAGCTCTGGGCCCATCTCTCCAGACGATGACCTCCAGGCTCGCCTCTCCACCTGCTTATTGGACATCTCAGACTGAATGTCTGAATCTTACATTCAACATGTCCCTACTGAACTCAACTTTCTCCTTAAAACCTCCGCTCTTCCTCATGTCCCTACTATTGTCCAGGGTATCACAATTCTCCCAGTCACACAGATGCACAAGCTATGTGCCATCTTTGACTCTTCACTCTCACTCCCTGCCTCCAGATCTGCTCAATGGTCAGATTTTGTCATTTCTTCCTATATAACATCTCTAGTATATTCCTTCTTCTCTCTGATACTGACCCACCTGGACTATTACAGTTGCCTACTGATTGGTCTCCCTGACTTGTCTTTTCCAATTCCAATTCATCCTTCACTCAGCTGTCAAATTAACCTCCCCAAAATACAGGTCTAAACCATACCATCCATTGGATTAACTCCAGTGGCTCCCTGTTATTAAATTTAAAATGCCATTTGGTTTTTAAGACCAAATAACCTGGCTTTTCCCCCATCCTTCTAGCCTTCTTATACTTATTTCCCCTGTTTGTACTCTGTGATCCAATACCTGGAACAAAGTAAGTGATAATGAGTGTTTTGACCTTGCTTTTCCTCCAACAAGATGCTGCCTCCGACTGTCCCCCGTGCCTGAAATAGTCCCTCATTTTCTATCTCCTAACTTTTCCTAGCATTCTTCAAGTCTCAGATAAAGTCTCACCCTCTGCAAGAAGTCCTTCCCACTCCTCCTTAATTTCAGTACATTACCTCTAAGATTGCCCACAATTTGTGCCCAACCTCTGATAGAACTTCTGAACTGGTATTGGCCTGATCAGTCACTGTCAGACACACTGAACATCGACCCTGATGTCGTGATGTCATTTTGCTTTTTGAGTACAGAGGACACAGTGATGGTACCCATAGTTGATCCTGTATTTATCTTATTTGTATGTAGTTTGTTCCCCCAGGTAAGAGTATGACACCCTGTGTGGACAGAGGGAGAGGGGAAGAAAGGGAAGGAATAAAAAAAGGAACTGCATTGCCCAACTGGAATTGGCTAGCTGGGTCCCCAATGGGGCAGCTACTATTACTCAGAGGTGGCTGTTTGTCCTTAGTTCTCTAAGAGAACCATATAAATTTTGTTTACTGAAACCTTGAAAGATATCTTGGGGTTTAAGGGCTAGATTTCTTTCTTAAGGACCATTCCTTAAATCCAGATCACTCTGACTCTCATTGATTGACCAGCAATAGGTCCCAGCCCAAGCCTCACTTGGTCATTGTTTGGACCCTGATAGCTCAGAGTGAGTGTAAATAGCAGTTGTTTGTGTTTTGGCCCAAAACTCTGAGGGTCTTCCACTCAGATTTTTTTTGACTAGGTAAAAAGCCTTATTTTTTACCTAGGCTTAATCACTGAGTGGGCATCGCTTCAGTCAGACTGAGACCCGGGAAAGACCTTAGCTTAAAAAGGCCAAGGTCTCCCACTGCATCCAGGGTCATCTCCAGTCATCCTGGTCCATATTTGGCCACTGGACCCAGATGGGCCTGGAGGAAAAAGTGAGGCTGGTGACTTTGCACAGCCCTCCCTCACTTACATCCAATTCACTTGCAAGTTATGGCATCACCTTCCTGATGTTCTGGTCCTCTTCGAGAATGAAGGACCAACAATGTAGTTTGTATAATGTCCTCCTCCCCCCATTAGACTTAAGAGCTTCTTGGGAGAAGTAACTGTTTTTTGCTTTTTTATCCCCAGAGCTTAGCACAGTGCTTGGTATATTGACTGTTAACCTCAGTCCAATATGATTATCAAAAGAATAAAGCTGCTGATTTTATTTATACACACACGTACATATAGTGTATACATATATATATATACACATGCACATATATTACATACATGTATTACATTACTAAATAATATTAATTGGTTTTGGATCATCTGCCTTAAAAATTATTTCTGCTACTCCTCTCATTCATTAATGATGACAAGAACCAAATCCTACTCATAAAAGGAACCCTAGATATTATCTAGTTCATCTTTTTCAATTAACAAAGGGAGAAACTGAGGTTCAGAGAGAAAATTACATGCCCAAGGTTGCACAGTGAGCTAGTATTACAGCTGGGACTAGACTGAAGAGCTAGGTGAAACAGTGGATGAATCATTGGGTCTGGAGTCAGAAAGACCTGAATTCAAATGCAACCACAGATACTAGATGTGTGACCCTTGGCAAGTCACTTGACCTTTGCCTAAGTTTTCTCAGTTGTAAAATGGGGATAATACCTACTTCCCAGGGTTATTAGGAGGATAAAACAAGATACTTGTAAAACACTTAGCACAGTGTCTGGCATATAGTAGGTGGTTAATAAATGCTATTTCCTTTTCCTCCTTTCCCCTTTGGACTCCCAGGCCCAATGTACTTTGTACTACATCACACCCAGTCAGTCAAGAGGCATTAATTGCTTACCATGTGGTAGACACTATGCTAGTCACTAGGGGACAAAGGCAAAAAAAGAATCTTGCCTTTGATGTCCCCTTCAAGTTTCTTTTTGGGTGACAAAGTGACAATTTTGGTTATTAAGCACTGGTGATAAATGGTTTTCTCTCTTAACCTTCCTTCTCTCTCCCCGTCCCATTGAGAGGTGTTCAAACAAAATCTCTCTCCCATAGTAAGACCCTAGAACTCACAGTTTCAGGAATGTTGGAACTGAGCTAGGGGAAAACCTCAGCTAACAAGTTCAACCCTCTGATTTACAGACTGGGAAACTGAGGCACACTCAGGCACCTTGCCCAAGTTTGTACAAAGAGTTGGCAGCATCTGAATTCAAGTCTTCTCATTCCTATTTTATTGCTTTCCCCACTACACCAAGCTGAACTTCAGGCTCCTGACTTCTGTCCAGCTCTTATTTTCCCAAACCCACACTGCCTCATTTAAATGGGAATTGGCTCCAAAATCCCTGCAGCTGAGATGTGCCAATTTTAGAGAAACTGGAGGCTTTCAGTGGGCATTGTCTGAGTTCCAGTTGGGACTCCAAGCAGCTGACTCCCTCCTCCTCCCCTAGGCAGGCCTCTATTTCCATCAAAGTTTTAGATTTGCAGGGAGTGGGAGTGGGGCTGGGCAGGGTGGGAACAGACAGTTAGCCTTGCCTCTTCTGTATCTGGGGGAAGTTGGTTTCAGCAACTCAGAAAAGTTGGGACTTCCAAGAACAAAGTCACACTGCCACCTGCTGGTAAGCGAGAGACAGTGAGCCCCCGAAGTGGGAGGCATCCGACTGGGGAAAGTTGTGTATGTAGCTGAAGGCGACTCAATCATGGGAATCCCATGCGACACAGAGCTACCAAGGATCTTAAAGAACCACCCAGTCCAATGTCTTCGTTTTCTGAAGTTTACTTCTAAGATCTCAGACCTCTCCCATTTGGAAAACCTCAGTCTCAAAGTTGGGAGTAGAGTCCTACCCTTGCCTGATCAAGGAGCTCCCTCTGCAACCACCAGCAGGAGAAATACTGTCTCTGGAGTCAGAGGACCTGGGTTCAAAACCCACCTATGATGCTTATTACCTGTGTGTCCTTGGACGAGTCACTTGACCTTCACCTAAGGGCCTCAGTTTCCTCCTCTGTAAAACAGGTTGGACCAGATGGCCTCTGAGATCCCTCATCCGCTCCCCCCCCCCCCAGTTACTTTAATCCTCATGTGGCAAGGCTTCTAGTCCTTCCTCCCATCTTCATCCCTTCCTTTGTGCATTGTCCAGCTTATACATATCCTTCTGGTGCCCAGAACAGAACACACTATTCGAGATGTAGTTTGAACTGAGCTCGTCTGGAAGCTGTGCACACCTCCTTTAACACAGGCCAAGATCAAACTAATTTTGTCAGCTGCCATGTCATACTGCTGACTCACATTGAGCTTACAAACCACTAAAACCTCCAGGTTTTCCCCCCACAATTGCCATACACATTGTCATACTGTTTTTGTTCATTTGATCTTTTGAACCCAAATATAGAACTTTACATTTAATCCTATGAAATTTCATTGTGAGAGTCAATGTGGGAAAATGGATACAGAGTGGGCCTTGGTGCCAGGAAATCTGGGTTCAAATCTGCCTCTGGCAAATACTGACTGTTTGACCTTTAACCTTTCACTGCTCTAGGCAACTTTCTAAGGCTGTTAGTATCAGAGAAGCTGCTGCCTTGTACTGGAAGAGGGAGTTTCTACATGTTTGAAATCACTGTATCAATGAAATCACTGTCTCTATCCCTTAAATTTCATCCTAATCGAGTCACTAATCATTCTAGCCTAATGAAGTCTTCAAAAAAAAATCTCAAATCTTTCATCCAAAATGTTAGCTATTCTTCCCAGCTCTTCTTTCATCTTTAAATTGTGTAAGACTTCAGTCAAATCATTGGGAAAAAATGGAGTAAGCATGAGGCAATAGAAAGAAGCTGGATTTTAAGTTAGAGGGTCTGCTATATCTGTTACCCATGTGACTTTGGACAAATTTCTTTACCTGGAAAATGATGGAGTCCAATGAGGTGGATTCTAAGATCCACTCTTGTTTTAAAGCTAGGATACTGTGAACCTCCATTGAATAGCATAGGGCAAAAAAACCAGAGCCCTGAGGTAATGCATTTGAGACCTCCCTCCAGCCTGACATGTCCATTAATCACCACTCTCTGGACCTGGTTGTGGAGCCAGTTTCAAATCTATTTAACTGTTCTATTATCTAGCCCCCATCCCTCTGTCTTGTTCATAAGAGTATCATGGGAGACTTTGTAAAATGCCTTACTGAAAGGCTGCTCAGAAATACTCTGACTGTAGCATTCCCATCATCTAGAAGTCTGGAAGCCTTAAAAAGATGCCCCTTCTTGGACAGTGTCTGGTATTGGACCTCTCTTCTCCTTCCTAACAAAACCAGCTCTCAGCTAGCTGTTGACAAAGGACCTGATAAATGAATTCACACGAAGGTGCCAGAGACTAATAACTGAAGTGTAGCTCTCTTCACATTTCGCAAAGCTCTCTCTCTCCCTCTCCCCCCACTCTCTCTCTCTCTCTCTCTCTCTCTCTCTCTCTTTCTCTCTC
>NW_027187344.1:2712402-2809225 GCF_028583685.1 Petaurus breviceps papuanus | reverse complement strand
TCTCTCTCTCTCTCTCTCTCTCTCTCTCTCTCTCTCTCTCTCTCTCCTCTCTCTGTCTCTGTCTCTCTCTGTGTCTCTCTCCCTCCCTCCTCCATGCCACCCCCCACCTCAAGCCCCCAATAACTATTATATTATTCTCTTCAATTACAACTTAGGGAGGTCTGGATAGGGATTTTTGATGCCATCTTATAGATAAATCAGACCTGAGGCTCCTAAGGGAGCCTTAGAATGTTCAAGACCACATTAGAACATTAGAATGTTCAAGATCACATAACTAGCTACTGTCTGGGGCAAAACTTGAGCCCAAGTCTTCATATAATATTGGTAGTTCCTTGAGGGTAGGGACAGTGTTTATTGATCTTTGTAAGCACGGTTACCACCTCTCCCCGCCCAAGGCTTTGAGCATAATTAATGCATATTCATTGAATTTAATTCAGAGGCTCTAGTATGGCAAACTCCTGATAGTTTTACTGTGCTATACTGTCTTCATATTCAAAGGGCCATATTTACATGTCTGTCCTCTCCTAAAGTGTAGCTTTTCTCATTGGACACTAAATTCTTTGGGAAAGGAGAATGTGTTATAACTATGTTTTGTAAACGTCTCTCATCCCCCAGAGTGGTGTCAGACGAACAATACCAGAGAAGTCTGAATTATTGTGGTATTAAAAGATAAAATATGTTGATATTATACATTATACACATATTTTATTCATTTCTGAGTTTCTAAACTTTTTCCGTGTCATCTGCTAGACTTCACGTGGCTTCCACAAAAATCCACCAAATTCCCACTTAATTTTTTTGTATTGACCCATGATATAGCAATAACTGTACATGCAAGATAACAGGCGTACCTTGGTGATACTGTAGGTTTGGGCCAGACCATTGTCATAAACTGAACCATATGAAATTTTTGTTTCCCAGTGCATATAAAAGTTATATTTATACTATACTGTATTCTATTAAGTGTGCAGTAGTCTTATATCTTAGAAATAATGTACATACCTTAATTAAAATATACTTTATTGCTAAGAAGAAATACTAGCTATCATCTGAGACTTCAGTGAGTCATAATTTTTTTTTCTTTTTGGCAAGGCAATTGATGTTAAGTGATTTGCCCAGGGTTGCAGAGCTAATAAGTGTCATGTGTCTGAGACTGAATTTGAACTCGGCTCCTCCTGGGCTGGTGTTCTATTCACTGTGCCACCTAGCAGCCCCAAGTCATAATCTTTTTAAAAAAATTAAAAAAAAATTTTTTTTTGCTTTTTGGAGGGGGGGAAGGTAATTGGGATTAAGTGATTTGCCCAAGGTCACACAGCTAGTAAATGTTAAGTGTCGGAGGCTGGATTTGAACTCAGGTCCCCCTGACTCCAGGGCTGCTTTTTCCACAGCACCACCTAGTTGCCCCCCCTCCCTCCCCCGCCCCAAGTCATAATCTTTTTGCTGGTGGAGGGTTTTGCCTTGATGTTGATGGCTGCCACCATCAAGGTAGTGGTTGTTAAAGACTGGGGGGTTGTGGCATTTTCTTAAAATAAGACTATAATGGAATTTGCCTCACCAATTGACTCTTC
Source organism: Petaurus breviceps papuanus (assembly GCF_028583685.1). Classification (NCBI taxonomy): domain Eukaryota; kingdom Metazoa; phylum Chordata; class Mammalia; order Diprotodontia; family Petauridae; genus Petaurus; species Petaurus breviceps. Next base: position 2,807,657 of record NW_027187344.1, on the reverse strand, counting down.
TTTTTGTGAAAGATTTCTCTGTAGCATGTAATGCTGTTTAATAGCATTTTACCCACAGTAGAACTTTGTTCAAAATTGAAGTCTCAAATACTGCTGCTACTTTATTGACTAAGTTTATGTAATCTTCTTCAATATTGTTGTATCTCAGGGAATAGGGAGACCAGAGAGAGAGAGAGGGAGGGGGGAAGAGAGAGAGGAAGAGGGAGAGGAGGAAGAAGGAGAGAAGAAAGAAGAGAGGGAGAGAGAGAGGGATGGAGGGAGAGGGACGGAGGGAGGGAGAGAGAGAGGGAGAGAGAGAGGGAGGGAGAGATGGGAGATTGACTACATATAATATTTATCCGTTAAGTTCACCATCTTATATGAGCCTGGTTTGTGGCACCCCAAAACAATTACAATAGTAACATCAAAGATCTCTGATCACAGATGACCGTAACAGATATAATAGTAATGAAAAAATTTGAAATATTGTGAGAATTACCAAAATGTGACACAGAAACATGATGTGAACACATGCTGTTGGAAAAATGGTGCCAATTGACTTGCTTAATGCAGGGTTGCCACAAAGCTTTCATTTGTAAAATATGCAGCATCTGTGAAGTTCAATAAGAGGGGGTTTGCCTGTACAGATAACTGAGAGGTACTCTCAGAGGGGAGGCCCTTGTTTCAGATGGGAAAGGCTTCCTGCAGAAGTGGGATTTGGACTGAGGATTGAAGGAAGCCAGGGAAGATCAGAGTGAGATGAGGGGGATCACTCCAGGTTTGGGGAAACAGCCAGTATCAAAGCATGGAGTTGGAAAGGGGGGCATTATGTGTGAGGAACAGTGAAGGCCACTGTAGCTTGTTGTAGAGTATGTGAAGGGAAGTAAAATTTGAGAAGACTGGAAAGGTCGGAAGGGGCCAGGCTGTGAAAGGCTTTAAAGACCAACCAGAGGACATTATTTTTGATCCTGGAGGTAGTAGGGATGCACTCGAGTTCGTTGAGTGGGGGTGGGGGTGGGGACAGGATGGGGTAGGTGGTGGGTGACATTGTCAGATTTATGCTTGTGATTTAGGGGTAGTGAGTGGCAGAGCCAGGGCAGCTAGGTGGTACAGTGGATAGAGTGCTGGGCCTGGAGTCAGGAAGACTCATCTTCCTGAGTTCAAATCTGGCCTCAGACAGGAGCTATGTAACCTTAAGTCACTTAATCCTTTTTGCCTCAGTTTCCTCATCCGTAAAATGAGCTGGAGACAGAAATGGCAAACCACTCCAGTATCTTTACCACTGAAATGCCAAATGGGGTCACAAAGAGTCAGACATGACTGAAAACGAATGAACAGCAACAGTAGTAAAAAGCAAAAATCTGGTTAAAATGTAGTTTCAAACAGGCCTCTCAGTCTTTCTTCTTTTCTGGCATGCTAACTTATAAAGGACATTGTATAAGTCAGTCATTCCAAGATATTTAACATATACTGCTCTGTGCTTGGTGTTAAGAGGTCTACAAAAAAGAAGACATGAATCTTGCCCTCAGGGTGCTTACTGTCTAATTAAGGTGTCAGAATTTGCACAAGAACAATATAGTTCTAAGGTTTGGAGGAAGAGAGCAAAAATAATCCCCTGAAACAAAACAGTGCAAAAACAAGCACCTGCCCAGGAATTTGGAGCCCTGGATTTGGATCCCAGCTCTGCCCACCATTGGGCTGAATATGTTTGAGAAAACTTGCCGGGGGTGGCTGAGGAAGTTCAGTGATATGGAAGGTAGGCTGAAGGGAGAAGAGTCTGGAAGCAGTCATTAACCGCATGTTCTTGCGTGCCTGTAGTCAAGAGAGGAAGTAAAGAAAGGTAGGAGTTGTGGGAATATAGAGTTTAACTTTGAAAGGAGATAAGAAAGATGTTAAGACCTATTTTAAGACTCACTTTCTAACCAGATCTTTGTTCATTCTTATGCTGGTGAAATTCCTAAGAGTCTCTGCTTAGCTTTGACTGACAAACTGTGGCATACTGAGTATGAGGGCTAGGTTGCTGTTGCTGCTGCTTGTCTTTCATTCTCAGAGGACCACGAAATCAGGGAGATGATGCCATGACATGCAAGTGAATTGAATTTAAGTGAGGGAGGAAGGGCTGTGCAAAGTCACCACCCTTACTTTCTCCTCTGGAGCCTTCTGAGTCCAGTGGCAGGATATAGATCAGGATGACTGGAGATGGTCCTGGATACAGTGGGAAGGAGTGTAGAACTTATAATGTTAGATCTGAGAGGGGGCTTAGAATATACAACATTAGAGCTGGGAGGGATCATAGAACAGAGAATGTTAGAACTGAGAAGGGGAACACAGAATATCAAAGCTGGGAGGGAACTTAGAATGTAGAATATTAGAGATGAACAGGTCTTAGAACATAAAATATCAGAGCTGGAAGAGAACTTAGAACATAGAATGCTAAAGCTGGTAGGGAGCTTAGAACAGAATATTAGAGCCAGGAAGGGGCTTAGTTAGAATATAGAGTATCGGGGCAGCTAGGTGGCTCAGTGAGTAGAGCACCGGCCCTGGAGTTAGGAGGACCTGAGTTCAAATGCGACCTCAGACACTTAACACAAAAACTAGCCGTGTGACCTTGGGCAAGTCACTTAACCCCAATTGCCCTCCAAAAAGCAAAAAATAAAAAAAAAATAGAATATCAGAGTATAGAACAGAGAATGTTGGAGCTGGGAGGGGGCTTAGAACAAACTGTAGAATACAGACTTGGCAGATTTAGCAGAGGGTTTAGAACATAGAACATCAGAGCTGGAAAAGAGCTGGCTATAACGCTGGGGGAGTCCCAATTGGGAGGTTTGGATTAGTTAATTGGTGCAATTTCCTTTCTGTGACTGATAAGGTCCAGGTTGCAACTAGCTGGAGGGAGGAAAGCTGTATAAAGGTTGCACCATGTTCATTGACCTCTCCAAGTTCTGTAAGCTCAGTCATTTAACCTTTGAATGTGACTGATGTATTACCCGAGCTAGCTATGGCTACAACCCCAAGGAAAGGATCAGCTTCCCCTGGGAGGCAGGGACCTAGGAGGGACAAATTTTAAAGAACAATCAATCAATCTACATGTACTAAGTACTTGCAAAGTTGTTGTCATTCGAATTCTTCAAATGAGGACTTGGTGTGGCAATGGGGCGTAAAGGTTAGGACACTGGATCGAAGTCAAGATCTGAATTCAAATCTCAGCTCAGATACTGTGTGACCCTAGGCAGGTCACATGACCCTTCTATGCCACATCTTTCTTATCTCTAACATGGGATGGAGAAAGCTGGGCTCTATGGCACCTAAGGTCTTTCCCAGTTCTAAATCTATGATCTTAAGAGTCCCAGAGAGCAGGAGTGACTTGCACTCCTCTCCTTCAGGGAGAAGTCAACCTTTCCGGGACATGGAGATTGATGGAGCCGAATCCTTGATGAGTGCTGGAAAATTTTGCCTACAGCAGGGCAGGCCTGATCCTGTTCAATCGGGGATAACCTGGCTGCTTTCTCTCTCAAATGTTTCATTCTGATCCAGGATAATCCCAGCAGCTCAGCTCATCTGACTCCTAATCTCCTTTCATTTTGATTTCGGATGTGTCTGCCTGGCCAGCCCTTCTTCCCCTGGGATTGCTGGCCATACCTCCTGACCACTCACTACTAGGCCTCTAGCCGCATAGAACAGTGGATGGAGGCTGAGAGTCTGGAAGCTCTGAGTTAGATTTCGCTTTTAGACTCCTACTAGGCTGTGTGACTTTGAGCAAATCACCTTCAGTTTCTTCAACGGAAATGGGGAGAGTAAGAGCACCTGCCTCCAGGGGTTGTTATAAGGATCAAATGAGAAAATATTTGTAAAATGATTAGTACCATACCTGGCGCTTAGTAGGTGTATTCTCTCCCCTTCTCCCTCCCCAGTGACTTTTTTTTTTAATGAGGAATGGGGACTTCTTATAGCAAAGGTTTATCAAAATCATTTGCTCAAAATCACTCTGCTCCTCCTTCTTCTGTGATGGAAAGCTGCCAGGATCTCTAACCTAAGTGATGCCGTGTAAGTCCAAATGTGCCATCTTTGTACAGATGAGTCTGTGACTTGGTTCTCTTGGTAGGTCACAAGATCATACATTTAGAACTGGAAGGTACCTGAGTTGGTATATTATACTCAGGAAGCCTTATGTTATAATGGCACAGAGTTACCAAGTAGAAGAGCCAAGATTAGAATACAGGTTCTCTCTTTTTTTTTTAATTCGAATTTTTTTTTTGGAGGGGGGAAGACAAGGCAATTGGGATTAAGTGACTTACCCAAGGTCACACAGCTAATAAGTGTGTCAAGTGTCTGAGGTCAGATTTGAACTCAGGTCCTCCTGACTCCAGGGCTGGTGCTGTATTCACTGCACCACCTATCTGCCCCTATAGGTTCTCTTGACTCCACCTCTTGGTGGAGTTTCTGCTCCCGCATGGACCAGTGGGCTTCCTTTGGTTACATAGACACAGGCCAGAGTGCTCAATTTGGAATCTGACGATATGGTGTTGAATCCCACCTCTGCTACGTATTGCTGTGACATCCTACTAGTCACAGAGTCACAGAATCTAAAAGTTAGAAGGGACTTCAAATGTCATTGAGTTCAACCTTGTCTGGCCAAGAATTACTTCTACAGCATCCTCAAGGAGGAATCATTCAGTTTCTGCTGGAAGACTCCCAAAGAAGGGGGAAACCCCTTGCTTCTCCAGGCACTCCATTCTACTTTTGAATAGTTCAGATTGTTAGGAGGCAGCTAGATGGTACAGTGGATAGAGTGCCTGGCCTGGTCAGGAAGACTCATCTTCCTGAGTTCAAATCTTCTCTCACACACTTGCTAGCAAGTGGGCAACTCACTTAGCCCTGTTTGCCTCGCTTTCCTCATCTGTAAAATGAGCTGGAGAAGGAAATGGCAAAAAAAAAACCCCAAATGGGGTCACAAAGAGTTGGACATGACTGAAAAATTGCTGAACAACAAATCGTTAGGAAGTTGTATTAGGCTAAAGCTACTTCTAGACACATACCACCCATGCACCTACTTCTTCCCTCTGGGATCAAGAGGAACAATTCTAACCCTACTTCCACATGGTAACCCTTCAGATGCTTTGTTGGCCATTATGTGCCCTCTGAATCTTTCTCTCAGCTAAACACCCTCATTCCTTAAACCAGCGGCACATTTTCCAGTTTTTTCATCATTCTGGTGGCCCTTTTAGCATGTGCTCAAGCTTATCTATGTCTTTCTTAAAATGTGTTACCTAGAACTGAATATATTCCCAATATGTCTTGACCAGGGCAAAGTAAAGAACTATTGACTTCCTCATTCTAGATACCTGGTCTATGCCTTTCTTAATGTGGCCTTAGGAAAGCATCACCTCTTTTTTTTTAATGTCATACTCTTGGGCAGTCCCTCCACCCTTCCTCCCCTACCCTTGAAGTTCCCTTCTCCCACTGGTGAATCCTTCCCTGAGCCTCCATTTTGAGGAAGGGTTCAGACCAGGATTCTTCATTCTCTAGATTTTGTCATCGTGTTCCCAAAATTCACCATTCCTCTTTTCAACTCTCTTTTATGTTTTGTCTTTCTGTATTAGAACATAACATCTTCAAATATGACAAGTGTGCCTTCTGTGCCCCTAACCAGACTTGCCCAAGGTGGAGGCAGATCTCTTGGTCACAGGACCAGTGCATCTTCCACCATATGACATGCCTTTTTACACAAAGTTGATGTGGTATTATTTGTGAATCTTTCCAGATGCATATGAACTTGGCTTCACATTTGTCAGTATGAGCCAGCACTGGACCAGGGGTTCTTAACCAGGGTTCTGTGAATTCATTAAAAAAAAAACCCCAACATATTGTCCCGTTTTCCCCTTTTGTTTATCTTTGTGTTGAACTTGTCTAAACTTGAGAAAAAGACTTTAAGATTTCCTGACATTATAATAAAAAAAATGTTGATAGTTGCATGTCAATGTAATTATATCCCTTTGTAATCTTGTGTATTTAAATTTTTATATTTAAAAACATTATTCTGAGTCCACAGACTGAGTCCAGACTGCCAAAGGAGTCCTTGGCACAAAAAAGGTTAAAAAACATCTGAAGAAGCTCTTTGGGAAGAGCCTGCGTATCCTCCGTTCCTTGTAAATTTTATTTTTATTCCCTAGTAAGTTGTCAGACACACAGGAACCAGTTAGCTCATATTGGAGGATAACAAGGATGATAAGTTCTCCAGGAACACTAGTTTGGGTTGATATTATCAGTCATTCAAAGACGATAAAAGGGAAATAAGAATTTTTCTCAGGGGAAAAAAGTTTTTGAAATGAATCCTAGAATTTGTGTAAAACCCAGTTTCCTTATGCCAGAGTCTTCTACCCTAGGGTGTGAAAAGTTGAGGGAGGTATTTCACGAGCTACTGGTTTTGTTTTTTTTTTTTTTTGATGCATCGAAATGCTTTCCCAATCTCCTATCTAGTGATGCAGTTCTTTCTGTTAAAAAAAAAAAAGTGCTAGAGTTCTTGGCATCCATTTGGCGTTTTGCATCTTGTTTTGCATAAATTTGCATTTCAAGTTCAAGGGCCCCTAACTGCAAGAATAAGGGCAATTAATGAGGATAGCCCACTTCACTGGTTCTCAGATCCAGGGCTAGCACAGAACTGAATTTTAGGCAAAAAACAAGGTGAAGCACAAAACTCAGTTTTTAAGGAAAAAGAAAAACACAGAACACAGCTAGGAACCTCTTCATTTATCTTTCCTGTTTTTAAGTTACTTGGAAAGGGGGCTTAGAGGCGGGCTAATAGCTGATATTGATATAGGCTCTAATGTTTGCAACATACTTTATATAGATGAGAGAAAGACAAATTGGGACAGGGGCAAGTGTGCTATATACCTGTACCACTCACCTGTACAACAAATCATTTAACCTCTGTGGGGGGCTCAGGATCCTCAGCTGTAAAATGAAAAGATGACTTCTGAGATCTCTGCCAGCTCCAAATGTATGATCTCTTTTGACCATCATGACCACCATGTGAGGCCATAATTACCTGAGTTGTTCTGGGTGTGTGTGGTTTGTCCTTCCTTCTCAAAGAGGACCAGGACTTCAGGAAGAGGATGACATGATTCACAATGAATTGGGTTTGAGTGAGGGAGGGCTATGCAGTCACCAGCCACCTGGCTCCAGTGGCCAGATATAGATCAGGATGACTGGGGATGGCCCGGGATGCAGTAGGAGACCTTGGCCTTTTCAAGCTAAGATCTTTCCTAGTTCTCCCTTTTAGGGAGGCAATGCTGATTCAGGGAATGGCCTGTTGAAGAAGTGAGTCAAGGGGTGAGGCCTTTAATAAAAAAAAAATCAAACTGGGAGGGGAAGACCCTCAGGGTTGCTGGACAAAAGAGAAACAATTACCATTTATATTCACTCTGAGCCAGGAGGGCCCCAAAAGTAACCATTAAGTGGTGCTTGGGCAGGGACCTATTGTGGTCCAGTCAATGGGATCCAGAGTGAATTGGGTTTAAGGCATGGTCTTTGGGAAGGAAACCTAGCCAGCAAACCCCAAGATATCTAGCCATCAAAATTTACCTTCCTTTGGGCAGAACACTCTCAGGGAAGGGTATGATACTCTACTTCGGGAGAGGAGAGGACAATGAGTTGAGTTGCCCAACTGTTAACTGGCCAGCTGGGTCCCGACTCGGTCTCCTACTACTCACAGGTTGTGGTTTGCCTTTGTTCTTGAAGAGGACCATGGCATCAGGTAGATGACGCCATGACTTGCATTGAATATTGTCCCCATTTGACAAATGAGGAAAGGTTTGGAGATTTGCCCCTGGTCACATAGCTGGTAAGTGTGTGTGTTGTGGGGAGGGGTAGCGTAGCATCTGACTCAACATTCCTCTCTTTTCCCTCTAGTCCTGACACTCTAGTTCCATTATTCTTAGTTGCTTGCCTCTCACTCCTGGGAATTAAACAGCTGCCCGTTCCATAAGGTGGGCCCCCGACCTGAGACTACTAGTCTCCTGCAAAGTCTTTCCATGTCCATTGGGATCTGGCAGCCTGGTATCTTGTTGCATACCAAGGGATTCTGGGTTTCAATAATCTAAGATGGGCCTGGAATTCCCAGAAACATTAAGTTCTAAGGTCAAATTCCTTGGCAGGAAATAGTTCAGTGTCTGTGAAATTCCAGCCTAGCATAAGCCCTGCTCTTTGCTGTTCAAACAGGAAAGATTCCTCACCCCCACCGCCTGCCCCCACTTCAATTCAAAGTAGAGATCGTAGCAGCTCTGTGCATAGGATTATGGGTTAGACTGTTGGGATGGGGGGCCCTTTTAAGGAGCAAATCCTCTAAGCAGTCTGCCTTCTACAGTATAATATTCCTGTCTCCTTTTAATCAAATCTAATTCTTCTACATGTTTCCCATATGGTGGTCTATAAATCATTCTGTCGAGGGCTTATCCAATCAGCATGCCTGCCAGGCAGAGACCAAGATGGGGACCAGTGCTTAATGCCAATGCTGAAGGCAGTGCAGAGAACTCAGCTTCTCAGTAAGATGAGAATCTCTTTCTTGGTTCTCTCATTTCATATGTTCACCTTGGCTAAGAATATGTATGCAATTCCTACATTTGCCAGGCTTAAAAGATATGTATTAAGTTCCCTCTTATTCACAGAGATGTGTGGTCCTGAATCAAACAAGCTGAACAGCACATTAATTAGGCATCCACTGTAAGCAGACCCCTGCATTGATTGGGTTGTGGGTATGTCTGGAAGAAGCATGGAAACTGAGGTGAACAAACTTTCAGTCCCTACCCTTGTAGCTTATAGTGGGGGCAGGAAAACATGTACAGAAACAACTCATGTGTGAGATAGAACCCTCCATGAAAGCCTCACTCAAGTGTTTCATTGTGGGTTGGAGAGGACCCTGAGTTCTTGAAAACAGTGCCATCGGAGTGCAAATTCAAGCAGGCCCTCCAAGCTGTCAGGAAGATCTGAGTTCAAATCCCACTTCAAACCCTTACTAGCTATGTGGCTCTGGGCAAAGCAACCTCTCTCAGCCTCAGTTTCCTCATCGGTAAGAGAGAGGTAATAATAGCACCACTTCTCAGGATTGTTGTGAGGATGAAATGAGGCAACATTTTTCAGACACTAAAGTACTATAAAAATGCTAGCGATGATGATGATGGCTATGGGTACCAGTCTAGTGATGGACTTCTCCAAGGTCGCCTCAGAACCAAATCTGGAGAGGCTTATCATCTGACTGACTACAAGGGAGTGTTTTTTTTTTTTTTCACAGCAGTCACTTTAGTGGGGAAAATATGTGATGGGAGGTCAGGGCAGAAAGAGTGAGTGCTGGCTATGGGGAACTAGTCCTTGAAATAAAGGGGCAGCTAGGTGGTGAAGTGGATAGAGTGCCAGGTCTGGAGTCAGGAAGATTCATCTTCCTGAGTTCAAATCTGGCCTCAGACACTTCCTAGCTGTGTGACCTTGGGAAAGTCAATTAAACTTGTTTACCTCAATTTCCTTTTGTGTGAAATGAGCTGGAGAAGGAAATGGAAAGCCACTCTAGTATCTGTGCCAAGAAAACCCCAAATGGGGTCAGGAAGAGTCAGATATAACTGAACAATAGCAACAATTTGAAGGATAGGCAAGGATGTAAAAAAGCAGAAAAATCAGTATTGCAGAGCTGAAATGCCCTTTAGAGGTCAGTTAATTCAGTCTTCTAATTTTATAGATGAGGGAAGTGAGATGAGAACTTTTGTGACTTTCTCAAGGCCACACAAAGAGTTTAGTGGTTGATGTTGTCATTCAGGATCTCCTAAATCTAGCAACTTTGGACATCGTGGGGGCTCTGTCCATCATGTTCTGCAGAGGTATTGGCAGAGGTGACAAGCTTACCTCATTAGCCCTGGGCATTCCTTCCCTATTATTGCTTCTAGATTGGCCTGGAAATGACACAAATAACTCAACATAAATAAACAGTGAGGAAGAAATCCCTGCCTCCCAAGAACTTGAGTATTTAAGAGGAGAGGACTGCTTTTCACAAACTGCTCTCTATAAACACTGGCAAATTCCTCACGGTTTCCTTCTGCCGCACTCAAAAGCATGAGAGCTCTGTGCCCTGTTTTTCACCCCTTCAAGGCTTCTTTGGGTTACAGATTTGAACACTCTTAGTTAAGTCCTTTTACTTGAGAGTTCTTGCATCTTCAGGAGTCATTGGGGCTATGCGAATACCCAGCAGCATCCTAATTACCACTGGGCATTTATCCATGGTTAATTTCCATGTATTTTATTTTATATAATAAAAATAATATAATAGATAATTTATATAATAAAATACATAGATAATCCACAGATAGAAATTCTGGCCATGAAATCATCTCACACAAGATTTTCAGGGACTACCAGACTGACCATGAAACACTAGCTATGTGATTGAGGGCAAATTACCTTATTTCTTTCACTTTTTTTCTTTTAAAGGTTTTATTGAAAAGTTTTTTTTTTTACCCTTATTCTCCCTTCCCAGTGTTACCCCTTTGCCTTAGTAGAAACCTCTTTTGTAACCAATAAGTACTTTCAAACAAAGCTGATACATTTAACCTCTCCATACCTCAGTTTCCTCATTTGTTAGAGGAGGGTGTTGGATTTGACCTCTAAAGGTCCCTTCCAGTTAAAAATTGATGAGCCTATAACATCATCTTTGGGCATGTTTGAAAATGATTGGGAATTTCTAAATAAGTTGTGGTGCATGGATGTAATATAATATTACTATGAGACAAGAAATGATGAATGTGATGAAGACAAAGAATCATGGAAAGATGAACTGATGCAGATTGAAGTAAACAGGGCTGAGAAAACAATATACCTAACGCCTACAAAAACGTAAATGGGAAGAATGACACTCACAGAATAATAGAAAGTGAATGCTGCAAAATTCCAAAGAACAAGATGGCCCCAAAGGAGAGACATAAGAAGGCACCCTCCTTTGCAGAGATTGTAGGTCCACGAGTATGGAACATTGCATATATTTTCAGATTTGTTTCTATGTATTGATTGGCTTTGTTGATCATTTCTTCTCTTTTTCTTCTTTTAAAAATATTTTTGTCTTAACATTTTATATTAAATTTAATATTTTAAAAAATATTCTCCCTTCTTTGAAGGAGGAACAAGATACAGGCGGAAAAGGGGCAGCTAGGTGGTGTAGTGAATAGAGCACTGGGCCTAGAGTAGGAGGACCTGAGTTCAAATCCTACCTTCAAATCCAAACGACTATAAAACTGACCCAGCAATACAACTACTAGGTCTATACCCCAAAGAGATAAAAGAAGAAAGAAAAGGGCCCCATGTACAAAACCATTTCTAGCCTCTCTTTTTGTGGTAACAACAAATTGGAAATTGAGGGGATGCTCATCAATTAGATGATGACTGAACAAATTATGGTATTTGATTGTGGTGGAATACTACTGTGTTTTAAGAAATGACAAGCAGAATGCTTTTAGAGAAACCTGGGAAGATGTATATGAACTGATGCAAAATGAAGTGATCATTAACACTTACTAGTGTGACCTTGGGCAAGTCACTTAACCCTAATTGCCCAGCCTTCCCCCCTCCAAAAGGCAAAAAAAAAAAATCAAGATACAGGGGAAGAATTAAGCTATGTAAAAACAAAAGATATTGATAAAATTTTATTAAAAAAAAAGAAAATTTATGCCACATTGCCCACCTTGAGTCTATCATCTCTGTGCCAAAGTGGTTGTTGATAAGATTTACCATCTTAAATTACCACTGGTCGCTGCATTGATCAGAATTCTGCAGTCTTTCATTATTGCTTTCCTTTTCATTATTATGATCATTTTGTAAAACATTTTCCTGGTTTTTCTTTGCATCAGTTCATGTAAATAAGAAATTCTTGGGTTTTATTTTGTTTTGCTATCATAGATCCCTTTGGCAGCTAGGTGAAATCTACAGACCCCTTCTCAAGAGAATGGGTTTTAATGTATAAAAATAAAATACATAGGAAACCAACAACATTGAAATGTAATTATCAGAATCCTAAATAAATAAAGTCACAGGAGCCAAGTTAGGAAAACTTGGTGTAAGTCTATCGATGTATCTCTGAATTCTTCATCTATATATACTTTCTCAGGATCCAGTCATCATCCATTACATTCAGATACCATGAGTGTTCAGCCATCCTCACTTTCTTTCCAACTCTTTGCTACTACAAAAAAGGCTGCTAGAAATATTTGTGTATATATGGGACTTTTCCCTCTGCATTTGCTTTCCCTATAATAGGCATAGTGGTACAGTGGAAAGAACATTATCTCTGGAGTCAGAGGACCTGGGTTCGAATCATATCTCTGATGTCTTCCTACCTGTGTAACCTTGGACAAATCACTTATGCTCCGTGAACCTCAGTTCTCATCTTTTAAAATGAGGGTGTTGGAAAGATAATTTCTTTTGAGGAAAGATAATGTCCTTTTGAACTCCAGTTCTATGATCCTATGATCTTTCTGAATCTCAGTTTATTCTTGAGGTTTGTATGCTATCTACCACACAGTTATTCAAGACAAATCAAATCAACAAACATTTAGTAAGTGCCAATTATGTGCCAGGCTCTGTACTAAGCTCTGAGAATACTAATACAAACAAAAAGAAAGTTAGTTCCTGCCCTCAAGGAACTTACTTTCTAATGGAGAAAGATAATATATAAAAAGGAGCTGAAAAAAAAGAGAGGGAAAAGGGGAAGGTACTCAAAGGTTCTGAGAGGAACCCATCAATCAGAAGACAAGGCTGCAGAATGAAGTCATCTTACAGGGTGAGAAGACCACAGAAGTGGAGGCATTTTTCAAGGTGAAAAGCCTTCTGGGAATTGAGAGGATGCCTCTTAATTGTAGAATGGCTGCACAAGTTGTCTTATATGATTGTTATAAGAAATATTGAGCACTATGCTCTCAGAAAAACCTGGAAAGACTTACATGAACTGATGTAAAGTGAAGTGAGTAGAACCCGAACATTGTACACAGTAACAGCAATATTGTATGATGATCAATTATGAATGACTTGGCTATTCTCAGCAATACAATGATCCTGGACAATTCCAAAGGACTTATGATGAAAAATGAGCTGATGGAGTCTGAATGCAGATTGAAGCATGCTTTTTTGGGGAGGGGGTCTGTGTTTTTTTTCACAGAATGGCTAACATGGAAATATATTTTGCATGACTGCACATCAAATTGATTTCCTTCTCAATGGGGGGAGGAGGAAAGGAGAAAATTTGGAACTCAAAATTTTATTTCAAGTTTTTAAAGGGGAAAAAGTGCTTTAATCTGCACATCAGTTCTCTATCTGGGAGTGGATAGAATTTTATGTTGTGAGTCCTTTGGAGTTGTGGTAGATTATTGTATCGATCAGAATAACTAAGTCATTTACAGTTGTTCATCATCTATGTAAAATGTTTTCCTTGTTCTGATCGCTTCATTTTGCATCAGTTCATATACATCTTCCCAGGTTTCTCTAAAAGCATTTTGCTTGTCATTTCTTAAAACACAGTAGTATTCCACCACAATCAAATACCATAATTTGTTCAGTCATCATTTAATTGATGAGCATCCCCTCAATTTCCAATTTGTTGTTACCACAAAAAGAGCGGCTAGAAATAGTTTTGTACATGGGGCCCTTTTCTTTCTTCTTTTATCTCTTTGGGGCATAGACGTAGTAGTTGTATTGCTGGGTCAATTTTATAGTTTTATAGTCCTTTGGGCATAGTTCCAAATTACTCTCCAGAATGGTTGGATAGGTTCACAGTTCCACCAACAGTGCATTAGTGTCTGAATTTTCCACATTCCCTCCAGCATTTGTTATTTTCCTTTTCTGTCGACTTAGCAATCTGATAAATGTGAGGTGATACTTTTGAGTTGCTTTAATTTGCATTTCCTTAATTATTGAACTCAAAATAAAAAAAAAACCCTAATGTTAAAAATTGTTTTTACATGTAATTGGGGAAAAATAAATTATTTAAAGGAGAAAAAGAAAAGACTTCTGGGACACAGAAGAGAAATCAAGACCCCAGCCAGGAAAGGAGTGAAGGACCGTGGGTTATTGAAAAGAACCTTGTAAACCTCAAAATATCCTAGATATGAATTATTATTCTGCTTATACCTTTGATATCATTCCCTCTTTTCTAGAAGCTTGACCTTTTGATCATTCCCTTTCTCCTAATTTTCAGCATTTCCTTATTCACTGGCTCCTTATTTGTTGCTTTTAAATATACTCCCCAACCTTAAAAAAAGTCACAAACAAAACCAAAACCATTCACCCGACCTTATTATCCTCTCAAGATATTACCCTATATTTCTCCTCCCTTTCATAGACCAACTCTTAGACAAAGCTGTTGCCTTTCCTTTCTTGATTCCTCTTCATTTGCTCTGGCCTCTTTCTCCCATACTTGACTTATATGGTTCTGTCCAAGGCCTTCAATGATTTCGTTGTTAAATCCAGCAGCCTGTTCTCAATCCTCTTTCTTCTTTTCCTTTCTACAGAGTTTACACTGTTCGTTGATACTCTGTAGTCCCTGGGTTTGGGGGACATCGCTCTGTCATAACTTTCTTCCTACATATTAGGCCAATCCGTGTCTAGACTCCTCTGCAGGCTCCTCATCTGTGTGCCACTCTTCATGTGGGACCCAATGCTCTTGTATCCCTGCTTCCCTCTCTTTACTCTCTTTCGGTGATGTCTTTAGCTCCCACTTTTCCAGCTACCATCTCTATGCAGATGAATCCTAGAGCCTACATCCAACCATCCTCTCTTTTCAGAACTGCAGTCCTGAAGCCCCAACTGCATAATAAATATTTCCAACTGGATGACCCACAGGCATCTTAAGTTAAACACGTTCCAAATTGAACTTACTTGTCCATAAACTCACACCACCTCTCACCACCAGAGGGCATTATCATTTATCAATTATTGATTTTTTTTTCCCTTCAGTTTTGTACCCTAGAAGTCATGCTATACTCTTCAGTCTTGGTAACAGCCTTCCTCCCCCAGTATTGAGTCAGTTGAGATTTCACTTTCTCAACATTTCTCATTTATGTCCCCTTCTCTCTACTTAGGCCCCATCTCTAGTGCAGGACCTCATTACATATTGTTTGGATTATTGCAAAACCTCTTGATTAGTCAACTTTTATTCAGTCTCTTCCCTTCCTAATGCATCCTCTACAAAGCTGACAGACTGATACTGCTAATGCACAGGTCTGATCACCCAGCTCCTCTACTCAAGGACTTTCAGTGACTCCCCGTTGCCTTTAGGACAAAATACAAACTCTTCTGCTTGGCATTTAAGCCTTTCATGCTATGACTTCAGCCTCCTTCCAGACGGACGCGGTAGCTCCTCTTATGTACTTTATTCTCCAATCAAAGTGTCCCATTTGTGGCACCCCATTCTGAGTCTTCTCTTGCACCTACTGTATCCCAACCCTTAGGGCAGCTAGGTGGTGCCATAGTGCATAGAATGCCAGGCCTGGAGTCAGGAAGACATCTTCCCAAGTTCAAATATGGTCTTAGACACTTCCTAGCCATGTGACCCTGGCCTCAGTTTCCTCATCTGTCAAATTTCCTAGAGAAGGAAATAGCAAATATCTTTGCCAAGAAAATCCCAAATGAGGGTCACAAAGAGTCTGACATGACTAAAAACTACTGAATAACAAGAACCCCAACCCTGGAATTCTCTCCCTCTTCTTTGAGCCCTTAAGAATCTTGAGTCTCTTTGTGGTCATTCCTGATTATTCCAGTGACACTTCCAACCCCCATTTTCCTTAGTTATTTAGTAATAGTTATTTAATTCTCTGTGAACACATCATCTTCAAGGTAATCTCCTTGATGACAGAGATGGTTTCACTTTTATGTTTGTGTTGCCAGAACCTTACACAGAGTACATACTTAACAAATGTTTAATAATAACCACAATAAGGGGTGGCTAGGTGGCGCAGTGAATAGAGCACCAGCCTTGAAGTCAGGAGGACCTGAGTTCAAATGTGACCTCAGACACTTAATACTAGCCGTGTGACCTTGGTCAAGTCACAACCCCAATTGTCCTCTAAAAAGCAAATAATAATAATAATAATAACCACAATACTAACAACAACTACTAGTTATACACAGTGCCTATTAATATCTCGCTTGGTCCTCCTAACAAACCTGGGAGGTAGGTGCTGTTCTACCCCCCCACTGAAGCAAATAGAGGTTGAGTGACATGTCCAGCGATACAGTTAGTGTCTGAGGCTGGATTTGAATTTAGGTCTTCGTGACTCCAGGCCTAGTGTCCTAAGCAGCCCCTGATGAAATGCTTGTTGCTTGACTGGGAATCAAATTAATAACGATAGCAAGTAGATGGCACAGTGGATAGAGTGATGGTTAACTTGGCTAACTATCCAGGCCAAAAAACCTAAGGGAAAATCAGCTACAATCCAAAAGGAAATCAGTGAGGCAAGATGCCCTTGCCTTTGAATCGCAGCCCCCAAGCACCACCAGATGGCAGTATTGTACCGTTAAGTCTGCATTGACTCTAAGGCCTTGGTAGGTAATACTGTCCAGTGATGATTGGCTAAGTCCCATCATCTCCTTAGTAACGACGACTTTGGCAAACAACCTCCCAACTTCCTCATCTCACTTCCCTCCTACCTCCCCCATCTTGGGGTTCACACCCGCTTGTTTTCCTCCTGGAATAGTCACTTTGATTCCAATAAAAATGCTTTTCCATTTGATTTATTGACCTTCTATTCTCCTTTTCTCCATTTGTCTCTGCCCTTTGTCCTTAACAGAGAAGTCCCATCCACTCCATTAGTGTAGTGCATGTATAAAAGTGGACTGATGGGAAACCTACATAGAAACATATTTATGTCCATCCATCCACATATATATGTATATATATACATATATGTATATATGCATACATATACATACACATAATACATATGTATCTATATCTATATCTTGAGGTGGTGGTTATATTGGAGAAAGAGTATTGGACTGCAAGTTAGGAGACCTGGTTTGCAGTCCTTGCTATACCACTAATGTGAGACTCTGGACAAGTCACTTTCCTTGGGACTCAGTTTCTTCATCTGTAAGATGACGAGTTCAGACTAAACTGCCGTTTGGCCAGCCTGTTTCATGTAGATGTGAATAGTCTGTAAAGAAATTTAGGGGCAACCAGGTGGCACCATGGACACAGAGCTGGGCCTAGAATCAGGAAGACTCATCTGCATGAGCTCAAATCTGGCCTCAGACACCTACTAGACTCTGGACAAGTCACTTAACTTTGCTTGCCTCAGTTCCCTCATCTGTAAAATGAGCTGGATGAAGAAAATGGCAAACCACTCTAGTATCTTTGCCAAGAAAACCCCAAATGGACTTATGAGAAATCTGAAATGACTGAACAACAACAAAGGAAATTTAGATGTTAGTGATTTTTTTTCCTCCCTAAAATGTTAAATGAGAAGTCCTATGTATATATTGTGGATAGAATATAAGACCTGATCATGAACGTGGGTTCAAATCCTGCTTTATACACTTACTAGTTGTGTGGACATGGAGAAGTCCTCTCTGATCTTCAGTGTCCTCATTTGTAAAATGGGAGGTTTGGGCTCAATGATCCCTGAGGTCCCAGCTTTAAAATCTTTGAGCCTGTAGAGTCAGAAGACCTGGTCCTGAAGTCCAGCTCTCCTTGGAGAAGATGCTTCACTGAATTGCAGAATCTGAGATAAGAGGCTGTATAAACAGACCCATACTGAGCAGTCATTCTTTCAACTACCTCTCTGTGGTAGGCTTTTGCTGGGATACCTATAGTGACAGGGAGCTCACTAGTGGCTCTGGAGACAGAAACCCGGGTTCAGATTCTGCCTTTGATGCTCACTCTCTCATCTGTAATAAACAGCTGAGCTAGATTCCCATAGAGATTCTTTCCTGGTTCAGATCTATAGTCATCCAGGGCAGTTCATTCTGATTTTGAGCAGTTCTAATTGGGAGTTTTAAAAATTTACATCTAGCCTAAATCAGCCTCCCAACTGCCACCTGTGTTTCTAGTTCTGCCCTTTGGGCCTAAGGAAAATGAATGGCACCTGTCTTCCCTATGAGAGCCTTTAAGTACCAGAAGACTGGCTACCTGTCTCTTTGTATTTTATTTTGTCTTCTCCACGTAGTCCTCGGCAGCTACCTCAATGTATGTTCCTTGAGTATATTCCTGCTTATTACAGATGAGGAAACTGGAACCCACAGAGGAAAGCTGACTTGTTCAAGGTCATCACAGAGAGAGTGAGCATTAAAGTTGGGATTTGAACCTGGGTCTTCTGACTCCACTAGTGAGCTCCCCATCACAATAGGTATCCCAGGAAAAACTGGCTGACTGCTTTTCAGTGGGCTCTTACCAATGTGACTGCTTTAGCTATTTGATGTCTTCCTTAAAAGATGCTGGACAGAACAGAACACAGTACTTCAATTGTGGCCTGACCAGGACAGAAACCTCTTGTGCTCTTCACAGCCTCTGTTGGTAAGGGCTGGGCCTACTGGCAAAAAAAGTACTGGACTTGGAGTCTTAAATGCCTCTATTCAAATCCTGTCTCAGACACTTAATAGTTTTGAAACCCATGAGTAACTGTTCTGAGCCTCACTTTCTGTAATGGGAATGCAAATTTGGAAGATCTTCCCTGCCCCTAGGCTAAAGTGCACCAGAAGCCTGGGGAGGGAGGCTTGTTTTTCAGTAGATACTTTTTGATTGGCCAGTGGGTCAATAAGGTTGTTACATTCTCTGAGCCAGGAGAAGGCTATATAAGCCCTGATGTGTAGCTTTGTTTTGGGACTCACTTTGAGAAGTGTTCTGTGATTTAATCTGAATTCTGGGAAGCTGTTGACTGGGTATGGATGTAATGGTTGGACAGTTTGGAAATCTGTCTACTTGATCTGTTTCTGTCTTGATAATTCTGCCTGTATGCTTTGAAGTTTGGGGTGCTGACCTTTTTCCCCTGAACAAGGTAAACGATATATGGTCTGACTGATTAAAGTAAGCTTGTTAACCCATTTTGAGTTGCTTTCCTTGAACAAAGCAGATCCAAGAACCTGTGGTAGCTGCAAACCCTGAGGACGGTTGGGGTGCTTGCTGCTACACTTTCCTCATCTGGAAAATGGGTATAATAATAACAGCTACCTCACAGTGTTGTTTTAAGAATAAAGGGAAAGAAGATATGAAAAGTACTTTGTTCACCTTAAGGTGTTATATAAATGTCCGGCTATCCACTTTCCATCAGCTGCTCTGCTTGGTTTCAACTGGGAACATTATGCCTTCCCTAGTATAAGCTGGTCATCTGGAATCTCATCACCATGCAGACTGACTCGGCTAGTGGTATTCAGCACTGCCTTGGCATCCTCAGGTACCTCTCCCAGATGATTAGAGGCCTGGAGGGTGGTGCATTAAGCTCCCAGAACCTTCCTTTTCAGAGGACTCAGAATTTTCCAGGTAAATTTTTCATTTGCTTTCACTTTCTACCTAGTTTTGACCCCAGGCACATCATACCCGCATCCCTGGATACTGGGGAGGCCTCCCTGGTCTTTTTAGCTTTCTTTGTGTATTATTTTCCTTAATTAGATTGTAAGATCCTTGAGAGCAATGACTGTCTTTTTCTTATTTCCATTCTCAGAATTTAGCACACTCTCTGGAACATAATAAATGCTTAGTAAATGTCTATTGATACTGACCCATGCAATATCCAAATGTCAGCTATTATAACTATTGCAAGTAAGTGTTTTTTTTTAATCTGCTTTATCACACTCTGGAATCACGTTGAAGTTGCAGACCACTTGCTAGGCTGTAAGCATTGTTTACAGGAACACCTAGTCATGTGCCCACTATCCTGTACTTGAATATGATTTTATCCCCTTTTCTCAGTATCAAAGTTTGCATGATGGAAAATACTGGAGTCAAGATTTGAATTTACATCTGGCCTCAGACACTTACTACCTTCTTGACCCTCAGTATCTTCATCTATAAAATGGGGATAATAATAGCACTTACCTCTCTGGATTGTTGTCAGGATAAAATGAGAAAATATTTGTAAAGTACTTTGCAAATATTTTCTAAATTCTACCTATCATTATTACATAGTTTATTTATTGAAAGCTGGAGCTACTTTAAAATTGTCATGCATTTATCTTTAAACAATAGTAAACTGAAATAAACTATGTACACTTAAAATGAGTCACTTGAGAGGCTGAACAGAGAAGACTTGGTGCAATGCATAATCCTTCAATGATCTGAAGGACTTCTGTGTGAAAAAGGGTTTATTCTTGTTTTGCATGGTTCCAGAGGGCAGAACAAGGAGTGACAATTAATATATGCAAAGAGGCACATTTAGTGTGGATCCCAAAGTAGCAGTTAGAGCTGCCTAAAAGTGTAATTCACAACCTCAGGAGGCAGGAAGTGTTCCCTTATTGGAGATATTCATGCAGAGACCACCCTCTTACCTCCAGGATCAAGTATAAAATTTGATGTTTGGCTTTTAAAAGCCTCCAGAACCTGGCAATGGTTAACTCCTTTTCCCACTATGTACTCTTGGATCCAGTGACAGTGGCTTCCTTGCTGTTCCTCAATACCAGTACTCTACCTCCCAACTCCAGGCATTTTCTCTTGCTCTCCTCCACGCCTGGAATTCTCTGGCCCTCATTTTCCCTTCCTAGCTTCCCTGGCTTCAAGGCTCAGATAAAATCCCACCATTTGGCAGAAGCCTTTCCCTAGCCCCACTCAATGCTAGAGCCTTCCTTCTCACATGATCTCCAGTTTATCTGGTATAGATAGACAGATAGATAAGATAGATATAGATATATGTAAATATATATACACACATACATACATATATATATATATATATAGTGTGTGTGTGTATATACATACACACACATATCTTGTTCCTTCATAGTTATTTGCATGTTGTCTCCTCCCGTAAATCGTAGGCTCCTTGAAAGCAAGGACTGTTTTTTTTTGTTTTTGCCTTTCTTTATGTCTGGAGCACATAGCATAATGCCTAGCATATAGCAGATGATCAGTAAATGCTTGTTCACTTGACTAGATTTCCCACCTTTGCAAAGGAGGGGGAGGTGTCTTCTCATATGTCTTCTTTGGGGCTAAACTTCTTTGTAATTTTGCAATGTTCCCTTTCTATTGTTTTGGAGTTGCTGTTCTTTCCATTTCCATTGTTATAATCATTGTGTATGCCATTTTCTTGTCTCTGCTTAATTCGCTCTGCATCCATTTGTATGTTTCCATGACTCTCTGTATTTGTCATATTTGTCTTTTCTTGTGGCACAGTATATTCCACTATATTCACCCACATCCTCAATCACTGAGCATCTACATTATTCCCAGGTCTTTGCTATCATAAAAATGCTACTACAAACATCTTGTTCCATGTGGGGCTTTTCTTTTTATCAATGACCTTCTTGGGATATGTGTCTAGCAGTGAAAGTTCTGGGTCAAAGGGATATGGGTATTTTAGTTACTTTATTTATGTAATTATAAATTGCCTTTCAAAAAGGTTGACATGGCAGTGACTGAGCCTTTCTTCTGCTTTAGACCACAGCAGTAAATTCTAGTGACCAGCAGCTAGACACAAAGGGCTCAGTGGCCAAGGCAAATCTGCTGGGGTCAGGTCCCTGGTAAGAACAAGTGATAGAATCTCTGGCACAAGCCAAAGAACACAGTTGAGTGAGGGTACCAGAGAGGACACACTTGAAATGAATTTCCTCTCATACTTCAGTGGTTGCCCCCTAAATGCCAACCCCCTCCTGCCCAGGGTCCTGAAATAGCTAATACATTTGGTCCAAGTGCTAACCTGCCTTCCTGGAAGAAGATTCCATGCCAGGGGACTCTGGCTCCCATTTCAGACAGGGTATAGAGAAAAAAGTTCCCACCCTTTGCTTCTATTGACCTCTAATTCCTAGTCTCTCCCTCCCTCCTTACCACCTACTTTTTTTTTTTTTAGCAGGCATAGTTCAATTTATTTGTTTATAAAAAACATCTATGTGGTTGCCACAGCAGCTGCCTGGGTCCTCTGGACAGACACTTGAGTGTGAGTCTTCACAAGATGGTTGGTGAATTCCTGATAAGGAGACTTAGTGAACACAGTCTCCTTCCGTAGGTCTGGAGTTAGATAGCTGTATGTTTTGGAGATGGCATCAAAGGTAGCTTTGGCGAAGTTGCCCAGAGTGGCAGAAGTGTAGTAGTTATCGGTTCCAGCCGTCATCAGGAGCTTCTTAGGCACAGGAGCTGAGACAATGCCAGTGCCTCTAGGGGCGGGGATCAGGCACACCAGAACTGACCCACATTGCCCAATGACCTTGCAGGGTCCTGTGTGAGGCTTGCCAATCTTGTTCCTCCAGTAGCCACGTCTCACAGGGCAGCTTGTCCAGAATAATAGCACCACGAATAGCTGTGTCCACTTCCTTGGGTCACTTGACACCCCGACCAACATGGCCATTGTAGTCACCAATGGCTACAAAAGCCTTGAACCTGGTACACTGTCCAGCTCTATTTTGTTTCTGAACAGGCATGATCTTCAGAACCTTATCTTTCAGTGAAGATCCCAGGAAGAAATCTATGATCTCAGACTCCTTGATAGGAAGTGAGAAAAGATAGATCTCTTCCAAAGACTTGATCTTCATGTCCTTGACTAGCCGGCCCAGCTTAGTGACAGGAGCCCACTCCTTGTCTTCGGCCTTTCCTCCCTAGGGCCCCGCTGCCACAGCCATGGCCCTGACCACAGCCCCAGCCTGGGCCCCCACTGCCGAAGCCACCGTGGAAGCCTCCCCGGCCTCTGACTCTGGGGCCTCCAGGGCCTCCCACGCCTCCTGCAGCACCGGTGTCACCCGCCATTTGGTGTTCACTAGAAGTAGAAGCCTCACTACCTACTTTCTGCAAATATCTTGTTCCTTCCAGGAGTGTTTGGATGGCCTCTCCCCTCCTCCCATAGCTAGTACAGATACTTTTCTTTTGCCTTTGGCTTCATTCTGAGAAGAAAATGAAAAGGAAACTCCACCCATCCAATAAATGGATAGAATATAAATCAGCTCTTACTTTCAGAGTTGGTACTACATGTTGTTTGGCACAGGACTCTTCTCTAATGGTTTCATTCATATATTTCCCTGGCTAGTTTGCAAGAGCCTTGAGGACAGGAGTGGTTTGTCATTTTCTATCTTACCCACTGTAACTGCCACAGGGATCAGCACACTAGAGGAGCTCAGTAACCCAAGACAGTCATACACCAAAGATTGAGAGACCATGTGGTGATGTGTGTGTGTGTGGGGGGGGGGGGGCAGGGTAGGGGTAAAGATGCTTGGAATTAGGAAGGTCTGGGATCAAGTTCTGCCTTTGAGACTTACTTGGGCAAGTCACCTGGGGAAACTCAACCTCTTAGGTCTCTAGGCAGCTCTCTCAGACTATAAATTATGGATGACTTGCTAGTCTACTTTGGTGAAGGAAATTTGTCACAGCTTTGGTTCCTTCCACCAAAAAAAAAAGTCAGCACATAAAGATAGTAATATATAAATAAAGTAATAATATATAAATGCACAAGAGATACATACAATTTGCCACGTGAAGGCTATGGGGAACACTGGGGAGCAGAGAAGGCTTCCCAAAAGAAGTGACATTTGTGTGGAATTTTATAGCATGAACTTAATAGGTAAAAACAGGGAAAGAGGACAGACCTAGGGAACAGTGTGAACAAAGGGAATAAGGATGTAGGAACATATTTTGGGAGTGTGGGGAAAATAAGAGATTGGGTGGAGTGGCACAATTTAGCTGAAATGCAAAATGTATGAAGGGCAGTTGTACAAGATAAGGATGAAAAGGTAAGATAGCACCAGCCTAGGCAGGCAGACAAAAGAGTTTGAATTTCATACACTAGGAAATAGAGAGCCACTGAAGATTTTTGAGCAGGGGAGGGACATTACTAGATTTGTGCATAAGAATATTCTGGAATTGCTTGAAAAGTAGATTAGAGAGAATCCAGGAAGAAAGGCCTGTTAGGAGACTTTCTACTGCTACCACCTCCAATATATACTCTTATAGTATAAACTTCCTGCCTTCACTATTGCAACGCAGAGAAGATGGATCAATCAATGAAAACCTTTATAATGTACCTATTATTTGCCAGCACGCTGTACAGTGGAGAAAGCTGGGCTGGAAGTTAGGAAGATCTGGATTCAGGGTTCCCGGCACATAATGGCTGTGTGACCTTAGGGCAGTCATTGTCCCCCTTAGTGCTCCAGACAGTTTCTTCCATCTATAAGTTGCAGAGACAATGCTGCCTTGCATCAGTAGAGGGAGCTGACTCACAAGAGAGCTCCCATACCAATGAAATCGCATCCCTACATCTAAGATCCAAGCACTCTGAGAATACAGAGACAAAAATGAAACAGGCCTTGTCCTGAAGGAGTTTACATTCTCTCAAGTGGCAGAAATATTTCCGAGGTGAAATTGCTAGGGCTTATTCTATTGCAACATAAATTTTCCGTTTCAGTTTTATCTCCTCGAGAGCAGAAGAATCTGTTCAGCTCCTAAATTTGGAGGTAAGCTCATAGATTCAAAGCAAATGTGCCAAACTCCATCCTAACCCAGGGAAGAAGCGATTACCCTGCAGTTGACCACATTCACCACAAGATGGCAAATGTGTTACAGCTTTAATCCAAACGATTTTTTCTTTTTTTAAATTGGAGAGTTAGGGTGGGAGGGAGAGAAACCAGAGGATCCCTGGGTTCATAGATTCAGACCTGAAAGAGATCTTAGAAATCATTGGGTCCTAGCCCCTTTTTACAAATGAGGAAAGTGAGACCCAGAGATATTCAAGTGATGGGTCCAAGGGCACACAAAAAGTAGCAGAATCAGCTACAGTCCCAAGTCCTGCACCTGTGAATCCGATGCTCTGTCTTCTTTTTGACCAAATAATCAAGTGCTCAAATTAATGACTCTTTACAGTGGAAAAAAGGGTCGCCGAAGTACCTCCCCCGCCATCTAATTGTGCCGAAGCCATGCTAGACATGAGGGGGAGGGGAGAAAGGAACAAGCATTTATTAAGTGCTCACTGTCTGTCAGGAACCATACTGAGCCTTTATAAATATTATCTCATTTGATGAGTCAGGAAGACCTGGATTTAGACCTTGCCTTAGACATTTACTAGCTGTGTCCCAGTGAGCCTGGACAAATAATTTAACCTCTCTGAGTCCCAGGTTTCTCATCTGTAAAATGGAGGTAGTAATACCCACCTCACAGAGTTATGAAGACCAGATGAGATTAATATACTTCACAAACCTTAAAGGGCTACATAAATAGTGTATCATCATCATCATCATCATCACCTCTATCATCATCATCATTGGTGTTCATTCACGTCTGACCATACTGTTCATAGGCAAAGATTTCCTTCTCCAGCTTATTTTACAGATGAGGAAACTGAGGCAAACAGGGTTAAATGACTTGTATCATTTAAAACAGTATCACTTAAACATTTCTGAGTAGATTTCCTGAACTCCCAACTTCTTGCCTCATTTGCTTATGTAAAAGAGATTTCTTAATCCTTTAACCCAAAATAATGTGACCAACAGATTCCCCTATCAAGTGAGAATGTCCCTTTGGTTGAGTCATAGAACAATGAATAAATCAAAGGTATGAACTAGGTGTGATGAGTAGGATGTTCTGGGTTATTGGATGAAGTCAGATTATGAAATATATCGGGACCGGTTGAAAGAAATAAACCTACCTCTGGGCCTAAGTGTATCAGTGAAGATATTCAAGCAAGAAAGCAGTTAAGGTTTGGGAGCACTGTGAGGTGCTAGGCCCCTGTTCTTGTAACTAGAGGTCAGCAAGGTACCCCCCACCCTACTTTGTTGTATCCCCCGCCCCCCACTATTGACCATGTCAGTGGAGAGTCTAGACCAATGACAAACACTATGTCCAAGCAGGAGGCCATGGTAGACTAGAGAAAAGGCAACTTGAAGGAGCGTGAGCTCTTCATGGCGTAGAGAAGCCTGAAGCTCACATACCCCAGGAGAAATCCATGAAGACTCCAGGGAGGGAGAAAAGGACTCTCATCCAAGAGCAGCTATGGATTTCACCTCTTGCTATAAGGACTTTTGAAACTTTGAGACACCTTTACCCAAGACTTTGGGTATATTTGTAGAAGAGTACGCCCCAGATTTTTGAGATGTTTTTATACTAAATGTCCTTACTATACCACATCAGTAAATGGTGTCTTTCTAAATGCTCATTATATCTGGCTGGTTGGTAATTAATGGGAATGCACTGATGGGGACTTGTGAATTATAGTTCTAGAGACACTTCCATCTCCAATCCAGCCCCTTCTTTCAGGTTACCCCTAAAAATTCAAAGGGAGAAGTAGACAGCTGCCTTCTGGGGTCCTGTGCACCAGTTCAAGTGGGAGCTAGGAAGTAAACTCACCTAAAGTATCCCATTTATAGCTTCTTTTGGGGTGTAGTGATACTCCCATAACGGTTTACTTAGATCTATGCCCAAATCTTCCTTTGGCTCATAAGATTCAAATCTAGAAGGAATGCTCTGTTCCAATGCCCTTATTTTGTAGATAAGGAAACTATATTCCAAAGGGAGTGAAATGACTTGTTTAAGGTAGTGAGAAGGAGATCTGGAATTCAAACCCAGATTGTTTGACTCCAAATTCAGTGTTATCTTTGTCTGTGTCTTCCCTCTCTTGTGTCCTCAGGAGAGAGCTGCTGGAAGGTTGACCATAATGCTAAGAAAATATGATTAACTTCTTCCTGTCCTTTGTGGGAGGTAGTAAGAACATTGTTCTTTCAGGACAGTTCCTGAAATGAGTTACTCACTATGTCTGAGATGGGTGTTCTGGTATGCTTCTAGCTGCTCAGGGTATGTATGAATGGACCTAATGTTTCATGACGTTGTTAGACATTTCTTAAAAAAAAGTTTTTTATTTATATCTTTTATTTTAACATTGATTACATTCTTTCCTATGTCCTGTAATCCCCTTCTCTCCTTTCAGAGAGCTATCTTTTATAAACAAAGCATTTTTAAAAAGAAAAAAAAATCAGCAAAATTGATCAAGTTTGAAAAAAATCTGATGCTAGGTAGTGTTCCAAATCCATGGACCCCAGCCTCTTGAAAGGAGAAGGGAAAGGTATCTTCTCATAGTTCTTCCTTGAGGTCAAGGTATTTTGCTAAAATTTCATAATGTTCAGTTTCAGTTTTTGTTGTTTCTTGGTTGTTATTTTTCCCATTTCCCCATTTGTTTTGTTGTAGTCATTATGTATGTTGTTTTCCTGGCTCTGATTTACTTCACTTTGTATCAGTTCGTGTAAGTCTTTCAGTGTTTCTCTGTATTTATCATTTAATTATATTGTCTTTTCTTAGTTAGTATTTTATTTTTTACCAATTACATGTAAAAATAATTTTAACATTCTTTTTTTTTTCAAATTTTGAGTTCCAAATTCTCTCCCTCTTCCTCCTCATTGAAAAGGCTAGCAATTTGACATAGGTTATATATGTGTAGTTATACAAAACACATTTCCATGTAAGTCATTCTGTGAAAGAAAACAGACAAAAAGGCCCAAGAAAATAAAGGAAGTAAAGAAAAAGTATCTTTGGTCTGCATTCAGGTTTTACCAAGTTCGTTCTCTGGAGATGGATAGTATATCTCATCGTAAGTCTTGGACTACTGTATTGCTGAGAATTTCTAAGTAGATCATCATACGATGATGATATTGCTGTTAATGTGTATAATGTTCTCCTGATTCTGTGCATTTCACTCTGCATCAGTTCATGTAAGTATTTCCATGTCTTTCTGAGAGCATCCTGCTCATCATTTCTTAAAGCTCAATAGTATTCCATCACAATCATATACTACAACTTGTTCAGTCATTCCCCAATTGATGGACATGTATTATCATGTCTTACACAGCCCAGTAATATTCAGTTATGCTCCTTCACTACAATTTGTTTAGCCAGTGTTTAACCATTGTTTAGCTTGTTTAGCAATTGAGCATTTATTTTGTTTCCAGCTTTTTGCTACCACAAAAAGTGCTGCTGTAAATACTTTGGTGCATATGAAGCTTTTCATTTTTGTCAGTGACCTGCCTGGGATAATGTCTAGCAGTGGACTCTCTAGGCCAAAAGGTATTTTAGTACATTTCCATAATTTCAAATTGCTTTCCAGACTGGTTGTATCAATAATTTGATACAATATATTAGAATTACTATTCCTCCACAGTGTTTCCAATTTTGATTATTCCTGTCTTTTATCACCTTTGATAATTTGCTGAGTGTTATAAAACTTCATTTTTGATCTGGATCTCTCCTAAATTATTAATGGTCTGGAGTGTGGTTTCACTTGGTTGTTAATAGCTTGCAATTCTTTTAAGAACAGCGTATATCCTTTTGACTACTTCTCTATTAATGAATTTACCAGATATTTCTAATCTGGTAGCTGCTTAACTTTTGGTGCTAATGAAGTGTAGGGAACGGGTTTGATCCCCATAGGAGTCCATTGCTGTTGATATGTGCCATGGTCATAGACCACACCTAGAACCTCAGCCAGAGGTTTTGTTAATGTATAATGCTGATTGTAAAGGATAACTGAGTAAGAGTGTGAATGAATCAGAGCAATTCAGCACCGCTACTGAGTTTGCATTCAACTAATTGTGGATCAGGGCCATCATCTTTGTAAGAAAAGGCCAGTGTCATTATTGGACTCATAGGTCACTGACTTGCAGACTCATTAGGCTCATAGGCCTGTAGCCCTGAAACTGTAAGGAAGCTTGATGATCCTCAAGGATGGCCTCTTCATTTTGTAGATGAGGAAACTGAGGCCCAGAGAGGCTAAATAATCACCTGTTACACAAGCAGTGACAGGACTTTGGTTCTGATCTAGGTCCTCTGACTCCAAATCCTATGTCCTTTCCACTGCTTCTTTCATGCTGCTTCTCGGAATTCTGCAGCTCTCAAAGAGCCATTGAATGATAGAGACTGGAGAAAAGAAGAAAATCAAGAGCCTACTATGTGCTGGGCACTGCGCTAAGCACTTTACAAGTAGTATCTCATTTGATTCTCACGACAACCTTGGGATGTGGGTGATATTCATATTCCCATTTTACAGCTGAGGAAACCGAAGCAGATGGCAGTGAAATGACTTGCCCAGGATCACACAGCTGAGGCTGGATTTGAACTCAGCTCTTCCTGACTCCAGGTGCAAGGCTCTATTCACTGAAACACCTATTAGGAGACTTTCTTTAGAGATGATCTAGTCTAGAATTTCCAAAATCGTTCTATGAAACCCTAGTACACTACATGATACGAGTAAGGGGATCCATGAGGAATTCCATTGCTAGTGAAAATTTCCTTTTCAGATAAAAAAATTATACTAATATGCTTAAGGCCTTTCTCCAGTGCTTCATTATGGTGTGAGGATGACCTGGGGCTCTGGGAGACTGTGAAGAACAAGTCCTATGCCTCTGGAAAGACTTTAGGTGTGGCGCCTTTGCCAGGCTGAATGTCCGTCATCTAAAGATCAGCCTTGCTAAGTTTAGAGAGCCTCATCATCAGATTGATTTTTTTTTTAACCACAGCGGCTCTTTAGGAAGGTCTAGAAGTCATGGTGGGATTGGTGGAGGGAGAACCCACAGCAGTGGATGAATCATAGATCCTTTGATGCACTGAATAATGTTCCAAAAGATTTTTGTCAATTGCAGCCATTTTGAAATATGGAAATTGGCCTTGTTTCCTCTATTTTGCACCAAAATGTCATTGACAGCCCCTCCCTCCCCGACCACTGCTTCCCCCCCTTCCCTGACAAATACATTTATTGCAGAGGCCCAGATCTAGTCCAACGTTGGAATCCCCTGGCTTGTTACTCTCTCCCTAGGTGGTACTTAGATAAAAAGTATAGTTCAGGGTTGCTGTGCATGCACTGGAGGCCCGACAGAATGCCAGGACATTGACCCAGGTAGCCCTCCTTATCATTTGGCTTGCCTGGATTTTACTTTTCTACCTCCCACCCTTCTTAATTTTGGCCTGTCTTGTGTAGAGGGCTCAGAAGACCTTCATCTAAATCTCGGTCAATCAATCAGCAAATCATTCAGTATGTATTAAACACCTCCCACAGGCATTGGAGATACAAACACAGAAATGGAACATTCCCTGCCCTCAAAGAGCTTACACTTTGTTAGGAGAGAGAACATGTACATATAAGAATATATGTAAAAACAAAGTTATTTGAGGATGGTCAAGAAAGGCCTCATGTCAGTCCTGTCATCTACTAGTTATACTACCATGTTGTTGTCATTCAGACATTTTCAATTATGTCTAGCTCTTCATGATCCTATTTGGAGTTTTATTGGAAGAGATACTGGAGAGGTTTGCCATTTCCTTCTCCAGCTCATTTTACAGATGAGGACACTGAGACCAACAGGATTAAGTGACTTGCCCAGGGTCACACAGCTAGTAAGTGTCCGAGGCCAGATTTGAACTCAGGAAGAGGAGTCTTCTTGATTCCAGTCCTGACACTTGATCCATTGTTCCACCTACCTGACCCATATGACCACAGGCAAATTGTTTCTCCTCTCTGGGCCTGTTTCCCCATCTATGAAAGGAAGAGATTGAACTAGGTACACACCAACGTCCCTTCTAGTTCTTACATTCTTTGATGCTTTAATTCTTTCTTTTTAGTCTTCTTATACATTATTTCCCTCCAGAGATAGGTAGGTAGTGCAGTAAATAGCATGTTGGACCTGAAATCAGGATGACCAGAGTTCAAATATAGCTTCAGATACTTACTAGCTATGTGACCTTGGGCAAGTCACTTAACTTCTGTTTATCTGTTTCCTCACTGTAAAATGGGGATATTATAGTATCTACATCCCAAGGTTGTTGTGAGATCATCAAATTAGATGGTATTTGTAAAGTGTTTAGCACAGTGACTGGCACATAGTAGGGCTATATAAATATTTATTCTCTCTTTTTTTTATCCACATTCTACATGATCCAGGGAAACTGGTATCCTTGCTATTCCTCATACAAGACAGTCTGTCTCCTGACTCCATCTTCACTGGCTGTCCCTTGTCTCTGCCTCCTAAAGTTCCTGGCATCTTTCAAGTTCCTTCTAAAAATTCCACCTTCTGCAAGAATCCTGTCCCTGTCCTCTTAATGTCTTCCCTCTGAAACTACCCGTAATTTATCCTATGTAGAGCTCGTTTGTCCGTAGCTGTTGGCAGGCTGTCTCCCCCATTAGGTTTTGAGCCCCTTTAGGGCAGAGACTACTTTTGCTTTTCTTTGTACCGCTAGCACAATGCCTGGCACATAGTATTGCATGTGCATTTAGTAAGTTCTTGTTGACTTGACTACCTCCTCCAGAAGAACATTGAGCAACTATTGAGCTTAATTTTAGGAACATGCATTGAGAAGGGGGGGAAAGAGGAGGCCAGGGCAAAGAAGGGGAGAGTAGGCTGAGCCCCACTTAACTGATGTCTCTGCTAACAGGACTAGCCTTAGGAAGAGAAAAATTATAGACTATCAGGATTGCTGAATCATGTACATATACAAATGTAAACATTGAAATATGTAAATCAATACATATACAAATGTAAGCATTGAAAAAGATTTTTGAGATCATGAGCTGGAAGGGCAGAGAGGGAAACAGAGGTCCAGAGAAGTCACGTGACTGCTATTACTTTAAGATAAGGAAATATGTTCAGAGAAGAATTTTTCCTAAGGTCACAAGACTAGTTAATGTTGCCCTACACAGTTTATTTTAGGGGTACCTAGAAGCTACCGCAACCAACCGTATCTCTCCCAATGATGCCTGAAATTTCTTCTATTAGACCTTCATTCCTTTGAGTTACACATTGCCCTTCCATGATTTTCCAATTTAAAATAAAAATCTGGCATATACTGTTTCTAACACCTCAAGGTGAATGAATTTATCAAATCACTCTTCCACTGGAAGTCAGAGGGAACCAGGAAGGGAAAGAAGCATTAAGAGATGAAAGAGACAAGCCCAGTAAGGCAAATTTCAGCACCCCAGAAACAAATTTAATTAACTTCTTTATCTTGACCTAGGGCTGAGGAAGCTCAGAACCTTGCCTTCTCAGCATCTTCTCTATTCCCCTGACTCCCATCACTGCACATGCCTACTCAGATCTCTAACACATTTTGTTGCCTGATATGATGCTTCCCAACCTAGCTGGTGTCGCTGGAGAAAGTGACAGATGGCAGGCTAGGAGAGCCAATATATGGGGACAGCCTAGGCTGCTGTGTGACCTTGTTGTCTCTCCACCCCGGGAAGCCACCAATTTGATAGAGAGTTGCCAGCCAAGAACACTAGGAGGAAAGCTGATGACTTGTTAATGAATTGAATGAGTATTGTGTTATGTAAAAGCAGACAACAGAAAGTAAAATGGGAATCTGGGAGGTTTGCACTTGGCACCCTTTCTCTCAGTCTTCACCTTGCGTACTCCCATCTCTAAGGCCCTCCACTTTGGAGACTCCTTTGTGCATCTCAAGGGTCCAGACCAGCATTCCTTAGTCTGGTACGTTCTTCTACCTAAGACTTGTCCACATATTCCCTACTTCTATGGAAACATCCTGGTATTTCCTCAGATCTCCTCTATGTGATTTCATCTTTGGGACAACTCTGCTAAATTGGTTAAGTCACCCACTTTTAATGTGGGGGGGAGGGAGGAGAGATGGAGAGAGAGCACAATGAGGCAGCTCTCAGGTTAACATGTGCTTATTCACAGGGACCTTCTAGAGACAATGTTTCCTCACCTTCCAACCCACAGTAAACCAGAGGTGGCACCCAGAAGTAGAACTCAAGGAGCCAGGTTAGGGATGGGGGCAGCCTCCTAGAGTGAGGTTATGTAGGCAACAAGGACCCTGAGAAGGGCATCACTTTGGTAAAACTAGATGTGAAGATTCCTGTGACTAGATTTACCCTCCCCTGCCCCACACAAATTCTGAGCACTTAACCTTGCCCTCCAGCCCCAACTGTACTTTGCCTAGGGATATAGCCACACCCTCTAGTCTACACAACTCTGAAGCTCTGGGAGCCCTGACTTCTCTAAGATCAAAGAACTAGAGCTGGAAGGCATCTCAGAAGCCATCTAGTCCAATGCTCATATTCCCTTGTTTTACAGATGAGGAAACTGAGGCCCAAGGAAGTCAAGTGACTTGCTTAAGTTGACTTAGATAGTAAATAGCAGAGGGGAAATTCAACCCTAGATCTTCAGATTTCAGAAGTAATGGTCTTTCCATTTTATGCTTTTCCCCTTAATTTATTCAGAGGTTCCTCTTAAGATTGGGGTAGAAGACATGACCAGACTGTCATCAGCCTATTAAAGGGGTAAAGGAAGGTAGCTGGGGGAATCTGGAGTTCCATTCTCCCCTGGGCTCTTGCAAGTGCCTTCTCCTCTTTCCCCAGATGTGGTCAGCCCCTCCCCAGCCCTGGAGACCCATCCCCTGCCACGTTGCTGCTTCCACTCAGGCAGGCAGGAAACTCTGGCTTAAAAAAAAAATCAGAGCGTTGTTGTTGCAGGAAACATCTGGAAGTGACCCAAAGAACATCATAAAAAGGAGGGGGCTGGAGGAGGGCTGGGGAAAACCATCTGAATTCACTTTGCAAAGGCAACTGCAATTATGCCTTTGAGGGTTTACCAGGGAGTCCAGATTCAAACCATGTTGGGTGATGTCAGTGGGAAAATATGAAACTGTGCGGCGGATAGTCTCATTGCACAAAAAATAAAATAAGTTCCAGTCTCAGCTTCTGGCCTGAGGAGCAGGAAAGGGGATGAGACCTGATAGACTTTTTTCATATGAAGAAACAGGGAGGGAAAAACATTGCTTCTTTGACTTTGGGGTGAGCAGGGTTGGGCTTCTGCAAAGATGAGGCAGCCAGCTTGACTGTTTGAGAAATCATAGAATCTAGACATTTAGAGTTTCCAGGAACCTAAAAGATTACCTAGTTCAACTCATTCCCAAGGAAACTGAGGCCCAGGGAGGAGTATGACTTATCCAAGGTCACACACAGCTCAATGGTTTCAGAGCGGGGACTAGCATTTCCCCACATTATTAGGATTTTGCATGTAAGGGATAAGATGTGTGACTTTGAATTTACATCATTATGCTTTGTATTACATTTGTGCATTTATATTATTTTTCACATAAGCATTTCTTTCATATGAGGGGCCAATGAAACTCTGAAAGTACATAGTATGTGACTATAATATAATAGAGATGAATTTCCTTTCATGTTCTTTGTAATAAGGGATGGCCCTCTGAGTTGGACACATGTACACACACATATGGGTGGGTCTCAAACTCGGGTCTATTGATTCTTAACTGAGTGGTCTTTCCATTGTTACATCCAGATGGTGAGGCCTAGTCCCTGAATTTATAGGAGCATAGTATAGGATGTTAGAGGTATAGGGAAATTTTAGAGCTATCTAGTCCAATTCTCTTAATTTTACAGATGAGGAAACAGAGGCCAAGGGGGTTAAGAGGTTTATCTTTGGTCACTTAGGGTCAGTGGCAGAGACAGGTTCCCTTGGCATGGTGTAGTGGATAGGGTACTGTTACTAGTCCTGTAGTCAGTAGACCAGGGCCTGAAGAGTGCCTCTGCTCTGAGGAGGTCCTTTCCGAAGTCCTTACTCTCAGCCAGGGGCCCTGGTATATCAGGACTTGGAAGAGTGCCTATGCATCAACCTTTGGAAGAACCATGACTCACAGCTTTGGAGGCCTTTTGTCTCTTCTGTTAGGGGTGGGAGAGGCAGGAGAACGTTTTGATGGAGAGAGAATCTTTTCCATCAAGTCCTTGAAACTGTGGGGGTGGCTGTCTGTCTGGAGCTATTTCCATAGACATAGCTCTTTGAGTCATAGGAAGGTGACTCTTTTGACCTCTGGAGCTGTTTGGAGACATTTTTTTTTCCCATTGGAAAGTAGCCTCTGGCTGTTCCATTTAATATCTTAGCTTTCTCTTCCCTTATGCAGGGGCTTGGGCACAGTGAGCTTCCACCAGTAATTCTGTGGGATATATTCTTTAGATGCTATAAAATCGCACCCAGAACAGACATCCCTATACTTTGCTCCCAGACTCATCCTTTCACCTTCCACTTTCATCATAATGTTCCTATTCTCTCAGCTCCCTCCCCTCCCCAACTAACTCTCTTATAGGAACCTATCAAAGAAACTAATATAAGCTAGGGTGCTAGGGAATGATAATACCCAGATATTTAACCTCTTAGGAAATTTGAACTTTGAAAGAAATTATTTTGAAGAGGTCATACCTTAACCCAAAGAAGCATCTTTTAAAATATTTTATTAAACCTTCTGTTTATATGTGACCATAATTTCCTAATATATTCCTCTCCTGCCCCATACAGAGAGTTGTCTCTTATAAAAAAAATAAACAAAAAAGAAAGGGAATTGATCTTTAATGGAGAAATTTTAGGTGGTTAGGTGTGGGGGAGAGAGATATGTTGGATAGGGCTGACCCTTCCCATCCTTCAGCCCTGAATCTCATGACTAGAACCTCAGAGGTTAACTACTCTGGCCTCCTACTTGAAGTTCATTGGTTCAGAATGAGGAGTAAGAGGTTGGGGTGACATGGGAGATGCCATTATCTATTATGAGGAAACAGATCAAAACCAGAGTTCTTCTCTAGGACTCACTGGATTCCCAAGAAGCCAAGATCTCTTACTGCCTTGGGCAATTTAGTCTACAGGGTCTATGATGGAAACAGCATCTTGACTGTTTCTTAGGGCTCCAAACCCACAGTGGTCAGATGTCACACTGAAAGGGACCAGATGGATGG
This sequence comes from Petaurus breviceps papuanus, assembly GCF_028583685.1. Lineage (NCBI taxonomy): Eukaryota > Metazoa > Chordata > Mammalia > Diprotodontia > Petauridae > Petaurus > Petaurus breviceps. The sequence continues at coordinate 2,771,802 of NW_027187344.1, read as the reverse complement.
AGGCACTAGTTTAAATAAAATGCCATATTCAATCAATCAATTAAAAAGACATTAATGAGTACCTGCTACACACAGGAAGTATGATTTCAGTCTCATTTTTATGAATTCATTTAAATTCAACAAACATAACAGGTAACCACTATGTGTGAAGCATAGTGCTCTGTTGTAGGAAAACAAGGATCAACAAGCACATGATTTTTGCCCTTAAGGAACTTAAAATTCACCAGAGGAGATATTTCAAGCAACTATGGTTTGAGTGGTTGAAACAACAATGAACAATCTTTACAATACAAATCACATTTTTTTTTATAACTTTCTGAGGGTCAATATGGCCAAAAAACTTATCAGTCTCTCATGATGGACTTTTCTGAATTTAGCTGGGATGATCTTTTTTTTTTAATTTTAAGTTTAAACATTCAGTCCCACAAGCTTTTGAGTTTAAAATTTTCTTTCCCTCTCTCCCTTCCCTTCTTCCTAAGATGCCGTGCAATCTGATATAGGCTCTACATATACATTCATATTAAACATTTTCACATTAGTCACATTGTAAAGAAGAATTATAACCAATGGAATGAATCATGAGAAAGGAGAAACAAAACAAAACAAAGAGAGAGCAAATAGTCTGCTTCGATCTACATTCAGACTCCTTAATTCTTTCTCTGGATGTAGATAGCATTTTCTATCATGAGCCTTTTGGAGTTATCTTAGATCCTTGCATTGCTGAGAAGAGCCAAGTCTATCAAAGTTGTCATAACAAAATCTGACTGTCACTGTGTACAATGTCCTCTTGGTTCTGCTCACTTCACTTTGCATCAGTTCATGTAAGTCTTTCCAGGTTTTTCTGATGTCTGCTTTTTCATCATTTCTTATAGCACAAGAGTATTCCATTACATTCATATACCACAACTTGTTCTACCATTCCCCAATTAATGGGCATCCTCTCAATTTCCAGTTCTTGGCCATGACAAAAAGAGCTGCTATAAATATTTTTGTACATGTGGGTCCTTTCCCCATTTTTATAATCCTTGGGATACAGCCCTAGAAGTAATATTGATGGGTCAATGGGATGATCTTTGGACAACAGAAAGTCAACTCTCTAGTGGTTTCACATGTAAGGCTTTTCTAAATGACTTTTGCTTACCACAACCTGTACTTCCCAGACAGAGCCTTTGAGAACCTAGATTAACTTCCAAATCAAGTCAGTAAATATTTATTAAGCACCATGTAGATGTTAATTGATAAACATTTATTAGATATCTGCTATGTACCAGGCACTGTGCTAAGTGGTGGAGACACAAATATGAAAAAAGAAAGAAAGACAGTACCTGGCCTCAAGGAACTTAATGAATGGGGGAAGACAACATACAGAAGGAAAAGTGGAGGCAGGGGGGAGATAATGGAGAAGTCCAAAGAGTGGAGCCAGGTGGGAAATGGATGCATTCTGTTAAGTGCTGGGAATACCTGGAAAGGCAAAAGCAATTCTTGTCTGCAAGGAGCTGGATTTCTAATGGGGAGGCAACACACAAACAACTATGTGCAAATGAGATAGATAAAGAATAAACTGGAAGTAATCTCAGAGTGAAGGAACTAATACTAAGGAGGACCAAGAAAAGCTTTTTGCAGAAGGTGGAATTTTAGCTGAGACTTGAAAGAAGCCCTGTAAACCTGGAGGCAGAGATGATGATGGAGAGAAGTCCAGGCATGGAGGGGGCTTGCCAGTGAAAATGCAGGGAGTTGGGAGATGGAGTGCCACTGAACTGAAGAGAATGTGGAAAAGAGTAAGGTAGGAGACTGGAAAGGTAGGAAATTGCCAGGTTATGGAGGGCCTTAATTATATTTGATCCTAGAGGCAATAGGGAGCCAATGGAGTTTATTGAGTAGAGGGGAGTGAAGTGGACAGAAATATGCTTGAGGAAGATCACTTTGATAGATGAACCAGAGTGGGGAGAGACACAGGGCAGAAAGCCCCCCCCCCTACTGCAATAATCTAGATGTGATGGATGAGGCTATTAAAATAGCCAGGTATGAGGTAATGAGGACTTGCACCATGGTGGTAGCGGTGTGGGAGGACAGAAAGAGGAATATAGAGGGATATTAGGAAGGTCGAATCTATAGGCCTATGGATATGGGAGGTGAGAGAGGAGGAGGTGATGATGGCTTGGTTGTGAACCTGCATGACTGGGGGGATGGTGGTATCTCTAAAGTAATAGGGCAGTTTGGAAGATCCTAACTTCCATGTGATAATGAAGCTTCAGAGTACGATTGTATTGGGGTACCAGAGTGCTGAAAGCATCATGGAAAGCATGCCTAGAGTTTGGTGATCTAGGCTCACATTCTGCCTCTAAACCTAGTAGCCAGGTGCCTCTAAGCAAGGCCAGATAACTGTGTGAGGGACATCACCCATCAGAACATCAGTTTCCTCATCTGTAAAATGAGGATAAAAATATATGCATTACTTACTTTGCAAAGTTGTCATGAATAGAGAACGTTGCACATTTGAAAGCAGTCTGAACACTGGAGTCATTATCAGTCTGCCCAGGCCTGCTGTATTCTGATCTGGGAAGTTAATCTTGGTTGGGCCTCGTCAAGAATTAGATGGGAGACTTCTTGGGAATATTGTGTGTTGTAGACTAACGTGGGGGTGAGTGGGATATGATCTAAAAATATAAAATATTATAGGAGGGCCCAAATAGTTTATGGAATGTAGAAATAGAAAGCCTATCTCACCAGTATATTGAGGATATTTAAACCAAGACCTAGGAGGATTGGTTGGGCACAGTGGGAAGATAATGGGGAAGGAGCAAAGTATTCAGGAAGGGGAATAATATGGAAGAAGGCTTGTGTGATTGGTATCCTTTCAGTCTTTAGACTTTCACTTCTGGTTCCTGGCAGAGCATCTCAAGGGACTAGCACACCCAGAAAAACTATCCCATCCAAGAGGGATTCCCTCCAATTGTGTGGGATGTCCACATACAGGATTCCCCTTGCCTCTCCTGCTTCCTGCCTGAGGGCACAAGTAACACCTCTGAGATGATGGCCTGGATACCCTTTCTTGCCTTTGGTCACAAACAGAATGAAGTAACAATGCCAACAGAACTGGCTTCAGCCCTTGGCTTTAGCTGGAAATTTTTTTTCCAGAAGAGCCAGAAATATTCTCCATCCCAGTGTATTATTGATCTGAGCAATGTTTAAACAACCCAGGCCCTGGGAAGAGCCCCCACCCTTCTTAGCCCTGGGAAATAAAATCATTGCTCTTAATTGGCAAGCATCTTAGAAATGTGCAACTTCCCACCCCAAGGCTGGCTCACAACTCAATGGGCTCTATTGCTCCCATGTGGCCTGTCTTACAGAAAAAAAAATAGTAACAATCTCTCACACGCATATATTGGTTGAGAGTTTACAAAGTGCCTGTCTGTGCATTAGCTCAGACTCTCTTGCACTTGCAAGTGAGTGTGCCCCTTGAAATGCCAGGGCACAATCTGATCTGTCTGATCACTTTGTCAGATGGGAGAACACATGGTAAATGCATGTAGCACTTGTTCTAGGCAGGAGGGAAGGCTGTGCGACTGGTATTGGGGAGCAGAATTTTGGGCATGGGAACTTTCAGCAGCTGGGGCTCCAAGGTGAATCACCTGACCTTCACCAAAGTCTGAGTAGACTAACTAGGTCCCAGCCTACTTGTCTGGGATGCAGAATTTTTTAAAATTAATTAATTAATTTTTCATTCTCAACATTCATTTCTACAAGATTTTGAGTTATAATTTTTTCTCCCCATCTTTCCCCTACCCCACCCCAAAATAGCAAGCCTAGTGAATACACCTTCCCCCAATCTGTTCTCTCTTATATCATCCCCCACCACCTCCCTAACTTTCTAGTAGGGCAAGATAGATTTCTCTACCCCAGTGCTTATATATTTTATTTCCCAGTTGCATGTGAAAAAATAATTTTTGTTTCTAAAACTTTGAGTTCCAGATTTTTTTTCCCTTCTTCCCTCCTCACATGCCCCCCCACTGGGAAGATAAGCAATTCAATATAGGTTATACATGTGTAGTTGCCCAAATCATTTCCATAGTAGTTATATTGTGAAAGGTTAACTATATTTCCCTCCATCCTATCCTGCCCCCACTTATTCTATTTTCTCCTTTGACCCTATCCCTTTTCAAAAATGTTTGCTTCTAACTACCCTCTCCTCCAATCTGCCCTCCCTTCTATCATCCCCTCTCTTATCCCCTACCCCCTATTTTCCTATAGGGTAAGATACCCAAATGAATGTGTATGTTATTCCCTCCTTAAGCCAAATTAAATTAGAATCAGGTTGTCCCATTCGCTTTCACTTTCCTGCTCTTCTCCTCCATTATAAGTTTTCTCTTGCCTCTTTTATATGAGATAATTTACCCTAATCTGTCTTTCCCTTTCTCCTTCTCCTAATAAATTCCTCTCTCACCTCTTAATTTTATTTTTTAGATATCATCCCTTCAACTCATCCTGTGCCCTCTATGTATATATGAACATACATATACCCACACTCACATATATATTTATATACACATATACCCTCCTATACATACACATATATGTATGTATGTGTATATATTCCCTTCAACTATCCTCATACTGAGAAAAGTATTTTGAGTTAAAATTATCATTTTGTTGTTTTTTGTTTTTGCTTTTTGGAGGGCAATTGGGGTTAAGTGACTTGCCCAGGGTCACATGTCTAGTTTTGTGTTAAGTGTCTGAAGCCTGATTTGAACTCAGGTCCTCCTGACTCCAGGTCTGGTGCTCTATTCACTGCGCCACCTAGCTGTCCCCACAATTATCGTTTTTCCACATAGGAATGTAAATAGTTCAACTTTAATAAGTTCTTTATGATTTCTTTTTCCTGTTTACCATCTCATGCTTCTTTTGCTTTAGTGTATTTGAAAGTCAAATTTTCTATTCAGCTCTGGTTTTTTCATCAAGAATGTTTGAAAATCATCTATTTCATTGAATGACCATATTTTTCCCTGTAGCATTATACTCAGCTTTGCTGGGTAGGTGATTCTTGGTTTTAGTCCTAGCTCCTTTGACCTCCAGAATATCATATTCTAAGCCCTTTGATCCCTTAGTGTAGAAGCTGCTGGATCTTGTGTTATCCTGACTGTGTTTCCACAGTAATTAAATTGTTTCTTTCTGACTGCTTGTAGTATTTTCTCCTTGACCTGTGAACTCTGGAATTTGGCTATAATATTCCTAGGAGTTTTCTTTTGGGGATCTTTTTGAAGAGGCAATGGGTGAATTATTTAAATTTCTATTTTGCCCTCTGGTTCTAGAATATCAGGGCAATTTTGCTTGATAATTTCTTGAAAGATGATGTCTAGGCTCTTTTTTTTTGATCATGGCTTTTAAGGTAGTCCAATAATTTTTAAATGATCTCTCCTGGATCTATTTTCCAGGTCAGTGGTTTTTCCAACGAGATATTTCATATTGCCTTCCATTTTTTCATTTGTTTGAATCTGTTTTATAGTATCTTGATTTCTCATAAAGTCATTAGCTTCCAACTGCTCCAATCTAATTTTGAAGGAGTTATTCTCTTCAGTGAGTTTTTGAAATTCCTTTTCCATCTGGCAAATTTGGCTTTTTAAGGCATTCTTCTCCTCACTGGCTTTTTGGACCTCTTTTGCCATTTGAGTTAGTCTATTTTTTAAGGTGTTATTTTCTTCACTGTATTTTTAGGTCTCCTTCAGCAGGCTGTTGACTCACTTTTCATGATTTTCTTGCATCATTCTCATTTCTCTTCCCAATTTTTCCTCCACTTCTCTTACTTGATTTTCAAAATCCTTCTTGAGCTCCTCCATGACCTGTAACCAATTCATAATTTTCTTGGAGGCTTTTGATGCAGGAGTTCTGACTTCACTGACTTCCTCACACTCCATGCCTTGATCCTTTTTGTCCCCCCAAAAAGATTCTATGGTCTGTTTGTGCTTCCTTTGCTTGCTCATATTGCCAGCCAATTACTTGACTTTTAAGCTCTTTGACACAGTAGAACTCTTCTTCCAGAATGGAGAGAGCTATGTCCCAAATTGCTGGTGTTTTCACAGTTGTCAGAGCTATTAGGAGGGTGCCCTCTCTACAACTCCCACAAGCTCTGGCACACTGGCCACACACCCCAGGACTACCACCCAAGACTGTGATCCAGATCTAAGCAGGTTAAAGCAAAAGCAATTACCCTCTGAATGGTTGGTTAGCTCCCCCTGTGATCTGCAGGCCAGGAGTTCCAGAGGCAGCCACATGGCAGTTGCACAGCCAGCATGCCTCTGCCCCATCTTGCCCTGGGGGCAGGGGCGAGACCACGCTCTTCCATCCCCCTGCTCCCTGCTCCAACAGAGTTCCACACTGACCTTTTACTTTGTTTTTGGTGTTTATGGGTTGAGAAGTCTGGAAACTGCCACAGCTACTGGTGATTTACTCTCCTGAATTCTGCTCTGGTCGTTGCTGGTTGAGGCTGCCGTAGGGCCAGAACCATGCATGGCTGACATGGGACTGCCCTTGGCTCCCAGCTCAGTGTGATGGACCCTTCCTGTCTGCTTGCTAGGCTGCCTTCAGTGGGAGATTTGTTTCTCTCTGTCACTTTGTGGGTTCTGAAGCTCTAAAGTTTATTTAGAGTCATTTTTTTACATGTATTGGAAATGATTGGAGCAGGATCTCACACCAAGTTTGTGCTTCTACTCCATCATCTTGGCTCCGCCCCCACTTTTTTTTTGGCACAGAATTTGTTAAGAAATAATTTTGCAGTTGTGGAGAAATTCATGTCCCCAGAGGGAAACTGACTTGTCCAAGGTCATACAGAGTTATTGACTAGGCCCACATTAAAACTCAGATCTTCTGACTTCCAGGCCAGAGCTATTTTTCCTACACCACAATTGTTGAAAAGCCCTTAGTGGAGGAAGGAAGCAGACCTAGAAGAGTCACCCTAAGCAAAAAGTTTGTCCTGGTTCTTCAGAGACAGCAGTGGCTGAAGTGAGGTGAATTTCTTGTTCAGTCGTGTCTAGCTCTTCATGACCCCATTTGAAGTTTTATTGGCAAAGATACTAAAGTGGTTTGCCATTTTCTTCTCTAGTTCATTTTACAGATGAGGAGACTGAGGCAAACAGCTTTAAGTGACTTGCCTAGGCTCACATAGCTAGTGTCTAAGGTCAGATTTGAACTCGGGAACATGAATCTTCTGGACTCCAGGCCCAGCACTCTATCTAGGTCCCCCAATCTACTAAAGGAATATCACCAATCCACTATCGACTAGGTAGCTGCAGACCATGCTTCAGATCCTAGTTATGTATCTATTCATCCATCTGGAAGCCAGGGGCATCTTGCCAAAAGTCTTATTGGCACCCTCTTCCCCCATTCCCTTAATCTTTGTGTAGGAATAATAATCCAATCAATATCAATATTGCTATTGGATAAGCTGTGACTATCTACTGCCTTATGACTCTGCTCACAATTTTGGTGACTCTTCAGACCAAATCTCCCTTCCCTGTCCTCTGCTGCATTGTATGTGCTTTATCTCTCCCTTGAAAGTAAGATCCTTAAGGAGATCTTGTTTAACTTCTTTGTATTTCTAGCTCCTAACACAGTGCCTGGAAAATAATAGGTTCTTAATAGTTTATGTGTTCACTCATTAAGTCCCAAGCTCTAATTTTAGCATGGACTCACCTCTGGCTTGGGGATGGAAGGTATGGCATTTGCCACTTGCCTTTCCCAGCAGGGGTACAAGGAGAAATATTTGTCAAATACCAACATCTGTCCCAGACCCCTAACATAGCAGGAGACATGATGAATCCCAGGACATCATGTCCATTAGTTGGGGATTCTGAAGATTATTCCATGCTTCCAGGAAAATCCAGGAAAAGGTATAGAGTCCAGGAGGAAATGGTAAGAGCCATGCCCCAATTGAAAAATGGTCAAAAGATATGAATGGACAGTTTTCAGAGGAAGAAATCTAAGTTATCAATAGCTATGGGAAAAATGCTCTAAATGACCAATAATTGGAGAAATACAAATTAAAATAATTGAGTTTTTACTTCACACCCATCAGATTGTCTATGACGACAAAAAGGGAAAATGACAAGTGCTAAAGGGGTTATGGGAAAACAGGTACACTAATGCACTTTTGGCGGAGCTGTGAACTGGTCCAAGCATTCTGGAAAGCAATTGAAACTATGTACAAAAGGCTATTAAACTGTGTATACCCTATTACCCAGCAATATCACTATGAGGGCTATACTCCAAGATCAAAGAAAGAGAAAAAGGACCCATATGTACTAAAATATTTATGCTAACTCTTACTGTGGTGACAAAGAATTGGAAACTAAGGGGATGCCCATCAATTGGGAAATAGCTGAACAAATGTGAATGTGATGGAATGCTATTGTGTTTTTTAAACTTAAATATTCAAACTTAATTTATTTTGAACTTAAATATTAAAACAAATACATAAGAAAAGAAACATATTATAAACTTAAATACAAAATAAGAATAGAAAAAAAAGCATTGCCATGTGAACAGCAGAATGTAAGAAAGGATTCAAAATATGTGGCAATAAATTGCCATTTTAAGAAAGCCTATATAGTAAATACTACACATTGTGTTCTAAGTGGTCCATCTTTTCTTTGCTTCCTTGTAACTTTTCTTTTTTTTTCCTGTGCACTTTTTACTTTGTTCTTTTTCCTCCCCTTCCTGTCCCCCAAGAAGGCTATAATTAAGCATGGATATATTTGTATACACACACACACACATACATACACATATATGCACAAATATATATATACATACATATACATATATACACACACTTACATACACATACGTATACTAGATATCCATAATCACACTCATATATAGATATATACGTTCATATACATTAAGTAAGACTGTATTAATTTGTCCCCTGTGCCTCTGAGGGTGGATAACATCTTCCTTTATAGTCTTTCCCTATTTTTCTAAGTCCACCAACTCATTGTTTCTCAGCAATATTCCAACCTCATATTGTCCAGTTATTTCAAATAGTCTAAAACAATACTGATTAATATGACTGACATATAGTGTAGTTTTCCTATTTTCTCTTCTGATTAAATCTATTTTAGCTTTAACTTTGTCTGAGAGCATGAGTGCTACCCCTACTTTTTTCCCCTAATAAATTCTAATACTGATCTTTATTTTATGTTTGTGTGTATCTCCTATCCCTTCTGACTCCTCTACTTTACTTCTACCCACATGCCCTCCTGTTACTTAACCTACCCCTTCACTAAAGATCCCTCCCTTATCCTCTCCCCCTTCCCCATCCCCTAAGTCTTTTGTTTATTTTTTAATTTAGCACACTTTTATGCCTATGTATACTTATGTATGTATATGTACATGCATTGTTCGTTCTTTAGCCCATTCTGGATGAGTAGGGTTCTAGAACCACCAGTCTTCTTCCCCCCATCTGATTCTTCTGTGTCAGTTCTTCCTCTCATACCTCATTTATATAAGATAATTACTCTTTTTATCTTTTCTTAGGTGGTTTACTTTTTAGTGTTGCATTATATTCAACTCTATCCCAATCTTTCTTTTGAACTACCCAAGTGATAATAACAACCTTAGACATATGATTTACATTTTCTTGTATAAAAAGTGAACAGTCTGTCCTTATTGAGTCCCTTGTAATTTTTCATTGATGTTTACTTTATAGTTCTCTTGTATCTTGTATGTCAAATTTTCTATTGATTTCAGGTCTTTCTGTAACAAAATTCTGAAAAAAAGTTTTTTCGCTTTTTTTTGAGGGGGAAGGCAGGGCAATTGGGGTTAAGTGACTTGCCCAAAGTCACATGGCTAGTAAGTGTTAAGTGTCTGAGGCCGGATTTGAACTCAGGTTCTCCTGCCTTCAAGGCCGGTGCTCTATTCACTATTCACCGGCATCACCTAGCCACCCCTCAAAATTCTGAAAATTTGACAATTCATCAAATGTCTATTTTTTTCATTTAGGATTATGATTAACTTTGCAAGGTGTGATATTTTTGGCCCACTTGTCAACACAAGCATTACAAATACTTAGGCTCCTTAAGAGTCTACCCATTATGATGAATCTTTAATAAATTTTGTTTTACTTTGGTTGAAAAAAAAGAGTCTGGATTTCCTTTTCTATTTGGTTGACTTTCTGTTCTTGTTTTTTTTCTTGTTTTTCTCCTCCCTCCCCTCCCCTCCCCTCCCCTCCTCTCCCCTCCCTTCTCCTTCCTCCCTCTTCCTTTCTTCTTTCTGTTCCCTCCTTTTCCTTTCTTCTTTCTGTTCCTTTCCTTCCTTCCTTCCTTCCTTCCTTCCTTCCTTCCTTCCTTCCTTCCTTCCTTCCTTCCTTCCTCTTTTAAAAAAAATAGCTAATGCAAAAATTGTTTTGCATGACTATATGCTTATGTAAAAGGTTTTCTTTTTATCGTCTTCTCATTTGGTAGGAGCCAGGGTAGGGCAAGGGAGAGAATTTAGGACTAAATAAAATAGTCTTTCTGCTTAAAATAAATAAATAAGGAATAGTGTCTAGTCTCTACAAGGCAAGCTGTTCCTTTGTCTATACAAGAGCCCCAGACCCTGTACTGTATTAGCAATGAGTCCTTAGACTTCCTGAACTTTTCACCCTTTCTAAGTTCTCCTGCGTGTTCTATGCAATGGAAATCACATCCATTTCATCTTTCACAAAACACCTCTGGAGCTGTGGGCTTTGCCTCCCTTTTTCTGTCCCCATCTGTCAGAACACATCCTTCTCAATGGGAGTTCCCTGGTGACTTGTTACTACCAAAATTTCCATTCAGGGCTAGGAATTAATTAACCTCATCAACTCCTCCATAGTCCCTCCAGGAAAAGCTCTTGGGGTGAGGACTTTCTTCATTGGCTAGGACTACGGCCTTGTTTGAAGGCAGGAATTAAATTACTTGTCAGTGACTTTGGTCCAATCCATTCTAATCACAGAATTCTATAATGTTGGAGGTGATGGATTAGGCTATGAAATGTCACAGTTGCCTTAGAGGAAAGTTTACTTACTGGATTTCAGAATTAGAGTCCTGAGTTCAAATGCTGGTGCATCTGTGTGCCCTTAGGGGAACTGTTTAATTTCTTTGGTTCATATTTTCCTCATTTGTAAAATGAGGGGGTGGGGGTAGATGATCTTTAATGTTCTTTTCAGCTCTAAATCTTATGATTCTAGGACAGGGAAGGGATTTAATCCATACTATAACTGAATAGTTCTCCCTTCTATGACATCTATAGGCAGCTAGGTTGTATAGTGGATAGAGAACAGGGCTTGGAATCTGGGAGACTCAGCTTCATGAGTTCAAATGTAGCCTCAGACATTTACAAGCTGTGTGACCCTGGGCAAGTCACTGAACTCTATGCCTTAGTTCTTCATCTACAAAATGAGGTGGAGAAGGAAATGGCAAACCACTCCAGTGTTTTTGCCAAGAAAATGAGGCCACAAAGAGTCAGACACAACTGAAAAACAACTGAACAACATGTTAAACAAAAGATCATCCAAACTGTGCTTTGAAGGCCTAGAGTGATAGACCTCCCATCTATTTCCTGCGGCAACTTATTCTACAGTCAAAATTGTTCACTTTATAGATGGGGAAACTGATGCCTAAATAGACACATAACTTGCCTAAGACCACGCAGCAAGTCAATGAAAGGATTATAGATTTAAAGTTGTAAGGGAGCTTAGAGGTCCAGTCTCTAAGCCTTCTCATTTTACAGTTGGGGAAACTGAGACCCAGAGGGAAAGGAAGGAAGAAAAAGAAAGGAAGAAAGCCATGCAGTTAGTAAACTTCAGAACAAGGATTCAAACCCTGGTCCTCTGACCCCAAATCTAGCCCAGGTTCCACTGCATTGTTCTGGCAGTTTGGACTGAAATCCAAGTTTCCTGGTTCTTAGTCCAACATTTTCCTGCCATATCATGTTTTCCTCTCCCCTAGATGCTCAACCACATTGGTAACCAATAAATGTTCATTGAATTGTATGTGGGTTAATGGTTATCAGAGCATTTGGCCACACTGCTTAATTATGGAGATAACCCTACATAGGCAGTTCCATCTACTGTTGGACAATAGATGCCCTCAGCATCTTGAGAGATATGTTAAGAACCTGTTATTCATCTACAGCTGTCCTCACACAGGGAGAGCCATTTAATGATGTTAGAGCTGATTCCAGTTGTAGGTGCTCAAGGACATATGCTATTCTGAAATGCATCTGCCTACTAAAACAGATGGGGTGAGCTGTGGGCCGTGACCTGATCTGGCTGAGTGACCCAGTCTGTGACCACACTGACACATCTGAGCAGGTATAGAAATGTACTCTGTTGACATGGAGGCCAAATGTGTTAGACAGAGTCATTTTACCAATACTCCTAATAATGTGTCTCTTGTACCTGCCTTGAAATCTTGATTCTAATTTCTGACTTTCTGTTTCTCTCTTGGCAATTTGGATCTCAAATTTCTAGAGAAACCCTGGTTTCAGACCTGGTCTAGGATTGGGTATACACTTTCCTTAGCTCTAGAGTTGGACCCTAGCCCATTTTCCCAAAGAGATGGGATAACTCTGTGTGTGTGTGTATGTGTGTTGTGTGTGTTCTCCTGTTTGCCCCTTTCCATATGCATGTACTAATCATTATGTTTGCTATAAAATTCATAAAAAAGACATTAAGAAGGTTAAGGAAAATCAAATAATATAATAGGGAGCTACTGGTATTTACTGAGTAGAAGAATGACATGATCAGATATGCTTTAGGAAAATCACTGGCTACTAAGTGGTGAGGAATTGGAATGGAGAGAAACACGACACAGGGAGAGCAATCCAAGAGACCTTGGTAAGAGGAAATAAGGGTCTGAACCATGGTGAAGTCTGTGTGAATGGAGAGGAAGGGAGATGGATGGCAGAGATGTTATAGAGAGCAGCTGATGGGGTATGTGAAGAGGAGAGCTAGGTGTCCAGGATTACACCAAGACTGAGAACTGAGGTAAATGGAAGGATGATGGTGTCCTCAACAGCAGTAGGAAAGTTTGGAAGAGAGGTGAGTTTTTAGGGAAAGAAAATGTAATGGAATCTTTGATGAATATCACAACTCATCCATATGGGCTCACTCTCTGCAAATCATTCTGCCTCACCCCAAATGAAAAGAAATGGGAGAAGCAGAGCTCTTATTCGCTGGTCACTGCTCCATAATGCAGAGTCAGTCTTCAAGGGGCACCTGCCACTGTTGTCAAGTGTCCTGAGGACCAGAAAGTGGCCATTGTGGGGAAAGGGGATTTTCCCAATGCACCAGCACAGCTGCATCTGTGAGTGTTCTGTAGTGGTTACTGCCAACACTGGTGTGTGTGTGTGTGTGTGTGTGTGTGTGTGTGTGTGTGTGTGTGTACATGTGGAGGATAGGATGGGATTGAAAGATAACAAAAGGGAATTGGAAGAAGGGAAAAAATTAAGAGATAAGCATACGTGTGGTTGTTTGGGAGATAAGCTATCTAGGAGGAGGTAGAATATAACCCATCTTCCCACCTTCCAAATGGATACCTAGACAGTAAACTCTGTGAACCTAGGAATCATACACAATCCTTCGTGCCTTAGCAGAATGTTCTGTGTACAGTAATACTTTAAAAGCATTTGTTAAATTTGAAGAATGAGGAAACTTATCTAAAGAATAAATACTGCCTTGCACTGTTTTTGAACGCTCCATGTATGTGTCAACTCCTAAAGTAGTTTAAAATCTGAGGACTCAGGCCATACCTTCTCCTTCTTGGGTTAAGCATAGAGTAGATACTTAATAGACGATGGACTAAATAATGAATTTGCATGCAGTTAGATTTAGACCCTTGGGTCAGTATAGCTCCATTACCTTGGACACAGCTCACTTTTCTCAGGTAGCTTCTCTGGGGTTAGGATATTAGAGCTGGCATCCAAAAAAATGTTTTATGTGTGTGTATATTGAAAAATGGACAGGTAGGTGGCACAATGGAGAAAGTGCCAGACCTGGAGTGAAGAAGACTCATCTTCCTAAGTTCAAATCTGACTTCAGATACTTACTAACTGTGTGAGCCTGGGCAAGTCACTTTATCCTGTTTACCTAGCTTTCCATATCTGTAAAATGAGCTGGAGAAAAAAAAATGGCAAATTACTCCACTATTTTTGCCAAGAAAACCCCAAATAGAGTCATAAAGAGTTGAATACAGCTAAAAAATGACTAAATATCAACATACTCAAAAGATGGTGCTTTTCTCTCTCTCTCTGGGGTCCTTTTTAGGTCACCAGCTAAGTAAGATTCAAAGCCTATTGAAGGGCAATTAGAAGCTGTGCCGGCTGTACTTACCTGCCTTGTGGTTTGCATAGGATCTGAGATCTAGAACCAGAAGAGTCCTCAGAGGTCATCTTGTCCAATCTGCTCATTTTACAGATGAGAAAAAGATGAAGTGATGGCGGACATCACACGGGGAGTCAGTGGCAGAGCTGGGATAGGTCAGGCTCCCTTGACTCCAGACCTAGAATTACCTGCACGAACTCTATGGCAGCCTGGCTTCTCCTTGGACAGAATGGCCAACAGAACACCGACCTATTCCTTCTTCTCTTTTCCAAAACCCAGATTTTTGGTCCACTCAAAGACAGAATTACGAGAACAGGATTGGTGTAACTAGTGACACTATGTCAATTTTCAGAGCATACAGTAGGTTAAAGGAAACAGTTGCTTTCTTCAGCATCTCATGACACTTTCTATTTGTGTAAAAACAAAGCAAGCAGACCTTTCCAGGCTTATTTCACTTTACTATCCTTCATATACTTCATGTTCCAGCCAAAGGTGATGTGCAGTGCCATGTACTTGAACTTTCCAACTCCCCTGTGCACCTTTGCAAGACTGTACCCAAAGCCTGGAATGTAATTTCACTCACCTTCACCTCTTAGAATCCCTGCCTTCCTTCAAGGCTTGTGCTACTTCACAAGGAAAAGTCATTCCTGACCCCTGCACTACTGGTTCTCTCTTGATTCAAATTACAAGGTATATGATTATCTATTTACATATCGTATCCTCTCAGTGAAACATATGCTTCACGAGAGTAGGGACTTTTTTTTCCTTTTTGTATTTGTGTCCCCAGCATGTGGCACAATGCCTGGGATGTAGCAAGCCCTCAGTAAATGCTTGCTGATTGGTATGGACTTCTCTGTCTGCATGTTGTATCTCTTGGTAGAATATAAACTCCTTGAGGGCAGCACCTGCTTTTCATTTTGTCTTTGCCTAGTTCAGTGTCTGGCACATAGTAAACATTTGCCAAATACTTGTTGGATTGATTTAGAATATAGGATGATAGAACACAGAACATGGAGCGCTTGACTAAGAAGGGACTTTCATGATCCACTAGCCCAAGGGGTTTTTAAACCTGGTTTCTGTGATTTTGTTTAAAAAAATATTGTGATAATTGTGTTGCAATAGAATTGGTTTCTATTGTAATCCTATTTTAAAAATTTGCACTTAAAGTCATTATTCTGATGAGGATTACACAGACTTCACCAGACTGGTGAAAGGGTCTGGGAAATGAAAAAACTTAAGATTCTCTCATCTAGTCCAGGTCCCTCATTTAATGGAAGAGGAAAACTGCAGCCAAGAGAAGTGGTCCAACTAGCTGTCTGTCTGCCCCCTCCCATTTTACCTTTCTATGCCTCCCTATTCTTTGTCTTTCTCTTTCTGTCTCTCCATTTCTCTCTTCTCTCCTCTCCCCTCCCCCCTCTTTTCTCTCCTCTCCTCCTCTCCTCTCTCCTCCCCCTCCCTCCCTCCCTCACATCTCTGTCTCTGGTTGTCTCTGTTTCACTGTCTTTCTGTCTCTTGTGTCTGTGTCTCCCCCACATCGCTGTCTCTCTCTGTCTCTCACTGTCTTTTTGTCTCTCTGTCTCTATTTGTCTCCATCCCCATCTCTGTCTCTGACTGTCTCTGTCTCTCTCACTGTCTCTCTCTGTCTCTGTCTGTCTGTCTGTCTCTCTCTGTCTCTTTCTCACACACACACAGAGTGACCTGGACAGTTAGTTACAAAGCCAGAACTAAACCAAGACCTCCTGACCCCCAATCCAATGTTCTTAGGAGGAAATGACCTCCAGCAATGGGCACCAGATTTTAGCAGCCCCTGCTCCCCATGAAACAGAATGCTTAATAAGCAGGTGCAACCATTTCTGGAGCTCTTCATTGGTCATGAATCATTCAGCTAAGGAGGACATCATAAATTGTAGCCAGCGTTCTTCCTCTTCTGCAGTGAATGACACTGTTTCCAAACAAATTGCATCGCACAGGGTTTTATTATGAAGAAACCATAAAACACATTGTGGGCGGTGGGATGGTAAATGATGGATGGCATCTGGGGGAAGATTTATGGGCCAAGTTGGAAGTTGAGTCTGAGGAAATTCCTTGTTGGACAAAGACATTCTTCCCCTATCTCCCCAGCAAATCTCTCTCGCCATTAGTCAAAGAATATATCAGAGTTGTCCCAAACCATGCAGGCTATCAGAGGGATTAAGCTGACTTTTATGTGACAGTCGTTTCCAGGCTTCAGCATTGACTCTCTCTACTGTCTCCAGGGACAATTTATGCTTTGGGTCCTGAGGAGGCTGGTGCATCTCTCATGACGGAGCAAGGGCAAAGACAGCAGTTTTCTGATCTTGGCAGACTTGCAAGTGAACATATCTTCTGGCTAGGCCACTCTCCTACTTGGTACAGGAATCCCCTATATAGCAACCCTGACAGGGCAACCTAACTAGCTTTAAACAATTCTATTGGGGCGACTAGGTGGTGCAGTGAATATAGCACCAGTTCTGGAGTCAGGAGGACCTGAGTTCAGGTCTGGCCTCAGACATTTAACACTAACTTGTCGTGTGACCTTGGGCAAGTCATTTAAGCCCAATTGCCCTGTCTTCCCCCCCCCTCCAAAAAAAGCAAAAAGCAAAACAAAACAAAAAACAATTTCATTGGCAGGGAACTCACTGCAATCTTCTCTGGCCATCCTTTCTACAAATTAACCTTAGGATTAGCTGGCCTAGGGCAAAACTGGGGTGTCATCAAATTTATTTTTGTAATGATTTGCTCATTAGTAACCATGGCCATCCCAGAGACCTTCTTCAATTAATTAATCAATGAATACATCTTTATTAAGTAGCCACTATGTGCCAGGGGCTCTGTTAAAAAAACCTGCCAGTCCTTGCTCTCTAGGAGTTTATATTCAATTGAGGAACACAGACATCTAAATATAAACATATATACATAATTATTTGTGTAATAAATATATGGAGAATAAATACAAGGCAATGAGATACAAAGAAGTTTGGGAGGGCGGGAGAGCACTAACATTTGGGAGGAACAGGGAAGGCTTTCTGCAGATGGCAGTGCTAAAGCTGCCTTGAAGAAAGCCTCTCTGAGGCTGAAGGGATGAGGGAGTGCCTTCTAGAAATGGGGGACAGCCACTGCATAGGCATGCTCTGGAGTGTGAGAGTAAGGAATTTGGCTGGAGTTATTTATTGTCTAAGATTTGCCTCCCTAGGCTGCCCTGTCTGCTGTCACCAGTCACTTGTGGTTCCCCTCACCCCCCCCCCCCCCATTCCAGTGAAACTTGCCCAGATGGAAAATAATTCAACTTGACAATTCAATTCAACATACATTGATTAAGTGCTTCCTATTTTCGAAACAGTGTGCTAGGTAGAGGTGAAATAAAGACAAAAATGAATAATAATTCTTGCCCTCAAGGAATTATTATTCTCCTGAGGGGATTCAACATTGAAACAGATAAATAAATACAATGCAATTTGAGGGAGAGAGAGAGAGAGAAAGAAAGAGGGAGAAGTGGAAAGAGAGAAAGAGAGACACACAGGCAGAGATATAGAGACAGAGACTGAGAGGAGAGAGGGAGAGAGGAAGAGAGAAAAAAAGAGACAGAGAGGAGGGAGTCAGAGAGAGAGAATGTGTGTGTATGTGTGTGTGTGTGTGTGTGTGTGTGTGTTTGTGTATGTGTGTGTACGGAGACCCAGAAAAGTTCCTCTTAGGAGGTGGCACTTGAGCTGGGCCTGGAGACTTCCCCAGCCAAGAGGTGAGAAGTACGTGAAAGGGGTTAATGTGATATAAGTCTAGGAAGACAGATTGGAGTCAGACTGCAAAGGCCTCTAAATCCTAAACTTGAGAAATGAGTGTTTCATCCTGTAGAAAATAAATGATCATTTTAGAGACCAATCCATGCTAAAGGGAAATGACTGGAAGAAACCCAGTGTGGTGAATTCTCAGTTAAAGGACCTGGGTTTGAATCCTCATGCTGTTCTTTACTCTGGGTGACTTTGAAAAAAAATATCTAGCCTCTCTGAGCCTTAGTTTCCTGATCTGTAAAATGAGAAGACTGGTCAAGACTAGACCTCTTACCCTTTTTGTGTGTGCACTGGACCTTTCTGGAAGTCTGTTGAGGCCTTTGGACTTTTTCAGAATAATGTGTTTAAATGCATAACATCAAATACATAGGATTACAAAGGAAATCTAAGACTTGAGATAATAAAACTGGATTTTTTTTCTCTATTCAACTTCACAGATGCCCTGACAACTGTCCCTGGACCCCAGGTTAGGAACCCTTGGTTTAGAGGATCTTTTGGATCTTTTATATCTTTTTTTTTTTTTTGCTTTTTGGAGGGGGCAAGGCAGGGCAGTTGGGGTTAAGTGACTTGCCCAAGGTCACATGGCTAGTAAGCGTGTCAAGTGTCTGAGGCTGTATTTGAACTCAGGTCCTCCTGACTCTAGGGCCGGTGTTCTATTCACTGTGCCACCTAGCTGCCCCTCCTTTGGATCTTTTCTAGCACTAAATGCTACAATCCCCTTTGTTCTCCTTGTTCTCCAAGGTACCATATATGTATTTTAACAAAGCCATTCTGGAGTCAATGATATTACATGTATTGCCAAGCTCAATGCAGTGAGAATTTCAGACCAGGTGAAAAGGCAGCTGGTCACATATTAGGATAGTGGAAGGAAGATTTTGGCATAGGTGATAAAGAAGGAACCAGTTCTACAGCCTTGGGGTATAGTTTCAGGGGAGGGAACAGAGGTACCCCTTAATTCTTTTTAAAAATAAACTTTGTTTATATATATTTTGTTTTTATATTATCTACATTTACCAATGTATCCTTCCCCCATTTCCTTCCCCTAGAGCTATCCCTTATAATCAATTTGAACAAAATAGAGCAAGAAAAAAAATTCCACAAAACTAATCAACACATTGAAAAAGTCTAATGTTGTATGTAGTGTTCAGTATCCATAGCCTGCCCTCACTTCTGTGAAGAAGCAGGAGGATGTGTCTTCTCACATCCTTTCTTTCAGAACATGTTTTGGCCATTATAATTTTTCAACATTTGGTTTTGTTGGTGGTGGTTTTTTCCTGCTCATTTGCATTGTTGTGGTTGTTGTGTATATTGTTTTCCTGGTTTTGTTGGCGTATATTGTTACCGTTTTTGTTATCTTCATTTTGCTAAGTTCATATGCCTTCCCAAGCTTTTCTGTATTTATCATTTGTTATAGCAAGTAGTGATGTAACACAACTTTTGTGCTGCTCATTGAAATGCAACTTGGAGTCCCTAAAGGCAGAGGTCATTTTTCCTTCAGGTTCTAAGTTGTTGGCAGACTGTTAAGATCCATCTATGACTCTGGGAATGATTATATCATTAACTTAGCAGCTCCCACTTTGTCTATAGTTAGGGGGCCAATAGAGTCATACCATGCAATCTAAGAGTTGGAAGGTACCTCAAAGAATATCCTTCTGTTGAACCTCTATTTCTATCTCAGCAACTTTCACCAATGTCTCCCATTTCTGCTTTCTGAAGTACAAATCTCTTCTTCAGAACAGCCTTTTAAATAGTAAAAGTCAGGGATTATGGGTCCCCTTTCCCCAGCCAAACAGGCCTAGTTCAAATGATCCTCTTATGCACTCTGTCAAGGCTCTTTACAATTCTGGTTACTGTTCTCTGGACAGCCTCTAATTTATCACTGTCCCTCCTAAATCATTGTTTCTAGAAGTGAATGTGTCACTATAGATATAGTCTAATCAAGGTTCAGAACAATGGAATTAGTACTTCCTTTGAAAAACTATACTTTCTTTAAATTAGTCATAGACTAGAGTTGATATTTCGATTGCAATGTCAATGTTGAGCTTATATTCTATTGAAAATTCTAGATGAATTATTGTCTGGTCAAGTCTCTCCCACTATAGACTTCTGAAGTTTCTTTTGGGGCCTAAGTGAAGGCCCTTACACTTATATTTCTATTAAATTTCATCTACTTAGATTCAGCCTTTCGTCCTAGCCTGTCATAAACTTTTAAGGTTTTGATTCTGTCCTCAAATGTGTTATCTCTCCTTCCCTATTTTATGTCATTGATAATTTAATAAGCATACCTTCTATGTTTCCATCCAACTCATTGAAAAAATTATTTAACAGCATAGAACTAAGGTCATTTTCCTGGGTCGCTTTATTAGGTCTTCATTTATTAATAAAAAATATTGACTAGCACGACTGAAGACAGATTCCTAGAGCACTGCACTAGAGAACTCCCTTGGAGTTGACATGAACCCATGAAGAGCTATTTTGGGCCATGGTCTTTTGACTAATTCCCACTCTATTTAACTATATTATCATCTAGCCCTGATCTCTTGATATTGCTTATAAGAAAAGCCTGAGATATTTGGTCAAATGCTTATCTGAAATCCAGGAAAATGCCATTTATTGCATTTCTTTTATCTACCACCTCAACTCAGTCAGGTTCTGCTTACAGCCAGACTGGCTCTCAGTGACCACTGTTATGAGCTCAGATCATCTAGAATAATACATTCTAGTCTTACCAGGAATCAGAGTGAAGGTCTGTGGCTTAGATTGTATGGACTTTACTCTCTTCCAGTCTTGAAGTATGATTTCCTTGAGAGAAGGGACTGTTCTTCTATTTGTATCCCCAATACTTATCACAGTGCTTTGCAATTAGTAAGCACTAAATGAATGCTTTACTCATTCATTCTAGCATATTGAAATCAGGATATTTGCCCTTCTCTATCCCTGTAGCACTTCCTCCCTTCTCCACGATCTTCCCAAAGCTCTGGAAGGGAGTCAGCAAATAACAATTACTAATTCTTTTAGGATTCTGGATTATTGTTCACCTGAATCTGGTGACTTGAATGTATTGCAAGTACAGTGGGGTTTGCCTGAGCCTATTCCAGGGATGTTTGCCCATCTGGAGCAGGCTCTCAGAAACGGCGGATTTGGATTTGGCTAGTGATTTCTGAAGACATAAGCAAGACTAGTTTAAATCCTGAAGTGAACATCTGAGTTAGACTAGTGGAGGAAGACAGGAGAAAATGGAGAGAAAGTGCTGAATTCCCAGTAGATTTTTTTAGCCATTGGTTATAATAACAGGCAAAGTCAGGTAAGAGACAGGACTATTTTAATAAGTCTTAGGTAAAATGTTATATTTGGCTGGAAGGGTAAATGATGTGGAGAGGGAAAAAACAACTTAAAAAACTACATTCAAGAAAGACAGAAAGAGACTCAGGAACAAAAACAAATCCAGTATCAAACTGTAATCTGCTGAACATGACTTTCCCCTCTAAGCTTGGGCCATTGCAAGCTCATAGTACATTGTTTATATTGTTGGGTTTCTGATTCATTTCCCATCTTGTTATTACAGCCAAACTATTGCTGCCTCCTCTTATAGAGACAAATAAGGCAGCTACAAAGTTCCCTTGTTGCATTTTTCTGCCTGAAGACAGATGATATTCTGCAGAATGAAGATCACAGCAGGGAAGAAAATACACAATGCAACACAGAACCCACCCTGCCTGGGAGAAGGAGTAAGTAGAATTTCCAAGCAGAGAGAGTAACCCCACTATGTCTGCAGAGTGCCAGCAACTGCCTGCCATCTGCCAGAGGACAAGAGAAGTTTGAATTCTGGTGTCCAAGACAGATTGGGCGGTCACACATGCCAGGAGCCCCCACCCATCTGTCCTCAATGTCTTTCATATTTTTGCACTGGACTGTGTTTGAGGTAACCCCAAACATCTCCATAGCAATGAATTTCATTAAAAAAATTACTTAACCTTTCATGAAAAAAAAATCCATTCAATGTCTGGGAAGAATCTTTTAGCCAATTTCTGCTCTGGAAGGTGTCAGTCATGGAGTGTGTTTGCCCAGCACAAAGACCACACCCTTTTTGGAAGGAAGAAAGGGACTAGGGTAGTAATATTCCAAAGAAGTAGCTTGCTGTTGTGCCTACAGGGATAGAATTGGAGTTGGAAAGACCTGGGTTCCAATCTTGCCTCTGATTCTTCATAGCCATGTGATCCTACGCAAGTTACGGCCACTGTCAGTCCCGGTTTCCTCTTTTGTAAAAGGGAGATAACTGTTGTGCATATTTCATAGAGTTGTTGTGAAGTTCAAATGAGTTTATGTACTTTAAATGTTTTGTAGACCTTAAAGGGCTACATAAATGTCAGTCATTATTATTACTCAGTTCACTAGGCACTAAATCTTTCCCCAGGAAAAGTCACTTGACTAGGCATAGACTGATAATACCAACATGACCATATAAACATGGAAGAAATTCACTGTCTGTATGACGAATTCATTTTCTTTCTTAAACCTGGCCCTCCCCTTACCATCTTTTATTTCTGTTAATGATACCACAGAATTAATGATACCACAAAGATGTAGTCTCATGAACAGGAAGCTGAGCTTGGAATCATAATGACTTGGATTCATACCTTACCTCTGACATACACTGTTTGGGTAATTGTAGGTCTCTCAATGTTCTAGG
Organism: Petaurus breviceps papuanus; assembly: GCF_028583685.1. Lineage (NCBI taxonomy): Eukaryota > Metazoa > Chordata > Mammalia > Diprotodontia > Petauridae > Petaurus > Petaurus breviceps. The sequence continues at coordinate 2,748,971 of NW_027187344.1, read as the reverse complement.
TAACTCTCTAAGACAGTAAGTTGCAGAGCAAGGGCTCTTGGTTTAAAAAAAAAGTAAAAGAAAAAGAGTTTTGTCACTGGGTTTTACCTTTAGCAATGACATCATAGAACTTACCCAAATGGCTCCTCCATATTTACTGTACTTTAGTCTTATAACTTTGGAATTATGGTGGACAAGGTGTAGTGTCGTGGGAGTTGTGTCAAATTTAGATTCAAGAAGACTTGGGTTCCAATTCAGCATTAGACACTTACTACCTGTCTAACCCTGGGTGAGGAATTTAAACTCTCTTTGCCTCAGTTTTCTCATCTGTAAAATGGGGATGATAGCATCTCATAGGGATGTTGTGAAGATCAAATGCGATTATATATGTAAAGCATTTTGCAAACATTTAAGGACCATAAAAACTAGCCATTATTATTATTATTCTCCCCAGAGACATAGGATTAATTGCCATGCCCTATCGTTTTTAATTCCACAAGACCTCTTACATGCTATCTATGCCTTCATCCAAGTCATTGATAAAAATATTTTTTGAAATCACACTGATTCAGGTCCTCATCTTTTTTTAGACCATCATAATAACCTCTTTACTAGTTTTCTTGCCTTTGGTTCGTCCTTTCTCTAATTCTTTCTCTATACCCCAGATTGAGTAATCTCTGTAAAGTACTTCTCTGGTCATTTCACTCCTGTATTAAGAAGCCTTCAGTTTCTCCCCATTGTCTACCAAATAAACTATAAACTCTTGACTGAGCGTTGAGGCCCTTTCACAATCTGGCTCCAAACCACCTGTCTTGTCTTATCTTTGTATTCTCTATTTTAGCCAAACCGAACCATTCTCTTTTTCTAAATTCTTATCCTTTCCCAGCTCAGGGTCACTACCCACGCAGTAAGTTTTTTAGAATTGGAAATCAGTTAGCCTCTTAGTCACCAAGTGTTTATTATGTCCTTTCTGTATGCCAGGCATTGTGCTACTGGACATAGAAACAAAGGCAAAAACACTGTCTCTGCCACCAAGGAGCTCCCCTTTGAATATTGGAGACAATAAATGGAGAGCTAGCTAGGTACTAGATATGTACAAAGTAGATGGAAGATAATCCCAGGGTGGGTGGAGCTAGCATTTGATGGGAACAAATAAGACTCCTGGAGAAGATGAGATTTGAGCTGTATTTTGAAGGATGCCAGGGAAACAAAAAGACAGCACTGACAGGACAGAACGTTCCAGGCATAGGAACAGAGATAGAAGGTAGAGAGAGGGTCATGAATTGTGGGAACTGGGTGAACTACACTGATTCCATTTTGTGACTAAATTCTGGATCTAGCTCAGTTCCCTTTCTGTTGAATTATGGGTCTAGCTCAATTTAAGTTTTATGAGAAAACCATATTGAATTGTTTGATCCTAGCCATCCATGGCTGGGAAGCTGGACCACTTCTACTTTTTGCTTGGAGATCCTTAACTAAGGGTGAAGTTAGTATGACCAGAAACCCAGTCAGAGTTGAAGATTGGTGCAGAATGTTTTCTCACAATAATATTTCTCAAACAATCCATATAGTTTATCTGAAAACTGGACCCACACTAGTCAATCAGTTAGTTTCCATGTTCCTTTGATTGGATACAGACACAGAGGGGGAGGAGACACTTCTTTTTCTGAATTCAGGGAATTGTACCTGTTCACTCTCCTTCCCAATTTGGAAAGCCTTTAATCTTTCCTACAATTAGAAATCAGATTACCTAATTTTTGTATCCTCATTTATATCTGTTAAGTGTTTTCTTTTAATGCATAAAAATCTGTCTCCCCCCTTTATTTGTGGTCAAGTGCCAAGCTGAGGAGAACTGATTCCAATTATTTTTGACTACTGGGTCTGTCATCCTAAGTGTTAGTTATTCCTTCTTGCTTTATGTCATCTGAAAACTTGATAAACATGTCATTTATGGCTTCATCCGATAGCTGAGAAAAATTCTGAACAGCACAGGGGCGAGGGTAGCTCTTTGGTGAACTTCATTAGATGCCACCATCCAAGGTGATTAGTCTTTGGATTCTGCCATTTAGCAATTCTGAATCTAACTACTTTTGTTTATCCCACATTTCTCCATTCTGTCCAAAAAGAATAGCATGAGAAACTTCGTCCAATTCTTTGCTGAAATCTTAGCATTCTATCTCTGTGGTCTTCCTCTAATTTTCTTGTTGTTTCAGGAGAGGATGAGATCTGCTATGATGAAAGGGGAAGGGGTGGGGCAGCCAGGTAACACAGCAAGTAAGAGTACCGGCTCCAGTGTTGGGATGACCTGGAGATCGAATCCCGGGCTCAGACACTCAGCACCACACCCAGAAATAAATAACTGGCCGTGTAACCTTGAGCAAGTTACTTAACCCTGATTGCTTAAAAAAAAAAAAAAAGAAGGGGAAGGGGTTGGGAATAAGTATTTATAAAGCATAAACTATGTGCCAAGAACTGTACTAAGGGCTTTACAAGAATGCTCTCATTTGATGAAACATCAGGTCGCTGAGGAGTACATAGGGTGACCATCATATACTTCTTGTTTTTTTCTCTCTCTTTTTTATTTTTTAGTTTACATCATTCATTTCCACAAGATTTTGAATTAAAAATTTTCTCCCCATTTTTCCCCTACCCACCACCGCAAAATAGCGATCCCACTGAATATCCCCTCCCCCAATCTGCTCTCTCCCATATCTTCCCCCATTCCCCCTCTGACTTTCCAGTAGGGCACGGTGGATGTTTGTGCCCCAGTGCCTGGATATCTTATTTCCCAGTTGCATGTAAATTAATAGTAATAATAGTATATATATTTAAACATTTGATTTTAAAACTTTGAATTCCAGATTGTTTCCCTTTCTCCCTTGTCACCCACCCTTTCTGGGAGATAAGGAATTCAATATAGGTTGTACATGTGTAGCTAAGCAAAATATTTCCATAGTGGATATATTGTGAAAGACTGAGTATATTTCCCTCCATCCTATCCCACTCCCCCACTTGTTCTATTCTCTGCTTTGAACCTGTCCCTTTTCAAAAACGGGTGCTTCCAACTTCCCTCCCCCCAAGCCTGCCTTCCCTTCCATTATCCCCCTTCTCATCCACTTCCCCCCTACTCTCCTGTAGGGTGAGATACCCTATTTAGTGTGTATATCATTCCCTTCCTAAGCCAAATTTAATGAGGATAAGGTCGACTCATTCCCCTTTGCCTTCCTGTTCTTCCCCTCCATTGTAACAGTTTTCCCTTGCCTCTTCTATATGAGATAATTTACCCCATTCTGTCTCTCCCCATCTCCTCTCGTTATATTCCCCTCACCTCTTAATTTGACCTTTTAAGTATCATCCCTTCCTATTTAATTTGTCCTATGCCCTCTGTCTATGCATACCTGTACACATATATACACATACTCACATATGTATTCATACACCCATATACCCTCCTATATAGACACATATATGTATACATACATACACACACACATATATATGTATATATATTTCTATTCCCTTTCAACCATTCTCATACTGAGAAAAGTTTCATAAGTTACAATTATCATTTTTCCATGTAGGAATATAAATAGTTCAACTTTGATAAGTTCCTTATGGTTTCTTTTCCCTGTTTACCTTCTCATGCTTCTCTTTCTTCTTGTATCTGAATGTCAAATTTTCTATTCAACTCTGGTTTTTTCAGCAAGAATGCTTAAAAGTCCTCTATTCCACTGAATGACCATATTTTCCCCTGAAACATGATACTCACTTTTGCTGGGTAGGTGATTCTTCATTTTAATTCCAGCTCCTTTGACCTCTGGAATATCATATTCCAAGCCCTTCGATTGCTCAGTGTAGAAGCTGCCAGATCCTGATTTATCCTGATTGTGTTTCCACAATATTCAAATTGTTTCTTCCTGGCTGCTTGTAATATTTTCTCCTTGATATGGGAATTCCAGAACCTGGCTATAATATTCCTAGTTTTCTTTTTGGGATCTTTTTCAGGAGGTGATTGGTGGATTCTTTCAACCTCTATTTTGCCCTCTGGTTCTAACACATCAGAGCAATTTTCCTTGAGAATTTCTTGGAGGATAATTTCTAGGTTCTTTTTTTGATAATGATTTTCAGGTAGTCCAATAATTTTTAAATTATCTCTCCTGGATCTCTTTTCCAGGTCAGTGGTTTTTCCACTGAGATATTTCACATTGCTTTCTATTTTTTTATTTGTTTGGATCTGTTTAATAGTATCTTGATTTCTCATAAAGACACCAGCTTCCATTTGCTCCAGTCTAATTCTAAAGGAATGATTCTCTTCAGTGAGCTTTTGAGATTCTTTTTCCATCTGGCAAATTTGGCTTTTTAAGGCATTCTTTTCTTCATTGCCTTTTTCAGCCTCTTTTTGCCATCTGAGTTAGTTTGTTTTTTAAGGTGTTATTTTCTTCAGTCAGGTTGTTGATTCTCATTTCATAATTTTCTTGCATCATTCTCATTTCTCTTCCCAATTTTTCCTCCACTTCTCTTATTGGTTTTCAAAATCCTTTTTAAGCTCCTCTATGGCCTGTAACCAGCTCATATTTTTCTTGGAAGCTTTTGGTGCAGGACTTCTGACTTCATTGTCTTCCTCCTGTTCCATGCTTTGATTCTTTTTGTCCCCAAAATAGGAGTGTAAAGTCTGATTGCTCTGTTTGCTTTGCTTCCATTGCTTGCTCATGTTGCCACTCAATTACTTGACTTTTGAGCCTTTTGCCACTCTGCTGGAACTCTGCTACCAGAAAGGGGAGCTTTATCCCAGTTGCTTGGGTTTTTGCAGCTGCTGGAGCTATTAGTTGGGTGCTCTCTCTGAAGCCTCAGCATGCTCTGGCAAACTGGTTATGCACCCCAGAACATCCACTCTAGACAGCAATCCAGATCCAAGGAGGTTAAAGCAAGAGCGATTACCCCTCGGACTGGTTACTTGGTCCTGTACTATCTGCAGGCCAGGAGCTCTGAAGCAGCACAGCCATGGAGCCTCTGCTTCTCTCCCCTGGAGGCAAAGGCCAGATTGCACTCCTGAACTCCCTGTTCTCAAAAAGTCTACACTGACCTCTCACTTTGTCTTTGGCATCTATGGGTTGATAATTCTGGAAACCTCCACAGTTGCTGGTGATCTGAAGTCCCTCCAGCCAGGGGCTGGTCAGGATGCCCTGAGGCTAAAACCTCAGTCTGGAGACTAGGCTTGGCTCCCAGAGCACTGAGTTGGCCCCTTCCTGCTGGCCTGTCTTCAGCAGGAGGTTAGCTTCTCTCTGTTATTTTGTGGGTCTGTAGCTCCAAAGTTTGTATAGAGTAACTATTTACATTAATTGGAGGAGGTGGAAACTGGAGCCCCATGAAAGTCCTGTTTTTACTCCTCCATCTTGGCTAAGCCCCTCCTCCCTCCCATATACTTCTTAGAGACCTCTCCCTATAGGAGATTGTTTGCTGTGCTTTAGGTCATCTCCCTAGGAGAAGTTCCTTATTGGCTCAGGCTAGTTGCATCTGTGTTTGTTGTTGAACTGTGCCATAGTCAAACTCAACACCTAACCAATTAATTCCCAACTCCTGCATCGCCAGGGTAGCCAGGGTAGCCAGGGTCACTAATTGCCATAAACAGCAGGTTCTAGGGGTTGGTGCTAATGGGTTGGTCCGAAACATTGCTTACTCCTTGGCCTATGAGAGGCCTGAAAATCCCATGAGAACTCAAGGCAATAAGATGTAGATATCAGATATCACTAGGGTAGAGGTAACTGCTGTAATGTTAATGGAATCTGAAGATCTCTCATGCCCCTTTGTATTGGCAAGTAAGCAAGTACTTAGCACCTTGTTTCAAGCTAACACCTTGTTTAAGTTATTTAATTAACACAGAAGTAGTTAACATCTGGGGAGGAAGTTGCTGATGTAACAGGAAGGGCAGAATGGGGAGGAGCTACACCGTATATAAGGAAGAGCACCAGCAAGACAGAATTTTCTCTCAGTGAGCATCTGGAGGCTGCAACTTCTGCTGAGACCTTTGCTTTGGGAGTTTCTGCTAAGAACTTCCAAGAACAAGGCTGAGGTGCTACCATGAGTGAGTGAGAGAGGAGGATCCCTGCTTGAGGGAGCCTGTTCTGTTGTGAAGGCTTGGGAATGTGGGTATTCACTGCATTAACCATATGTATCAACTTCATGGCTACTGTAATGACTTTGGATTTCTGGCTCTGGGACTCAGCTTTCTGGTTCTGGGACTTGGTTTTCTGGTATTTGAATAAAGGCTTTGGTCCATCCTCTATATAGAGAGTCTGCTACATTTTGTGATTCACAACTATACCAGCATACTCATAACCACCATGGGTGTTGTGAATATTGCATTATTGTTACAATGACCAGAAGTATTGGTCATTGAATCATACTGTCAGATCTGGGTATTTGCTAAGGGATCAAATGTCTTTTTTTAAAGAGCAGTCTTAGGAGACCAGTTCATATTTTGAGTGTTCTTTGGAGATTACCAGTTTAGTGTTCCTGGGCCCCCTTCATACTCTATCACCAAGTTCCGTTCCCTGACTGTTTCTCATCAAAACTTGTTTCTTGATGTTCCCTAAGACTTTCTCTTCATGTACTTGTTTCTTCCTCTTGTCCCAACACTCAGACCCAGGGGATGGGGAAAATGACTAATTTGGAAATCTGTCCCCTAGCTACTTATCTAAATTTTTCCCTTCCCCAGTCATATTGGTCAGCTATGTGTATGTCTCCTTATCCCCTAGCATCCACCTCTTGTGTTAGCACCCCCTTATAGATCTTAGGTTGAACAAGATTGGTTCTACCTACATTCCAAGGAGGTAAAGCTGACCACAAGATTCAGCAGGACCTTGATGGTACTCCTGTAGAGAACTACCTGCTCACCTGATGATGTTGGCTAGTCAGAGATGGAAAAGAGTTGGGTTGAGTTGCATGGTACAGTATAGTATCTATTAAGAGTTTCTCTTCCAGGGAGGAAAATCAAATGGGCAAGATAAAAATGAGCAAGTTCACAACAAACAAAGATGAACCTATAACACATGGTTTCATGCTGACAAAGTTGAAAATCCAAAAGAAATAATTATCTATACAACTTCTCCAGTATCTTTGCCAAGAAAACCCCAGTGGGGTCTTGAAGAGTCAGACATGACTGAAACAACTGAACAACAATAAAAGCAACAAATATCAAGTACTAAAATGAACAGAAAGCCAAATAGACCTCATACATAATCAATTTTCAGAAAAGGAAGTTAAACAGGTTATTAGGAGCTATGGGGAAAAATAATCCCATTCTAGGTTTATAGAATTTTATAAAAGTTTGAGAGAACAATTAATACTTCTACGTCAAAAATTATTCTTATGTGTTGACAATGAAACCAAATTACACCAAACTCCTTTTGTAAGATAGTTTCCTAAACCAAGGAAGAATAAAGCAAATAAAAACTACAGATTGATATTACATAAAATGCTGGCAAAAACACTGAAGAAATTTATCTAAAAATCATTATGATCAAGGTGGATTTGTAGCAGAGATTCAAGGCTATTTCAATATTAAGAAAGTAATTAACATAATAATAATAAAAAAATAAAAGCACTCCAAACCATATGATTTTATTAATAGATGCAGAAAAAGCCTTTGACATTAATTGATGCTAAAACCCTACAAATCATAGTCACAGAAGCATTTTTTAAAAATAAAAGGCATCTATTTAAATCTAAAAACTAGCAACATACAAATGGGGGCTTTGAGTTGCTGTTATACTCCCAGCCTGAGTGAGATAAGGAGACCTAGTCTCAAAATAGCAACAAGAAAATAATACAGTAGGAATAGAGGCTTACAGCTAAGAATACCTTACCATACAAAGCTGAGTATAATCTTACAGGGGAAAAAAAGAAAATTTCATGGAATAGAGGACTTTGAAGCATTCCTGATGAAAAGATCAGAGCTTAGTAGGAACTTTAGAATACAAACATAAGAGTTAAGAGAAAACTAGAAAGGTAAATTTATTTGAGCACTTAGAAGGTGCTATATGATGATATAGTGATAATAGAATCCTAATAAAGTTATCCCCAACCCCAACATTCTAAATTATTTATGGGCCCCATTGAACAGCAGGTATGTCCTGATTTGATCACACAATCTGACTTTCCCCTCATCAGAGGCCCCCAGACTCAATATGCCCATTATCTCTAGCTAGTTACTGCCACCAGATCCAATTCACATATCAGAACAGGTATTTTCTTTTCTTTTTTTTTTTTTAAGCAATTGGGGTTAAGTAACTTGCTCAAGGTTACACGGCCAGGTGTTTCTGGGTGGGTGCTAAGTGTCTGAGCCCGGGATTCGATCTCCAGGTCTTCTCAACACTGGAGCCGGTGCTCTTACTTGCTGTGCTACCTGGCCACCCCAGAACAGGTATTTTCTTATACTCTACCATGGTCACATCATCTGTTTAGCCCAGGACAGAACCACAGTACCTAGCCAATCAGAAAGCAACACAAACAGGAAATTTGACCACCAAACGATAGAAGGGATCCCTCTGCTATTACCAAATCCCTTGACAACCCCCTCCTGCCTTTTTAATATTATAATTTCTGTTATGTAATTATATCTTTACCTTATAAAAATCCACCTTACTTTCTCTGAAGTTGATGGTTCCTCTTGGAACCTAGCCTGCTTCTGCAGGGTGTCAATCTTCAATAAATGCCTGTATTTGTATTAGAGGTGATCTGACTCTGAATTCTTCGAGATGGTGCCACCATGACACACCATGAAACCACAGCAGTTTTTGGTGTCCCTGGGTGGACAGAGTCCCAGCTCCCATCCCACTTGACTAAACTCCAACAACTAGAGGGTGAAGAAACATGTGTATTTCCAGAATCTTGATGTTTTCAAACTGTATTGGAGAAGTTAAATAAGAAAGAAAAAACAGAGGAACTATTGGTAGATTGGTTCTGTTTTGAGAATTTTAAAAGGAAAAAGAGAAGGAAGAGCAAAATGAATACACTAGTATGGCAATTTTGGAGGAAGAAGAGGATAGAACTTGCTATTTCTCATAATTGGAATGCATGAGTTAATGTGAACATGGAATAAGGAGTAACATAAAGGCAACTGACAGAAATATGTGAAACCAAAGATCATTCCCCAATAGGGAAGTGGATGACAGATAGGAAAACTGTTCTCAAAAGAAAAACCCCAGACTATTAACAACTATTTACAAATCAACAAACAACTATCAACAGATTAAACTATTAATCACAAACTATTAACAACTATATAAAGCTTCAAATTACTAATAATACAAATATAAATTAAAACAACTTTGTTGTTATACTTCACACCCAACAAGGTGGTAAAGATGACAAAATATGGGAAGAGTTAGAATTGGAGGGGTTGTGAGAATATGGGCACACCATTGTTCATCCTTTACTCTCTTTTCTGTAATGAGCTCAGAAGTTGGTCGTCATTTGGCCTCAAGATTCCTGTAGTGTCTGCTTCAACAACCATTTTCTCCTTATTAGTAGGAATCAGGTTTAGAAGAATGATTCCTCATGCTTTTGAAGAATTAGATTATGATGAAAGCAAGTAAAAATAGACATCATCTACTCTGATTTCATCAGGAAGAACTCCAGCAGATCTCTGGATAGTTTAATTCCCCCATCACTACAATGTTGTCTTTGTATGGTGCCTCCTCCTGTTAGAATCTAAACTTCTTGAAGGCAAGAACCATCTTACTTTTTTATTTGACTTCTTAGCACTTAGCACCAAGTCCCACAATCCTAGTGAACCCTTAATAAATGCCTTTTCAGGCATTCATGCTGACATAAGGGCTACCATCTATCCATTCATTCCAAACCAAGTTTGTAATACGTTTCCCAAGCTCTTTTTCCAATTTTTCCCTCTGTCCAAGTGTCTTTTTAATAGGATACTCACATATGACTCCCAAAATTAAAGTGTTGCCTCAGAGCTTCAAAAGTATTATGCATGGATCTCTCCTTTACATTTATCCCTTTTTTCCCTTATATTATAGTTACATGTGTTTATTTCTCTGCCTCACTCTCATCTCTCACACCTTGAGAATAGGGACTAAGCTTCATTGATATGTTGGTAGATATAAATCTAGATTGATATCTAGAATCCTGGGATCATAGAGCTAGAACTATAAGAAAATACAGAGGTGAGCCAACCCATCAATAGGAATCTCATAAGCCTGCAATACTGCATTGGTCTTGGTGCTCAGACCTCATCAGTATCTTCAGCAACTTTCCTGACCCACTGATTTATCCTCTTAAAGTCCTCCGAGGAGGGAGTCCAGAACAGCTATGTCTTCATTTCCCATCAGCTACAGGGTGTGCTTCTTTTGACTTCATCATGTCCCTGGGATAGGTTGTTTCATCTCCCCATCTTTCCAGCTTCCTTTTGTATGTTGCCTTCCTTCATTAGATTGTAAGCTCCTTGAGTGTAAGCATTGCCCTTTTATTTCATAATTACATCTCCACCACTTAGCTCAATACTTGGCACATAGTAGGTGCTTCATAAATGTTTATTGACTGATGTATTTGCACTGTCTAGCATAAAGTCTTGTGCATGGGAGGAGCTTAATAAATGTCAGTTGGATGAATGATGCCAATCTCATTGGATTAATATTGAAATAATATTTGAATAATTGGAATAAGTTATTGAAATAACTCATATTTTATAATTCTAATAAGAATTGCTCTATTGACAACATGACCTACTACACTATAAAGTTTCTGAGGGAGTTCATGACTTTAAGTGTCCCTAATACTGCCCTTTCATTTATAATAGTTTAAAGGCATGGACCCAGGGCATGGCATTTTTGCAGATAATATTGAATTTCTAGATTGTGAGGACTTTATTTCTAAATTTCTTCTCTTTTGGAAGAGACCTTAGCCCACTATGCTAGGAGAAGGAAATCACAGAATAACAGTGTGATATTTTTGTCTCATCTTTTGAAGATGGATGATGTACTGACTACTACCTCCTCTGGCCCCCACTCTTGGAATGTCAACTTTATTGGCTTGGTTCAGCCACACCTTTTCTCCTTCCACTAGGTGGTTAGGTGGTTCCTACTCACTAGTCACTAGGTGAAGAGAGGTTTGTTTTGTTTTGTTTTTTCCCCTAAGCATACATGGCAGAAGGGGAGGAGTGAATGAGGATACTATGACCTTACTACCCAGTCTTGTACCAGACAACAAATGGAACTTGGACTCATTTTATCATGAAGGCAGGGAGAAGAAAACAAAAACAAGCAAACCAAGCAATCCTGGATCCAGTTTAGTTCTGCCTTTTGGGAAGTTCATTTTAAAAATGAATAAATCAAAACTATAAGATTCTCTCTCATTTCAACTCATACTCTAGTCAGGAGAAAAACTGGTACTTTAAGAGGACTTGAAACTACCTCTATCACCATATACCAATGCCAAACACTGTTTCTTTCAGTTGCTGTCCCTCTTTGCAGATGAGAAACATGCTGCTCAAAAATGATCATAAAATGATCATAGATCTAGTTAGAAGAGATCTTATAGGCCATCTAGTCCAATCTCTTATTATAGATAAAGAAACTTGGGCCAGAGAGGTTAAATTACTTGCTCAATGTCACACACAGTGTCAGAGGTAGGATTTGAACCCAAGTCCACTGACTACAGAGCCACTACTCTTTTCCACCGCTTCCTTCTACTTTGATGCTATTTAGCAGCAACTAAACAACTTACACACATACAGACACACACATGTACACACAAAGAGTGAAAACTCTGGATTTAAACTTTATCTAAACATGGAAAAAGAGGAGGAAAGGGTGAGGGAAAGTAGCACTTTATTGGCTGCCTGAATTCTCAGCCAGGGGAACATTCGCTAAGAGTCTCATGCTTCCTACATTCTGGTCATAGCTGCCTCATTTGCCTTGGTGACTGAAGGTGGCACTTGCCTGGTGGTGCCATGGTTCAATCATCACTCATCCTCTGTATTGAGGAAATCCTCTTTGCCCACTATTGTCCACATCTTTTGCAACTCTATAGCATTTACTTCCCAAATCCTCTCTATCTCTGAGAACCACTTCTGTGATACGTTATCAGAGTTTATTCCTAGTAGGAAGAAAACAATACTTTCTATCTCCTTGAAATAATATCTCCCAGAAACCCTTTAAGCCAGCTCCAAATATTTGTTCCTTTCTATAGAAGTCACTGGGAAAATACCCCAAGCCCACCATACTGGGAGAAGAAAAACTATAGAATAATAGAATCACACAAGGTCAGATCTAGAAGGAATTCTTAGATCTAAGATCTAGTTTTCTTATTTCACACATGAGAAAACCGAGATCCACAAAAGGGAAATGACTGGAGAAAGGTTACATAGTGACAAAATTAGGACTAGAATTCAGGCTTTCAAAATCAAGGGAGTATTCCACTGAACCATTTTTAAAGCAATTTGCAAATGTTTGCAAATGTAAAAATTTGTAAAGCAATCTTTTAAAGCAGTAACTTGGCTTCTGTCTTCCTTTAGCTCTGGTTGCTTATCAGCTAACCTCTTTATCCACTGCTAAATATTTTCTTAGCCTGTTTCCAGAATTGAGTCATGCTGGGCTTAATTAGGATCTCCAAAGTCTCTTCTCTCTTTGATTCCTTATATGGCCCTACTAGCATTCTCCTCTTAACCTACTTCAATCATTTCAGGATAGGGTCATATAAGAACTCTGCTCCCCTCATCCAACACAAAGCCTTGTAATTTCCTCTATCAGGCCTATTTAAGATGCAATGGTGAATTGTCATTGAATTTGAGGCTAGAGGAAGGGGAATGTGTAGAAATGTATTTACTAGAAACCTATGGAACTGGATTATATGCATGTAGTTTTGTGCCTAGCATAATCACTAGCCTCCTAAAGAAAGCAACATCTTCTAATTTAAAGAATTTTCATGAGAATGTGGTTCCTTTTTTTCCATTAGAGAAGTAGAGAGCATGAAGAATCAGAAAGAGTGAGTGACTTGTCTAAGATCACATAGCACAGGGTCAAGCAAAGCCAATGTCCTAGGTTGCTATAGTCACTGTTTTTAAAGTTTGTGCCCCATTTTCTCCACCTTCCTTAGAGAAAAAGTTATTCAGCTTTCTCTCTGCAAGTGGGGGACCAAACTATTCAGACTGGAAGACTAAACATGAGTTTCATGGAAAAAGAAATTGCTGCACATTTTCCAGAGACATTGTTTTGGCAACAGTTTGGCCTCAGTGGCCTCTCTACGTCCAATCTGACATAAAATAAACATGACCCAAATGGCTCAGACCTTGGTCTGGGAGAGGCTTTGGTTTGTAAGCAGATCCAAGCTACATTTCCTCCCAGGGTTCTAAAAGGCTGATGCATGAGAGATTCCATCATATGGAGCCATGTCCTAATTCCACTTTCCCAACAGGGTAAACCTTCTTAGAAACAAAATGTAAGAATAAGAAGGAAACTTACAGATCAGCTTAATTTTTATAAAGCAGTCATTTCCAGCTGTAAATACCCTCTCCCCACCTACCCTGCACCCCCCACATCAAAAGAGTCCTCCCTTGTGACAAAGAAAAACAGTTAAACAAAACCAAGTTCAGGGAGAGTGGAAGGTTTCCAGGGATCAATGAGTAATACAATTTGACATAAGCATAGAATTTGACATAAGCATAGAATTTATTGAGGGGGAATAATGTGAGCTCCTTGAGGGCAGGAACTGTCTTGGGTCCTTAGTGCTTAACATGGTGTCTGACACATGGTAAATCCTTAAATGCTCTGTCATTGATTCCTTGAGAGTCAGGACTCATTCTGCGGCCAGGTGTAGAGGCTCAGTTTGTGATGACAGAATAAAGCAACATTAACTGGTTCACGTCAATTGAACCTATGACTTTGGGCTTCTTGATAAGGGGGTCGAACTAAGACACACCCACAAGTTTTGTGGTGGCCACTCTTTTCAAACCAGAATCCCTGATTCTTGCTGGAATTCTGCATTCATCCTGATTTTAGTCAGCTAACTGAGGATTCTCCATCTTCAAGGAAGCTCCCTTGCTCCTCCCTACTCATACCAAGCTTGGGCAGGGTGGGGATGCTCTCTTGGGAAGAGAGAGCTGGATGTTCTTTGGTTTGGCTGCTGGTCTTTCTAAGGATTTAATTACATCATAAAAAGTTGTGTCAGTGCCTGTTCTCATAGCAACTGGTATTTATAATGAAGAAAAAGCAGGATCACAACACGCAACTATAATAAATTTTATGATTCTGCAGGTCTGTTTCAGTCTGCAACAAGGTAATGAAAGATGGAGAAACTTCTTTCTAGTCACCTTTTGGTTTTTATCCATCCCATCCCACCCGATCCCATCCTATCCTTTCCTATCACATCCCATCCCATCCTTTCCTATCCCACCCCATCCCATCTTTTCCTATTCTATCCCATTCCATCCCATCCCACCCTTTCCTATTTTATCCCATCCCATCCCATCCCATCCCATCCCATCCCATCCCATCCCATCTCATCTAATCCATCTTATCCAATTCTACAAGCATTGGTTAAGTATCTACTATGAATGAGGTATCATGAAAGTCATTAAGGATGTAAAGATAAAACCAAAAATTAGTCTCTGTCCTCAAAGAGCTCATATTTTACTGACAGATCTTACATTGTACTGAGCCTTATTTACTTAGAATCATCCTGAAGGCCATGTAATGTAGTTTCAGGGTTCCTTTATCTAGAAACACCTTACACTAGGTTATGGACCAACCTGGACTAGCCCTGTTTGACAGAGTAATTCCAGGATTATAGGATCAGTCACCGGATTTAGAAGTGGAAGTACCCTTAGAGATCATTTAGTTCAGCCACTTTCTTTTTGAAGTGAAAGAACTGAGACAGAGAGAAATGGTGACTCTTCCAAGATCAAGTCAGTAGAGAAGGAGCAGAACCTATTTCCAGAGCTTCTGATTCCAAATCTGATGCTTCTTCTATGCCTTATGGAACCCTCTCAGTGGTTTTAATGGGTGCCATTATTTTTTATTGCTTTTTTTAAGGTGGAGGGCAGGGCAATTGGGGTTAAGTGACTTGCCCAAGGTCACAGGGCTAGTAAGTGTTAAGTGTCTGAAGCCGAATTTGAACTCAGGTCCTCCTGACTCCAGGACTGGTGCTCTATTCACTGTGCCACCTAGCCGCCCCAATGGGTGCCATTCTTAAAATTAGCAGCTGAGATCTGGAAGGAGCCTTAGAAATAAAATTCAACTCCCTCACTTTTTTTCATTTATTTAATAAATATTTATTATCTGCCTACTGTGCAATGCATCATGCTAAGATAGCTGATAAGAGTTGGAAGATAGAGATAAAAGTTGGAAAATGACATAACCCCTGCTTTCTAGGAACTCACAGTCTAACAGAAATAACAGCTCACATTTCTATGCTTATTTAATTTTGCAGAGTGCTTTCTTCATTACAACCCTGAGAGTTTCCCCTTTTATTGAGGAAATGGAGGCACTTAGAAGACACATGACTATTTCAAAAGAAGGCCATAACTAGGGTATGGCATCTAAGATTTTGACCCAAGGCACCAAAATTTAAAGGGTGCTCATAGCAGTTGTATTACTTCATTAAGGAGTAAGAAATGAATTTAGAACTCAGTAAGCAAGAATTAATTAGTTAACATAGAAAGCTATCACATGAGGTATTTCCTCCCTGAAGGAGCTTATACTCTATTTTAAGCTCTTTAAGTCCCACATTACACTCTTCAAGTTCTACCTCCTCTAAAAAAAAGTTTCCTTATAACTGGTCCATGCTGACATCTTTTCCTTCTCCAAACTGTTTTATATAGAACTTTCAGGCTGTATCACCCAATTTAGCTTCCAGTCATATAGCATCCTGGCCTTTTCTCTGCTTCATGTGTATGCCTTACAGTTAGATTCCTTGAGGAAAAAGCCTGGCCTTCTTCAACATTGCCAGAAGTGACTAGTACAGGGCTAAGCACACAGTAGGTGCTTAGTATAGGTGATAAGTGTGGGATTTAAACTGTGAAGTTATAGGACCATAATCCACAGTGGAAGCTATTTGGCATTGATTCTCTGCACAGATTGTGACATCAAACCAGTTGGTCCAATGTGGTGAAGGCTGAGGTCTCCAGGAAACCATTCCAAACGTGGAGCCACCAATTCAAGGCACATACCACAAACAGCTGTGTTGCGAAAACAGACTGAATTGGGCCACCTTATGGTTGGGGCTGCTAGATGCCAAGTCTGAATGCTGCAAGATTCTAAGGGGGAAAAAATAAAGAGCTACTTATGACAACTGATTAATAGCAAATCCTCAAGGGAAATTAAGCAACAGGAATTGAATCCAATAAATTCCTCCTTGCCCTGCAAAATTCCCACCTTGTGAACAATCGATGATCCCAGAAAGTGTGCAGTTATTTTGTAAATGTCTCTGCTCATTCCAAGCTACGTACCACATAGCTGCCAGAATAATTGTTCCTAAAGCACAGGTCTGACTACATTACTTTATTCTTTACAAACTTTCAGTGGCTCCCTATTTCCTCTCCACAACTTGGCATTTAAAGGCTACAGCCTACCTTTCCAGCCTTATTTCCCATTGCTGCCCTTCAAACACTCTCCATTTCAGGCAGACTCAGCTATTAGTTTTCCCCTCACTTCATTTCCTGTCTCCGTACATTTGCCTGGAATGTACTCCTTCATCTCCTTCATGATTAAGGCTCAGCTTAGCTGCTACTTCTGCTGTGAAACCTTTCCTGATCACACCAAGGATCTCTCTCCCTCTACAAACTCCCTTGGATTTGAATGTCTATGTTCATTTAGTATTCTCCCAGTAGAACATAAGGTCCTTGAGGGCAGGTATTATTTTTTGCTTTTGTATCCTGAGTACCTAACATAGTGATTTGCCCATGCAATGTGACACATGCTTGAAGAATCAAATTGAATGCACACATGTGTATATGTATATAGACATATATACACACATGTATACATATATTGATGTATTTATGTAACAATACCATTTATATATGACAGTAAGATTTTCAGTATTATCGATATATTGTTTCCCAAAGTCTGCCTCTAACGTCTGTCATGGCTTGGTGATGATCCTGAGTTCCTAAAGATGATGCTACTAGAATTCAAGCCCTGGTAGATCTTTTTAAGTTTAATTTATTTTCAATTAATAAGTTTGTATTATCTTTCCTTCTCACCTCTCCCATTCTAATGAAAAAAGTAAAAACAGAGCCCTTGTAACAAGTATGAACAGTCAAGCAAAATAAATCCCCAAATTAGCATTGTCCAAAAGTGTATGTCTCATTCTGCAGATTTAATCCATCCCCACTCTGTCAGCATGTCATTTTTCATCATCAGTCCTCTGGAATAATGTTTGTTCATTGTGTTGGTCAGAACTGATGATAAAGTATTGGAGGAACTATTGAGATGTGTATGTTATTAATACTGACGTAGTGATACTCCTAGACGGTAAGCTCCTTGAGTGTAAGACCATGACTTATTCATCCTTGTACCTCTTCCAGGCCCTAGAACAATGCATTTCACATAGTAAGTACTTCATAAATGATTGTTGATGAAATTTGTGTTGGATGATAATTCTTAGTTGGACTTTCTGATTCATGTCAACCTTGAGTCTCGTGGTTGGTAATGAATAGGAAGAGTCTGACTCATTTGGAAAGAGCTACATATAATTATGTCTGAACTAGTACCCAGTGCTTTCAGCTGAAAAGATATTGGAGAACAGCAGAACAATATCTGTTATGTGAATGTAATAGAATATTACTTCTTGGTAAAGAACCAAAAATGATAAGGATTCAGAGAAACAGGAAGGCTTGTGTCAAGTATATGCAGAGTGCAGAAAAGCAGAGCCAAAAGAACAATATGTACAATGTAAATAAAACTACAACAATGTAAATAAAGTCAATGTGGAGAAGCAACAAATTTCTGGTCAGAAACAACATAATCAGTAGCAAATTTAAAGGGCAGAATGTTCTTCTTTTATGTTGCCAATGCATAAACTATTTTTAGGAAATGTATTTCTTTGTAGTGGAGTTTGTTTGGATGTTTATTAAGAAATGTCAAAACAAAACATATAAACAATCTTTTTTAAAGATAAGATAGGTATGGGTGCAGAGCTGGAAAATTAAGCATGTTCCTTTTCCTTTTCTTGGTTTCATAGCTATATAGATTATAAATCACAAAAGTTCCTTCTCTGGTCCTAGTTGGACTGAGTTGAGTGCCTCCGTTCATTTCTGCTGACTTGGTTAAAAAAAACAAGGAAAAGGCTTTACAGGTCAGTTTGGAAATGTCCCACTGTCCACCCAGGGACTTGGCTTCTTTCCCTGTGGATAAAGGAAGTTGTAGTGGGCTGGAGGAGATTTATGATTGTAGGATTTTGAAGTAGAAGAGAACTTAGAGATCATTTGGTCAAATCTAATTTTACAGATAGAGAAACTAATGCCCAGAGAAGGGAAGTCCCTTTCTCCTCCTCCCTTTCCCCTTCCCTCCCTCCCCCTCCCTCTTCTTCCTCTTCCTCTCCCTCCTCCTCTTCCTCCTCCTCCTTCTCTCTGTCTCTCTCTCTCTCCACCTCTCACCCCTCCCCCCACCTTTCTCAGCATCAAGGCATCAAAGACTCCCAGATTTTCCACTTGTTTCTCTCTATTTACAGATACTTTCAGATGCTTACTGCATTAATCCATTTGTGAATGAGCAGAAAAACTGTTTCATCACTCCATCTTTCCTTCCTTCTTTCCTGACTTCCTCCCCCTTTCCTTTTCTCCCTCTCTCCTTCCCTTTTTTCCTTTCTTCGTACATTTTCCCTTCTTCCCTCTTCCCTCCCCTCCCCTCTTTCCTTCCTCCTTTCCTTCCTCCCTCTATCTCTCCCTCCTTTTTCCTCCCTCCCTCTCTCTTCTCCTCTCCCTCCCCTTTCCTTTCTCCCTCCCCCTTATCTTCCTTCCTCCCTTTCTTGTTTTTTTTCACTCCCCCTCCCTTCCTTCCTTCTTCCCTTCATCCCTTCCTTTTTCCCTTTCCTCCTTGCCTTCCTTCTTTTCTCTCTCCCTCCCTCCTTTCTTTTTCTCTTCATTTCCTTCTCTCTCTCAATCCTCTTTTGCTTTTCTTTTGGCATGGCCATCAGTCTTCTTCCTTTTCCTACACTCCACTTAAAAAGAAAAAAAAATCCACTCTTGTAAGAAAAAAAATCATAGCTGAGAAAAACACAATGGCTATGTCCAAAAATATATGTCTCATTCCTCTCTTTGATTCCATCATAGCTCTGTCAGGAGATAAATAGCATGTTTCATCAGAGGTCCTCTGGAGATGTAGTGGTTGGTCATTGGTTTCACAGTTCAAGAGTTCATCAGAGTTCTTAAGTCTTTTAAAGTTATCTTTTATTATAGTGTTGTCATTGTACAAATTGTTTTCCTAGTTCTATTCACTTCACTCTGCATCAGTTCATACTTTCCAGGATTCTTTGAAATAATCTCTTTCATAATTTTTTCTAAATGGTACAATAATGTTCAATTGGATCCATACACCACATTTGCTCAGACATTTCCCAATGGCCATGCACTCTTTACTTTCAGTTATTTTCTTCTGTTCTTTCCTTTAAGACCTCCCCACATTGGGATCAGAGCATTTGTTTTCTTTGGGACTATTCCTTGCCTGGTATTATACTCCTTTTAACATCCCCTTCTCCCTATCCTCAACTGTTTCCCTATTTGATGTATTTCTACACAAAACTCCCCCCCCCTCTCTCTGTCTCTCTCTCTTTTTCTCTGTCTCTCAGCATGTTTGTGGGTGTTCAACCCTCCTTTGGTTCAGATTAGAGTGAGGTTCACCTGATTCTTGATCCCCAACTCCTTCCTTCTTATTTGTTTACTATTCCTCTGATGTACTCCAACAATAAGAAATAGTAAATCCCATGCCTTTCTTGGATTAATTTCCAGAATTAATTGACCCCCATCCTCTCTGTTTTCTTAACTAATTCCTTCAATCTTTGAAGACATTAAAGTATCAAAAGGACACTTGTTTCTTCTGTCCCTAATAGAATATTAGTCCTTCATTTTCTTACAGACCTTTTCAATTGCTTGAAAAATTTATGTCTAGGTTGTTCTTTAATCTTGTGTTTATACTTCAAAGTTCCTACTCAACTCTGGTCTTTACATCAGGAGTATTTGAAAATCCTTTATTCCATTAAAGTTTTATCTCCCACCAGAAAAGATTATATTCAGTGTTGTAGGATAAGTTATTCTTTCTTGTAAGCTTTTATTTTCTGTCTTTTAGAATGTTACATTCCAAGATCTCCTCTGGTTAATAGTTGAAGCTCAGAGGTTTTGTGTGATTCTGACTACGGTTCTTTAACTAATTTTTTTTTCTAGTATTTTTATTTTGATTTGAGAGCTTTGGACTTGGCTATGATATTCCTGGATTTTTCTTTTTGAAGTTTCTTTCAGAAGGTGATCAGTGGATTCTTTTTATTTTCACTTTTCCCTCTGGTTCTAGATAGTTTTCATTTATGATTTCTTGAAATATAGTGTCTAGGCATTTAAAAAACATATGGTTTGCAGGGAGTCCAGTGATTCTTAAATTATTTTCCTTGTCCTATTTTCCAGGTCAGTTGTTTTTTTAATAGTAAATATCTTCCATTTTCTTCTATTTTTCAGTCTTTTGATTTTGTTAGAAAATTCCTTGCAATCTCATAGTCAGCAATTTCTGTTTGATCTGTTCTTCTAAACTTCAGAAGGTCTATTACTTTAGTAAAGTTAATACTTTCTTTTTTAATCCATTTATTCTCCTTTCAATTCTTTCCTCCAGAGCTTTTATTTCAGTTTTCTCTCTTGCATCGTTTTTTTTTTCCTAGATATTTATTTAGTCTTTTTGGAAAATTTATTTTTTCCTCTTGGAGTTTGAATTTCCAAATGTCATGTAGTAAATATCTCCTTCTAGATTGGATATTT
Organism: Petaurus breviceps papuanus; assembly: GCF_028583685.1. Classification (NCBI taxonomy): domain Eukaryota; kingdom Metazoa; phylum Chordata; class Mammalia; order Diprotodontia; family Petauridae; genus Petaurus; species Petaurus breviceps. Next base: position 2,728,018 of record NW_027187344.1, on the reverse strand, counting down.
GGGTATTTCTGGATCTATTATAATTTTTCTAGTGATTCATATTTTATTCAATTATTCATACCTCCAGCTTTAATTCCTGAATTAGGGCTTTGTGACAGGGTCAGGTTCTGACTCCCACTGTGCTTTTTGATGGGGGTAGTTATCCTTACTTGGTCTTCCTCAGGTCCTCTTGTGTTCCTGCCCTTCCATCTCTCAGTGTTAGACCTCTTGGATCTTTGAAGTTTGGAGTTCTAGATCTTCAGGGCCCTTTTAGGGCTTGTCAGGCCCTAAAGGCATCTTAGAACAGAGTACTAGTGACCATAGAGTCCTTGGCCTGGAGTATTCTAGTCTTAATGCTGCCAGGACCTGTAATAGTAATTGAATTTAAAGATCCCCCTGTATTGGCTTGGTTTTTGGATTGATTGTGTTACAACTCAGAGCTTGTGAATCCCACTTGTGGGATGGACTTGTTGACATGAAAAGAGAGGGCTGAACTGGGAGGAGCTGGTGACGTAAATTTAGAGAGACACAGGAAAAGAGAGAAAGCAGAAGAACTTTTTGGAAGCAGCACCTTGGAGGCAGAGAGAGACTGAGAGGATTGCTAAGGGCCACTTTGAATTGCCCAGGACTTTTGAGAGCTGCCACCCAGAGCTGCCAAGTACTGAGAAGACATGGCTGTTATGCTGGTACTTTGTCTGTTTTGATGTTGTTTTGCCAGATTTGTCTACTGGTGAAAGACAGTCCTGTTGTTGCAGAGGTCTTGGAACCTTGCCATTGGTTCAGAGCTCCTGAGACTGTTCTGCAGACAGAGAGTGAATTCTGTCCACTGGTGAAGGACAGTCCTGTTGTTGCAGAGGTCTTAGACCTTGCTGTTGGTTCCGAAGCCCTGAAGAAGGATTTTCTTGTTGTATATTTACAGAAATCCTGGAAGGGGGTTTTGCTAATGTTTTCAGGGGTCCTAGGACTGTTCTGCAGACAGAGAATGAATTAATGAAGATGCTGACAATGTGTCTTGTGGCCTTGCTAAGCTTTGTCTCCCCAGGAACAAAGATTGCTGAGAACTTGCCTCCTGTCAAGATGAAGAAAAGACCTCTCTTTGGGTATTAAATGCTGTGCTTAAGCTTGTTGTAACTCTGGGGTAGATTCAATTGTGATCCAAGGGTGGGGAACTTTTGACTTTTTTGTGCTCTGTGACTAAACAAATGAATGTACTTTACTTATGATTGGAAACTAATCTCTATTTGAGAAAAGGGGCTTTGTGATGGACTAAATGAGTGTACAGCCTAGGGGTGGAGTAGTACTTAGAATAGGGTCTTTGGGATTGATTAAATGAATGTAATGTCCAGGGGTGGGGTAGTACTTGGAGATTATTGAATTACACTTGGTAAATGCTGTATTTTGAATTATGCTATATTTTGATTCTGTCTGTTCTTAATTTGTCACTGAATAAAATGGAGAGCACCTATGCTGGTATTTTGAACCTTGGGAAGTTGCCTTTGCTTGGCATTACAGGACCACATGAACTACTGCCATTTCTGGTCCAAGGTACATGCTGTGAATTTCTGACAGCCCAGGAGCTTTTTGGGGAGGGATCCTTCTGCTCTTGCTGCCTCAGGGTACAAACCCTGGTAGACTGCAAGTATTTCTGGCCAGTCTCTGATCAAGGTGGGAGGCTGCAGGCTTGATTGCATCAGTATGGGCACTGACTTGGCTGTAGGACTCCCTTTTCTATTGTCCGTGGGCTTCTATCTTATGTTTTGCATAGTTCTGAGGTGGAAGAAATCACTGTAGTTTCTAATTGCATTTCTTATCATTATTTAATTTGGTGAGATTTTTATTGGAGTAAGCATGTTGAAGCTGGGTTTTTCTTTGCCCAGGTAGTCATTTTTGGCCAGAAGCCTGAGAGTTATTTCCCTATCTGTAAAATGTGGAGGTTGAACTATAGACTCTCTTGCAGTTCTAAATTTTTTGTGCCTATCATCTGGTCACCTTAGTCTTGGATTCAAGCAATGATCAGCATACTTAGCTTTTGTCAACATATTGCTTCCTTCTGTTCTCATGAAGGGGTCTACTTCCATGATCCATATGGTTTTCAACACCAGCTCTACATTGATCCCACATTTACTAACTTATCCAATATAATCTTGGCATCTCCCAGGGAAAAAAAAACAATTGGTTCATGTTATCCTTTGGTTGCTTGGTCCTTTTCCTCCCCCAAGTTCCCTTTGTTTCTGCCCTAAATTCCATCTCCTGGATCTTTGAGGTTCAGAGTAGTTCCATGTTTGAAAAACAACTGATTCTAAGTATAATCAGTGTTTGGATTTTGGTTAAAGTCCAAATCCTGGTTAATGCCAACATAGTGGCTTGTCAATTGATTGATCTAACCTATAAAGAATTAATAGTGCCCTATTCATTAAAAAGCCATATAGAAATGTCACCCAAATGCCAACTATACTGGTGGTGTCCGAGCTCTAATAGTGCAAGCTTAGTGTTCATGTGATGAATTTCTGTTTGCTCCTCTAAGTTTAAATATCTGTCATACAGGCCTGGCCAATGTAAAGATTAACTATCTCATTTTGACATTATTGAAGCTCGGAGATGATCTCTAAGGTCTCTTCCTACTCTGAATCCTATGGTGTCTTTTACTATTAATGTTTCTATTGTGTGATAAATAAGGTAATCAATAAGTTCATTAGTTATTTATTAAGCACCTACTATATGCTCAGTACTGTTCTGGGCATGGTAAGAATACAAAGACCTATAAGATATGGTCTCTCCCCTCAGAGAATTTGGAGGACAAATGTGGAGAGAAGAATACATGATCCCATACTGCAGGATTATTCTCTAATTATTTTGTGTGCAAGATTGTGTCATAGTAATGATTCTCAGTTTTGTTGATATAAGATAAAGAGAAGATCATTGTGGGAGGGAGTGGGAAAAGAAGGCTTCATGGAAGCATTGGGGCTAGAGCTGGGTCTTGAAGAATAGAATTGGAAAAGGAGACCTGGGTTCTAGTCCGGGTTCCATCACTAACACTGTGACCTTAGGTGAATTACATGATGTTTCTGAGATTCAATTTACTTATTTGTAGAATGACAAATGGTAATTCCTGCTCTCATTCTCTTATAGGGCTATTGTGAGGATCAAATAAAAGATGTTGTACACTTTTTTTGGTAAATTGTAAACTTATATGTAAATGTAGGACATTAATTCATTCAAATATCTATTAAGTTGTCCATTGTGCAGTGCATTTGAGGTCAGTGCTGTCAGTGATAGGAAGTTTAGCTAACATATAGACCCTTGGCAGCTTATATTCTATCAGGGAGATAAGGTACAAACATAAACAAGTAAAATTACATGGTAAGTACATTACAGAGATACAGAATTAATGCTATAATTATCCTGCTGGACAAATTTATGTTGGGTTGAAATAGATGCTGGTTCTCTGCCCATGTGGTAATTCTTATGGTTACAGAATCACAGATACTTACAAAACCCTTAAAGTTGTATTCAGATGGACTTTTGTCTAGCCAAATGTCCTTCATGTTGCAACTGTGAAATTGATTTTTTGATGATGAAGTTTAGGGATTCACATTTATCCCTATGAAATTTTATCCAATTAGTTTTGGCTCATCCTTCTATGTTATTGAAGTCTCTCTGGATTGTGACTACAATATATTTGCTTTGCCTTCTAGCTCTGTGTTATCTTCAAATTTGACACTCTATGCCTTCATCTAAATCATTGAGTAAAATATTTAATATTCCCAGGCTGAGGTTATATTCTTAGAGCATTCTATTCATCTCTAATCTGAGATTGACTCATCAATGACGATTTTTTGGGTTTGATCATTCAACCAACTCTAAATTCATGAAGCTGTTCTATTATTTAGCCCACATTTCTCCATCTTGTCCAAAATGATGGAAGATTTTTATCAAATATTTCTTCTAAATTAGGTAAACTACCCTGTTGCTCCCCTTCCCCCACTCAATAAATTCTAGTGGCTCCCTCTCACTTCTTTTTTTTTTTTTAAAGCAATCTGGGTTAAGTAACTTGCTCAAGCTTACACGGCCAGTTATTTCTGGGTGTGGTGCTAAGTATCTGATCCCAGATTTGATCCCCAAGTCATCCTTACCCTCTCACTTCTAGGATCAAATAAAAATTTCTCTGCTTGGTAGTTAAAGCCCTTTATAACCTATCTCCACCTCTCCAATCTTCTACCTTACATCCATCCCTCCCCTACATATTCTTTGATCCAGTGACACTGCCTTCTTTGTTGTTTCACACGCAAGACATTTCAATAGTTTTCTCTGGATGTCCTCCATGCCTGGGATGTTCTTCATCCTGGTCTTACTTCTTTGACTTTCTTCTAGTCCCAGCTAAAATCCTACTTTCTATAGGAAGCCTTTCCCAATTCCTCTTAAGTCTAGTGACTTCCTTCTGTTAATTATTTCCTATTTATTCCATATATAGTTTGTTTGTATATAGTTGTTTTCATGTTGTCTTGCCCATTAGATTGTGAGATCCTTGAGAGCAGGAGCTATCTTTCACCTTTTTTATATCCCTAGTACACAGTGCTTGGCATGTGGTAGGAGCTTAATTAATGCTTATTAACAAACTAGAGTATTACCTTGCTGTACCAGAGTATCTATTAATCTCATTGCCAAAGAAATAAAGGTTAGCCTGGCATGATATGCTCTTGCTGAAATGATGTTAGTTAGCCGGGGTGGTGGTGCATGCCTGTAATTTCTACTGCTGGGAGGCTGTGGCTGGTGGAATTGCTTGAGCTCAGTAGTTCTGAGCTACAGAAAAGTCAAAGCCAATGAGGTATTTGCACCAAGACCAGCACTATATGGTGAGCCTTCAGGGGCAGGGGCAGGGGAAGTGGGCACTAAGTTATTTAAGGAGGAAAAAGTGCTCCAGGTCTGAAATAGAGCAGGTCAAAGCTTGTCTGTTGATCAGCAGTGGCATTAGGCCTGTGAGTAACCTCTGTGCTTCCAGCCTGGTCAAGATAGGGAGATCCAGTCTCAAAAGAAAATGACGTTAGCTCTTAGCGATCACTATTTTCTTCTCAAGATGGTCACAAACCACTCCTTTCCATTGTATAATTTTTCCAGGAACCTAAGTTTACCTCAATAGTCTATAGTTTTCAGATGCCATTCTCATTTCTTTTCTTCAAAAAGAATGTCTGACCTTCCCCAGTCATAGGATCATGGGATCATTGATGTATAGTCATAAGGGAACCTAAGAGATCAGGAAAACTGTGGCCCTTTTTCTGTTCTATGCTAGTTTCCAAAGATCTAGGGGCTCAGTAATCACACCTGTCAATTCTTTCAGTATCCTAGGAAATCGTTCTGCACCTGATGACTTTTCTAACAAAGGGAAGTTGCCAAGTCTCGCCATTTTAACGTCCGCAACATCCCTTCCCGTCACTCATTTGGCCACCACTCTATTCACCTCTTGCCAATAGCTTCCTTCTTCCTTGTCTCTTCCCACTCCAGTGCAGCCTCTGCACAACTACAGACGTGATTTTTCTAAAGCACAGGTCCAACCAGTAAATCCCAATGACTATTAACTCTAGGATAGAATAGAAACTCTATCCGACATCTGCAGTTCTTAACAACCTGGCCACATGTTACCTTTCTAGCATTATTGCATAATATTCCCTTCAATGTCATAATCCAGTCAGAGTAGGAAAGAGGATAAGCATTGACATAGCCATCTACTATGTGCCAGGCACTGTGCCAACTGCTTTTACAAATATTAGCTCAATTAATCCTGAAAACAGTCCTGTGAGATAGGTGCTATTATTACACCCATTTTACAGTTTAGAAAACTGAGGGATAGGTTAAGGGTCTAGGGTCACATAGCTAGAGTCTGAGGTCAGACTTGAACTCGGGTCTTCTTGACTCCAGGCCTAGAGCTCTATCTATTGTGCCACCAATTGCCTCTGTGCCCAAACTGGGCTCACTGTTCCTTATATCAGTCACACCCTCTCCTACCTCCAAGCTTCTGTGATGGCTGTGCCAGGTATCACCCATCTCTCCCCATTCAATCTCTTTACCTCTACCTCTTACAGTCTCGCTTTATGGAATGTAAGCTCTCTAAGGGCAGGAATGCTTTTACTTTTGCCTTTGTAAACCCAGGGCCAAGTAGATGGTAGTGATGTAAAGGCACCAGAGTGATTGAGTTAAATACTTCTATTTATGTCCTTATTTATCTTGGGTGTCACCTTTATTGACCATTTTTTCTTCTGACCTTCTTACACCAAAGATAATTCTTTTTTTTTTTTTTTAAGCAATCGGGGTGAAGTAACTTGCTCAAGGTTACACAGCCAGTTATTTCTGGGTGTGGTGCTGAGTGTCTGAGCCCGGGATTCGATCTCCATGTCGTCCCAACACTGGAGCCGGTACTCTTACTCGCTGAGCCACCTGGCTGCCCCTAAGCAATTGGGGTTAAGTAACTTGCTCAAGGTTACACGGCCAGGTGTTTCTGGGTGGGTGCTAAGTGTCTGAGCCCGGGATTCGATCTCCAGGTCATCCCAACACTGGAGCCGGTGCTCTTACTCGCTGTGCTACCTGGCCGCCCCACCAAAGATAATTCTTTTTTGATACAGAAATCAGGAAAAAAAAAAGGCGAGTAGTTCTGCCCTTTCTCCACCACCTGTTATTCTTCAGCAGTGTCCCTATCACTAGTTTGACCTTCTTTACACCCAACAGTTTAACGTTCCCCCTTTGGTTGTTCTCACACTCTTATGTAATGTCCTCCTGTAATTCTTGGAGCTGCTCTCATGAGGTCCTCAGATATCCAATGGCTGAATTTTTGACTAGGTCTGGGAATGGAGGCACGAGATTGTGTTGGGCTCCTTTGAGTTCTTCTCTTGATTCAATATTTCTTCATTTTGAGTACCCAGGATGCTGCCTTTGCTCCTTACTGGGCTATGATCTGACCCTGCTGGGCTGCTCATTTTGAGGACAGAAGTCCTCTTGAGCCAACCAGAGAAATATGCGAATCCTTTCTAAGGTGGCTGGTGAGGACTGGGTTGGGGGCATCTCTTCTGGGAAAAACTGTTGGAGTGCTTCCAGAATCAGCCGCTAAGTGGCGAGCATGCTGTAGTTGTTGCTTCATGATGACTAAAAGCAGCAGAGGAGGAACCCTGGCTGCATGGAGGGAATGTCACAAAGACAATCCAAGGGCTGCCAGAGAATAAGGAGAAGCTGCAGAGGAGAGAAAAGGCACCGAAAGCCTATTTTGGAGTGGGGACAGAATCCTAGCTGAAATCACCATTGGTTGGCATCGTAGCTGTGATTAGAAGGAAATTCATTGTAACAGTCCTTTTCCTTCATAGAATCTATAGGATTTAGATCTTCAGGGACCTTAGAAATGAATAGAATTCTGCATTTTTATGGATGAGGCAATCAAGGCCAAGAGAAGGAAAGCAAACCCATAACTAGATATTTTAGCTCCCAGATGGAATACTACAAAGTGTACCCAGAGCATGGAGTATGAAAGGTGGCCTCAGATCAATTATTATTTTTTTAAAAGGTGAATGTATTTTTAAGGCCCATGCCTTGTACCTTGGGGGCAGGGAGAAAGACCCTCTCTTTCATACTTCCCTCATCGGGGACAAAATAGTTGTAAGGGGAAAAGAGGAGAACCTCAACAAAGCTGTGAGGTTAAAGCTAGGGAGATTTCTCTTTGGGGAGGGGCCAGGATGGGGCACATAACCTGGGGCACAGACCATAGTCTGGTAGCTTTTTATTTTGACTAAATATTTTTGCTCTTCTGCTATAAAACTCATGTGTTTCTATCCACTGAACAAATATGAATCTCCTCTAAATTTTGCAATTGGGGAAAAATTCTGATCCTTCTGTCATTGTTATTATGGTTGTGAGGGAAAGTGAGCCAGGATTCCAGCAGGAGTACTCAGACTCCAAATCTAGTCACCATGTTTCTTTATGATCCCTATAACCCAAGCAGAGCTGAGCAGTTCCAGGACTGTCAGGGGTAAGGTTTGAGATGGAGCCAGTCAGAGGATATTGTCTCCCAGTGTTCTGAAACTGAAATGATTAAGGTCTGTGGGCAGTCTGCAGCTGAGCTAAAGGTACCCCTAATCTCATCCCATACCTCTGGAGGCTGAGACTAGCTGGTTTTTTTGGGATCTTCCCTTGGAAAAGCAAACAACTGTGAAAATTGGCCTATGGTTTGGGGAAGGGTTTGCCATCCTACTTTTAGACATTTTCCTGAGAGGGCAGGGACAGTACCTTATTCTTCTGTCTCCCCCACACTGAAAACTATAAGATTAGGCACATAGGGTCATAGAAGTAGCATTCATTGATCATAGAATTAAGAGCTCAAAGGGACTTTGGAAAGAATCTAGTCCGACTCTATCATTATACAGTTGAAATTGAGATCCCCTAAAGTGAAATCTAAGGTCATACAGGTATTAAGTAGCAGGGCCAGTATTTAAATGCAGGCTCTCTGATGCCTGATCCCCTTTTCTCCTGTGCCTTGTGATACGTATGCATACATAATTGGTTTGGGAATCTCTTGTGCCAGGCCTGATCCCTGGAGATTAGACTTGATTGGATATTTTGGGAGGAAGGACATGCAAGGGGGATGCAAAGTGAGGGATCTATGATATTATTAATATTCCTAGAGAGATATTTGTGACATGCCATTGGGGACAGGAAGGATTACCAAGAAAGGGAGGAAACACTCTAATATGAAGAAGAAAAATTTTTACTACTATTACTACTGCTTACTACTACTACTACTACTACTACTACTACTACTACTACTACTACTACTACTACTACTACTACTACTACTATTACTACCACTACTACCACTTCTGCTACCACCACCACCACCACTACTACTACCACCACTGCTACTACCTTTACAAATACTACTACTACTTTTAGTACTACTATGATTAATAATTTGTATTTATATAACACTTTAAGGTTTTACCAAGTGCTTTACATATGTTATCTCATTTGATCCTCACAGCAGCTCTGAGAAGTAAGATGCTATTATTATCTCCATTTTACTTATGAGGAAACTGTGACACAGGTTAAGTGACTTTTTTTGTCTTTTGATTTTTTTTATTTTAAATAAGAATTTTATTTAAACAACAAGATGTTTGACTTGAAGGGCAAACTATCTAAGATCAGTTTCTTTATAATAATCTATTCTTACTGAAAAACAGAGATACATGTAACACGTAACAGCTATGTACAAAAAGAGGTATAAAATCTTCCTGGTTTTACAATTATAAAAGGAAAACATTGAAATTATCCAATCAAACAAGATCTATAAGGATTTCTGTGGGCTTTTCTTTTGGTGTTGTGTAACAGTGAGAACAAAATAGCTTACTGGAATATAAAGCTAAAATCAGTCTGTCACTAATGGAGAAAAAGGATATTTTCACAGAACCAGTTTTCCCCCCTCCCCATCTTAATTCTATATTGATAAAAAAAAAAAAACATTGGCCATTTAGTTTAAAAAATGCATTCTGCTTATGCACTTACAACAGTTGGTTAAGTGACTTTTCGAAGAAAACATCAGTAGTCAGTGTATGAGGCAGAATTCATATTCAGATCTTCTTGACTCTTATGTATAAAAGACTATCGACCATGCAATGTAGCTGCTTCTATCTAAGAAGGTTTAGTTTTTAACTCTTATGTTTTAGGGGTAAATCCCAAGTTCTTTCTCCCCAGATCAAAGGATCCTAAGTCTAATGCTGGATGGGTTCTCTGAAGACCTATAGTTTAATACTTTTATTTTACAGATGAGCAATCTGAGGCCCAGGGGGGTTAAATGCTTTGCCTGAGTCCATAAGAAGTAATTCAGGCTGAAGAGAATATCTATGGGATCAAGAAAAACTTGTTAAGGTTGCATCAGAGCTTCAAAGGATGTTAGAGATCTTCTTAGCCCAGGGGGGAAACTGATACCCAAAGGTTTTCCCAAGTTGCCCATGTTATGAGTAGCAGAGTTGGGCTTTGAATTTGCAAATTCAATATTCCTTGTCCTAGACCAAGGTCTAAAAAGGTGAAGGGGGTGCAGGAATGTGAAAGGTAGGGCCATGACCTTTTGAAACCAGAAGAGACTGCGATCTTTCCCAAATTATCTCAATGAGTCATTGATAGGTCATGGTGCAACGGATGAGTAGAATAGGTGGCATTTCCTGATGGGAATGGAAATAGAACCACTAGGGGGCAGATCAAGCCTATCTAAAAAGAACTGGACCATAAGGGAGGAGCGAGCCATGTGGAGCCCAGGCTCCCAGGTCCTGAGTCACCACAGCAGAGAACCATGGGAGGGGACCGAGGCGAGCAGCCTGCTCACACCCTGTGCTAGATTCTAAAACTCAGGGGTCAGTCATGTTGAGTTGGGGACAAGGGGAGTGGTGGTGGTGGGGGTAGGAGCTGTGTTTTTAGGAAACCTCCTAGTCAAATTGTATGATTGTGCTGTGGTCTTTGGGATCAGATGCAGGGGCTGACTTTGCTGTCTTAATCCTGTGGTGGACCACTCCCTGTAACCCACTCCTAGCTGGATAAAAAGATTCCTTCACTTGGGCTGTTTGGGTTTGAAGGGAGCTTGTATAATAATAACTAGCATTTATATAGCGTGTTAAGGTTTGCAATGCGCTTGACAAAGACTATGCAAATACAACAGCCCTGGGGGTAGCTATGATTATCCCCATTTTATAGATGAGGAAACTGAGACTTGCAGAAGTTAAAAAATTTGCTTAAGGTCATTCAGTTAGTCAATAAACATTTATTAAACATCTATTATGTGCCAGGCTCTGGGCTAAGTGCTAGTAATACAAATATAAATATAAAAAGCAAAGACAATCCCTGCCCTCAAAGATCCTACAAGCTAATGTTTTACCTACTTGTTTCAGGTGTGGTTACTCCATTTGGGATTTTCTTGGCAAATATACTGGAATGGTTGGCTGTTCCATTCTCCAGCTCATTTTATAGATGAGGAAACTAAGCAAACTAATTTGGGGAAGATCATACACAAAAGGAAGCCAAAGGGGGTGAGATGGGGAAGAAGAAGGTACCCAGCTCTGGGGGAATGATGAAGAGATTAACAGAGTCTAAAAGAGTGCCAACAGGTGGGAAATGAAGAAATGGCTGGCTTGGGCTCTCTCTCTAAATGGAGGTTTTAGAGTTCATGATTCTGTCCTCCAAATCAGAGGGGCAGAGAGTTTAATGAGGAGCTGAGTACCAAAGCTGACTGGATGTTTCAAGATGATGATAAGGTTCCTAGGGCACGATGGCATGATAGGCCAATGAGAGTATGAGTTCAGATTTGAATTCAGGTTTGCTGATTCCAAATCCAGACCTCTATCTTCTGTACAACCTAGCTGCCTCCTAGCATTGAGCTCATCCCCTTTCTTTGCAGATGGGGAAGCTGAGGTCCCCCCCACCCAGGATGAAATGAGTTGCCTGAGGTCACACAGCAAGATGGTGGCAGACCAAGGACCAGAATCTTGGCATTCGTTGTACAGCAACATTGGCAAGCTTCTGATCCTGAGAGGAAAGTAAAAGAAGCATTACTTTGTCCCCATTTCACAGATGAAGAAACTGATAGAGACAGTCGAAATGGTTTCCCTCAGAAAGTCATAATCACATAGCTATTTTAGTATTTTGTATGCTCAAACACTCTATACATATAATCCTCTTGTCCGGGATTACCATTGGAATCCTTAAAGCACAGCCCCTCTCCCTACTCAACCAGTTAACAAACAGTTAAGAAGTACTACTACTACACAGTAGGTCCTGGAAACACAAATAAACCCTACACAAAAAGCTTACATTCTAATAAGGGACATATGTAAGTATATACATAATAAATACTAGGAGAATAAATATAAACACATATAAATCAGTTAAATGTAAGGTGATTTGGGAGGAAGGGTACTAGCAGTTAAGAGGAGGGATCAGGCAAGGGTTTTGCTTGAACTGCATCTTGAAGGAAGAGAAGGATTCTGGGAGGCCAGGGTGAGGAGCTAATTAATATCTTTGAGTCATGATGGCAGTTAATGGAAAAGCACAGAGATGAGAGATGCAGTTGTTCTGTGAGGAACTGAGACAAGACCAATTATGCTAGATCACAGAGGTTGGGGAGGGGAGTTAAGCCCATTTAGACTGGAAAGATGGGTTAGAGCCATTTGGAGAATGGCTTTAAAAGTTAAACAGCTAGGTGGCACAGTGAATAGAGCACTGGCCCTGAAGTCAAGAGGACCTGAGTTAAAATCTGACCTCAGACACTTGACACACTTGCTAGCTGTGTGACCTTGGGCAGGTCACAACCCCAATTGCCTTGCCTTCCCTCCTCAAAAAAAAAGTTAAACAGAAGAATTTATATTTTATCCTAGAGGTTATAAGAGAAGCACTGTTTTTGATCGAGTAGTGGACTGACATGGTCAGATACGTGCTTGAGGAAACTTACTTTGGCAGTAGTGTGTAGCATAAACTGTAGTAGTTAGACAATTGAGAACTGAGTAGAGAGATGGAGTCAGAGGTGAGAGTGTTTTAGAGGTGGAGATAGAAAGATTTGGCAACTGGTTGGAAATATGGAGTGAAGGAGAGTAAGGAGTTGAGAATGATGGCTAGGTAATGAATCTAGGAGACTAGAAGGAAGGTGGTACCTTTAAGAGAAATAGGAAAGTCTGGAAGAGGAGAGGGTTTTGGGGAAAAGGTAATGAATGAGTTCCATTTTAGACATGTAGAGTTTGATATGTCTCTGGGATATTCAATTTGAAATAACCAATAGGCATTGGTGATGCAAGGGCAGCTAGGTGATATTGTGGATAGAGTGCAGGACCTGGAGTCAGGAAGACCTGAGTTCAAATCTGGATTCAGACACTAGCTGTGTGACTGTAATGGCAAGCAAAGTAGTACTTAACTCCTTGTTAGCTATTCAAGTGCCTTTGGGCCTTGCCTGTGATTATATCAAGTCTTTGTCAGAAACAGTATACATTGTGCTGCCCTTAATAGGCCCAAGGGAGTTTACAGACCTTCCCTGCCCTTAATATTCCTAATATCATCACGAGCCCACAGTGGTAGGAACTTGCTGAAAGGGCAGAACAGGACAGGCGGAACAGGAAGGAGCAGAGCATATAAAAGCTCGTGCACAGGCTGGGACAAAACAGAGCTAAGACTAAGAATGCTTGTGATTTCAGCAATCTGTACCATTCTGTCTGTTGATTTGTCAGACAAAAGCCTTGTCTGTTGTTTTAGACAGAAGTCCTAAAAGAGAACTTTACTGCTGATCCAGAAGCCCTGGAACAGAACTTTACGGCTAATCCAGAAGCTCTGAAAGAGGACTTTACTGCTGTTTACATAAGTCCCAGGCCTTTACAAATCCTGGGATTTGTGTTTGATTTCTCAGACAGAAGCTTTGTCTGTTGGTTTGTGTTACTTTGTCAGAGAGAAAGTGAATTGAGATGATAGTGCTGGCAATGTGTGTGACTATTGTTGTAACTCTACTAAGTTTAATGTGTGTAAATAGTGTTGTGGCTCTGTTAAGCTCTGTCTTCCCAGAAACAGGGCTTGGAGTGGACTAGTCACTGTGAATTGCAATCAATGAACTGCTTACCTGTGAATCCAGGTGAGAGTTGCCTGAATCCAGGCAAGAACTGGGAGTGTAGAAGAGGACCCATGGAGTTTAGAAGTTAGCCTCCAGTTAAGATGAAAGGACTTTTACTTGGGTACTTAGTGCTGACTGATGAGATTATGATTTACTGTGACCTAGGGGTGGATGGCCTTTGTACTTTCCACTACTCCTTAAGGATGATCAATTTAAGGATTATTACTCCTTAAGGATGATTGGAAGCTAGCCTCCAATCAAGATGAAAGAAGACTTTAGATGGGTACTTTATATTGATTGAGGAGACTGTGACTTACTGAATGATATGTTGTTTGACTATGTGGCCACCTTAGTAATAAGTTGTTATGTTATATTGTTGTGAATGTAGAATGTTAGAATGCTCTAGTTTCTTGAATGCTTTACTTTGGTTTATTGCTAAGTAAACAGAGAGTTCATGATACTATGTGATTAGATCCTTAAAGTTATTCACAGCAGGAGTCCTCAGGAGAGCTGTTTGCGATTGGCTTTATAGTGACTCTGGGCAAGTTAACCCTGTTTGCCTCAGTTTCCTCATTTGTAAAATCAGCTGGAGAAGAAAATGGCAAACCACTTCTGTGTCTTTGCCAAGAAAACCCCAAATGGGGTCATGAAGGGTCAGACATGAATGAAAAACAGCTGAACAACAACTGGTGATACAGGAATGATACTCAGGAGAGACACTGGGCCTGTGTGCATGAGCATGCACAAACACATTCATAGGAACATATGCACATACAGCTTGGTCCTATTAGTACAAATAATGAACCCCCTGAATTGGTTGCATTATTTAAATTAGCACTGAATATTTAGACTAGGATAAAACTAGGTATCATATTTTACATAATTATAACTTCAAATGGTATTAATTTAAATGCATCCAACCACTTTATTCCCACTAATCAGGATCTACTTGTGTGTTTGTGTGTGCGTATAAGAAAATAGCTAAACCAATGACAGCAGATGGGAATTACCAAAAGAGGGAGAGTAGAGAGAATCCAGAGAGGCCATTTAGTTCACTATTTGGGCTTGACAGATGGAGAAACTGAGGCCCAGAAATGGGAAGTGATTTCCCCCCCAGGTAACACAGAAAGTTACTGGCAGAATCAGGACCAGAAGTTAGCACCCCCCCCCCCAAAAAAAAACAACAACCTTGTTTTTTAATTACATGAAAGTCAGTATGGCATAGTGGAAAGTACGCACAGGTTTGAATCCCAGTCCTGTTGTTTCCTTCCTTTGTGACCTTGGGCAAGTCACTGCACCCTTCTGAGCCTCAATTTCCTTTGCTGTGAAATGGATGGTTACCAGGGTTCCTTATAGTTCCAGATCCTGAGGTAGAAGAGGGATTGGAAGATAGCAGTAGGTAGAAATTTCAGAGAAGCAAGTAGAGCTGGGGAAGGTAAGGGAAGAGAACAAGCCTTTATGTAGCACCTGCTATGTGCCAGGGGCTGTGCGGAGCACTTTTACAAATATTATCTCATTTCTTTGATTCTGTGACTCAGAGTGGAATCAGTTGCCTCATCAGGTAGTGAGTTCCCCATCACTAGAGATTTTCAAGCAGAGATTGGAATCTTAATGCAGGACTCATTTCCACTCCATTCTTGGTTTCTGAGGTGATTCTAAACTTTCAACTCCAGTCTCAGCTCCTCTTCTTACTTAGTAACTTGCTGAAGCATCTCCTGTGTTGTGGTGTGACAGTATCTCTGATTGCCTTCCCTAAAGTTCCATTTACCATCCCTATGGCTGCCCAATCAAAGTGCCCTTCCTTGGCTATGATTCCTCTCCACTTATGCATTGTCTTCCTCTGTTAAAATGTACGTCTTTTGAGGACAGGGTCTACATTACTCTTGTATTTGTATCCCCAGCACTTAGGTGATACAAATTCTCCTTCCTTCCTTCCTTCCTTCCTTCCTTCCTTCCTTCCTTCCTTCCTTCCTTCCTTCCTTCCTTCCTTCCTTCCTTCCTTCCTTCCTTCCTTCCTCCCTCCTCTCTCTC